>NC_133581.1:52607468-53351218 GCF_964106895.1 Numenius arquata
ACCCCTGACTAGTCCTTGGCCAATTTTGTTTCTCCAAGGAAAATCCCATCTTGATCTGGGATCTTGAAATACTGGCAAGAGAATGTCTCTCACAAAATGGGCTTCCACCTGCACAATATCCTTACGTGCTTCCTGCAGTCTTGAGATTAAAAGGCAGAAATTCCCATTTTTGCTTCCCTGAGGAAATAGCAGATTTTCTACTCTGTAGACAATAAGGAAGGGATCTGGGATTTTTACTTTCAGTTTAAGTTTAGACAGGTTAAACCCCAAGTTCTGATGCAGACAGAATATACAATGTGAATGAGACACAGAATAGGCCAGAAAAAAAACCCAATGAGTTCTGCAAATGCTCTGCTGTGGCGCACTGTCTCCTGGGAACTGGCAGAATCTCACTGCTTTAAAAATTTATGAAGAGAGCTTGTAAGAATATTTGGGAAGTGCATGCAATCAATTGAATGCTGCTTAGGTAAAGATCTGGGCAGAACGTCCTGCAACTAACAGGGCCTTTCCATTGCTAACAACATTTTCGAGTGATGACAAGACAAACTTGTAGAATCAGAAATTCAATAACCTCCTCCATATGTCTGAACAGAAAAGAACTAGAACCAGAAGGAAATTAAAATTCATAGTGTTTCCTGCCTTTACTTCAATATTTGCAACCAGAAAAAGGCATTACAAAACAGGGTACAAAACTTTTCCTACAGGCTGTTCTTGACATCTATAAAGTTTACATGAAACTGTGCAGGATGAGCCAAAATACTGCAGATCGGTAAGTTCAAGGCAGATGCTAACTTAAGTATGGCAGACACATATTGCCATATTGAGCCTTTTTTGCAGAAATCTCTACACACAGCAGGTTCATTAAGGACAAACGAGGGAATGAATATGAGTTTATAAGAAACTGTAAGAAGAGTAGTGGTGGAGGCTTGGGCTATCAGCCAGGATGGCATACATTGCACTAGACAGACAAGGTACAAAACCATGAAAAAATAATTGATTTCCTGATAGCACAAAAAGACTTAGTTGTAGCCTTTTTAATACAGTGCCAAATAAAAAATGAATTTTAGTTAGTCAGGACAGGGACTTTTCACTTTTCTTTAAAATCTAGACTAATGAGTGGTACAATTGGTGTACTTTTAGTAATCAATGACAGAATAATAACACAACCACCATTGCCTCATTGTTGAGAAAGTCTGGGCATGTTTAGCAGAGTTGTCTGGTTTGTAAGGTATCAGTAAAATCTCATCACATATATTCCCAAACTTGAATGACATTTTAAAAATACATTTAGAATTATCCACAAGTAAACACACTTTACATTCTCATTAAAATGGATGGATTTTAGAAAGTAGCCTCTGATTCAACTGCTCGCAGTCATACATAAATACACACACACCAGTCACACACATATGTATTCATAACAAAGGTATATCTTAAGGAAAAAATTGCATGCAGCTATTCTTCATAAAAAGATGCTTAATATATGTAATATTAAAGGCATTCTAACACTCTATCCAAAGCCATGATTTAAGGTTGTTTATTAAACAATATAATAGAAAAAAAAAATCACTGTTGTGTTCAAAAACCTTTATTTGATCTAAGGATCACGCCAACATTCTAATTAAACAGTTCTGAAACTGCTAATAATATCTCATTAAAACAATGCTATAAAAGTTGAGTCTGCTGGGGATTAAGATACAGTTAGATTATGTATAATCACATTTTTCTGTCTGTTTGCCAAGGCTTTAGAAAGGATTTTGTAGCATTCATGAAGCAGGAAAACAGGTTTCTGTACTTGACGTTAAACATATGTCATTGTTTTATAACAGCACAAAAAGTTTGAGGTAAATCTTTCACAGTGATCACTTTCTTGGTAATACTGATAAAAAATCTTACTATATCTAAGAAGAATTGGTAACATTTTCAAATCACTCAATATTATCAGAATCCTTGGGTTTTGCTCAGCTGTCTTGGAAGTAATCAATTGTGTCCATTTCCTCAACTGAGATTTCTGGAATATCATTAACAAGTTTAAATTCAAATTTGACAAGACCTTTTAAAAAATCTCAGTAAAGCAAAGCACATGCATCCCCATAGATTATTCAGTTGGTTTCCATCTCACTCTGCCCTTATTCTGAAATTTCAGGGTCTAGTTCCAGTATGCTGTGTTCAGCTGTGTTGGTATAAATATGGGATGTGTTTTTACTTATTACCGAGCCAACAAAACTATGCTAATTTGGATAATTTTAGGATATACCTCAAAACAATCCACAAATAAAGACTCAACTGATGAAAAATATTGGCTATTCATGACAAATTTTGTAGGTTTTTTAAAAATACTGTATTTTGTCTGCATTTTTATTCGAAACTGAATTTCCAAAAAAGCCCAGTCCTTTCCAAGTGAGTCACAAGCAAGTAAGAATATACATGCTTTAATATAACAAGTTCTTTTTTTTTTGGTTTTTTTTTTCAGTAAGTGCTTATAGGGGGCAATAGGTGTTAAAGTTCCTTCACACATCAGTTAAATCACAGGTGAGTTAAAGAGAGAACAGCTCTATTACACAAGCTGGAGAAAACATTCGATGTTGGTCGCTTTTGACATAAAGTATCAGAAATGTCCTTCAAAAATCAGTACATTCCCAGGCTGACAATTGGCTGAAACAGTTCTTAAAATCAGAAAGAAATGCTTTATTTCACAGTAGAGGGACATAAACCCTAGGGGCTTGAACTTTTAACTACCTCCTTTTAATAACCTCCTTCACTGTTCTCCAGTCAGTTTTTAAATGAACTGAGAAAAATAATGCCAGTCTCAGCCCTTAAATTAGAGCTGTGGTTTAAGAAATGTTTTTCTTTAACCCTGAAATACAGTCTACCTAATTATTGTCATCACTGTGCTTTTTTCTTTAAAAGAAAATATTGACCCTTCCTTTAACCGCCACTGGAAGAGCTTGGGTGCCTGTAGTGGCAGCTCTGCAGCACCTAGCATTCAAAGAACCACAGGTTCACTGAGAGGGAAAAAAAAGAGAGAGCAAAATTAAACATGAAAAGCAGAGATCTGCCCCAAGTCTTGACAATGCTGTATTCAAGCTGTGATGTAGGAGACCCAGTCACAGGTGATGGAAGCTAACCTTGGTCCCCAGCAGTAGCTGGTTTATAATAGGGGTGATGCCCTCAATCTCTGAGGAAGGGATTTGTGTGGCATCACTCACAAGCACTCTCTGGAAGCAAGTGTACAGTACTACTCTTGTCTTAAAGAAAACTAAAAACTCCTGCAAAGTAAGACCGATTGAACAATCCAGTTAAATGGATGTAAGGATAGGAAGCAGGATTAAATAAGAGAGGATGGCAGCTCAGAATGCAGTGGTCAGGAAATGAATGATGCTAGGGAGACCAGTGAAATGCTTCACGCTTTGAAAAGAAACTTGCCCAGATACCCCTTCCAAAATCAACCTATTGCCAGAAACATCACTGTCAGAAAAAAAATAAGGAGACAGCAACGCTTACAAATGTGCTTCTCTGTTTCATTTCTTTTAATGTTGCCTATGCTCTGCTGGAGGCTTTTTCTAAATCAAGTTCACAGAGGAGAAAAACACACAGATATTAACTAAAGCATTTGTTGGTTCTTCTTCCTTACAAAACAGAGAATTTTAAGGCATTCTGTTAGAGAAAAAGATCTTTCTGTACTGGATCAATAGTCCCTGAAATTTTTAGGTGACTTTACTTCTTAGTTTGTGGTGGGCTCCTAGCCATTGCAGTATCTGTAGAAAATAAATAAAAAAGCCTAATGGTGAGAATAATAATGGACTTAGATAGCCAGAGATAAATTCACATCTTTAAAGGTGAAACTGATTCTAAATATTTTTTTTTTTCCTCAAAGTACTTGTGGGTTTGAATGTTTCACAAAAGCAGGATAAACAGGTACAAATGCCATGACTGTATTATGGAAGACTTTGGAAGCAGTGCCACTGAAGATATTCTAGCCCATGTTTGTTTGCTTTTTTTACATCAGATCAGTTCTTTTGTCCACACCTTGACCAATAAATATCTGTACAGTCACAAGCAAAGATATCATATTCCACAGTATGGGAACAGGAATGAGCAGCACTGGAACATAGTCTTAAGCTAATATTAGTGCCGACAGTTTTATATCATGAAATTTATAAAGCAGTCATGAAACCTAGAAGATAATTTACAACATACAACAGCTTCTTGAGTTGATGTAAATCACTTTAGCCTCTAGTCACCAAAGATTTCAAATCATTTTACATCAGATGTCAAGTGATAGAGCTTATTCTGATGTATAAATTAACAGAGTTATTTTAAGAGTTTACTCCAATAGATCTGAATTCTGACAGAGGGTGGGAAAATACCACTGGGCTGGGAGCTTGATCACCTCTGATCTTGCAAAGTTATGGTGCATGGCCAAAGACAGAACATACAGAGGTATCTTGAAGTTTTAACATTCTAAAATAAATTCTCCAACTCCTAATTTTTTTCAGAGAATTTTTATGTAAAAAAAACCAAACCCGTAAGTCCTTTTAAGCCATTTTGATAATGATATGAAATCAATAGTACCTCCATTATTAATTACAGTACAAAATAAGGACCAGAATTTTCCTTTTTATTCCATGCCTATTCCTCTTTTTCCTATTTCCCCTAGAATTGAATGTGTATTCATGTTATTTTTTAAGATTAATATGATATTTTCTTTAAATAAATAAAAAGAAATCACAAGATACGCACACCTTCTATTCAGTTCTTGTCTTCTTTTCAATCTCAGAACCTCTAATCCATTTTTACTATTTTCATTGGTTATGCTTGCTTTACTTCAGGACAGGCTTTAATTAAATACTCACAATATTTGCTGTAAAAACATTCCATAATTTCTGTGGTGGCTAAAATAAGATCATAGTCATCCAACCTGTACTTCATTGAAATGTTTAATTATATCTCTACAAAACAGGTGAAATCATAAAACATACCTTCTAAAGGAGATAACAAGCTTTAATTCAGGATGTTTACAACCAAGGGGAATCATATTAACTGCAGATGTTAATTTACCATAACAAGACAGGTCTACTGCTAACTACTCCTTCTTTTAAAAAGAAAAACATTTGAAATAATTATTTTAACTGCAGGTGTTGGTAATGGCTCAGCAGGAACAAAAGTATTTAAAACCCATCCTGTCTTTTGGCTGTGTTTACAACTACAGCTTTATTCATTCTAACAATAGATAAAACATTACTAAAAGCAGCTTGTTTACGTACTTGTCAACAGCAGAAAGGCACCATTTTGGGGCCACAGTCCTGCAGTGTGTTTATTGTTCTCACTCAAAAGCCTTTCAACTGTTCTGATTGAAATGACCACAGCCAAAATCCATGGGCAGAGGAAAACATGGGGTTTTTTTCCTTTTCTTTTCTAGCTCTTTATATTATCCACTCATTTACATTATGTTTTGAAACTAAAAATTATCAATTCTTATTCATTGATTTTTTTGCTCTGGGATTTGGTTTTGGTTTCATTCTGATTAACATGAGAATGAGTTTGGTAGTCTTGTGCTTCCACGACCTGAATTTTAGCTGGAAATGCACAGAACCACTTGATCTGAAACTGCAAGTTTCTTCTGAGGAGAGACAAAGAATTTGAAAAATTACTCTTTCTTTTTCACAATTTGCAATTATTATCAGAAGAACATTATGAACCCTTAATAATATTCTTAAAATTATCTACTATAGAATGTTTACCATCAGCAATGCAAAGATTAATTGTGGTATGAAACAAAATATTCAATCTGGAAGGTAGTTTCTAATTAGAAAATGTACTTTTGTAAAAAATCATATTGTCATGCCAATCAAAATAGCAATCTATCGCTACTTAACCATTACATACCAATGTAAATCTAAATTTAAACTATTAGGAAGGTTAGGAAATGAACTGCCAGAATTATTTGCATATTGCCTTTCTTCATCTTCCCAAGAAAACCGATTATTCCTTAAAGTAAGACTCAAGATTCAAGAACCGTGCAATAATTATATAAAAATTTGAGATTAAAAGCAATTTTTCTTTATCAGATCACTCTTGATTATGCCAGCCTTCAGAAAATTGGACTAATTGATCATATGTGCAGATCCCTCCTGAGAAAGTATGTAGTTTATCCAACCATACTATAAACCATGCTAAAAAATGGCCACAATGGGACAAATTGAAATCAACAATTTTAATGCAAGAGCTATTGTACTTTTTCCTGACTTCAATTTACCACAAAATCTCTAGAAAGCTGAACAAATTCTCCATGAACTAGAAGATAAAAAGACAGCTCAAGCCAACTGGTACCAACTGATGGTTACATTGTGATGCTGACAGAATTGTACAAGTTAAAGACTGGCCTCTGATAACACATTTTTTATCAGCTATCAACAGCAGAGGTACAAAGGTGTAATCTCATGCTACATAATGTGTTGAAAATTGACCAAAAAAATCCTCTGAAAAGGCCTATATAGAAAAATAGTTTGTTTTTTCTAGCTCCTGTTAAAGAAATGTGATCTTAGAGGATTTCTCTCGTATACCTTCTCTCTTTTCCTTTGTGTACTTCCACATCCTGGTCTGACCTCTTTCTGCACCCTTTTAGTCCCAAAGTAACAAATACAATAGGTCAGAATGGAACAGATGCTGTAACTTTGGGAACCCAGAGAATTACTTGTATTTCTGATCCTTCAATTCCAGGTCTGCCACAGCCACACAGCATTTCAAAGTACTTTTCTCATAATATATAAAAGTCTACAAGTCTTGTCTAAAGTTTGAGGACTTCCAGTGTTATGGATGATTCATAGTTATCTTCCTTTGACTGTTCATAGATACAAAATTAATTGTTTGATATCTGTAAGCATTCAAATTTCACGTCAGTCAGTTTGGACTTTTGCAGATGAATAGCCCACATCGTAGATAGCAATCTTAATAAGAAATATTTAAATAGTAACAACAATGGAATTAAAAATAATGCATTGGCACATGTATACTTCCTCCCTTCTATCTACATAAAATTTATTTCAACTTAGAAAATCAAAATTGGACTTTTCATTATTAACATTTATATCACTAAGCCAGCATTTGAAAATCAAGCCGTCTTTTCTGCTTCACACCTCATCATCAGCAATTACACCAAGTTAGATCTTAATTTGAAAATCTAAAAGTTGAGCAAATCTGTAGTTTATTTTTCTGCAGATATGTTGGTCTGCAGTGAAGGCAGTACTAAAGGCATGAAGTAGTGAGTAGTACTCAGGAGATATGAGCTAGCAAGAAGAAGTGGTAAGAATACACTTTAGTAACGTATTTTTTGGTGAAAAAAAAATCTAAACATTATTTTCTCAAGAAAACACAAACCCACCACAATATCTGTCTCATTCTCTTTGCATTTTGCTGCCTAAAATCTAACTTTAATCTGTATCTCTTCTATGTTACGCTCCCGTTCTTTATTAATAAATACATGGAGGCAGAAGTAATTTCCAATCGTGGCTCAACGAAGTTCATATTAAAATGAATGTGATATGCTGTGCATTGGGTATGCTTTTGGATGATTATTCTCACAGCTTATTGAAGTGGCTCAAAGAGAAATTAATCAGTTACTAACATTGCTATGGTAGTCGAATCAATAATTTTGCTTGCTTTTCAGGATGTCAAATTTAAACAGAATAAATAAAGATTGTTGGAGTCCACTGTATTCTGCCGCCTCTGTGGAGCTTCCTGTTCTCTCTTTCTGTCATCATTATAGAAAAACAGGTACAATTTCTGCACTGTTTTCACATAATGCTGGACATTCATCCCCCCTTCGGTGGTCCTGGGTGTACTATTCCGTTTGCCAAATTCAACTCATTGATCGCTTTGGGGAAAAGTGGAATGATACAGTAATCAGAATCTCTGCTACCTCCTGCTAACCTGGATGCATTCCTAAATAGCTCCCATTATGGACTTCAATCACATCTTACGTCCCCAGTGCTGATAGCCCAGTCTCTTAACAGGTGGACACATCTGTTCTACTCTGCCAAATTCAACTTATGGTGATTGTGCTTTGAAATATTTGCATAATTTGTTCCAAATACTGTGCACATCTGTTCAGATTTAATATTACCTTGAAGTTATGGTTTAGTTAAATAAGAAGAGACATTTGTAAATTTTTCTGTATGTACAAATATACATGTTTTAAAATATCCTTAGAATATTTTAAAAGACCTTTAAGTTTTGTGACTTTTGGTTTTGTTTTAGCCACTGAGTTTGATATTTTCTATATTTTAAAAAACTAGTAAGTACAGATAGAAATAATACCTGAGAAATTGTCACCTGTTAACAAATGGAAAAATCACTCAACATATAAGAAGATTCATACTGTAAACAGAATATCTACTATGCTCGATTATTGTGACTGTTAGAAAGCATAATTTTAAAAAAAATATATACCTAACACAATGAAAAAAAATTCTAATCTTTTCTGAAATCATGGAAATTCATGACAGGTAAACAAACATGGCTAGTAGAGAAACAAGGGATGAACGGGAGTCCAATAGAAACATTAGAGAATATTAAGAGTAACTTGGAGGTTTCCTTTCACAGTCTTGAGTGAGAACAAACTTTTTTCCCTAGAAATATTTTGAGAGATATATATTACCTATCATAGATAAATGTGGTACACTGAAGGAAAATAGCAAGCATGAATCAGTATGACTCTTTATGCCAAGTGCAAGGACTCTTGCCTGGAAAGGACCGAGGGTAGGTACTGACCTATGCTTTAATGGATATGTGAACTTTATTCTCCACATAAGATGAAACAGATGTGGGGTTTTTCCTCCATAAGTTGAGTGGTCTCAACTTGATGTTACAAATTCATGTTGATTGCTCCTGCTCTAATTATTCTATGCAAGAAGAAACCTTCAACAGAGCAGTCTTCAAAGGTACTCTTGTGATGAGGGCACCAAAAGTATGAGTTTGAATCTTGTCACACTAGGAGAGACTTCATCTTACACTTCTCACCTCTTTAAACGTCATATACTAGGCATTGCCTAGTAGGCAGGCAGGTAGGCAGAATTACTGACGGACTGAGGAGGCTGATATCACTCTTCTTTATGAAAATAAAGAACTCTCATATCCATCTTCAAGAGCCACAGCTCAGAGTAGCGGATATCAGACCAAAGGATAAAACTCGAAACCTCTTTACATATAGAGAGAGGCAAGATGTGCGTGACTGCTCACTCTGCAGCCATTTCCTAACGATTGTACTCAGCAAGTTGGCCTTTCTGTTAGGCAGCTCATCGAGTCATAAACTTTATACAGTCAGATACCTTATTCAGGTAGACCTGTCTTAGTAGCAAGGTGCTAGAAAAGTTCAGGAATAACAGAGTGTGGGTGAACAGGATTGTGGAAGAAGCAAGGCCAGAGAAAGGAACAGAAGCAGCAGAAACACTGGCAGGGGACGGCGCACCAACGGCGCCTGACGACCCTACTGATTGAGGGGAATTCCGCCTGTCTGGCAGTTGGGGCGTGTGTTGTCTGGCAGTTGGGGGTTGCAGGGGCGTGTTGTCTGGGAAAGGAGATATTTGATACTATATATGCTGCATGTTTGTTGTAATAAACGATTCTGGTTGCACCGCCGACCAGGGTGCGTGCTTTCCTTCATACGCTACAAATGGCGCCCAAGGTGGGGCATGAATCAAGAGACTAAAGAGGTCCGTACCGGTAGCGCAGCCCGATCGAAGCTGGGGATTGCCTCCAGGAACTGACTTCACTGACTTCACTGCCGGCTCATCACCTTCTGCAGGACAGAGGTGAGCGATCGGGAACCATGGGGAACACACTGCCGGAAGAGCAGCAAATGAATCTCGAAGTACTACATTATATTTTAAAAACTCAGAATCGATCCGTACCTACCCTGTCTTTGGTAACCCTCTTAGACTGGGTACGAGAAAATGCCCCGGACTTTCCTAAGACCGGCACCTTTGACAAAGACATGTGGGACCAAATTGGCACAAAGCTTTGGGACGCTGCCGCAGGGACCGATAAGGTTGCAGCCAAGCACTTACCAGTTTGGCGGCGGGTATCTGAAGTCCTAGGAGAGCTCCGCAAAGGGACACAAAAAACCTCTGAGAGCCCAACGCGTCTTTCCGCGCCGCCGCTGCCACCCGCGGACAATAGCTGTGTGGCAGAAGAGCGTCTCTCAGAAGGAGACTCCTTCGATCCTGGGCCGACCGACCCAGACCGAGAACCTAATTTATTTCTTTGTGATGATAAATTGGAAGAGGTAGCGGGGAACGACCTGACCCCCTCGAGTGATTGTCGTAATGTGTGGGACAAATGTCGAAAGGAAGCCTTAGCTAAAGGCGACGCAGACATTTTGCAGGCGTTCCCTGTTATTTACCGCGGAAACCGACCCGGAGCGTGGGAGGCTTTGAGTTATGATGTTAAAAGAACTGAGGAAATCGGTAAAAGATTATGGTCTCCAGTCAGCATACACCATCAACTTACTAACAGCTGTTGGGGATGGATATGTTATGACTCCTCATGGTTGGAAATTGTTGTTGCTTATGATTTTATCGGCTACGCAATATGCTGTATTCATGACCGAGTACCGTGATCTCGCGACTGCTGAAGCATTGGATAACTTAACTGGCGATTTAAATCATATTGGTGTAATGAGCTCATCGGTGAGGGGCCTCGGGCTACTCCAGATGTGCAAGCCCAAATGGACAGAGGGTGTTGTGAGCAAGTAACAGAAATTGTACTGCGCGCGATAAGACGCGTACCTGACACAGCCGCTCCAGAAACTTCCTTTTCTGCTGTCACACAAGCGCCTGGAGAACCCTATATAAAATTCCTTGGTCGGCTCCACAATGCAGTAGAGAGACAAGTAGATAACCGAGCAGCCCGTGATATTCTTATGAAACAATTAGCGGTCGAAAATGCTAATACTGACGTAAAGTATTGCAAACAATTAAGAATGCTAATCCTTCTATCACTGATATGATAAAAGGGTGCCAAGATATCGGCACACAAATTCATAAAAGGAGTCTCTTAGCTGATGCATTGTCAACACACCTCACTGTGGGGGCTGCTCAAAAGGCAGACTGCTAGAATTGCGGAAAGCCTGGGCGTCTTAAAAAGATTGTTCCTGTGCCCTGTACGTTATGGGGCCGAGACTTGTTAAGCCAGTGGGGAATCCTCCTGAAAACAAGTTTTTAATAGGGGCTATTGACAAGCAGCAGGCCCTTTCATTGACATGGAAATCAGAAAACCCTGTTTGGGTAGATCTGTGGCCCCTGAAAAAGGACTAACTGCTGCATTTGCATGACTTAGTACAAGAACAACTGGCTGCTGGCCACATTGTACCCACCACCAGCCCGTGGAACACTCCTGTGTTTGTAATACCAAAGAAAAGCAGCAAGTGGCAATTGTTACAAGACTTTCGAGCTATAAATGCAGTCATTGAGCCTATGGGTGCTCTGCAGCCTGGTCTTCCTTCACCTTCTATGCTGGCTCAAAATTGGCCAATAGCTATGATGGATCTAAATGACTGGTTTTTTGCTATTCCTCTACACCCGAGGGATGCACCCCGGTTCGCATTCTCTGTACCATCTATCAATCAGCAACAGCCCACACGACGGTATCATTGGACTGTGTTGCCACAAGGTGTGCTAAATAGCCCGACTATCTGCCAGCTAACTGTAATAAATGCTTTGCAACCTGTCCGAAATGCAAACCCTCATGTTATAATTTATCATTACATGGATGACATACTTTTAGCTGCTGAAAAAGACAAAGACCTGCAGTCATCTGCCAAGTCCGCCTTGCTGTCCAAGGAGCAGGCTTGCCATAGCCGAGGAAAAGGTCCAATGTGAACCACCCTGGAAATATCTAGGATGGAAAATTACAACTCACACTATTCAGCCACAAGCACTGAAGCTGGCATTACAAATAAAGACTCTGAATGATCTGCAAAAATTGTTACGAACCATCAACTGGCTCAGACCTTTTCTAGGTATCGCTACACAAGATCTACACCCCCCGTTTCAATTATTAAAGGGTGACCCTGACCTAAATTCTGAAAGGCAGCTGACACCTACTGGAATGCAATTTCTACAGCAAGTAATGGAGGCTTTACAGATGCGTCAAAGTCACCGTCTTTGTTTAATGCTTCCAGTGTACTTAGTCATCATTCAAAATACCTTTCAGCCATATGCCCTTCTAAGCCAATGGGATTCAACAAAAAAAGAGCCACTTGTGATATTAGAGTGGCTCTTTTTGCCTCATGCATTTACAAAGACTGTAACTTCACGATTAGAAATGTTTGCCAGCTTGATTCAGAAAGGTCGTCACCGACTTCAGACTCTAAAAGCTAGTGATCCAGAATTCATTTATGTTCCCACCGACAAAAAGACTTGGACTGGATGTTAGCAGAATCTCTGAGTGTGCAGACTGCACTTGCAGACTACACTGGTCAAATTTTGATCCATTTACCTAAACGTCTGTTAAATTCCTTAGAAGAATTACCACTGATTAACCAAATCTTACTTTCCTACAGCCCACTTCCTAATGCAGTTACAGCGTTCACAGACGGTTCTGGGAAAACACACAGAGTAGTAGTCCTTTGGCGATCCACCGACAATCTCTGGAACCAAGATATAAAATGTGTCAATGGATCACCCCAAGTTGTTGAGCTTGCAGCTGTTGCGTGTGCTTTTCAGCTTTTTTCTGATGTAAATCTCAGTATCATAACTGATTCTTTGTATGTTACAGGAATTGCTCAGCATATAGAAGGAGCTTTCCTAAAGGAAGTCAGCAACCCAGTGTTATTTGCACAGCTTAAAAAATTATGGCATTATGTTTCCTATCGTAAATTACTCTATTATATCACACATATTCGGTCACACACCTCTCTGCCAGGACCCCTAGCCGAGGGCAACCGTGCTGCTGATAAAGCCACGGTCTCCCTCGCCACACCACAGTTACTTCAACAAGCACAGCTCTCACATAGTTTTTTTCACCAAAACAGGAAGGCACTGCAAAAGCAATTTCAGCTAACCACTGACCAAGCACATAATACTATCTTGACATGCCCTGAATGCCAATCTATAGCTCCGTTGCCACAATTGGGAGTTAACCCACGTGGTACCTCACCACTGCAAATTTGGCAAACAGATGTTACACATTTTGGAGAATTTGGCCGCCTAAAGTATGTACATGTCACTGTTGATACTTTTTCTAATTAATTCTTTGCCACTGCACATACAGGAGAAAAGAGTCGAGGTGTCCGACGACACGGGCTAGCAGCTATCGCTGCTATAGGTGTACCAGAAACCATCAAGACAGACAATGGCCCTGCGTATGTATCTAAAACCACTCAACTTTTTTTACAGGAATGGGGCATTTGCCACATCACTGGAATTCCACATTCCCCTACAGGGCAGGCGATTGTTGAGCGTGCCCATCAAACACTAAAGCAATTGCTAATTAAACAAAAAAGGGGGAATCTGGGAGATCCACCACAGGAACGACTATGGAAAGCCACTTTTGTTTTAAATTTTCTAAACAGAGACAACAGTGATACGACACGAGTAAGTCAACGCTTTGGAGCTTCCCCAATGTTCAAAACACAGCCAGTGGTCCATATTTGTGATATGGCCACTGGACGATGGGAAGACCCCGTGCCATTGATAACCTGGGGGCGAGGATACGCTTGTGTTTCCACAGGAAATGGTCCCAAGTAGATCCCAGCACAATACGTTCGACCGTATCTAGAAGCCGAGCATCACGAACAACCATCAGAAACGACAGAGCAATGAATCTTTTCTGTTTACAAAAGTATTGTTGGTTTTGATGTTAAGTGGCCTGGTAGTTCTGTTGATAATTGTTATGTTTGCCATGTTTGTTTTTCTGTGTTATAAAAGCGTAAATCAAGTCATGTATGCTCAAATGCACACTGTACTTGCCTTGCAAAGCATGATGTTAGAAAAAGAAGTGAATGAAGAATCCAGCCATAGCATAGAATTTGTGTGGAAGTAAGTTAATCACATTCTATGAGAGAGTTATAGAAATTAATAAGTTAAACAGTATAGTTAATAGTAGTTTTATAGTTTATAGCAGCTTTGGTAGTATAGGGTCAATGTAATCATTAGGATGTAACGTGTAATCATTATCTATTATTATACAAGCATTATTCTGTATATTAAACAAAAAAGGGGGAGATGTGGGTGAACAGGATTGTGGAAGAAGCAAGGCCAGAGAAAGGAATAGAAGCAGCAGAAACACTGGCAGGGGACGACCCTACTGATTGAGGGGAATTCCGCCTGTCTGGCAGTTGGGGCTTGTGTTGTCTGGGAAAGGAGATATTTGGTACTATATAAGCTGCATGTTTGTTGTAATAAAGGATTCTGGTTGCACCGCCGACCAGGGTGCGTGCCTTCATACGCTACAACAGAGATCTTGCAGTCCAGTTAGCAAGAGTCATTTTCAACCAGTTCCTTAATGACAAAGTTCTCTAATCAAACAATTAAACATATTTTTATCTTTGAAGCATGTTAGAATCTATGCCTTTAAATCAATTAGCTTAAAATCTTCTATAGCATTCTCCTCGTGCTACCTGGACTTTCATCTGTTACTTCAGCCAAGTTAATCCATTACTCTATCTGCTTTAAAGACCTGCATTGCAGAATTATAATTTTCTAATGAACAAATAGAGTCAAATGGATGTCTGCATACATAGAAGGAATCATGGCCAGGCTGCCATATTAGCACAAGAGTTTCTAGAAAATTGTTTGGATGAACCAGTTGGCTCCAGGTGGCTGCAAAGGTGGGCCTGACTTCCTCACAATCAGATGGTTTCATGTGCCAAGATCATAGTCCCACATCCAGGCAGCTGTTTCCTCCCATCTTGTAGTTTTGGCTGCTTGAAAACTCTCCTCAACCTTAAAATGAAAATTCCATGCATTTATATACATAGAATGTAAGGAAATTACAATAGACTGTTACAATATATTTCATTACATGTCACATGGAGAAAATACACCCTTTAAAAAGCAAAGCTTTTTTTTTAAAATTAAATTGTATAAAAACAACATTCTGAAGAAGAACCTCTTTAAGAAAAAAAAAGTTAAAAAAGAAATTAAACTTATAAATCAAATACTTTTCATTCTAGGTCTGAAAAGCTGTATATAAAGCATGTTGTATTACAAGTGAAAAGGAAATCTAAGAGAAGGATTCTCTCCCAAAGTCCCAATCTTATTTCCCCCACAAGCCTTTCCACTAAGAGAGACAGAAAAATACATGTTAATAATTATGACTGGAGAGAGTTGCAGGAGCATTCACATATTCTAGATTTGTCCTGGATGTCTGTCAGTATGTCATATGATATGAATGATTCACTACAAAGATGACTTGAGAAAGTACTTCAGGAAGATGACATAAGAGAAAATTTATTATGTATTTAATTTTGCTTTTTTTAGTACATAGCATATGTTGGGTTTATATATACATACATAATTATACACATTAATATACACTAAATGTTATGATGAAGTGGAAACATATCTTTAATATGCAATAATATTTTTTAAAGGTCCCAAATTCCCACAGCCCCAAAAATCACAATGCAAAGCAAAGAAAGAAATCAGGTTTCAGACAAGGATTTTATCTCCCATAGAAAGTATTTCCAATTACTGTTTTAAGACATCATTTAAAATTAGAGCTGTGAAAATCCAGTGCACATTCACTATCACAGACCATTATTTGACAGTGAGATATGTCACTCCTATCTAAATCATACCTTTAATTTTCTAAAAACCTAATAAATCTCAAACTGTTCCTTCATAGTGATAGCATATTTTGTTGATACATAAAAGAAAGAAAGAAAGAAAAATCTTTCTGATTTCAGAAACTGATCCAAGTTTCTCTCTACATTGTGCGTCTGTATCCAGGGATTTTCCAGTATAAACTAAACTTACTCACTCTTCCTGCCAAAAGCATGCTATAGATTAGAGGGCATGATTTCCATACATAAGATATAAAAGAAGAAATGCAGTTAAAACTGGGCTTATATCCAGTTTATAGATAAAAAAAAATTCACTGTACATATACCTGCCATCACCGGTACTACATACATTCAGTAAGGGTAAAATGATTTCTTTCTGTATTAAAAAGATCTTCCCATTTTTTATGGAGACAGAAACTCTGCTGGAACTAATCCACACAGTTGCATTAACTCAAGTTTCCCACTGTATTTTATCACGCTACCTCAATATCAAAAACATTGAACTCCCACTGACGTCTCTGGCATATAGCATGTGACATGTTTCACGTTATGAAATGGTTGTGATGGTTAGAAGAAAGTCCGTGGCTTCCCTGTAGGCTCTCCAAAAACCAAGAGAAGCCTCCAATTTATACACTGCCTTTTGCCTTGCCTGCCAAGCTCATGTGTCCACTGTGCCTTAGATTCCCAAGAAATGTCTACAGCAGCTCTGCAACCACTTTTTCCCCGCTGTGATTTCTTTAAGACCATACTTTGTCATGGGACTTGCTGCAGCCTGAAATACATCAGATAAACTGAGAGAAGTAGGTAACCTATCTGTGCAAAGACTTTCCTACAAGAATTTTAGATGAAAGTAAAAATGATTAAAGGGAATTTATCTTCTGATGCAAACGCAATTACAGCTCTAATTCACGTCTCCACTTTTGCAGGCTTAAAATTTTGTAATTCCATTGACTTCATTGGATTGATGCTAAAATAGAATTGGATTAATAACACACTGGGGGCGTTTGCATCACTGAAAGGAAGCAAACTACTATTGTCTATCTTCAGCTACTTGAAAGAAGGAGGGAGGCAGATTATTTGGAATGGACTCATAATGCTGGAATTAAACTGTAAAAATTTAAGTTCAAGTTTAATTTAAGGGAAAATGTTATGAATATGAGGGGTTTTTTACTGTGGTGTACTCTACCAAGGGAAATTAAACTTCATCTTGTGAGAGTCTCTGGACAAAATTGCTACTGACTTTGTGTGTCCACTGCTGAAGATCAGATTTTAAAGATGTTCAGCAGCACATTTCTTGGACAGGATTAGAAAAACCTGATTATCTTTCTTACACTAGAGTTGTTCTTGGGACTTGTGCCATGAATGGCTTTTGATAATAAATGAAGAATGAGGTTCACAGTGGAGACAAGCACTCTCATCAGCAGGCACCTTTTCAAACTCAGACTGAAGATTAGTCAGTGTTATGATGACTTTGGCTTTTCCAATTCAGAATCCCTAGATATTTGTCTTCTGACCAGCTGGAATTAAGATGACAAGTGAGCAGAACTGAAAGGGTTAGCTGGCCACTGCTTACCCACACAGATCTTCAGACCTCAGATCTCAAACACAGCAGGGAGTAACCTCGGATCTGCAGATACCTAAACTGGCTCATTGTGCTATATCTTTTCTATCCTTACTGTCTCAGAATCTTGGAAACTATTTGCTAATTTAATTTGTTGTGATTAATACATTGTTCCACTGTTTCCTGCTGTTATAGTCTGCAAGAGAATTTAGTTATAATGATGGCTAAACTCAACAGCAAATTTTAACAACAGGAATTATAGCACCATTATGCAGAAATGTCTAGCAAATTATGCAATTGTATCTACCACAATATAAATCTCAAATATATTAAACCTTTCTTTGTTTCTTTGAAGCTGCTCGCCTGGGTGTCAGCCAAAATGTAAAATTCACAAAGGCAATTTAATTATTTTTTTTTAATCCTATGGGCTTTTCAGAAGACTGTTAACTGAAGCTCTAGGTCTGTGTTAGCCGGGTTGATAGAAAAATTTTATTTGCTTACACCAACTGGATGCCTATTGCAGGTTATAAGTAACATCCTGAATCTGACTCAAACGTCTTAGAAACCAGTATACCAAAGTGATTTACAAATGCATAAAAATGTCAGGTTAGCAAACCTGAGGACATTTACAAAATGAGCAAAAGTAGTAGTAAATGCTCATCAGACACTGAAAGGCACAAAGGAGTATTTTTGCTCTAGCAAACTTTCACTAGAAGTGCACACAAATGCAAAAAAGTAAGAAAATAATGGAGTTTGTGACTAATTTGAGAACACTGCAAACATTTTATAGTGTTCTAAATAATTTGCCAAGCAAGTGACGCATGTTGCAAATAGCAAGAGACAAACTTCAAAAGCTTTTCCAGCCTTCTGCATGCAAAGCAACCAAGTCTTTAATCAACTCCCTTCTCCCCACTAATTCCCTGATCCTAAACTATTTCACACTTTACTAATCCCTACAGCTTGAATCGCCTGGGGTTTTTTCAACCCCAAGTTCCTTCTACTGCCCTGTTCCCCTTTCAGCTCCAGCACTCCTTTCACCTCTTCTAATATTCTTACTCTACATCTTTAGCACAGTCTGCAATGGCATTTCATAAGCTCAAAGTGGCAACTGTTGCAAAGTTAAACTCATGGGGTTCTCAGACTGCCATCCTCAAAATGCACTGCATGTCCCAGAGCTTGAGAGAGATTGAGTCTGGAGGAAGAAAGTATGGCTGCCGCCTTTCAATCAGATCCACTGTGTCAGCTTTTTTTCCTCTTCTACTTCGTGTTTTACCACCATCTGCTGGCAGAACCTCAAAACACTGCTCTGAAACTTCTCCCTGGATCCTCCAGAGATCTCAAGTATGTGAATTGGTTGAGAAACCACCAACTGCATATCATCCCTGTCTTACTCATGGTTCTTCTGCTGCTGGCATGTATTGCAGACACAAGCAATGTCACCTTCCAGAGGAACCATCAACATCTAATCTGCATTGTATCTAATTTATCTAACTCCAGCGAGGACCAGTTCTCTTGAGAATTAAACTAATACAACTACAGACCATACACCACAACCTTCACTCTGCCCTCCCAAGTTTTCCAGATTTCCAGTGCACATTTGATCACTTGCTGAACATGACTGCTCTATAGTCTCTTCCTCCAACCTGATCTTTATATAGCAACAGTATAGAAAAAGGTGTATGCAGAGAGGCAAAAATAAGAAAAACAAATGAAGATGTGTGGGTCGTAGGATGGGACTCTTGTGATAGAAATAAAATGTATATTGTTGAAAGGAGATGTATGAAGAATGCCTAAGTTGTAAGTATAAAGATAGCCTGTCTTGTTTATATGGGTTTGTGCCAGACGTGATGTGTGTGTGAGTAGCTCCTCAAATCACATATTGCAAAAGAATGGTATGTGTTTCAGCATTGTGTGTCTCTGATTTCAACCACATTTTAGACAGCATTCCAATGTGGAGATCAAGGGTAGGTTGCTAATTTCATTTTACTTCCAAGGTGGCATTTTGACACAATGTTCTTGTGCTTGCATCAGCTAGAAAATAACAAGTACAACAGTTCTCTGGATGGTTAAAATTCAAACCTGTGAAACTACTTCTTCACAAATTTATGCATTCAACCTTGGGGGGGAGGGAACAGATGATTTTATTCATTTCTTCTCTAAGTCGTACATTAGTACTATCTCCAAGGACCCATTATGGGCTCTTGTGGGCATATGTCTGCACTCAAAATAAAAACAAACACATTTTTTACAGAAATGCCATGGTTCTACGGTCTCCTGCAGAGACAATTATAAACTACCATAATGATTTATTGTATCAATTGTAATTTCTAATTTAGATTATAACTATTATAATTTATTATAAATATTATAACAATTACAAAGATAATTCAAATTCCTAAATTGACAAAGATTCTGTTTCCTGAATTTATAAATTAAGACAAGTCATTAGGTGTAAGCCTTAGAGACAGGGGGTTTTGTCTTTGTCTGTTTATCTGCCTTTTAGAAAGCTTTAACTCTCTGGAATGAATAGGGCTTGGCAAAAGCTACACAAGCCATAACATTCTCATTTCAAGAAACTTCATTTAAATCTATATACAGAATGTGCTAGACACTTTATAACCTATCTGTGGCCATAAAGACTTGGTTCATGTCCCAGAGAGTTTCTGCTCTCACTTGAAGTCTTGATGAATTGAGTGAGTGGAAGAATACAGAATAAAGAAAACTGTGTTTTATAGGATAGCAACTATGTTAACTATGCAAAGTTAACAATATGAATAACAAATAACATTTATTATAAATTTGGAAGATGTATTTGGAAGGGAAATCCACATGACTCGACATGAAACTAACTCCTAATACGTTAGCCTGTATGTTGAATTAAAATTGAAACTTATGTAAGGTCTTGATTAGATGAGAGAGTTATTAAAATTGTAATCCTCTGGTTTTTCTTGGCTGTTGCTGGATTATTGGGTCTTTTTTTTCCAAAGAGGTCATGTAATTATTGTACATGACTTTTCAGTGCCCCTTTGAGATTTCCTGAATATGAATAAATTATTATTATTTAAAATTTCACATTATTGGCACGTTACTTCTGAGGAATCATATCAGCTCTTACCCATTTTGAATTCTGTCATTTGTCTCTTTTTAAATTACAAAAAATCAACATTTATACTGCATTAATATTTATCTATTTTTATATTTTAACCACAGGAAAATAAATATATTTCCTGAACTAAGAAAAAAACAGTTTCATTAGTTTGATGACTAACACTTCCCAAAGACCTCTTACAGATAATATAAAGACAGGAAAATAAAACAATATGAAAGACCCAACAAGACAACATAATTTTAGATAGTCTTGAAAAGTAAAGATCTTCAAGCAGGGAAGGCTAAGATCACCATCTATAAATATTTTCAAGGCTTTCAAAATGGATGAAGAAAAGGAATTCATTTATATAGCTGGAAAGAATAATTCTCCTCACTGAAGGAATCACTGGATGAAATTCTATGGTCTGTTTTACTCATGAGGTCAGACTAAAAGATTATCATGTCTTCCTGGCCTTAAGCCTGTAAATCACACTACCTAAGGACAGCAATTCAAAGAGACAATTATATCTAAGGAAAAAACAGTTTAACTAAGATATTAAAAAAAATCTTAGCAGTAAAAGTCTGGATATCCATGGTTTTAATGCTCTCTAGCCTCCCTCCTTACCTCCATTCTTCCCCTTTCTTCAGGAAGAAAATAAAAATATCCAAAAGTAAGTGCCATTCAACAACGGGAGTAATGTAGAATCTGATGATGTCCTAAGAACTAGAAAAAATTACAGCAACTCCCTTTTATGTTATGTCACAGGCACCTTGTCGTATCTATGCTATGTTACATCATCTTTCAGGAGTCTTAATCCATACAGAGACTCCATGTGATTTCTCTACCAACAAAAAATACGTCTGGGCATACTGCATCCAAAGTAACACTCCCATGTTTTTGAACGACACTGTAACTTTTGTATTGCTAATCAAAAACAAATGTCAAATGAGAACTGCTAAGCTGAAGTTGCAAACTTCTGCACCCTTTTCCATATCTATTTCTTCCTACTAAAATTCAAGTTGAAAATAGTTGTGTGTCCCACCTTCAGCAACTTAGAATTACAAACCTTCAAAAGAGGGTTAGATTAAGAGGTTAGCGAGTATGTTGTATGAGTAATACTGCAGAATGCAAAGGTCAGACTAGGTGACCCAAAGGACTTTTTTCTCTGCTTCTAATATCTGAGATTCACTGACCTGCTATTCTTCCAAAGACACTTCGATGATTCTTTCCTCTTTGGCTCCGTACATATAACCCAGAGGGAAAGCAGTGATGTGAGAGTCCAAAATATAAGGAGAAAATTCAGAAATGTACGGGTAGAAAGTGACAATACATGTTTCAGATATAAATCAGGGGCAAAATTACAAAAGTATTTATCTGCCAAAACCTCAAATATGTGCTTGCTGAGATTAAAAAAAAAAAAAAAAAAGATAACTGGATACTATTGAAAATCTGCACCTTAATGCCTATAAATACCCTTGTAAATACACCACTCAGAATTTGGTTTTTTCACTGTATAAAGAACTGAGCCTCTCTGGATGGTTTTCAGGTAAAATAAAGTGAAAATTAAATGGATGGGTGCATGTATGCACATATAACATTTTTGATTTGAGGAAATAACAATATACTGGGATTATATAAATAATAGCTGTCCTTGAAGTATTATTTCCAGCTCATGGATGTAATAGTGACAGTTAAGCAAGGAAACAAAATGTCACTCTTATGTACATATCACGCTTCACAATACCCACGGAAACCCAGTCTGACTGATCTGAACATTTAGCAGTTTAGTGAAAGCAAAGAGAGGAGTGAGTTTGAGAGGGATGGAAAAGAACTCCAACAGTCAATGCAGTTGTGCGACGTACCTCACAAATATGCTTCCTTCATCCTGAGAAGTGCTGGTGTAGTGTAAAATACACCTGCTCAATTTGCAAGTGTTGCACACCTTTGTCATTTTGTTGTCTCTGTTTTACAGTCTCATCTGAAGTACAAGGCAGTCATCTTTTTAGCTTTGGTTGAATACTTCATATATGAAGCAGAGGAAATAATTAGAGACAGCTCATGTCTTCTCATTTTCAGCAGGGTAATCTTATGTTTACCAAGATGCTTTTTAAAGGCTTGTTTTCAGCTTTCCTAAAAAACATTCTCTACCCTTCACAGTTTCTTCTTAGCTTGATTTTCAGTCTGCATTTGCCCTTTCCTGTACTGCCCTCACCAACTGCCACTACCCTTTCCCCTCAAAAAAAAGAGCTTAGTGGATGAATTTTTGCCTGAGGAAATTGTATGTGCTTCCCTTTGAGTAACCTGCAATGCAGTGGGATACACTGCAGCCTGTACTTTCTCTGCTAGAACAGATTGTTTTACTCTAATTCTTTTCCCTTTCTTCATGAAAGTCTACCCTTACCAAAGAATAAAAATTGCTAGGAGGCATCTAGTTTGATAATTTGCTTTTGCCCGGCTGCTTGTAAGTTTGCCTCTGTTATCAATATGTAATACAGAAAATGTTTTTTAAGGTGACTAGGTGTTTTGCATAGTGGGATATAATACTTTATTATGTAAACTCAGTCTTCTTTGAGATTTCAGTCTTTAAAAAACTGCTCAATTACTGAAAAAATCATGTTATTTTGAGTTTAAATTTCTTTAGATGCCAAGAACTACACTTCTAGCTGGGAACAAAATTGCTATAATTTGGCCAGCACACATAAGTCCAGTTAAAGATCAGTAACCAGGTTTCTTTCAGCTAAGTTTTGTAAAAGGTCTCATCTCGTACGTGTTCCAAGAGCTTTCCTAACAAAAACTAACTCTAGACAAAATACAGTTATCAGTTTATTCAGGATTTTTTTTTCAAAACACAGCTGGGAATGATACCAACTTTTACAAAATAATAACGTTGTAGAGATTGTTGTAGAGAGATTGTTTAGAAAGGGGGAAAATGGCTCCATTGCTCCCTTGAGTCCTGGGGAAAAAGGTCTTACAACCACATTTCTCACTTTCCATGGAAGGCTCAGTCTCTGGCTTATAGGGTTCACCTTTGTGAAAATGCTCACCATCCCCTACGCCTCTTGGCTGAAGCTGTACTAAAAAACAGATAAAAACTGCAAGTAGCATGGTGATGGAAAGAAATAAGAGGAAGGCAAACAGACTGCATGTTTCTTCAATGTAATGTTTAGCATACCGATCAGTGGTGGAAGAATAAGATCTAAGGTCTCAAGGTACATTTCCTGTGTAACATAAAACATCTGTGCTAGGAGCAAGAATCAGAATAAAAGTGTCTCTGCTCCAACATAAACAAGATCTTAGCTTACAGAGCCCTGTCTCTCCCTTTCTTACTTTCCACTGCAGCTTCCTTTTCGCAAAACACAAAGGTAATATATGACCGTGTTATCCTCCCCCACAGGTCCTGACCTGAGGGCAAGTAAGCTGATCATGAGGATCAGAATTTATGAGACACAGATTAAAAATCAAAGCGCTGCCAAATCAAAACAATAAGCATCTCCTTTCTCCCAATGCCTGTGAATATCCAGCCTAAGTTAAACTGCAGAGAACTACTGGTCACCACAGCTGAACTTTATGTCCCCATGTGGAAGATTCCAGCTTGGATTTTAATATTTTCCCTTGTGATTGAGTGGCTGTGGGTGACTTCTACCACCCCCGCTGTGGAGGTCTCTTCCTCATCACTGAACAGGAAAACACCACCCAGTTGTCCCACGGAGTGTAAACGCACCATGTGGAGACATCTTTTATCATTGTCATACTGCCACAACATTATTTCCTGTATTATTTAAGTCTGAGTGTATCAGGTCATCAGCTGTGCAGTCTTTTGTCAGAAAGTTGGCTTAAACTAATCAAACACAAAAGATTACAGCTCAGCATTAGGGAATATCAGTGCAGGGAATCTCTTCAGTGCCACCTGTTCTCCTGCAAGCACGTAGCTCTGTAAAACAGTATTATCATTGCTAGTAGAAAGCCTTGCACTTCAGCTTTGCACTGAATTTGCACAGCCTCAGGACTGAAGTTTGCCAGCCCTGCTCTGTCTGAGTTTTCCTGACCTGCCTGTAGATTTTTTTTACATAGTTTAGCTGTAACAGCAATATTTTTAATTGTCTAGATATATATGGCTAATTTGTTTCACTTTTGTTTATATTTGTATATTGTCATAGTTTTACAAACCTACCATAACAATGTAGCATAGAAAATACAAGCCTGACATGTAAATAGAGGTCTTAAGAGGTGAAGACAGGTGATGGCCTGTGGAGGAATATAGGCATGGGATGATAAAAGATGGGGCACAGACTGGTTCTGGAGGCCCCACAGCCGTAAACTCCTCAGCAGCCCATTAAAAAAATACAGACCTGGAGATGTCCAAAACTGAGCTTAGTGTTAACAAAGAGTACAAAGAAATACTACCTGAAGTACAAAAAAATGTACCAGATAACAGCAAATTGATTAACATGGACCTGCAGGCCTACAAAGAAAGACCAAGACATACAAGCATGTTAGCTAGCACATAAAAAGATCCAAGTGGATCCTACAGTGAGGAAGAAGAAATAAACATGAGCATCCTATCCCTCTCAGTGAAGGACTCAGGTGCTGACAACTCATTGTAACAATCCCCACTCCCCCCATCAGAATAAAACCACTGACATTAGGACCAGAGGAGCAGAGGAAAGGTGAGTATAACATCAGGAACAGGGGTAGAAACTGAGTGCACATATAACAGTTTTACCCATCTTATGATTGCTGCATTTGCTGTAATAGGTAAATCTGGATTAATAATGATTAGATTCTCAAATCTCAGTTATCTAACAAAAAACTTTTGGCTTTATATATATGTATGCATATATATACCTTGGGCGCACTTCCTCTTTGCCCATGAAACAAGATTTTGAGCATAACATGATGGGTGCTGAGAGTTCAGTTCTCACTGGAAGCAGTTCCATGGGTTATACTAGATCTCTGCTGCTAAGGGTCTGGAAACGAATTCAAGTAAAAACCAAGAAAACAAAACAAAAAATCAAAATAATTTCCTACTGCATAAACACAAAGTACAGATAAGTGTTAAAATTCAAGCAGACGATTCCAACACTACTGAATTTGCCTGGTAGCTATTTTACTTGCTATACTTTAGTAAGATCCTTTTGTTCTCTTTTCAGCAGATATTTAAGCTTTAAAAAATTCTGCAGTAAAACAAGGCCACCTAACCAGCTTAGTTTATTTTGCTGCACCAGAATATCCCTAACTGGATGGCAGTCCCATAAAATGTGTTATTGATATAGAACCAAGAGGAACTGCAGTTCATAGAATTCTTCTGCAAATATCAATGAAATACTTTATTATGGGCCCAAGATTCTAGCAAAGAAAATCCCCCCAAAAGTACTTTGGTAACAGCACAGCATGTGTGGCAGGGCTGATGGAATGAAACAATCCATGGACTAGTTTTATCCTGCTGGGCAAATTTTTATCGCTCTGTGCTGAAATCCAAAAGCGATTAGCATACCAGAAAGACATGCGGTGCCATCCCTAGTTCTTTGTCAGAAAAGAGAAGCTTCATTTTAGGTAGCATTTCAAAAATTTTGGAACAAGGAAGGCTGATGAAAACCCTTGCAGTAAAGTCCAACATCAGCCCTGAAACCAGTATGGGAGCCCCAGATTTCTCAGTCTCTGCTTACCAGAGGACAGAAAAAGAACAGAAATCACTGCTAAAAAAAAAAAATCACAATTGTAGAAGAAAATAAGCCAACTTTTTTTTTTTATCTTTGCACCTTCTGTAGTCATTTACATGAACATAACGTGGTGTAAAATCACCACGACGGAGGAAAAAGAGAATTTTGAATTGTAGCCTTGTTTACTGATTTTGAATAAAATGAAAGTACATGAACTTCTCTGGAGAAGAGGTCAAATGCTTCAAAAGAATACACATAAATTCAGATATGTAGTGAGATGCTACCTATACCTTTAAGCCTCTAACTTGGGCCTCAAAACAGTGCAGGTTTCCATATAACCAGTGGGAAAAAACCACCGGCTGCTTCCAAAGGTGATTCAGACCATTTAAATTAAGCCTAGCCCTATTTGGGTACCTTTAATCACCCACTAGATGTACCCCGTCCTCCACACAGGACTCATGGAACTGAGGCACTGAATGCAGGCACCTTAACAGGTTTCAACTGAAGGCACTGAAAATACTTCTCTCTTTCTGCCACCATAGTGTAAACACACATTCAGCCCACTCTGAATGAAAAGAAATTGCATGTAGCACTTGCACTTTTTTTGTCCTTTAACCACAAAAGCTGGAGGTGGAAAATGTTTATACATTCCCATTTTATAATATTTAATGAATATTTAGCTGTTTCAAGCAGTGGAAGTGTACCATTTCCTTTGGAAATTGTTTTAAAACAAAGAGATTCTTGCAAAAAAGGAGATTTTCATCTCAGTTTTCCTTATTTAATGTAATTGCAAAAGATAATCCTTTCTACCACAAAAAATAATTCAAGCAATTTCCATTGTGTTTATGAGCCTATCTTTTCAGAAATATATTTGCATGTATTCAATCTCTTGTTCAGTTAGCATTTAGAAAATTTAAGGTTTTTATAGTTTTTCCTCATAAATCAGTTCCCTCTACCCACTAAACAAGCCTATTTCTTTTCTTTTCACCACTCCTAATATAAAAAAGTTTTTTTCCATTCTGTTATGGCATGTCCATCATTTACCATTTGCTCAAAACACAGTGTTGCTGTAAGCATTGCTTGGACCCCTGCCCTGTTAGTTTTCTTATATAAAGAAAAGTTGACTGCCTGTAAAATGGAGGAGTACCTGTAAACTGGAGTAGGCTATACATGGCATAGTGTCTGGTTATAGTCAATGTTTCTCATAAAGCTTTTCTGCGCTACCTTTTACAAATCATACCATATCTACATAATCACGTGAAAATTCTTTCAATAGAGTAAAACAAAGTGCAAGAATCGGCTTTGCCCTAAATACTCACTTTAAGCCACCCCCCCCACACCTCAGCTACCTTGACTTGCATGCACACATGAACCTCCACATCTCCTGCTCCACACTGAGAGAACTGGTTACCTTCCAAGTGTTCAGGGTTTGCATAACTAGTGTAATAGTTCCCCCTTCATCCTTTATCCTATAGGACAAGGCATTGATCCAGGTTATATTTATTTTCTCTCCCTAATAAATGCTATTCATAACGGTATGCCTATGCTACTCAGCTAAGTACTAATATGTAACATAAAGGGTACATCAGGACTGCAATCTACTATTAGAGGGTACCAGACGGACAGCATATCAAGAATTACATGTAAGGATAGTACAGAAAATCTGACATTCCCAAAGAAACCTTCTTACATTTTTACATTTAGTGTCAGTGTATCCAGGATATTAATTTAGCCTTCTTTTTCATCATTCCATCGTTATGCTATGGATGATCAAATGCCTGCAGTATGATACTGCATGAAATGATGCAGACTCATTTAAAGCAGTATGGTGAGATTACTGACACAATTATTTCCAACATAGGATAAGAATCTTCCCTTTTCTGCTATTAATATTTTCTTAAAAAAAAAATAAAAAAACAGGTCCTTTATCGGCTCAGAGTTTTCATATAACTGAAATTAGCAGCATTAATCTTTTCTGCAATAAAAAAACATATATAAAAATTACACAGCAATAGCCTTAATACCATACATTTTCCAATTCAAATGCTAAACTAGACTCTCACACTGCTGCTTGGACACATTACTCTAGCATGGCAGATTTGTCACTACAGCAGGAAAATGCTTTTCTTTTGTACCTTGATTCCTTTTTAAGTCAGCTGAAGATCGCGTTATTTCTTTCCATTTTAAACACTGAAAAAAAGAAAAGGGAAATGTGGGGTATGGGGAAAACAGCCATTTTCTTTTTCCTAAGGAGTACATTAAAAGATTAGTAGCACACAGGAGGAGAAGCACAATGATGCTGTAAAATAACCCCGTATCCTGTATTTAAAAATGAAAAAGATTAATACAAATTCATTCCATTAGGTTAGCTTGCTTTTCTTTTCACAGATACCGGCAGCTAGGATTTGCATAAAGTAGAACTTCGGTTTTGCTTAGCCGTATTCTGACATTCTGAGCCTAACAAAGGCTGCCTACGATATCCAGGTCTTTTTGCCCTTCAAGTAAACTGTAATAAGCAAAGGGAAGATGCACACAACGGCCCCTGCATTAAAACACTTCCTCCTGTGACAGGAGGAGATTGCCATCTACTGGTCTCTGGCCTCTGCATGAAGTCAGGCAAAGGGTATTTGAGTGAGGATATCTGCAGTGACTTTTCTTTAAAGCAGATGATATTTTTCTTCTCCACGTTCTTCATAAGCATATTCAAAGCATAGATTTGCATAAATAAGCATTTACTTGAAAATAAAGCTAGGCTATGTAGTCACCTGTTCCAATCTAGCTGTGCAAGGAGTCGATGTGGAAAGTATGGATGGAAAGTAGCATCCGAATGATGTAAAGTTCTGCCATTTCAAAGATAAGGCTAAATGACAGCAGTATAATAGTATAGAGATTCTGACACATGTATGGACCACATCATACATCTCTGCCAAAATGTGATACTTCTGAATGGCAGGAGAGTGCTGTTTTGTCAGAAAAGTGTAAGCTGGGAAGCAGAACTGCGCAGACCGCCTGAGGACGCGCTGTGTCTGCGTGGCGGTGCGTGGAAGTCTTGCAAATTTCTGCATCATTTTGGTAGCCTCGCTACGGCAGTGTGGCTTTTGGCACAGGGTGTCACGCCTGCTGCAGCATACACACAACCCTGCCACTGCAGCTGCCAGGTAATCTCCCATTCTTGGGCAGTGATGCATAAAGATACCCATGACATCATGCTTCTGTATAAGATATTCCTGCTCATGACTGCTCAGCTCACCCCTCTTTTGGGCATTGTGACTTTCATGCAAAACTGACAGAAAGGCATGGATGCCCATTCACTGTCTAGTAGGTTAAATTGCCCATGTAAATTAGGATAATTCTAAGATACTGCACTGCGAACAGAAGCAGCTGACACAGGCACACACTCCGTCTCACTAGCTCTGCTCAGGGCCACTGACCTCTCATGGAGTAGACAGACAGTACAGCAGCACTGAAATTGTGAGATGGCAATTGGCCACTGGATATTTTTCAGAGTCCTGGAAGAGAAGTGCACAGCAGTATTGTGGTCCTGCTCAGCTCCCTGCAGAGCTGCACCCAGACTGCACAAACGCAGGCAAACACACACACTGCCCTGTGCTGATGCATCACACCTTTCTAACTGTCATTTTTCTAGTCCAATAGAAAAAAGGCTTGAGACAGCACAGAAGGCTTTTAGGCAGGAATAACAGAGTAGTGTAGATATAGATGGCTACATTAGAAACACAGAAAAAATATTTTACGTAATAAGAGTTTAAGGGAGCAGGGCATGCAAGGCTCTACCCACACAGCAGAATACTTGACTGTATTCTGCAGCACTACCAATAAATACGTGAGTCTTGAAACGCCTGGTACTCAGGAGTAGCCCATCACTGCAAGGTGCCCAAGATCTTAGCTCAGCAACCCCTGCCATCCAGCCTGCTTTCCCTGCTACGTGTGATCTCGGGGAAGCAGCTGCTGGGCAGAGTAGCAGGCTGAGAAAACACAGAAATTATTTCTTGACCATTCTGGTAGGTAATTTAAATGCAAGGGAGTTAATCACTAAATGAGGTACGCTCTGCATTACATTTCAGTTTCATAGGAGCATAAGCCTAAGATAGCATCAATACCCACGGGTATGTGTGTGTGGACGTGGGCATCTGTATAGATTGGAATTTCTGGTTTGGTATCTGTTTTCTAACTAGAGCTGTACCTTTTGAGAGGGCAGACTCTCCAGAAGCAGGCATTTCCTTGCAAAAGTTAAAGGAAATATTTCAGTGATATGAGCAATGCTTTGAGTATTTGTTTTGCTTTTCAACCGCTGAGCAAAATATCCAAGAAACTGTAATCCTGTTTTAAATGAAATTTCAATCTAATTCTATGATGGCTAATGCTGCCTTCTCTTCCTTCATGCATTGTTCAAAATTCTTAATGCTACAGTGCACTGGAATTCATGTTTGCAGTCATTTCTCTACAACTATTCCATCTCTTTCCTAATCAGTATGCTGGATGACTGCATATTTAGTACATATTCCTTAGACTGATTCCTTCCTCCCAGATGAATTGTTTAACATTTTTCTATGTTAAACTGCATTTGCTACCTGGTAGTTCACTCACTTAAATGATCCAGAATCTTCTGTGTTTTGGTTTGTTTATTACCACCTGATTTATTTCATTTAGAAAACAAAAAAAACCCCACATAAATGAATCTAATAAAAACAACAATAAATATTATAAAATTCAGTTTTTAAAAAAGGTTTCCAACAGCTACTGTTTCTTATCCATCCTTTTTCCTAGGATAAGATCAGAATGCTGTTTCTCATTAGAAACTAAAATGAACACTTTGAATTAAATGTGTCTCTAATAATGTCAAAGATGATTCTGAAATAATGCAGTCAGCTATAAGTTAAGTGAGTGAGTGTGTATCTCTTGGTTTTGTAAGCATACATTTACAATCTATAAATAAAGAGTAAGATCATCAAGGACCCATCCTTATGCAAATGATTTATAGTTTTAGAACTTGCTTAGAAGAGCCACGTAGCATTATTTTCAAAATGTGCATCTGACCGGAACTTATGTATTACAGTGCAATACCTTTATGACCAAAGAGATACAGACATGCTAAGTCTAAGTCCTACCCTATGTTGATCTCGTATGAGGTATACTTAAAACATGGTTCCACAAATGTTTTTTATTCTAGAGGAAAGCAATTTATATTGTGGTACCTATTATCTGATTAGGCTGAGATTATTAACCCATCAACTGCACTGCTCCTCGATCTGGCTTTCATTTGCAGCAGTGCAAGTCTTATTTTCACTACCCTCTCCATTTGTAACAATAAGGAAGCTTCCTTTTACTTAGTATTTATTAAAAGGCAGAAATAGAAAAAATTCTCTCTGCAACAGTTGTCCAACAAATTAAGTAGTAAATTGCTTTACAGAACGTGTACAGCTCCGCCAACCAGTCCAAGACCTCTGCTGCCCTATTTTCAAATAGTCCTCAAAATTTGTGTTCACCTGATTGTGCTGCAGCTTTTTTCAAGGTGAATGACATTGACTTCTGTGTAGCAAAGGGGTTATTGGCCTTTTTAAGACTTAATACAAATATTACATGAAAGCTATTCTGGTCTTCCCCATGGCTCTAAAAAGCCTGGAGAGTGTTTTAATGACTCAATTTCCTTCGTGCCTTTACATAGGTGTCTGGCTTTCTTTGAATCTTGCTGGTTTGATTTCTTATCACAAAGCCTTCCCCATGGACATGTTATCACTGGCAAGTGTTGCAAGATGGAGCAGGTTGTAATTTCTTACATTTGTGTTCCCTGCTTTAATCAGAACGGCATTTATATAAACCCCTCCTGCTAGAATTTATCCTGCTTTTCCAGAGCTCTCGGATCTATCAGCTGAATCACCCATTCACGTGTGTGCTGCACGTTCCCTTTCCTCCTGCGCAGCCTTGCAAAAAGATCACGGTATGAATCCATGCCCCCCTCTGTGGTCAGCGTAACCAGAAGGGACCCTGCTGTGCACAGAAGCCCAACCACACATGACCCTTCCTTTATACAGCAGTCAGTCCAGCAGTTTTCAGGTTGCTGCTGCCCAGTCAGCTGCATTCTCAGTTTGTGCTAGTTTGCAGAGGCATCACTGGACACCCCTCTCTGACCATCGTCAGGCTTTTTTGAGATGTTACCAATCTATGCTGCAGCTTCTGTTACTGCAGTGTCTCAATATTTATTGGCTTTGTCCCCACACTTCTGTAAGACTGGAAAATAAAAAGGGAATGGCGTGGGCATGAAGAGAGAAAGAATTGTGCTACCACACAGAGGTCTTGGGTAGAACAAGGCAGGGGGTCAGGTGTCCGGCATTTTTAACCAGCGTCCATCTCACTTCATCCTGTTTCTCAGCACTGTTTGCAGCACAAATCACATAGTTCTACAAAGGACACACAAGGATTAGAAAAACAGAGGGAAATATATGCCTCCATGTGAATGACGTGGAGATTAGGAGCTGACTTGTGTCTGAAGGGACAGTTTCATCTGGTATAAACTGGCCTGATTTTATTGACATCGGTGAAGCTACATTATTTACACCAGCTTAGGATCTATCTCAGAGGCTTCAACAACTGAACATTTCCAGCCAAATAAAAAGGAGGCTGCCAGGATACTTGTTTATGGCTTAAAAATAATGAGCAGGATCCCACAAGGATCTAGGTAGCAATTTGTTAAGCTACGAGGGCAAGACCTAGGGGCAAATCTGGGGCTGAAAAGCTTTTTCATCCAAAAACTGCTACCACACCAAATAAGCTACCTAGCAACACGAACAGACTCCCTGGTGCTAATGAATTTAAACATAGCATAGATACATTGCCACCTATGGCTTTTTCCCTCCAAATCATCCAGATGAGCTCCAACTCAATCAAATGAAGACAACAAATGTTTCTGAATTCGAAGCTGCACCCGGTGTTCAGTGTTTTATCATTTTTACCCTGAAGTTCATTGTAAACTATGCCTACTGACTCACACAATATCTTTGTGATAGAACAGAACCCTCTTGTCAGTCTTTTCACCTCGCTCCTGCTCTGCTCTGCATCACCAGCTTTGACATGCAGCAGCATGTTGGTGGAAAGAAAGAAAAAGGAGGAGACCTAACAAGAAATCATTTCTCTTTTGACCTGAGATTGTAAAACTTAGGAAGCGTTCTGGCACTGTGTAAGGTTAATATTACAGCAAATAGCATATCACAGCAGCAAGTATAAAGCACCATCTTTTTTTTTTGTCTGTGCACTGAGTGGGCTGAGAGTTTTTATTTCATACTTCATTTACACCTTGCTGAGTGATGCCATAGAAATGGCAGAAGTTTCATCTCCTCCCACTTCTGCAGCAGCACAATATGTGTAACAGCAGCAGCTCCCACACCGCTCCCTGGAATCTTGGGCCTGATGCCGATCACAGGTTCATATCTGCTTTTCCTGCGTGACATTCTGAGATGCTAGAAAACATCGTTTATTTTCTTATTAAAGATTGTTGCAGAACTAACAGCTGACTGAAAAGCAGCTTGAGAATTTTAATCATGTAACTAAAAACACTAAGGTTTTCCTCAAAAGCTCTTCATAAGGAAAAAATGGGAGAGCAAATTAACATAAAATCTGTTTTGGAAAATGCTGAAATGAAGAGAACAAGCATTTGGACGTAGGACAGAGAGTTTCAAGCAAACAGACAGGGGTAAAGTTGTATATCCTTTGTTTATCAGTATCAGCTCACTGAAAATGTAGCAAACACCACATCCAAAAATGTAGACAATTTCCAGAGTACTCAGAGAAAACTCATGCTAAACAAGGTCAGCGGACTGTTAAGAACAGCCAGTGCCACTCACAAAAAGTAAAGATAGAGGACTCGAGTCCTGAGCAAGCCCAAGAGTCCTACAAGGTGCTCAAGGCCATCGCTTTGGTTGACAGTTTCAAAGGCAGCCGATAAATCAAACAGAGGTAATGAAAGGACACTGCTCTTAGGCCGAACTGTTCTTCAGTCTGAAACCTTCAGAAATCGGGCAAGATGGTCCACAAGGTTAGTAAAGAGCTCAGAACTCTTTTCATTCAAGATAATCAGTTTGAAACTGGTTTTTGTGGGTAGTGAATGAGTACCGCTACTTCTGCCAGCTCCAGGGTGTTCCGGATTTGCTCATGGTCCGGTTTGTCCATCAGTACAGATGCATTTCTCAGAAGTTACCAGAGCAAACTTTGTTAATAAACACTCAACTAGCAGTCGCACTGAAGTGACCAAAAGCTGAAGCTGCATATTATTTGAATAACTCTTATTCCCATGTCCTGCCCCTGTGAAATATTTTTCAGTAAAACTTTCACACCACCATTCTACTGCGGCAGAGGGGAGCATAACAGGACCACCAATCCAAACAAATACATCAGTGAACCTTGTCTGTTATAAGCAGGAGGGCTGACATATCAGTCTGTGTACATTACAGTGAAATGGAGTTTGTAGAGATAAGTAGCAGAGATAGAAGCTCTGTGAACATTTGAGGGATTCTAAAAAAATGTGACTGTCATGAATAGAATGACAATAAAAATCTCAGTGTTTGCATGAGCAGATTATCTATCCACATAAAAAGTATTCTCTGGGTATAATTGTTGCATTTTAGTTAGTTTTTTTTCTTTTAAAATTTTCTTTATTCTAAATTCACAAAAAAAGTGTTTTGAATTAAAAACCCTAAAATTTCCTCAATTAAAAAGTGACAAGGATTTTGACTAAAAACTTTTTTCTAATAATTCCTAATGTTGGGAAATTCATCAAAACTGGACATTAAGTTCTGATTTCAACAAATAGGAATTTGAGGCAAAAAAATATTTCAATTGTTTGTCAAAATATTACCAGCTCTGCATAGATATTAGCCAGATAAGTGAATTTGGTTGCCCTTCCAAATTATAGTTGAACTATATTTGCAAGCTATTGCAAATGAGTGTATCTAATAAACAACAGAATGAAGAGAGTTACAGAGAATTTGTTACCAGGCAAACATGCTGCATATTTAGGAGACCTACATCCTAAAGGAGCCCTGAGTTTAGTTTTCAGAACAAAGCATTCTAAAAACTAACGATTCCATCACATTCATAGCACTATGTTTTCAGAATATAACTGTATAATTTGTTTGTAACATTCTTTCTTGCAGAGCATCAGGACCCACACATGCACAACAATACTCCCACCCTCAGCATGCTGCAGGGGCAGCCACGTTTCTTTCATGTCTGCAGTGAGAGTTATCTTATCGATCCCATCGCTGTGGTCCAAAAAAGCCCAAAAACTGCTTTGACATACAGAGTTTGAGTCTCTTGCCTGTGAAAGAGCGCTGCTGCACTTTAAGTCACATGCATGAAAATGCCCTGAAATTTGAACTGCCTGAATCAAAGCCTTACAGATGACAAACCTAGCACAGAACCAGCAAAAGTGGATTGCATATTAGTGAAAATTTGAGAGGCTGACATGTTCATGTCAGGATCAGTCCAGCTCTAAAGCCGAAGAAGAGTCATCAGAATTCCCAGGGCTGCAAACAGAGAAATCCTATCTTTACATATCCCATGGATTTGGAAGCAGAAGCTGCTACTCAGATAAAAAGGTCTTTGCCCCCAGGACAGTTAGGGATTCCACGTCACTCACTAATTGCACCACCAAATCCCACCTGCAACGGCTCTCACGTAAGCAAGCAGTACACCTGACAATTAAAGAAGCAACTACCCTGTAAGAGTAAATGGCAGCTGCTCATGTTCCCACTGCCAGACAGACTGGATGAGGAATTGCACAGAAACTCACCAGGCAGAAGAACTCAAGGAGGCATCAGATGAGGAGGCTGGCAAGCTTAGGCCACTAAGTGAATCAAAACAGAAAAATACATGTAAAATGGTGAAGGGAAAAATACCTATGGTAAACACCATAAAACATTTAAATGGGTAGCTGATGTGGAAAATCACTGTTATACTCCTATGACTCTTCAGTCTTTATGGAAATATTGATCACAGCAAGCCTTTGAAGTTGGATATTTTTATGCAAAAAGAGTTAACAAAAGCCTTGGAAAATAGAGGCTTAAGTACCCTGAATAAGATGTGCTGAATGCACAGTCCTGTAACTCCGTCAGATGCTAAGGGCATAGTCAAATGCAGAGTTGAATGGCCAGAGGTTTAGGCTACTGTATTTACACAAAAATTGAAAGTGAGCATGGCAAACTTGCTTTACCTTTCAAATCCTCACGTATCCATTTGTTGTAAAGAAGAACTCGATTTTTTGACATTTTCACACTACTACAAAAGCATTTGGAAAGGTATTGGCTGTTATTGTTGATGTTCCAAGATCCAAAGCCTTCCAGACTATTGTCCTTTCTCCTTTCAACATGAGATCAATGGGAACATAGAGGATAGGTTTACCTTACAACATATACTAACAGCCACCAATTATTTTATTAGGCAAGGTGGCAGGGAAGGATGCTGCAAAGTCACTCGAAGGGCTGATACGATTTGACAAATTAAGAGCAAATACCTTGGGCAAGAGGGATCAGCTGAATTAGAAGTTGCCACAACATATGAGCTTTGTCATCAGTTCCAACGTTTGGCCTTCTGATTGATTCCATTTGTAATGCCTTTTTGTCTTCCATGTGTTTGTACCTTTTCCACCAAATGATCTTTGTCCAATTCCAAATAAAAGTAAAAAGCAGAAGAAGCAAAACTCAAAACACCCAATTTTCATGTGTTCTTTCCTAAACTAAGCTCAGTGACTAAAGCAAGGAATACATTGTAAATGAGCTGAAACACAAAGGTCTGTAGCAGGGTGGAGATTGATACAGCTGTGACTCCTGTGCACTCAAATTCCTTTGAAATTGTCATAGAAAAATAAAGAACTATGTGGAAAGGCTGAAATGGCACAATAATACCTAAGAACTGCACAAACATAGATGGTCTGTGCTCTCAAAGAATGTCGCTGTTTACAAATTCTCCCAGTAGTGTCTACTGTCTTGCATATCCTTAATGTGTATAAGCACAAAAACAAAAGAAATACATAGCACTGGAAACATCAATTATATAATTGTATGTACAGCTGACTTAAAAAAAAAAAAAAGAAAAGAAAAATAAAACCTTGACAGAAATAGGCATTTTCCCATTAAAATCTTCAGTTTATTCCAAAGCCATTTTTATCATCTGTAACAACAGAGTTTCAACAAGATGTTGAGAACAGCTAGTTTTGTCTTAGCTAATCATCACCTCTTCCCACACTCAGAAACAGCCAGCAATGGATGAGAAGGAGATACGAAGTTATGATGTTACCATCTGTGCCAGAAAAAATTGTTTGGGAATGTATTAACCAGAATTGCAATAGCTGTAAATGACTTTAGGCTTATAATTTCTCTGTAGTATTTCACAATTTTGAAATCAAAAACGTGCTTTAAAAAAAAGGTGCATGTACTGGCTGAATGGCACATACACACACATGCAAATAGCTCTTGCTTCTCCAGTCTTATTCATCCTGTTAATACGTTTGAAGTCAGAAAATACACAAAGAGTAACAATGCAATAAAACCAAGCATTATGACCTGCATTGTATTTACAAAAGAATAGCATGTGTACAGTTTTTGCAAATCAATTACTTTCTTTTCTTATAGGGAAAAGTGTCTCTTTCCTATATAATGTGTCTTTCTATCTCAAAAGAGATACTCATTACTCCCATGGCATAAATGACTTGAAAAAACAACTAGATCCCTGGACTACAATTTTGAGGTCACTGGCATAAAACGTTTCTTCCATCTTCGTAACAGTAATTTTCTGAAAGCTATTACTAAAATGAGAACAATTATGTACAGTTTTAAAGCATTTGTATGTAAGAAAACTGCTTATCAGTGTCTAGACATTGTCTTCCATAAAATTCATGGATCCACATGTTGCCTCCGAATGCTGGGTTTAGCCTTTGGATCTTTGATTTAGCTGACAGATGTGCATAATCTCAAGCCATTGGTTAGCTCCCTCATAGCTAAATAGCTCTTCAGATATGTGTGCCAAAACTATTCCAGCTGAGGGAGAAAATTCAGTTCATTAAATTTCCTCTGGATCTGGATGTTTTAAGTGGCAGTTTAGTAAAGATTAAAACTCTTCCTCTAGTCCAGCTTTATTCCTTTTGCTTGATCCAGAATCTGTTTCTGTTTTGTTCCAGGGGTCACCAACGTCACAAGTGTTTGAGTTCAGGCTCACAACTCTTGAGGACTTTGTTTATAAGAATCTAAAATAGAGTTTAGCCCATAATATTTACCTTTTCTTGTTGGAACAACTCATAGGCTGGATAAATAACAATTTTTAAGTAATATAATCAATGAAGTATAACAGAGTAAATGATGCAAAACAACAGTTATATGGAAGAGCCACGTAGAGGGAGATGACAAGGTGTTTTGTTCTATGACAATCAGATTATAATAACTCTGAAGATTGTAAAGGTTTATTTTGTTCCCTGCTCAGGTTCACATTTCAAAAACATAAACTCACATAGAAGACTGTTTGTGCATGAAAGCAAATTTTGTACATGATTATGCTCACATCAAAAAATAATTAACATCAAGCACTCCCCTTGTCAGATATTGAAGTGCTGCTTAGAATTAGCAGTCAGAAACCCAGAAAAGGCTTCTTTTTTGAGGCAATGATTTTTACATTAAATCTAAGAAAACTAATGGTTATAAATAAATAAAATTTCAACTGTAACACAAAGGCTTGATTTTCACTACTGAAGACTGAATTAATATTAACAGCAGATTAAGTCTTTCAATAGGTGACGAGTTACAATTAAACTTCTTTTGGTTTTGGTTAAGACTTCCTGTGCTGGCATGCAACAAGCATGCTCCAACAGTGCTGCAGATGCATGAAATTAAATGCTTCCAGTTCATCTGCTTCTTTGCCCCACAGAGGGAAGACCCTTCCCAGCAGGAGGTGCAAACTTGCACCATTTGCCTTTGGGGCAGCAGCCCCAGCACAGGTTCTGGTTGAGGGCACCAGCGGGTGGCCTGGCCCCACTCCACTCTCTCCCTTTGCAGATGTAGCCTGTGTTCTTGTGGCAAAAGCCTAAGAGTGGGCCAGGTGGCACACCGGGGGAGATATCTGGGTGGGGTGGGGGGCAAGATAGTTTGTTACCTGCTGTTGCAAAGGCGGCTGAAGTCTGCTTGTGGTGAAGGCAGCTGGGGACTGGCTCTGATCCTAGTGCAACATCAAAAGAGATGCAGGCGGAGGCTCTCCAGCTGCAGGTTGTGCTACTGCTGCAGTGCCAAAGGCAGGAGGGGTGACTAGGCTGGTGTGCACACCCCAGAGTAGGTGCCCAGTTCACTGGCATTGCCCTGGGGCACCTGAAAGAGTGAATGAGAATCTGATCAGTGATGACTGAGACCAAACACATATGGGATCTGAACGAAAGCTGTCTTTTCTTATAAACATCCTAACATCAATTCAGCAGACGGGTACAGCTTCTTCACAAGCCTGATGGGGATCTGATTGTTGTTGATAACCCCGTCTCTGGGGCAGCAGAGAGCAGGCTTCTTGCCACCCCTGCAAATTACAGCCTGTCAACTTTACTCCTCTCCATGGCTCAGGGAAAATTCAAGGAATCATTTTGTCTCTGTCCCACAAGTCAGGGCACAGATCTAAACTCAGCTCGAGTTTTTGGAATTTGTGACTGATGAATTCAGGAAATCTTGTTCTAGCAATTACAGATATTATTATAATAAGGAAACAAAAATGCCTTTTCCTGCGGGGGCATGGTTCTGATTAAGGTCTTCCCTCCAAAAGTCTTTCCCTACTTCTACGCACTTTCTATCATGCACATGCACTCATAAAAAAAAAAAAAAAACAAAAAAAAAAAACGCACATTCAAAAATCAAAATATATTTAAATCTCTGAAACAAATCCAGCCCTACCAACTCTCCTCTACTCTGCTACCAGCTCAAAATCAACTAACAGTCAGTCTCCTCATCAGTGGCAGATCCAGGGTAGAACAGAGCTCCCACTATAAGCAGACCCTTGAAATAAATGTTTATCATTTAAAGAGAGAAAATAAATTACTTTAAAATGTTTTTCACCAGCCAGGCTCAGTGTGTCATCCAACTCGTATAAAAATGGATGTTTCTACACAATTACTTGTACTCTGGACTTAACCGCTTCATCTAATAATCGATGCCTCCCACTCACACACGTTTGCATAAGTTGTTTAGCCTCTTCTACTAGTTAGATTGTAAAAATGTAGGAGTAGACATACATGTATATATCCAGGACAAGAATGTTTATTCAGAATAAATTATGTGGGCCTAAAGGAAATTAATTAACTGGGTGGATAATTCATAATCCAAATACTTCCAGAACCCCTGAGAAAAACAACATCAGAGATCATGCATGTGAGTGAAATGCCTTTTTTCAAGCATTATTTCTCAAAACTCATACAGCCTGCTTAACTAGAAAAGAACAAAATGTCTCAGCCATATTTCACAATCCACTGAAAAGGCTCATATAATAATAAACAGTGTTTTTATTTTCCAAGCAGCTCCACAGACAACTGCTTTAATGTCATTTTGGAAAGTCACATCTTCTAAAAAATCCAAGATCTGGAATTATGAGGGCACAGAAGGGGTTTTCATAATAACAATCCCTTTTCCCTACGTTCATCCTTGATATGAGTTTCATTTAAATCGGTGTATTGAGGCAATGAGACATTTCTCCCTCTGAATTCTGATACTGAAACACCATATAAGTGCTCACCCCATTCCCAGAACACAGGTAAACAGCTTGCTTATAGACACAGTCCGTTTAAAACAGCTGAGTGTGCCAAACAAAATTACTAAACTCATGTTCCACAAGTTTCACATTCAAAGAACACAATTAGTCAACAGCCACCATTAAGACAAATGCATAAAACTAATGATTTTAATTTAGTTTTGCCCATTGGTCTTACTTATCACTGCTACTGAATATTTTATAATGTAAAAGCAGCAAGTGTGCCAGGCTTCGTGTGAGTATTGTGCAGCTATATTAATTAGCAGCCAGCCTCTACCCTGAGCAGTATCTATATGCTGCAACTGACAAGGCAGACAAAAGGCAGAATCCATGCAAGAGCACGAGGTGAGGAAATGATGTTTGAAGGTTAGATTTCCCAGCACAGGAATGCTGCATTAGGAACAGAGCTCAGAACCTTCATCCCTATCGATGATTACAAAACTGTTTTCACTGAGGATTTTTCCAATGCCTTCATAGACCACAATATGGCAAAGCACTCACTCAAAGACAGATGACGGGTTTGCAGTTGCACCGGGATGAATCATCAGGCCTGACCGGGAGGCCGGTGAGACCTTAGTCCACTCATTGCCACACTCACTCACACACTCATCCTCTGACATCAGTTTCGGCGCTGAGATTTCAGCACGGTTGAAGTGAAACTTGTGAGATTGAAAGGTTTCGGGGTTTGCAATTGTCCCAAGAGGGACCGCAAGGCAGCGGTGAAGGTGACTGAGTCCTGGAGGAGTGCTTTCCTACTTGGGGTCTCGAAGGAAAGGTGTACGCACCTGCAGACCCAGCTGCCGGCAGTACCGCTTGCTCCTCTCGCCGGGAACGCACGCCCTTGGCGGGGCAGCGGAGGCGGCGGGACCCGGCACCCCCGCGGGTGGGAGTGGGACTCGGCCGCCGGCGGGTCACGGAGCCAAAACCGGCGGGTTTGTGTCTCCGCGTCCTCCCTCCCGCCGCCTACACCGGATACCTGTTGGCGCGGCCTCAACTAAACGGTGGCAAAATATTATTCATCCAACAAAAGGAAACTCTCTCTATATTTTTTTGTCTCTTTTGCGCTCCTCGGTGCCTGAATTTTGGAAGTGCCGGAGGGAGGGGTGCAGCGAGCCCTCCCCGGGGCCGTGGCCGTGGCGGCCCCGGGGAGCGCGACCGGGCGCGGTACAAGGGGACACAGCGCCATCTGGTGGCCGCCCGCGAGACCGCAGGCTGCGCCCCCCGCGGGAGGGCACGGCCCCGCGTGCCGCGGGGAGAGCGCGCGGAGCCAGTACCCCTCCCTTGCAACATGTCATTTAGGGCTGAACATGAGAGTGGGAGACTTTTACGCCAAGTTATCCTGCGAAACCTCTTTGTGAGACTTTAACTGTGCGACTATACTTACAAAAATGTATACATAATATGTAACTATTAAGTTCTGGGGTTTTTTCCTCCATTTCTGATTAAACCTATTCCATTTTCCGGTTTTGTTTTGTTGTGTTTTTATTATTATTATTATCATCATTATTATTATTGCTGCTATGTTGTAATTTTATGAATATATTTTTCTGTTCTGGTCTAAGAAAACGCAATATTTTTAGTTTTATGTATGTGATTCCAACATATGCTAAGCTATAAAACATATACAGATGAAAAACACCAGTTTGTGTTGTCAAAAAAGTTTCTTTTGTCTTTGATGGTAAGATGTTCTTATTATCCAACATTGCCTGTTTGTAGCCAATATCTTTCTAAGGAAGATAGTTTTGTGTATAACTTTTCTATATTAGAGAAAAGGGGATGCTTGCTACAGTAAAGTAATCTCTTAATTAGAAAACATGGTTGTAATTTTTATCAAGCAATGTGTATCTTAATTTTCAAAAAAAATTTTATTTAGTACCAATGGTAATATCTGTTTTGGGGAAAAAAAAAAACAAAAACAAAAAAAGGATTTTTTTTCTTTTAAAGCCCAAAACCAGGTAGCTAAGATTAGGATTATATATCACCAACAATTAAACACCTTGTGACTATGATTTTGTAATGGATCAGCAAAGACATATGGGCCTGGAACAAGAAGAGTCACAGCTTGAATGCTAGGCAGTTGCCTGGGGACAAGGGTAGCCCAGTAAAGCCACTTTCAATGTTGGCTGGAGCATGTTTTGATGCACCACATGATATATCTTCCAGGTTCAGCCTCTGCTGATTCTGTCACCTCAGGCTTCTTTGTAATTTGTGAGTTCAGAAGATGTGGGTTCCTGCCACTGAACCTGGTTTTGAGTACTAAACACTCGCATGCAAACGGAATAGGCATGACGGAGTCGGAACAAAATAAAGGTTTGTAGCATCCAGTGTAACTTCTCCCCACTATAGACCTTCTGCTATGGAGAGTGCCCCAGGCCCAGCCTTGCTTCAGGGAATATAGTTCTTGATAGAGGAGAGGGTGCAAGGCCAATTTGTTTAAAGCACCAAAGATACAGGCAAGGCGAGGCAGGGCACGAGGCACCAGCTCATCCTCAGCATGATAGGCCACGCTGTGGAAAGACTTAAATTCACACAGGCATCATGTAATCTAATCTTGTTTTTAATCTTCTCAAAGCAACGTTTTCTTCAAGAAACATTGTTAAACCTCCACTTGACAGAAAACTAGGAAAAATCATGGTATCTGCTTATCTGAACCACTGGCAGATGCCGTTGGCAGGCTGATAGGTTTCCAGCTCCTCAGGAGGTACGCAGCCTACTAATGACCTGCACAAAGACCCACTCAGTGACTTGCCAGAGCAGTTCTTTTGCTGCCCTATAGCCATGCTCAGTCGAGATCAGTCAGCAGGAAAAAAAGGTTGGCTGTCTTTGAGGAAATTAAAAAATATAAGGAGCTAGAGGTTTTGATAAAACATTGAAGGGTTCACACGGAAGGGGAAAAAAAAAAAACCATACCAAAACACATTTGACTCAGAACTTCTCTGCATATTCCCTAGGCAATGAACCCCAGCATATTTGAAATTACTAACCCCTGAGCACCAGGAGCACCTACTATCTCAGAGACAGATTTGTTAAATTCCCCAGACAACAAGCATTGAGGTGTCATCACTACTAACGAGATGGACAAACTGGACTTAACGTGGGAAGGCAAGCAGCCTGGAGTGTACCAGCTGTATAATCACAGGACTCCAAAAAAAAGAAAACGTGCCCTGTAATGTACATGTTGCATCAGCTGGCATTAAGGCATTAATGAGATAAAAACCCTTTTGGTCCCTCTTCATCAGGAAACACTGCTTTACCCCAACCAAAAATTAAGACTCATCAGACTTACCAACTAAAAAAGAGGTTTTCTCATGGAAATACCTTTTTTTTCACTGAAATATTTTGAACATAGAGATAGACAGGCCATACCATAATATCATTGGTATTTATGCTTTGGATTAGCTGAAGGAAAGAACTGATAATTTGGTAAAAAACCCATGTTGTCACCAGCAAATATACATAAAAATATACACATACATGTGCAGTAGACAGACATGTATATATGTCATTCATTTATATTCATGTAGTTTAGATACTGTAGCTGTGCAAGCCTATCACTGGCACACTTGTTCACACTGACAGCAAAGACTGCAAGAGCAGCACAGCATGGTTAGCGTGCTCATCGAGCTGCGAAGAATCCAGAGTTCCCAATCTTTCTCTTTACATGTTGCTGTATACTAAGCAGAGTGAAATGTATGGTATTGTACCAAATTTGATGTCACACTCTCAGTCAGGTGCAGAATAAAAATTCTTATGTTTCTAAGAGTTCTGCACAGTGTCCTCAATGCTAAATGAATTTTGAGAGCTGAGAGCACAAACTGCTACTGGCTGAGTTAAAGACCTAGTCTTTCTAGTTTAAAGACTAGAACAAACTCACACCCTCAGTGGATCGATAGAGAGGTGATCGTGTAAGGCACCCTGTCAAACGAGTTTCACAGACAAGTTATTTGTAGATGATTTTCAAAGATAAATTCGAGGATATAGCAATCTATTCCTTGGCAGTTCACGAATGAAAGACATAAAAATAGCAAGCTAAATTTGTTGACTATGCTATTTGTGGGCCTTATTATCCCCCTGGTAATGTCGTTCAGTTACAGAGAAGCACTATATATATGTGCAAATCACATAAACGCACATTTATGTTCTTGCCCACACTTTTGTATCACAAAATACTTCAAGATCACTGTACCTTGCATTTTTTACCAATATGATGTCCTTATAGGAAATGTAGGCATCTCCCTATAGTCCTTTATCTCACTGAATCCATACATGTCTGAAAGCTTTTCAGGATTAGGGCCAATATGCCATTTTAACAGAAATGTGAAATCACACATGGCAAGTAGATCAGCAACTGAATGCTATAATGGCCTTTTGAGCAAGGGGCTGACTCAGCCTCTTCCACAGCCTGTCGTACAGGGTTTGCGGTCCAACTCCGTATCCCCCATTCTGCCGCACCATTCCAGTGGTGACAGGTTTCTGGGTGACTGTTCTGTGGCTCATGATCAGCTGGAGGCTGGCAGAAGGAAGTGCAAAGAAGCTCTGCTCTGCAAATAACAGGCTGCAAAGAAGAGCCAACGTGAACAGAGAGTGTAAATAAGATGGGGAGGAGGAGAATGTCTGCCAAAAACAACATGAGGCTTTAAAGGCCTGGTTTCACTGCTAAAAAGTTGAAGCCCTAGCTTCTCCACCTCTAACTGAATCAAACTCAGTCGCAGCTGATCCCTCTTACTCTGTTCTTTCCCACACATCAATCTCTAAAAAAGGTTATCCCACATCTTTGTGAATTTTTTAAGAGAAGAGTAGTGAATGCAATTTGAAGCAAACTGAGAAACACTGAGCTCCCAGTACCACTGCCACTGTCATTCCCAGCATACAGGACAGTTTCCCATGGTTAGTAGCATCTTGCTAGAAGGAAGTATGGAGAAGCCAACAATGTTACTTGGAATAATTCAGACTTTCAGGTTTTAGGGCTTGCTCTATTTTGAAATGCTCTGAAAATTCTGGTTTTGTTTACTTTTTGAAGGGGATGTGCACTGTTTATGCAACCAGACAAGAACTGGATCCTGGAAACAGACACATAGAGAAACATGACATGTGCAACTGAATCTGCTCTAGTATCCTATCAAGCTCTGGAACAACAGTGTGAGTTGTGACAGATCCCATTTACTTCCTTTAGTAGACTTTTTATGTAGTAGGGATCCTAGTTGTTCAGATTAGCTCTAGATGAGATTTTGGCATACCATCTGTGTGACTGAGAAGATCCTCTAATTTGTTTGGACAGTTCCTAGGCTTCTAAAAAAACTCCTGCACATATGTTTATGAAACACCAAAAAAAAAAAAAATTGCATGGACCATGTTTACTTCTCATTGGAGACATCTAGAGGAGACCAGCTGTTCAGCAAATAAGGGTTAAAAAAAGAGCACTACAACTTCAGCCTGAAACACTGAAGAGAAGCGTGGAACACCCAGTGCCGTTGTGTGGGAAGAGCTGGTGCAGAGAAACCTGCTGGCATGGAAGGAAGGGCGGGGGGGGAACAGAAAAATCTAGAGAGTTTCAGTGGAAAAAGATGTCATGAAACTGGGTACTGAATTTTTTTGTAATGCCAACAAGCAAATCTGAAATCCAGAAACAAGAGTATGTGCTGGTTCCGGTGGAGGAGCTAGCAGGAATCACTGTGCTGATTCTCTGGGGAAAAAGTTCACATGCCTTTCAACATGTTGAAGCTTCCCTGGCTACAAAATTTAGTATTAAGACTTCTTCGTATCATTTTTTCCTCAAATGTTTCTGGAAAGCTATTAAAGCCTGCAGATCTAGGCAGTTACCCTCATTCCATGCCTGGATAACTCTGCATTTACATGAAGACTCAGAAAGGGAAAGGAGAACAAGAGGGCAAATGAGGACTCAGATATTGTAACCATTGATGTGGTCTACCACTTTCTCCACTGCTTCAGTAATTTTTTATTTCTGTGTCTTCTAGTCTTGTTCTGCGCTTTTGACTTTGACTGCTTGAAAACTGTTTGTGCTAAACAAAACACCATTTTATGGCATTCTACTTATGCTTTTTTATTTGACTATTTTTATGTGACAACAGATGTCATTCCTAATTTCCATAGCTTTCTTGGACTTTGAGGGTCATGTCACCTACAGGGACGCTTTCTGTTTTTGCAGATTGATGAAACAGTTCATCAATATCCCCATTCTAGTTCAAGAAGCTTCTGAGAACACAGCAGGCACCAGGCAGCAGTACAGTGTTTTGCAAGTCTGATAGCTAAATAATTTGCAGTGTCCTCTGGTCTTCAGTCTTTCAGATAAGCTCTTCATTCTCATTCCTCAATTGCCGCAAGCATAAATGAGTGCTCTGGGCGGCCATATATTGATTGTCCAGACAAGATTTCATCACCCACAGCAGAAAAGAGCTCAGACTTTCAAAACAAACTGCATTTACCTGTGCCTAGTGCTTAAGTTATTAGAAGGAAATGGGCTTATAACCAATGCAGAAGGTAACTGCTTCATCTCAGAGCTACAGCGCTGAGATGCCACATGACATCTCAGATGTCATGCCACTGTTTGGATCAAAATAAGATTCATGAAGATGGGAATCAAGCACAAGAAAATCCAGAAAACACATGATGGAAAATGGGAAGCAGGGCTTGATGCACGTGATGAAGATGAGTATGGCTGCCTTGTACAGCCTGAGTTCACAGGGCAAGCCACAGAATACAGCCATCCTTGTTACTATAGATAGGCAGAGGAGCCATCTGAAACATTCAGCAAAACCTTCCAGATCACTTAAAAGAAAGCTGAATTTTTTGTAAGTTTCGACAATCATAGTGCCTATTTCTCATATACTTGTTTTCAACTAAGGGTTAGTTTCTTTTGCGTGTTTTGTTGTTCTTCCTCCCTTGTAAAGGTAATGTTACTTTAAAACCCACTGTGATTCTCTCACTTTTGCATATTCTGTCTGCTGAATCTCCATGAAGTACAGCAGGATATAATGAAACCTATTACCATTTAGAGACAATATTGAGCAGACGAGCAAAAGGTGACAAGTTATCTTTATTGCACTGCAATGTTACTCACTCATGCCAATTAGTCTTTACTGGATTCATTTGGTGCAATAATACAAAGTACATGGCATGGAACACATGAAGCCTATCTCTTAGACACAGTTCAGAAAGTCCTTATTATTTTCCTAATAACATTTCAGATAATGTCATGAACATCATTATTAGTAGCACCTCAGGGATGGAGCATAAAAATTATTTTGGTTTGAATCCTGTGCAGTTATTCCTAAATTCCTTTTATTTTGAAGAAAGAGGGGTTCAGAAAATAAGAAGGAATGCTATACTGAGTTGATTGCAAGGTGATAGAGCATTCATGAATACCACCCATTGTGTCAAATGACTCACACATCTGTCAGGTGTGCCGCATTAGCCCACAGAAAGCCTTTTGTACATGTTGTGTCCTATTAAAAAAAAAATTGCTTTGTCTCTTGATGTCAATCATGCTGATGGATGGGCTCAAGGTGTTAATGAGTAAGCTTTAAAAAATATTTATGCTCTGCCAAATCTCTGCATCACGTCAGTAGGCACTAAGCTAGGCAGTTGGAAGTAACAGAATATTTGGAAAGGACAGCTCTTCTTCTGACTCATTAAAAAAAAAAAAAAAAAAAGCATGTTTTTAAGCTCTCTCTACCAATTCTCTTGAGCCCTTTGTGTTTTTTTATAAACATGATTTAACAACATTGTATCAGTTTACCTAAAACAGATTAACTCCAAGTGACTTTGATACTTCTTCAGTTACACTTGCCTTTACATTTTGCTAAGTGTAAAGTCTAAAATCAATGAGCCAAATTCTTGAGTTACTCCAGATTTTTTTCTGGGTAACTAAGACAGACATCTTAACACATTCTGTTTAGTACGTGTCATGCAACACTTTCAATTTTATTCTGCCATGGAAATAATATAACACAAGAGTCTCTAACTGTGAGATACAAGAATTGTCGTTTGGGGGGAATCAAATGTGACTCGCAGTTTCTCAGAATTAAAACCAGAAGAGACTGCTTTGACTGCCCTGTTGGATTTCCTCCAGAGAGGAGCCCAGCAGGCTTCCCACATTTCTCTCTCCACCTACAGCATACCTTCCAAAGGAGTGTATCGTCTTGCTTTCAAGACTGCAGACAGTGGTGCACTCTCTCAATAATTTGTTCTGATGATTACTGACTCCAACTAAAAACATTTTTACCAGCCTCAATCTATTAAGCTAAAATTCTAGACATCGGATCATTTATGCCTTTGTTTGTTCCTCTGAAAAGGATCTATTCACAATTGCTTAAACAATGGAGATGGGTAAAGTGGTGGGAACTTCTGAGTTTCTGTGAAATGTCTCTTTTTAAGTATAAAATTTCAAATTACTTCATTTGACAAATTCTATAGTTGAAGGAATTTTTTCTTAAAAGTTTTAAGGAGAAAAAATACTCTTAAAATATAATCTATTTCAATAATTTTCATCCAACTGTGAAACTATTGAAAGTGATAATGAAACAGTTACTTTTTTCATTGACTCTGTGCTACGCTTAGTTTTAAAAAAATCCTAGTCTGTGGATAAACTAAGAATCCATATTACAAAACATATACTTAATAAAGATTCTGATTAGCCTCAACATGTCTTTTTTCATGGCATTAGGTTTCTGTGGAACCTATGAGTAAAAGAGAACCTCAGCTAAACCCAGAACTGGCTTTCTTGTAGTTTTCTTATTAGTGAAGCAATGGAATATACGTTATATACGGTTGGGCTGAGTCATATATGTCATAACATACAACATTTTTCAGTGCAAATGCAATCAGAAAGAAATCACATTTTTAAGAATTCTTAGAGCTTAATCTAGATAGATGACTGTCAGAATTTCAAAAAAATATAATTGCAGGAAAAGTATTAATAAAATTATTTTTTATTCTGGTGTCTACAGCCTCTGTTATCTAGGTAATTTGACTATAGAGATTCCTTTCAGACTTAAAAATTATAAAGAGACTGATTAGAACTAGACACCAAATATTTCTCCCATTCCTGGAAGAAAATTGAGATTCAGAGAAAATTTCTCAGCCTGACTCTGGATGAAAAAAGTCAAAGTCCTGAAAACATCTGAAACACCATGAACTGAGAACAAGCTCAACATAAGTCTATCAAAGTGTTTGATTGTTTTATTTGTATTTCAGTTTGTTTTCTCTTCTTGCTATATTTAGCTTAAAATTATAAATAAAACAGCTCTTGAAATTGGAAATTGTATTTTAATTTAAAAAATTAACATAGAGGATTTCACTAACATTAGACTTATTCCTGGAAGCTGAAAATGAAAAATGTCTTTCAAAAATATTTTCCTATCATTAGTGTCTTATTTCAGTGAATCATCATTTTCCAAACAAAAAAAGAACACTGTATACATTTTCCACCCTCTCTTCTACAGGCTTCCAACAAAAAAGTTCAGGTTTTCAGTCTCATTTTTGTAATATTAACAATTTTAATATGTTACCAAATGGAGTAGATTAGTTTTTCCTCTGAAGAGCATATGTTAATGCCAAGCCCTAGGTTGATTGACAGCAATGATGATCAAAGATGCCACCTAAATTGCTTTTCTATTCTTATTGCTAGTGTATTTCCCCAAGGACTCAAACCAAAGACTCAAACTACACACCAGCATTAGCAAGACTGAAAGAAGCACTGAAAATATTTCTGAGCAGATCCTCAACTAGTGAAACTTGGCACTGCTCCACTGACTTCTTGTTTTCACTCCTTCTCCTTCTGTCTCGCTTGTGCTTATGTGTGGGCTGCTGCCCTGCCTTAGACATTTTTTGAGGAACAGACTCACAGCAAGCAAAGCAGATAGATTAAATAGGTAGAAACTTTTGAGCAACCTACAAGAGATTGAACAACAACCTAAAAATAAAACTAGTTACAAAATAATAGTATTTATTTGGGCCAGAACACTGGGCTAAATTCTCAGCTGCTATAAACAAGGATAGGTCTATTGCTGGAAGTGGAGCTAGACCAAGTGACATCAAATTATGATCTACCTTATTGACTCCCAAGGAGCTACACCAGCTAATGAGTATCTTGCACATTTTATTAAACTAATCAAAAATATATGCTACTGTGTGTATGACAGTTTCGTTCTGAGAAGAGATGAGAAATCTTTCCGAAACTAAAGAGATCTAGTTCTCCCTTCTGTAACACTGTTGTAAACCATCAGTAGTGCAGCTATAAACAGTCAGCATAAAACTGATAGGGAATTTCCCAGACTTAAACAAAAAGATTAAGACTTAACTATGCTTCTTAAAGCTATGGCATGAGAGTCTGTAACACCAGCTTACTAGATAACTCTAATTTTCAGCTGTAATGAAAAAATGGTGTTTTTCTCTTGAGAGAGAGGATATCTCCAAGAACCAGCAATCATGTCACTGTGGCTTCATTACCCAGTGATTGCCTAAGACCACAAGAAAGTTTTTTTAACTTTGCTCCCAAGACTGACCTTCTCTGTATGAGCAATAGCAGTGTTCGACTAATGAGGGTGGATGTTTGTTCTCTTTGTAATCTGAATTCTAATCATTAGCACAGGTGATTTTGTGTACTGTGTGCCCGCAAGTAAATAAGAGAAATTAAGAAAGCTTGTGGTGCACAAAATGTAAAAGATTTTGAACTCTGTCACTACACTTCTTATCTTTATTTTGGCTTCCATGTCATTTTAAAACTAGTTTTTGCACTAAGGCATCTTCTGTTTCTGGTCTTTGCTATTTAGAAATTACAAATAAAATGAAGTTGAAAGCAAGGAGAAATCTCTGAGAAAGAAGAGATGAACGTACTCTAAAGGCTAAGGTAACGTACACTTTCAAAACGAGTAAATCCTTTCGGAAAAAAAAAAAAAGAAAAAAGAGTGGAAGAAAGAAAGAGTGGAAGAAAGAAAGAAAGAAAGAAAGAAAGAAAGAAAGAAAGAAAGAAAGAAAGAAAAAAGAAAGAAAGAAAGAAAGAAAGAAAGAAAGAAAGAAAGAAAGAAAGAAAGAAAGAAAGAAAGAAAGAAAGAAAGAAAGAAAGAAAAAGAAATGCAGGAAAAAATTAAACACATGATATTTGTCTATTGGATTTGACTGGATCCTTGGGGCCCTGCTGCTTAGCACTTTCTTTAAGAATCCCAGATGTTGTTCAAATTGGGCAAGAGGCTCAGCTAGAGTTTCAGTAAGCCCAGACACCCTATGATTCAGTGTCTTTACTCTGAGCTGAGAGAAAAAAGCAGGATGGCAGACCTTGGTCTGAAGAGGACAGAATGTGTTGTCCTAGATGTTGGAGTCAGTATCAGGTATTTGTAGTTCCAGTAGGGTATTTCTTTGTTTGCTGCAGAATTTCTTAGCATTGTCAGTAAGATGAAAGGGATCAGGGTGTTTGTTTTTCCATCAGCATTGGGTGCCTTGGAATCACAGTGCCACAAACATGAAATTGTCACCAGAATTAACTGAGACTCAGTTTAACTGGTTCTAAACCAAAATTGAGTCTCAGCTTTGGTTGCTCAAGTGTTCAGGAACTTGACGTTCATTCCAGATGACCAGAAAATCCTTAGCAGGCGAATATAAGGAAGTTGCCTCTTATTCATGCACAGAAATGGAATTTGACTCCCCAGCTTGCTGCAGTTGCAATGAAGAGATTTCTATATCATAGTGGTTTAAACCTACTAAATATAGGATGTAACTGTTCTGTAGAGCAGATGTTATATCAATAAGCAAGCTGTATGACAGAAGGATTGAGTCACTTGGAGGGCGAAGATCTAATTGCAGTTGGTCATGTTGTAGATACTTAAGAAATCCATAAGAATGGTAAATCCAGAAAGGCGGATGAGCAGAAGGGAGTGATTATATCACTGTGCATATCAGTAGAACTGGGTGTTTTACTGGGCTGCAGTGGAAACAATTTGTTTCATCACAATGGTTTCGGACAGAGGACAGGCGGCTACTGAGCTCCCTTGCACCCAATTCTGTAATAATGATCTCAGCAAACTAAACATTAGTAGTTTAAATAAATCAGTCAAAGGGAAACAGGGTATTTTCTATGGCCCAATGTTTTTTAAGGCAAATATGATATCCTTTAGTTTAACTTCATACTTCTAAATAGGAAAGTAAACTGGATTTTGAGAGAGCTGACTTTGTGGAGGGAATAGACCAGATGTGAAGAAACCCAAAGTATCTGATTAAAGCTACTATAGTATGATAGCCTTCAACTATTGAATGAGGTGTCCAATATCTTGATAGAGTAAAAATATTAAACACAGCACCAGGCCAGATAAGGGCTAAGGAGGTGGAAGATGCAAAGAGGCATACCTATGAAAGGGGTCCCATGCAACCAGTGGACACATCTGAGAGATGAAAAAGTCAGTAGAAGGCCAAAGGATCTTAGTGCTAAGAAAATCATCCAGTTCAGAGGAGAGTGGTGGGCATTCCATGGGGCTTTTAGCAGGAGAGAAAATAAGCCTCCACATTTACAGGGAAAACTGTGTCTATTTAATCTTTCCCCAAACAACTCCATTTAGTAACCCATGAAACAAGCTATGAAGTCTATATTCATGTTCTTGGTACATCTTGTATAACTACCATTAGTTACAGTTATGTATGATTACAACTACAGTTCTAGCCCTCAGGTTCGAGTCAGGCTTCTGATTGGAAATGCAAATCCAAATTAACAATATTGAGATCATAAAAAGGGAATTAGAGAGTGACTATTTTTAAAATACATCATCAAAAGAAACATTACCAGTGCTATTTAAATGTAAGGAGACAAGAAAAAATATCTGTGTAAAGAGCAGAGATAGAAAGCAGAAGACACAGTCTTTTACCAATCTAAAACACAGAGATGGCATCACTGGAAGGTTAATGGTACCTAATGGTACATCTAGAATTCAAGAAGGCCTTATATCATTAGAGGAGATAAAAAATCAAGTGTGAATTTAAAATCAACCGGCCCTTTTCAATAGCAACCAATGTTAAAAAAAAAAAGAAAAAAAAAAGGAGACAACTGAAGTCCCAATATCTCTCAATGAACAAATGTGGTGATAAAACCTATGCATATAACTAACTGCAGAGGTGCCTAGGCAGGAGATCTAATAATGGAAAAATGTAATATTTGGGCTTTTTATAATATGGTCAAGACGGATCAGTCATCTGTTTATACAATGTTAACAGCAGCCTAGCATTTCTGGTAAATGTATATGGGGTTTTTAGGTTATTTTATTGCTGCATGATTAGGAGGAATCAGATATTCTCATATTTAGTCATGCTTTTAAAAGACTGGCAATTTGGCTTTCCCACCTATTTCACTTTTACCTAATGCTAGAGATATGCGACATACCAATTTTTTTTCATTGAAATGTCTATTCAAAGGTTTGGTTACATGTCCAGGCACCCACATGTGCCCTGGGTGATCTAGCCTCTCTGTCCTGATGACTTCCTTTTACTGATGCAACTATAAAATAAGCCAAAAAATTCAGACCCAAATCAACCCAAAAATTTAGACTTGTCCGATAAGTGTTATAACAATACCTATTGTGTAAGACACCTCCCTTGATTTTTTGTAATTGTGGTTCCACATTGACTCCCTTAACAGTTTGTAAAAGGTAATAATTTACAATGGCATCCTTTAATCAGATGTCAGATTCAGCATATTCTAATGTGTTATATTTAATAGCAATCAAGACAGTTCATAGAAGATATGGAAAGGAAAAGTACTGATTGGTGAAGAAAAGAAGTCAGCAATGGAAACCTTAGACTACTAAAGGGCAAAGGTTACCTCCCACTGGAAACCACTCCTCACCTTAGACTACTAAAGGGCAAAGGTTACCTCCCACTGGAAACCACTCTTCCTGAGCTGGTATGTCCCTGCAGAAAATAAAGGAAATAGAAATAATTATTAATGAGGACTTCATGAGAGAATGATATTTGCAGGCATTAAGAAATCAACCAGCAGAGGAGAAAAGAATGAAGTGATTCCAAACAAATGAAGGCTGAGCTGTATTCAGCTGCACTATCTCTTCCCAAAGAGGAAGAGGCAATCTTAGAGCAAACAGAGCATTTGTCAGTCATCAGGGCTTTAATGGAAAGAAATGGCTGTAAGATGTTTTTTGCAACAATCACAGAAAGATGAACTGTATTCAGACCTGCCAAGCATCTAGGCTCTTCCCTTCCCTTCCCTTCCCTTCCCTTCCCTTCCCTTCCCTTCCCTTCCCTTCCCTTCCCTTCCCTTCCCTTCCCTTCCCTTCCCTTCCCTTCCCTTCCCTTCCCTTCCCTTCCTTTCTCCCACCCACTTTGCCTTCATTTGCTGATGGGGAGATGCGTACTCTCTTCAATCATAGCTGCCCTATAAGAACACCATCAGGTTCTGTGGACAAAAATAGAACCTCGTAAACTGTGTTGGTGTAAGAGGGTGACTGAATCATCACTGATATCAGTAGATATGGGAACTTGTAGCCTATAAACCCTAATAGCATCTCCTCACTCTAGTGTTCTTGGTATTATTCATACGCACACAATTTTTCATTAAAAAGCTCTGCTCATTTCAAGGTATTTTTAGGATCTGAAATGACCCTCCAGCAGATACACTACTTGTCATGCATTCAGGTTAATCTTCAGAATAACTTTAGGAGCTCATATCTCTGAAGATGCTTTGTTTCACCAGAATCACATATTCTTCTGACTCTTCATCTCAATCCAATCCTTATGTAGCCGATGGCTTTTCTGAGGTTCTTAGATTGCTTTCTGTTTCTCATTGTCTCTGAACATTCATTTTTAATTCTTTTCCAATTTATCTCTTACAGAGATAAATTTCTCTCTTACAGAGCCAATGGCATCAGGCAACCTCAGTGCTTCAAAGAACCAATTTCATCCCCAGTATCCACCTGCCCAAAAGATTTAACAGAAAAGTTTCTTCCAAAATTCTTTGATTCATTCTCCTATGGTAGCCTCATGTCTAATATGATAGCTTTGAGCAAGCTTGAGCCAACAATATCAAGTAAGGGTAGAAGAATTACTAACTGATGTATTAAGTTAAAAGAGAAGCTTTCCTGTAAAGGACAAAAGGGTTGTTATTTTTAACCTCTGTAACTGCAAATGTGATTTGTAGTTAGAAATATTCATTTCAGAAGGGTAAACTTCTGAGAGCTCATTTTTGAATGTTTCTCTGTGTGTCCTTCCCACTGCTTTGATTCTCCTCTATAGCAGAATCACAAGGTAAACATTCATAATCAGATTACATGGCCCAGTGATTCTGAATATTACTTGATTACTTCACTTCCCAGACTCAGGGTACACAATGACATTCTTCAAAACTAATTGAGAAGTACAGATAGAAAGATAGTCAATGATACTTGGGGGGGTGGTGGTGGTGGTGTTGTACCATTACTGGAAAAAACCCTGGAAAATAATTTTCTAAAAGACAATATCAAAATGATACGGTAGGCCCTCAGACAGCGAGAAATAAAGCTCTCTCACTATACCTCAATGTTTTAGCATAACAAAAAAAGTGCACAGCCAATACACACTGGGAGAAACACTATGGACCAGAACTAGTGCTGTTTCTGAACAGATTCATGAGCATTTTCATTGCTCTGCTTATAAAAAAGATACACCTGGAGAAAATGTTCAGGAATTTAAGACACTGGGATGAAATGCTTAAAAAGTTGTGAGGTTCCATTCTAACCTTTACCTGAAATCTGTTGCATACATGGGTTATGCACGCTCTGTTGTATTGCAATAAATTTTAGGGGGCAGGGCAGTTAATTCTGTAAATAAACTACACTTCATTAAGAAAAACCAATTGAAAAAAATAATATGGTGCAATTGACTGGAAGGAGCAATAGCCTTCAGGTAACAACAAGAGAAAACCATACTCTAGAGCTGGAATATTAATGAGAAGTTCAATTAAAATCTAGAACAGAAAGGTCTAAATCACCAGTCTTTGAAGTTTTTCCTCATTTGCACATAGGAAACGCCACAAAAGAAGCTTTGGTAGTGTACTATACAGGAATATAAAGTAGATGTAAAAGCAGCTCTTAACCTTTGCTTTAAAAGCTTCACGCTTCTACATTCCAGGAAAAAAATATTGAATAACTTCTGCCTCTGTGATTTTGAAATCTACATTTTTAAGAAATAAACAACCCAACATCAAATATATATAAATTAGACTAATATCAAAAGACAATGTCAAAGTCAGGCCTGAGGCAAATAAGTGTGGTACCACTTCTGAAAATAGACTGTTTTAAAATTGGGGTACTGTTATTTTTATAGACTATCAAGATAATTTTTGAGCACGTTAAAATAAGTGGTGAATGCACTCCTAACAAAGTGTTCTCTTTGAAAACTTCCATTGAAATACAAGGAGTGGGCAGCTCATACTGCTAGGTGAATGTGATATGAATTACTTTAAGAAGATACAGTGACTCTGAAATTATCGTCAATTAGAGTTGCCAAATTAAGTAAGTAAAAATAATGGACAAGATATGGAGGTGGGAGGTATGGAGATATAGTTACTACTAAAAATACAGGCAAAGCTGTAAAGGCATCATGACACAGTACCTAATGATTTGCTTATTATTCAGCATCTATTAAAATATCAGCTTTTTAAGAACTTATATTCTCTTTATTTCCTGGATCTAATAGTTGCTAAAACATTTTTCTACTGGTTCCAGTACTGAATGGCTTCATTTAATGCCACGTTTTTAATGTGACACTGCTAATAATAATATTGTTAACAAACTCATTATTTGGTAAATGGTATCTTATGTATATGTATACTGACCATACATATTTTGTCAGCCTAAAATTATTATTATTGAATCTACCCGTTTGAGCATTTCTAGAAGACATCAAACTAATCAAATCCACAGCAGTCAGCACTTTTACCAGTTGCCCAGGCTTCTGTATCAGAGTTAATTTTGCATTTTCTTATGCCATCATCTGCTAAGGACAAACATAAATTTGGATTCTTTTGAATTGTTCTACCATTTCAAGCTATTTCCTCTGCTATTAAAAAATTCCTTTAGAAAAAAAAAAAAAAGGCATTTTGTCACCATTTTGTTTTGCAGAAAGGTCTTTATTGATTAGCAGTGCTGGAAGTGAATTTAAAATACTTACCCAGAGACTTGAAATAAAATATATGCCCAAATTTTTGCAATCTCAGGATTCAAAACAGTAAGCTTCTTGGGGCAGAGACCATAAGAAGATTTTATTTGTACATGGTGCTTAGCACAGTGAGACCCCAGTTTTTGACTGCAGCCCCTGAGTGGTGCTGTAATAGAAAAAATAAATGATAATAATAATAAAGTCTGCCTATTAACTTGACAGGCAATTTTTGAAATAATGAGTCATCAAGGAAACTAATTTTTTCCCAATAAGCAATTCAGCCATTTCCTCTCATCACAGATAATATACATCTGTCTTCTATGCTGTTTGCAGAAATTCTGTAGATGTGCTGTGTCTTCTCATGAGAAAATTGGTTCATGAAATGGAACAATTTTTCTCAGACTCATGATTTCTTCTTTATTGAGGGCCAAATTGAGCCTGTGTTCAATTGCCCACGTCTGGGACAGCAAGTAGTTACAGCACCTCCAGAGCAAGCTGGGGAAGAAATTGTGACTCGGAGAGTACCAACCCCTTTCTCAGCCTCAGCTGCCTACCTGCTCCAGAAAGTAACCCCCAAATGCTCTATAGCATAGACTATTTACCACCCCTGCCAGCTCAGCTCAGCTCACTGCCTTGTTGAGGGGCAAGCACCAAGATTACATTCACACCCTCCTCATGTGTGCAGAGGACATGGAAAAGAACAGAGTTCTAAGTGAAAAACCATTATTCTCCATCCTGTGGGAAACTCAAAATCTATGGAGGCCATGCAGAGACTTAGTGCTTCAGTAAGGACAGATAAACCTAGGCATCAACCTGACCCTTCATTATCAGCTAACAGCACGTGATTAAGAAAACAAAATCCCTAAAAGTGGAAAAGTCAAATCCTTTTTCTACCTAACCAAAATAAGCCTGAAGTGTTTGTTTCTTAATCTTGACTTGAAACACCACCCATAAGACCCATATATGGGTGCTAAGCATACAATGTTATGTTGGTATGATTTGCTGACAATTTCTATGGTGAAGCAATAATGTTTATAGCCTCTTCTTTCAGAGATTTTAAAGTTGCCAGTGGCAACTGAAGTGCCTTTGATTGCCTTTATTTGCTATGTGGATCCATATTAATGACTAAATGAAATAGCCAGATGATTTGAGCTCTCTCAAAAAAATCACCTCTGATTTTGGATCAAAGACATGTTTAACAATATCCACAGTCTTCATGCGTCCACATCACACAATTTGATGTACTCATCATCAATCATATGCCTTATGATTAATTTGAGTCGTTATGAGTAATGTCTATCACCGCAGCCCTGGCATGAATAATTATTGTTCTGCACCCTGCTGAGATAACTCATTTCTGACAAAGTCTGCAATTTTATATCTGCATAAAAGGAAAGATGAAACGGGAATAGTTTATTAGAATGGTATAGTCTGTTCAAAATTTTTATAATAAACTTTTTTACATCCTAGGAATTGATAACTACTTTAAAAAATATGAAACAATAGCTTGAAGATATTGCCTTTGCAATTACCCCTGGATCTTTCCATCAACATGTGGGATTTGTATATCAAAAATAGTAATGGGAATTTTAGAGCCTGCTGGTTTCCTGGAGACTTGTACTGTAAATAGTAATCACAGCCAGAAACAAAGCCAGGTCATTCTGAGGAGGACAGAATAATACAGGAAGGATCAAAAGAAGATGGAATTTAAAACCAAAAAAAGTCAGTCAAATATAGAAATTATGAATCAGACTGGAGAAAGAATGGACAAGACAGACACGCACGAGCAAGGAAGCTAGTGAGTACAACTGGCACCTGCAAATCAAAGTCCAGAGTGTGATCCACATGGGCAAAAGAAAGTTTACCAGCAATTGTATTTAGTGACAGCTGCAGGTTGAGGTTTCAAGAGGTTTCACCCTTGTGTGTCATCAACAACTTCCTCCTTTGGGAACATCGGTGCTGCTGCCTTGAGTGCCAGCCCTGGTGAGAGTGGCACCGTGGCTCACGCACTGAGGAGCGAGAGCAAGTTGACACAGGCACTGTTTGTGTCTATCATTAAGTCAAACAGGATCAAAACCCTCAGGTTCTCATCTTCCAGGCAGGTGTTTGAGGCACTAGATAGCTATTTTTGTTCTAACTCAAAGAACATTTAAGTATGCCATGTGAAATGAAAAAGAGCTAACAGAAGAGACTGAGAAGTTCTCAATTTCAAAATACCCTACAGTCTGGCAATTGAGTTTCTTCTTACCAACGAAATGAAAAAGACTTATATTTTCTAGTCTTCCAACAGCAGAAGAGGGATTTGAGTCCAGGTTTCCCACAGGCTGTATAAGAGCCCTTACTAGTGTGCAAGTGAGTAAAGCAGACAGTGCCTTCTGCTGTGTGAATCTAGACTTTGAAGCCATAACAAGACATTCTGGCAGTTGGGGCAGGATGTCAGTTTAATACCATCCTGCCTTCTTTCCACATGCACATGTAATGAGAGAGTAGCAAAAAATAAGTGGCAAAAGCTTCTTACCTTTACTATCACATAAATGGCTACTCAGAAAGTCAGCATATGGGCCTCTTGCCCCAGCCTTGCTATAGTTTCGCTTTTCTTCTTTTTTTTTTCTTTTTTTCTCCCTACTGAAACTGCAGTTCATCAGCTCTTCTAAAACTTGAATAGACCAAGCTGTTTTAAACACATCCTCTAGTGATTCAGCCTTAGTATCATGGCTCTGGTACAAATTCTGCCTACAACTGTTAAGGAAAGACAGTTTCCTTCTTTCTTGGCGTGCCTCTACAACAGCATCCCTTCCCCCAAAAAACACTGCCTGCTTCAGTCTCCCTCTTTTCTAAGATATGAACTTTTATACTAGACTTAGTCCTTCATTTCAGATCTTGTAAAAATAAACCTGTTCTTTTTCAAACAATAAGCAGGTATGACTGATCAGACACATTTCTGACTGATTTCCCTAATAACCTTGGTTAGTTTAATTCTATGTATTAGTATTATTGGTATTAAATCAGCATCTGTATTAATTTATTTTACTTTGTATAGGAATTTTTCCCTTATTTTTCACATAAAGCTAAGCAAAACTATAGATGTCTCCCTGAGTTTGCAGATTCTAAAACAGTAACAAGCAGTAGCACCTGTTCTTTTGATCTTAGCAGAGCACCAGTTCTGAGGCCTGAAGACGAACTATCATACTTATTGGTAGAACTCTTTCATCCTTGAAACTTTTGGAAAAACAACTAGAATAGGGATCTATTCCCTATTTTAACAGCCCCCCATGAACTCTCAGATAAGGGGCTTGGAAAGAACAGCAAAGATGTCCATTATATTTTGTAATATATCACTAGAGTTTAAGGTCAAAAAAGACCTATAGGTCACTTGATGTGCTTTTGTACCTCACAGCCCAATAAAGGTACATTTGCATTGAGGTAATTACTTTTGTAATTAGACGACTCCCTGCAACAATTTGCATGAATCATCCTTCTGTTAAATATATCTTCTCCTTTCTGAATTGAATTTGTCTAACTCCAGGTTCTAATCACTGATTTTGCCATTCCTTTCTCAGATTTCACTTCATTCTATGAAGCTATTCACACTAAAAGTCACTGCCCAGTTTTCTTATTGATAAGTACGCTCTATTATTTTATTTTACCCTTTACTGTCCAATGCTTACTCGTCTCTTTAATCATGCTGATGTCCCTTCCTGTATTTAAAGTCTCTTTCTATAACTGGCACTGTTACATCTATGCTGCTACTGCTAATACTTTAGCTGCTAAAACTGCACTTGCCTTTTCACATCTGCTCATGCCAGTGGTTATGCTGTGATTAGCTGGGTCTTCCTTACTATCACAATAATCCATCAAACATGAGAATCTAATCCTCATTTTACTACCTCCCACCCACTCACAGCTCAAAATAGCCCGGACTTGATAAGCTTCCAGGTGCCCTGCAAGGATGAGAAAGAACTTTTAAGCAAGGTTCAAGAAACACTTGTCATAGTGGTGAAGGGGTAAAAATGAGTAACTCAAGATGTTTAGCTCATTGGATTTCTCCTGGAACAAGTTACCGAGATGGTGATTTTTGTAGAAACAGTGTCATACTGCACAACAGTGAAGTGGTAAGTTACTTTCTTAAATAGTTTTACATCCAAGTAAAGTGAAAAGAACAAGATTTACAGAGTCACACTAGGGAGTTAGCCTTAATGTACATAGAGCTATGTTTCTTTTATAGCAGAGAAGTGTTTGATGAAATTTCTGTGATTTAAATTACTTAGATTATTTTTTTTATTCCTTATTTTACTTGTGCACATACACCCTTCAGTCTTTGGACTTAAAATTGTCTACATAATTTTTCTTTCACATTTGTTCACTGCACAAATGAGGGAATGACTATGGTACATTTAATAAAATATTAAATTCAAATTTTAGGAGATTGAAAAAGCAAGCAGCTTTCAATTCCCAAATCATGAATATCAACATAGGCGCTTGCTTCACAGTGTCAAGGTTTGAGTTCAGAAAGAAGACAAAGATTCCCATCCCATGAATAAATTACTATTTGGAATTGAAGAAAGAAAAAGAGAAAAGATCATTGGGTTACCAGTTCAATAATCCCATTTAAACACCATCATGTTTAAATTCAGAAAGTAGTAGCGATGTCTTTGAAGTAGGTATGCACTTTTGTTGCATGATCACTAATTGTTACAAGAATTCCAAATATGTTTGATAGCTTTAATTAAAAAAATACAGATGAGACCAAAAAATAGGAACAAATTCATCACACAGGTATTCTTTAACCTACAATTTCAAATATTAATCAAAAATGCATTTAGTTTGCATGTTCTTTATATTCTTGTAGTACTTGCGCCTTCAATCTCCTGACTTGTTATTGTCCAGTTTCTCATCACTAGCAAGCACGGGAGAACTTCAGCTCAGAAGTCTGATCAAGTAGAGTGTTGGAGAAGTATGAATCTCCTTGCTATAGATCGGATTTCTGCTTTTTCAGAACCTCTCCACATTGCAGTGATGCTACGTTGGCATCAAAATTAAATTTGTTCATTTGTTTCAGTTTTCTTCATTCCAGCATGGAAATGAAGCAAAAAGAGGAATCAGATGCACCAGCAGATTTTGCCACAGGGAAGGATTTTCTAGTGCTGATTCCATATTGATCCAGAATTTTAAGTTTCAAAAACCTCAATTAAATATTTCCTTAAATTTCTTGCTAGTCCACTGTTGCTGCCTGACTGCTTGTTTTCCACCTTTCTCAGCATAGGCAATGACACATTGGGTGATCTGAAGGAGAAATATTGTGCATTTGAACTACATACAGGCAGAGGGGTGAGTGACTTCTCTTGTCTTGGGATGGATATCATGCGTGTGGAAGATTGTCTTGAAGTGCATACAGAAAGAAGTAACTGGAACAACCCAGTATAAACTCAATCTAACAGCAAATGATATTTTAATTTCTGTGTTAAAAGACTAAAGCCTGAATTTATTCCATCTAATGTGAAGACTCTAAGTGAGGTTCTTAAGAGGAATTTAGGCTGAGTTTAAACTGTCAGACCTGGTTGCACCAGCACTCTGTGCTGCATGAAGTAACCCAGGCTTCACCATCGTTCCCCTTGCTCCTGGATTTGCCTGGAAAGGAAATATGAGCATGCAGGCAGGAGGGAGACAGTATTGCATTCAGTCAGGGCACTACACTGAATAAGTGAAAGGCTTCTTACAGTGTCCCTCTACAGTTTGCACATAGCTTCACTTAACCTAATCGTCCTTCATAGCCAAGAAAGAGAGAGAAGCACCTGGAAGAGGTATTCTTATCTGAGATCCCTCTGGTTCAACTCTTGGAAAATCTACAACAATAAAGGGAATTTGCCCTTTGCCTTTTAAAAGTGATTGCTAATGTTGATACAAGAACCGATTGTGCTTTCTTTCATCATAAAATAAAACTGAGCAGCAAAAATTTTTAGCTATTTCAATCCCTTTGTTTCAATGTACCTTGAAAAATATGCAGGCATGTGTATGTATGTATATACGTGCATATAGATAGACACATAGATGTATCTATCTACATTTATATGTAGATATGAATGTAGCTATCTATACAATATAGTGTGTCTATCAATACAATATCTTAAATAGAATATAGAAGACTGTTCAGACATAATTACCTTTTCGCTAAAAATACGAGGAAGAAATTTTGGTGATTCTAACAGGGAAACAAGTCCTTTGGAAAACCTTACCTATGATAATATATTCTTTGACAATAAGCATTTATTTCATGCAGGCATCCCATTTATATTTCTGATATAAAATCAAGATTTTTTTTTTAAGATTTTGAATCATTCCAATAAGAATTTGCAAATTCAGCATATTTTGTGGGCAACTAACCAGTCTGAAAAGGCAAGGTTTGGCATAACATGAACTGTGGCTCTTAAGGTGCAGTCTCTGAATTGTAGCAATGACAACTGAAGCTTAATTTCAGGGAAGTATTGTTTTTATTTTCTTACTTCTTGCTAGAAACTGGCAAGGTGCCATGTCTTTCAATGGACAGTAAAGAAATCTTAGATGTTCCTAAACATTGAAATTTAAACATATGCAGTCAAATCAGAGGAAAAAAATAATTAAAAAAAAAACAAGCCTAACTAATTTGATCTGCAACCTTCAGTGTAGCCCAGTCTTTCTGTCGCTTTCATTTGGTAGGACCCAGCATGTAGTAATCCTCTTCTCATAGCCAGCTGTATACCTCTACTTGAGTACCCACAAACTCAAGGACAAGGTCAAACAGAAGAATATATTGGATGCATCCTGCTCTTTGGCTATTCAAGACACCATGTGTCAGAACAGGGGTCTGCTGTGCAACACCGGCTAGCAAAGAATGAGGTGATGAACTAAAAATAACCAAATCAAACCAAAGAAGCAAAGAAGTCAAGAAGTTATTTATGATCTATACTCTTTTCCTTCATTATTTTATATTTTCTTTAATCTCTCCCTATTTTCCCCTTCCTCCTTATTTCTGAGAAGTGTTCACTCTAAAAGAATGAGCACAGAAGCAAGCTGGATTTGTTTTTCAAATTAATCTTGTGAGGATTCAGTAATTGCTGCAAAATAAATTATTATTAATTGATTGTACAATACTACAAGCTTTGATACTTTCCTTTGTAGTTCTCTTGTTCTCTTGTTCTGCACCTACAGTTTAGTATTTTAAGGTCTCAACACCTACACCTTTTAATTTTGCTATGAAATGTTCTGCAACTTCACTTTTCTGTTATCGCTTTGTGTTTTGCAGGTAGGCTATTGATTTAATATACAAGCATTCCAGTTTTCTATAGCTACAGTTCTTCATTTTGCATCCTTTTTATATGAATATGTCTAAATCTCTAGAAAATTGAAATGCCATACTAGCAATACCTGCTTCTACTTAATATGTCAAAAATGTAGTTTTATAACTGAGCATAAAAAAGACATTCAGATTATTGACATTTAACTGTAAAGAATATGAGACTGCCATTATTTACAAGTGGTTTATTACTTTCTTTTATGACTAGGTTTAAAGAACTTTTTTAATTATATGCTGTACGAGTGCAAAAAAAGCCTCTACTTATACATCTTAAATGCCCCTTTTTCTATATAATTACCTTTAAAGTAAGATGAACATTGCTGCATTGCATTAAATTTATACTCTGATATGTTCTCTGAATGCGCTATAAATGCGGAGGTTCTTTCTTTCTTAATAGAATTTCACTTTTCTCATCTACAGTTTCAATATTTCAGAGGTCTTTTCATTTGATTATACATGCAAATCACTGGGGAGACCTAAAACACTTATCTAAAAATTACTCATTCCTGTATAACGAATTTAACAATCTCATCTACAGTGAACAAGACTTTCAAAACTATTTCCAGTTCCTCCACAGAATTGCTCTGCTTCTCTTGCATATCTTGCAATCTGGGTGACAGATCCTGTCACCCAGCCAAACTGTAACCAGTGCACTCTAAGGTCACAGGCAGATTAATGTTTATGTAAAATACAAAGTTTAAGCCGCCTCTGAGTATTTTATGCTTCTGGTTTGTGGGGGGTGTCATGTGTATGGGGCTGATTCCTATGCATGACTGACTTACATTAAGCTGGAAAAAATACCACCAGGAGAACATTACTGTCTAGGCATGCTGTGGTGTCAGGTAGTCACCACCATGCCCCTTCCTTCTGCCTCAGCTAAAGAGACTTTGAGGTGAGATGTCACCTGTTTCTCTCTTGTGGCAAGATGCCCAGATGAGGCAGGCAGCCGTATACAGGCAGTGAGTGGTGGGATACTCTGCAGCTATTGGGAACCTCACCAGTTTAGTAAGGAAGGTAACTTTCTGGTAGGACTGAAAAAAAAAAAGAAAAGAAAAAAAAAGAACAACTAAGGCACTAAGTAGTTTTATTAAAGATTTAGGGAATTAATACAATTTCAGATTAAAAGCAGTAAGTATAACCATTACACAACTGTCTTATTATTACCAATGTTTAACTGGCCAGGTTTATGTAGACTCATTTTTGCCACCCTTGTTTTGAGGGTAATTTGGCTAACACTGCTACGCAGTATTAGTGAACCTACACACTGTGTAAGGTACTCCACAGAGTAAGCAGAATTATATCACAAACCAATGAAAGCCAAACTGTGAGGAAACTGGGTAACTACAGTTAAGGTCTGCAAACCCTGGAACAGAAAACTAGAAGTAAAGTGCTGAAGAATAAAACACATTAACTAGTAGAATCTTGGCATATTTCCCACTGAAGTACTACAAGTAGAAAGCATTTCAAGGGAATGTAGATTTAAACAGGTAATATGGATAAGGCAAAAGTCTGAAACTAGTTCCAGACTGCAAAAAAGATAAGAATGACTGTGTAAAAAGCCTGGGGCAGGAAATTCTTTGGGGCTCAAAGTATGGAAAATGGGAAGTAGCAATCTAAATTACATTCCTATGTCCAATTTTTCTGTCTCACAGAATATGGCATCATTCTTAAATCCCATTGTTCTTAGGGTCCTCAGATCATGTGAGACATCTTTTTCTTCGTTTGAATTTTTCTTTGGAAAAAATTTGCAAGCTTCATTTGATTAAAAAAAGGTCTTGAAATATTTTAAAAGCATATCCTACAAGATATAAGTAGAAAAAAGAAAAGTAGTACTAAATAGTAAATCCAAGTATTTTATTTATATAGATAGTTATATTGTGTATATGTAGTTTTACTTCATTATTTTAAGAAATTATAATTATATACTGTGAACCATAATTTTGGAAAAGACTAGTTGATCACACTGATATTTTAAAGTTGTTATGGTTTGAGAGAACCCATAACAATCTATTGTCGTTAGACAATTATTCTATCACCCAATGACCCCTCCCCACCCGGAAGGGGGAATCGGGGAACACAAAGAAACACAAGGGTTGAAGTATAAATAGATTTAATAGACTAAGACTAAATAATTAACAATAATACTAAAGAACCAGTATTAATCCCGATACCGATATAAGATATACAGAAATTATACTCAGCCAATTCTATCAGCAGGAAGCTGTGCACTCCCAGCAGGGACAGCAAGTATCGGACACTGGGAGCGCAATGGCTTCAGGAGGAAGGGAAGGCCTCAGGGCTCCAGCACCGGGGCAAGGAGTTGTCTGGACCGCCGCCATCAGGGAGAGAGCCCATCAGGGAGAGAGAGAGAGCCCGCTATGCAGCAAACTTCTCTAATTTATATTGGATGTGACGTTCATGGTATGAAATAATCCTGTTGGCCAGCCTGGGTCAAATGCCCAGGCCTTGCTCCTCCTTGTCCCTGCACCTGGCAAGGCTCGAAAACACTAACCTTGAATCCCACAGAGCCTGGCTGGCTATAAAGTAAATATTTTCACAAATTCAGACACTAGAGTCTTCTAAAAGTGTAATTTTCCCCAGCATTAGAAGAAAAGTTAGTCCTGTGTCTCTCAACCCAGGACAAAAGTCAACAGGATATCTTCTTTACATCTTAAGCTACTTGTCTCATACACAAACGCTACTAAAAAAGTCCAAAATTAAGAAAGTCTCCATTCTTTCCTTCAGAAGAATATATATGCATAAAAAGATATAACATCAGTATCACTTGTACTTCATATTTCCAAACTTACAAAATAAAATTAAGCCATGAGTAGGGACAGGATAATGATGAAAAGTCCAAGTCCAGGACAGAAAAGAGAAGAGGGGAAGGAACAGTAATGAGGTCTCAACAATTTTGAGACTCCTTGTAAAGCCATTGAATACTGTACTCAGAATATTGTTTTGACATTCCATATTTTACTAGCTACTTCAAAAACAAATTTTGCTTATTGACAGAAATTTTAAAACAGTTAAACTTGGATACCACCATGTATGCTGTTAATTGATTCTTCTACATTATCTGTAGAAGGTTTCAAACATGTTGAAACCGTACTATATGGAATTAGATCTTCTCTTCCAGTTGCCTCATGCCTTCAGGTTCTAGCTGCCATCTTTGCTACTGCTCTATTATTTCTTCAGGATTATTTTTCCCTCACGTTATATTACATGTTAATAGCACAATAGCTGTTTCCTACATCAAACATACTGTCTTCAGTATATTGTAAAAATGTAAATTGCTCATATTTGCCTCTGTAAAAAAATTAACCCTTATTTAGCAAAAATGAAGTCAGTAGTAATAGCTTAGAAGCGTTCAACAAGAAAAAGGTTTAATTTCTAGTCTATTTATGAATATATATATTCTATAGGACAAAAGAATCGCTTTTATCAGAAAGCCTCATAGAAAGTCCAATGTTCTGTTAAAAAATTTGGAAAAATATCATCCACAGACAACAGTCCGGTTTCTGGTCTCCAAGATCCTATCAGCCAGCACGAGAGCTTCTTGACATCCCACATAGTACAGGATTTCCCATGTTCAGCTCTTGTAAAAAGGATATGAAACATAGAATAGTTTGGGTTGGAAGGGACCTTTAAAGGTCATCTAGTCCAACCTCCCCCTGCAGTGAACAAGGACATCTTCAACTAGATCAGGTTGCTCAGAGCCCCATCCAACCTGACCTTGAATGTTTCCAGGGAAGGAGCATCTACCATCTCTCTGGGCAACCTGTTCCAGCATTTCGCTAACCTTATTGAAAAAAGTTTCTTCCTTATATCTAGTCTAAATCTTCCCTCTTTAGGTTTAAAGCCATTACCCCTTGTCCTATGACAACAGATCCTGAGAAAAAGTCCCTCCCCATCTTTCCTGTAGGCTCCCTTTAAGTACTGAAAGGCCACAAGAATGTCTCCCTGGAACCTTCTCTTTTCCAAGCCAAACAAGCCCAACTCTCTCAGCCTGTCCTCACAGGAGAGGTGTTCCAGCCCTCTGATCATTTTTCTGGACCTCCTCTGGACACAGGTCTCTGTATTACCTGTGCTGAGGGCTCCAGAGCTGGACGCAGTACTCCAGATGGGGTCTCACTAGAGCAGAGTAGAAGCATGGAATCACCTCCCTCGATCAGCTGGCCAAGCTTCTTTTGATGAAGCCGAGGATATGATTGGCTTTCTGGGCTGCAAGTGCACATTGTTGGCTCATGTCCAACTTTTCATCCACCCGTACCCCCAAGTCCTTGGCAGGGCTACTCTCAATCTGTTCATTCCCCAGCCTGTCTTGATACCTGGAAGTGTCCTGACCCAGGTGGAGAACCCTGCATCAGATCCTGGTCAGGCCATCTGACCTGAACCTCATGAGGTTCACATGGGCCCACTTCTCAAACCTGTCCAGGTCCCTCTGGATGGCATCCCATCCCTCAGGTGTGTCGACCACACCACTCAGCTTGGTGTCATCCACAACCTTGCTGAGGGTGCACTCGATGCCACTGTCTATGTCATTGATGAAGACATTGATATTGTCCCAGTAGAGACCCCTGAGGGAAACTATTTGTCACCAATCTCCATCTGGACATTGAGCCATTGATCACTATCCTCTGGGTGCAACCATCCGACCAATTCCTCATCCAACGACCAGTCTACCCATCAAATCCATACCTCTCCAATTTAGAGAGAAGGATGTTGTGGAGGACCATGTCAAAGGCCTTACAGAAGTCCAGATAGATAACATCCATAGCTCTTCCCTTCTCCACTGAGGTCACTCTATCATAGAAGGCCGCTAGGTTGGTCAGGCAGGACTTGCCCTTGGTGAAGGGCTGGATGTCTCAAATGACCTCCCTGTCCTCCATGTGCCTTGGCATAGCTTCTAGGAGGATCCATTCCAAGATCTTCTCTTATTTTCATTTTTACAGGTAGCTGGACACTTTTCTGGATGATAGATAGAGCTTCACATTCAATGGATCTATAAGTGGATGTGTTGGATCCATTGTAGACATGCCACATGACTTACCCCTACAAGCACAGACCGCTTTGTCCTCAGAGTCCATATGAACATCAGGGTACATTCACAACAGTGAATGCTCTGACTTTTCAATGCTCTGTATATAGTTGCACGGGGGAGAGTTCATGGTCTTAAATGAGTTTGTGTTTTATTAATTTTGGTATTCTCCTCTGAGATGTCTAACTCTTCCCTCCCATTCCTTTTATAAAAAGTCAAGCTGGTCAAAGATAGATGTCTTCATACTTAACAAACTGAAGCCTACTTCCTGTGGTAGATTTCATGTCTTTGAGGTACTTGACCTGCTCAGTGTGCCTAAGAGATAACTGAATCATTCTGGCAAAATCTCACCGTCTGGCACCATGATTATTTATTTATTATTATTTGTTATCATCCTGCATGCAGGAGATGGAGCTTTCTCAACACCCACCTCAAGACAATGACTGTGATTCACAGGAACGATCCCATGTTCATCACCTTCACACCCAATTACAGCATCCATCCTCTTGCAGTTTACTTCCCCAGCATAACTGAACAGTGATCTTATGCGGATGTATATGATCTGTAAAAAAAAAAAAAAAATCAACAGGACAAGAAGGCAAGACTATTCAGACTAGACTGGACTACCCCTTCTATTCCAAAAACGAGCCTAGAGCCCAAAGCCAATGACCCTGCTTGTAGTAAGAATCGGTGTTACAAAGTTCATTATGGTTCAATAAAGAACCAGGTATGTCATTTTGATGTTAAAAAGATAAATTATGTTACCATTAACATGAAAAACATCACCTAGACCTGGGACAGAACAGGAAAAATGGCATTGGACAGGGAGTTGGTTTCCTCTCAGAGAAGCATCAGTGAGAACCGAGGGGAAAATGATACATATCTAAACCGCATTTCAGCAAACTTCAACTGTAACTCTTCTTTCACCGAAAGAGCACCAAGACAAACTACCCCTTTCACATTTTTAGAGAAGTTGCTTTTAATTTTTTTCAAATGAAAAAAAGATTTATTTCATTTCCTCCCAAAGAGCTCGGATGAAGTGGGTCTGCTTTGTCTGAAGGGCTAACTTTACTGTTCTGAAAAAAATAAAACTCAAATCTCTTAAATGAATGAAAAGTGTAAAAAGATGCCTCAAAATAGAAGACTGATTGCAATTGTAACTATGTAGAAATTATCGGTCTAAATTAGACTCTCTGATGTAGAGCTATAACCTGAGAAAGCACGTTTTGCCCAAGGAAATGACTGTAGCCATTTAGTTACCTGACAATTTTTTCAGTGTTCTTCCTTCACTTCTTTTTTTTTTAAATTTCTGATGTTATTAAAAATTCAGAACATTTTACACTATAAAATCATTAATTGTACTTGTTGATTTCTCATTATCCTGGGTTTTTTTTGGTATTTTACGTAGAAAAAAATTATTTCTTGGTGACATCGGAATGGGAAAAAGGACTATTAATAGGTGAATGAATGTCACTCGGTTGAGGGTAAAACAGATGATCCAATCATTTCTAAACGGACTACTTTCTGTTCTGAGAAAGTGCTAACAGAACTAAATAGAGATGATCGGAAAAATGAAAGAAGAGTACATATTGGATACTTTCGACTTGCCTACAGCACATTGTACTTTTGAATTTACGGCAATTTGTGATAAACTAGGATCCCTTCGCATTAAAAAAAAAAAAAAAAAGTTAAAATTATCAGTATATTCTAGAAGATACACTGGAAATTTCAACAAATGAGCTGCAGTCAAAAAGAAGTACAGAAAAGCTGTTGATATTAAAGGAAATGGTTCTATAAAAGGTAGAGAAATAGATACACCAAAAGTGTTCAGGACAGGAAAAAAGTTTGATAGTATATGAGCACTTGCAAAATGAAAATGACAGATTCTAGTAGGAAAGGGCTAAAACAATTGAAGGCTAAAAAAAAAAATTTAAAAAAAAACCCCAACCTACTATTGAGCTTAAAGGATTTGTAATAAATTATGCAAGTGCAAAGAATTCACACTTATAACCAATTAAGTCAATAGATGCTTTAAAATATTTTATACTTTATTTGTATGTTTATTTGTTCTTTATTTATAGCATAAATTTGCTCATCTCTGTCTATTTGTGGCTAAGAGCACCATATGATAGATTATACTCAGTGTAACATACTTCTAGGACACTTGTGCAGGCAGCCACGCTTCCTTCCATCTCTCATGTTCCACCTCACTGTATATGGTCTACATGGGTAGCCACACTACATTTGTCCAAGAAAGTGACCGAGATCAGCCCATGGACCATCCTTGTTTTCCAGCCTCAGTGGTCACACAGCTAATGTGGAAGACCATTGGGCAGATGCTCATACTGTCCCTATAGACTTTCCCAAGGTAGACAATAAAAGTGTCTCTGGTGCCACTTTTCCAACTGATGAACGTGTACTGTCTACCAAACCCAAATTTTATACCTAGATGATGTTAAACAACCTTATGCCCAGTTTTCTACAGAGTTCTTGTAAAATGTATTCTGAGTAATAGAGCAATACAAAGCATCTATTTTAATGACACAATCAGGGGAAGACAAAATTAGTGGTTGCATTCAATAGTAGCAAAGAACTGAGAAGCTTATGCAACTTTAAATAGTTCTCCTTGTGGTTAAGTTTTGATACTATCATTAATTAGAAAATCACATCTGTTTTTCATAAGATTCTTGGCTGGACAGGACAGATAAACCAGTAAGACATCATTGTCTGTGAGACTTCTCCCTTGGAAACTGTAGCTCAGTGACTGAAGGAAGAGTGGAAAGAAAAGGGAGGATCTATGAGTTAAGTCTGCTAAATATTGCCATAGAAAAATGTAATCTGCCTTTCCCCCAGGCTCAGGAAACAGAAGAATCACACCATCTCGTGTCCTTTGTATGTACAGATGGTCTTTTACTACACCTTTTAATGCACTAATATATACAAAGTATATCTGCACTGTGCAAAGATGTTTGGTGCAAAGATGTACCTTGGATTCTGAAAGCTCTACACTGTAACAGACCCTGCTGACACTCAGCATACACTTGCTCTTGCTTTCGTACACTGGCTGCCTTTCCTAGGCTAGCAAGTTCCCTACGAGCTTGCATGTCTTCTTGTGCAAAAGAGATTTGTGATGCATAACAGGTGTAGAAGAATGCTCACTGTCCCGATGGCTAAAGCACAGGAAGAGGAAGAGATGGTGTCTCTGAAGCTTCAGTGCTGTGGGATATTTCTGCCAGTCCTTCTAAAGCAAAACCAAGCCTTTAAGTAGCAACATTTTGTTGCTCTGGTTTCTTTTATTCCTTTTTTTTTTTTTTTTTTTTTTAATTAAAATGTTACAGCTTGAATCCTATTTAGAACAACAAAGAGTCCAAGGAAAGAATACTTGAATGTTAAGAAATTGTAGGATTTGGGCATCTTTCTTTGTAAGTATTGCTGTACTTCAGAAATATATTTTAATCTAAATCACTTGAAAAACTGTCCACAGTACAGTTAATAGATTGAATTACAAATAATACTGTTCTGACCTTTCTCCATCTAGATGCAGGCATTTCACCCTTTAGCAACTGTTTTTTTTAAAATTCACTGATGACATATTAATAGACAAAAGACCATTGATGATATCCACAGATCTAAAGCTTTTGATTTAATCATCGTGTTCCCTTGATTAAAGAAACTGCTACTCTTTGGTCAATTATTCCTGCTATTATCTTGGGTTGATTTTCATGGGCCATTGTAAAAATGTTAGAGATGAATTCCAATAAAACTGGTACATTTGTGTGTTATTTCAAAATGTTGACTGACCCTTATTTGTGCTGGAAAAACAAACCATTCAATAAGAAACAGCTCTCTGAATTGCATACAGAGGCCTGGGAATCTCTATTTTGCCATAGATCAGCTTGGCAGAACAGATCTATAGAATCCTGTATTTCAGCAGAGGTTAATGGTACCTCGGGGCTGCTGTAAATGATGCCAAGTAAATACATTTCTGAAAGAACTGTACGTTAGCTGAGAGTTGTTGTGCACTATTTATACTAACAGCATGACGTCTGTGCTATGACTGATTAGCATGGGTCTGTCAGAAAACAGCTTGAGCTTTGTCTCAGGGAAAGGTCTTTCCACTTGGACTAGGCACTATGCAGGAAGCCCTGGATGTGCCTGTACCTCCCAAAGCTCTTAATGCAGCAGCCTAGTGCACCTGAAAGGAAAAGATTTTACCCTCTCTGTGTAGCAGCTCAGCTGGGTTGTTCAGGATGAAGAGGCCCTCTTTGAGGAAGTTTTTAATCCTGTGCTGGCCTGTTAGGGTCACCTGTGCAACACAGAAGGAGGTCTGTGCTTGATCAAGCCTACCAGCTTTCTTTATTGCCTTAAATAACAGAAGCCAAAACACAATGAAAAAAATTTTGCCTGTGGATTTCAGAAAATTTCTAAAAACCGCCCATGAGACTTTGTCCCCTCTAAGACAGTGACAAAAATCCAAATGACATCAATGAAGCCAGCAGCTTTTCTGTAACTAGTTATGTGACACTATGCCAAGCAACCTACAGGTTGTAATCCCATCTGAAAGTTACATTTGCATCCTACCTGTTTACATGAGCCTATCTTCCAGTGAAATCTCTGAGAGTGCAAACACATTACTTTTGCTTTGAAAAGCTCGGTAAGAGTTTACAAGCTTACTCACTTACTCTTACCAAGTTAAACTACATCTGATTCAAAAGTCTTGTTCTTCCTGTTATGAACTGACACTTCTTCACTTCATGTATCTTGAAAACACCTCTGAATCAAGTGAGTTTAGTCATGTGGATTTATTTAATATATTGCATGTTTAGAATCCTGCAGATTTATTTTTGCTGTGTTTGTTCCTACATCCTGCAACAGACCCTATATCATTCCAAAGATAAATTGTTTGCTTTCAGTTATACATAAATATGATCTATAATTAGAACTCTACATTAAAGGAGATAATTGTACATATACAAGGTGGGTGGGTGGGTGTGTATGGACTTTGTCCTTGACAAAAGATTGCTGAAGTAGTTGTGTTCTTGCAGATTTCCCTTGGAGATAATCACACCACTTCAGGACATAATAGTCATGAGCTGGAATACAACTTACTTTAAATAGAGAATTTGAAACCAATATACAGACTTTTGTCCTATCAGTGACCATTAAATGCGAACACTAACCTGACTTCTTATTTGCCATAATATACGTAGTTTTCTTATCCGCTATCTAGATCCAGAAGAGGGAAGTGAGATTTGGCCACAGAATCATAGAAATTAAAACTGTTAATGAATAATGAGACCATCTAAGATCTCTCACTCCAAAGCTTGATTACTTCTCAACACAAATCTTTGGTAATATAGACAAACTTTTTCATATTTCCCAGATTATAAACCTTTTACTGATGAAGTTTCTCAAGTGGCTTTGCTGTCTAATAGATTCTAGCTTTTAGAAGGGTTTTAAACACACAGTTTAAATTTTCCTGTAATTTATTTCTTCTTTTTTTGTGAATATGTACCCTAAAACTGCTGACTTAAAAGGATTTCCCTTGTAAGTGAAAACTGTTACCATGTTGCTCTTATTCACTGTTTAATCAAACTAGATAGATTCAGCTTCAACATTAGTCCCCGGTGATTTTTCCCCTTGATCAAAGTGAATTGTCTCTTCTAGAGCTAGCTTAAAAACTTGAAAGTTTTACACGCATTTTTCTTTGGTAAATTTGCCACTTGTTTCCCTACGAAAAACACTTATCCAGGTTAGTAGTGAGTGAAATTCATTATCATATAATGGCAGCTGGTATTATTACAGATTTCTTTCCCCTGTGGCATATGTTTTCAATACTGCTATTTATGATACATCTTGAATGCGCTAACAGATAGTCAAAATCACGCAGCAAGCGTGCAAGGTTCTGAGCCAGACACAAATTTAAAATGAAGAAAGCATTTCAGTGTCAGTGCCATGATTCAAATGTTCTTTTCTCAGCCAAGACGGACTCATAACTAGCATATTTTGTAACCATGCCTTTAAAAGACACGTTTTTCTCTCACTCCAACTCTATCAAAAATCTTTCTTAGCAGAATTTTCAAAGTACTTATATGAATTAGGAATACAAGTTCCATTAATTTTCTATTAAAATTTATTTTGTTTCTAAGACACAATTCGCTTTGGATATTTACTTTTTTTTTTTTTTAGTTAGCCTTTATACACATTGCATTATTGATCCATCTGATTCATTGTCTGTTGTCCCCCTAATCCTCATAACTTCCAAAACTGTTGGCCAATTTCAGCCAAAGATAAGAATGAGGTCAAAGCCTTAAAGAGAAATCTCACAAGTTTAATTGAATTTGGTGGCTGGAGAGAGGACACAGAGCCAGACAGATGTCTCACTAGGAATAAAGCATCACTCACAGCTCAGCAGTTACCTTTTTTGATTGACCTCTTGCTATCCAGTCAGCAGGTATTCTGCCAGCATGTCAGTACAAAAGTAGCTCTGAACTACTGAGAGTATGTAATGTCTTCTGCACAGCTGATATCTGCAGACGTGAAAGACAGCTGAAGGGACTGGAAAGGGAAGTCTAATGGAGTTGGGCATAAAGCTCAGCACAAATGGAGAAAGCTGCTGTAATGGGGCAAAGGGAGGGATGTAAGAATATCAAATACAAATCCTCAAAATGTCATTTTGTTAGTTCTGCTGTTCTCAGAACAATTTGTTTCATTATTTCTATTAAGACAACAGAAACCAAAACAAAACCAAGGAACCGTGACAATAAAATGACTCCTTGTTACAATGAATTTTGAACACCAACAGGAACAGAATATAAGCTCAGTATCTAAAAGAAAATGCATTCTCTTCTTAGATTGTATAGATTGAACACAGCCAGCTAAATGATCACACTGTAGAATTTTGCAGAGGAGCTTGAAGGAGATACACAGCTACATGATATTGCAGTTAGTGTGATAGCATCTGAGAAGTCCATCTCAGCACCCTGCTGCACTCAGCACAATGCATGCACATGGAGAAAATAAATATTTTCCACTTGCCTTGTGATTTTACTTTCACCCATCTTTTATGTCTCCTCCATCTATACATAAGGATAGTTCCAGGGGCTGAAGAGGAAAACCTCATTCACAGCAAACACCTGAAAAAAACCACTACTGTTAAGACAGTTCCCTGTAACAGCTATTCTGGTGACAAACGTGTTAGATTTTTAGTGGCATAGGGATAAGATGACTGTGTGATGGACCCCAGAGTAGTCCCAGTAGTATTCTGTCAACTTGCTGTCAATTTTCACTCCTTCTCATGCCACCACTGTCAAGCATGTAAAACCGGATGCTATGTTACTGATGCAGTGAGATCAAGTTGCACTGATACTGTAGAGGTAGGTTTGTGAGTAATTAGAGAACATGGGACTGCTGGGCTCCTGACTGGTACTATCTTGGGCAGTAAATTTATCTCAGAGCAAAACAAAAAAAAAAATTAAGAAAGAATTGTTTGGTCATTTGTTTGTTTGGTTGGTTTGAAAGAAAAAGGAAAAGGAAAAAAAAAAATGAAAAAAAGAATATAAGAGAATAAAGGAAAAAAGGGGAAAGGGAGAGGGAAAGGGAGAGGGAGAGAAGTTTTCTTCAGTCCAGAAAATAAAAAAGGAAAACTTAAAACCTTTAGAAATAAGACCCCTCAAAAGCCCCCAGGCTTTTTTCAATATAGTAAGACATAATAAAATCACTCTGTCAAGAAAATATTTTGAGAAATCCCTTTCAAAAAATTTTTTTTAATTTGGATAAGTATGGAAAAATTTACCCAAACACCAAAAAATGATAAAACAAGCATCATCCCTCTCCCCCCTAAATCTCATGAGATTGCTTCAAAATAAGTGATTTCCAGAAAACAGCGTAATTCGAGTCTTCATTTATGTTTTCTGGGAGCTTGGGAAACCTTTTTACTAGTAAACTAGAAACTTCCTTAATTTTTAACATTAGAGACCCACTTTGTGAAGATCAGGGAGCTGGTCTTCATGAGAATAGGGACCAGAATTGCAGCAGCACCAAGAACCTCTCAGGCTTGTGGTGAGGTTGTGAGAAATCCATTCTTGGGAATCTTTCACTGCTATATTGGTTCACAAATATCTCATTAGCTTCCCTTTGTCCTCTCTGTTTTGAAGATATCAATAATTCAGTAGGAGCCCATACCAGCAAGACATTATTCCTAATCGAAAAGGTTATGAAAGTCAACCGTAGGGGACAAGCTTCCTCCAACCACTGTTGCAACATACATTGTGAGCCCTAACCAGTGCCTTTTCCCCAAAACTGGGGGTCTAGGCAGACCTTGCTCCCCTTCAGCCGTGAGATAGCAGCATGGGTGGCATAGGTATGGGCTGGTACACAGCCTTGTCCTTACCTGATAGAGACATTTTATCCATTTTGTGTCATTTCACTGTTATACGGAAAGAGAAGAAATGGCAGACTAGTTTCAGACAGTATTGAAAAATCAGCACTGTACAACCTTATTCAAAGTAGTTCCCTTAAAAATTTCCCAGGAATAAGTATGTTCCACACTCAATAGAAAATAGCTACAGTTTGGTCATAACTGAGGAGACGCAGCAGAGAACTGTTTGCAATAAAGCAAAAGATCTCTTTTTTTTCGCCTTTCGTGACCCCTTCCTTTTGTGCTCTGGAGGTTCTTAATGAAAAATGTGCATTCAGAAGATAGATATGAGCTTTTTACAGTCTAGCATGAGCAAAGAAGCAGCTATTCATAGAGGCAAATGCCCAGCAGCTTATTTGAAATATTGTTCCTGCTGATAGCAGAGTAGCATTCGGAACAGGGAGTTTGTGTTTTGGACAAAGCATTTTTTACAGTTACTATGTGATATGACAAGAAGAGAATACAAAGAAAAGCAACAAGAGGAAGGCAAGGACAGGGCTGATGTGGTTTCATCAGAATTACTGTAATTACAAAAGTTTTCAGCAGCACAGTGTACGTGGGTGCACAGTTCTTTATTGAATACTTGAAATATATCACCTGCACCCCTGAGAATGCTGACAGCAATTCAGTACTGGCAGGAAGGTGTGGGGACCTGATGCCATTGCTAGTCAGGCTGTGATGCTCCTCTATCACCACGGTTTCTTCCCCTGCTCTTGAGCATCGTGTTCCAACTCCCTAAGTGGAATCAAACCACCCAAAGTCACTTTCAGAAATGGGTCCACAGCAAAGCAATTAGATCCCAGCAACAGTTTTATTGGCTCCAGAAGACTTAAAGCTGGGTAGGTGTTTTACTGCTCTCTGGATCCAGACCCAGTTCTCATAGTCAGACTTAAAGATGCCACAAAACATTTCCAGAGAACACTTCTCTATTTTTCAAAAATGTGTTTGGCCAAAGAAACATAATTAAGAAAACATGTTTGGACTTCACTTAGTTCTTTACTAGATTTCAAGGCAAAGCAAGTAAAAGAGTTTTTCCAAGTTACCCAGATCAATAGAGCCACGGGAGATCATCCTATGATATTCTCATATTTTGATACTGCCCATAAACCTCCCAAAAAGGGGCAACTTCATTCACTAACATGTTGTTCTTTCTTGCTTAAAGAAGCATTTGTTTAAGGGTAACAGAAAGCATTTCACTGGTATGGCTTTATTTGATTTCTGTTTTTTTAAATAAGGGACACAGCTTTTTTGTCACAGGTGTGTTGAATTGTCACAGCAGCTAACAAAGGAGCCATCCTTGTCATCAACTCGCTTGATTCCGTCTTTGTAAGTCCTACAAAAAGCTAGTAACATGTCAGCTGACTAATGTACCATGGAATCTTTTTTTTTTTTTAAATAATTATAAGTTCCTGGGTTGTTTGTGGTTTTTTTTTTTTCCCTCTGTCCAAGCACTAGGGATCTTGTATGCTGTTTCCATTAACATATCTACTTATGCCATGAAATACCACTGAAATCAATGGGACTATTTATGGAATCATTTGCTATTCAAAGGGCTTGATTCTCTGATTATTTATTCTGGGTTTTCACTAGTGTTACTCTGCTTACTTGAACAGAGTTACTTCTATTTTAGCTGATGCAAAAGAGACTACAGTCAAAGGTGACAGAGTCTGGCACTAAATCGCTTTGTAAATAGTTTCTTCAAAGTAAGAAAAATAATATCTTTGGATAAGTACAAATCACAGGTTAACAAAAAGCCCAATCTGGATTTTGCATGTTCAGTGGGATATTCCAAACAAAAATGAATGCTCAAAGGTAGCATTATTTTTGAAGTTTGAACACTCTCTACACAGTTGACAAATAGCATCTGTCTAGAATTAAATCTTGCCTCGCTGATGTCATTAGGAGACCTTAAACAGATATCAGTTTTCATCCTGGGGAAACAGGCTTACAAAGGCTTTTGTTAACAGAGTTCTTCATTACATAATGCAGAGGTGCCCAACTCATGGGCCATTCCAGCATATTTCAATTATTTAATTGAGTCCACAGTCTACTTCCAGCTACTTCCTTCCCCAACCACCTCAAAGATGTGGATGGAGACCAAGCTGCAGTTGAGATGGATAATCCTGATAGTTGCAACCTCCTATTTCACAACCACCCTGACAATTTGGTCCCCTGCCTAAAACACAGGCAATCTGATTGCCTGACAGATACAAAGCTCATCCCCTTGCAGACTGGGGCTTGAAAGCTCCCCTTTTTGACATTTCCAAGGCAGACAGAGAGCAGGAAATTATCTACAACTGCCTGTGTATGAGCTATTGCAGAAAACGAAAAGGTTTCTCAGAAGCACCAGACTTATTGTACCTGCTTTGTACAGGCTCTGCGTAAATGTGTGCATACTTTCAGATTTTATGCTCGTGTGAAGATCAGCTGTCCTGGGCATGCATGGTGGGTGGCATGCTGTGGCAGGAAGAATGGGCTCCACAGTCATAATTGGTAAGCTTCTGATGAGCTGACTGAGCACAGTACACATCATGTAGCACTTTTCACATTGCCAAGTTAACAGCTATCACCAGAGGTAGAATTTAAACTGCTGGAATAAACAAAGTCAAGGGGAAGTATCTTGCTGAAATGTCACCTCCCACAGAGTTTGTGGAAAGCCATTACTATTGTAGAGATGCATATCTGGGATTTCAAAATGTATATTATGCCTTAAAAGATATACTTCAAGAATGCAAAACATACAGCAAGGGCAAACAATTATCTTTCCCAGAGTTTAAATAAGATTGCCATTTTTTGTATGTTGGAAACTTCCTGGTAGCTTTCAGATGGTTTATTATTATACAAAGTAATCTACCTAACTCAACTGAAATAGTTCACTTGAGGAAAAAAAAAAATGAAGTAATTTGTGGTTATAAACTTTATAGAGGTTTAACTTGTCTGCCTTATTGTGTCTGAAAGGTAGGGCTGTAATCTCAGAGAGCTACCAGGAGAATTAACTGGCTCACAAATTGGAAGCACTTTATCTAAGTGCCAAGTATATACTATTGTCAGATGAAGAGTTGCTTTAGCAATAATCCTGTGCCAAAGTAGCCCCAGAACAAGTATCAGGAACAAGTATCTTCCTCCATTATTCTGCCCCTTCTTTAGGGACTGTAGACATAAAGATACCTCCAGCTATCATGTCTCTCTTACGGCCTGTCTTTCCTGAGAGAACAGAGGACCCCTCCAGACGGCCTAGCTGGCTCTGCTGGGCTTTGGAAAGAAAGGTGGGCTGAAGGGCTGAGCCAGAAACCAAGCAGCCTGTGCACCATCAGCCCTGTAGCTTCCCTGCAGGGTACCTCGAGTCCTGAGCAGACTGTACTGCAAAAGGAAGGGCTGTGCTGTAATGAAGGGGTCTTCAGGGCTGGGATGGTGGCCCAACTTAGCGTTGAGCTTCATCATGGGCCCTTTTCCCTGTCCTTCAGGGCCAGGGCACCAGGCTATGGCCCTGAAGCCCACTGACAGCAGGTACTTCTTGGTGCTGGTGGGACCTTGTCTAGGGGTCAGCTCCAACCACAGAACAGGGGGAAAGACGTTGAAGGCTCTGAATCCAGCTGTCTGATTTATTGTTTATGGACACTGAGCAAAGACTAGGTAGCTAGGGGAAAGGGCAGTACATTGCTGTCCCCAAAACACAAAAAAGACTGGAGAACGCAGAGAGTTTATAGGCTGATGCAAAAACTGCATTTCCAAAAATATCAGCTGTAGGGATTAGTGAGGTGCCTTGTCCTCTCCAGGATTTTTTCGCTCTTGCCCTGGCAAATCCAGCAGCAAAGTGCTTTGGTCTGTAAGAAGTGTCAGCTTTACCTGTGGAGCAGCTACAGGGGGTGGGAATGAGTGAAGAAAGGGGTGGTTGCAGAAGGACGGGTTGCCAGTCAGAGGGTTTCCAGCCCCGCTCTCAGGTCGGAGCAGAGCTCCGGCCCTGGCCTCAGCCGGGGCAGCTCCAGTGCGGCGGCCCCATGGCAAGGAGGTACCAGCTGCTCCATCTGAGCGGGACAAACTGAGCTACCACACAATTCGCTGCAGAGCGTTCACTGGCGACCTTGGCCATGCCAGGAGTCATGTATTTTCTTGTCCGATGCTAGTACAGATCATCCAACCTGTGGCACTGTTACACACAATCGCTGGCGACAAAATAAATAGCTGGAATATGGGAAATTAAGCAATTCAAAGAAGACCAAGAGCTGGCAATAGGGAAGTGTTACCTTGGTATCAAGCAGTATTCTATTTGAAATCCTTGACACACACGGAAGAATTGTATCTTTTTTTAATTCTCCTCTCCTCGGCCCTTCCCTGTCCCCCTCGGTGAGGTGACCCTGACGTATGTGATGTATACGATATGGGCATGTGAAAGCACTATTACCACGACGGTGAAATCTGAGTGGCGTATATTTCCCTGGTATCATTCCCCCCTTGCACTGAGAGCTAGGGGGGAGGCAGCCCAAACGCTGCTAACAAATTACAGAAGCTAACAAGTCTCAATAGGGACAAAGGCAGGGCAGGAGGGGTTAAAGCAGTCCGCAGCCCCCACCACTGAGGTGGGAAGACGGTATCCAACAACCTCAGGTGGGGAGCGAGGAAAGGGGAACCTGCAGGACCCGGGGGAGAGCGGGGGAATCCGCCCAGGTTCCTGCCCTCCTGGCTACTTTGCTTTTTGATTGTTCTTTATGCCCGATTTGAAGAGGAGAAAAAAATATTTATTTTTTTAATGAAGGGGGCAGACAAGTAAATGATTATTTTGCTTTTTGCTTAACTTGAGGGCTAGAGACTAATCTATTTATCCCTTTCGTTGGTTTGAATTAATGTCAGGAGGAAGAAACGCACCCAGGAAAATTAGACAGGAGAAGGATCGCCTTTTGCTAAAAATGTATTTTCGTTACTTTAATTTATTTGTGCTTATTTTTCCCACGTCAGTTCTCCGATTGTAAGGAAATATACCAAGTGTGAAATAAACGCTTCGACAAAGCAAATAACTGTTATTACTTCTACCCGTCCATAAATATGGCATAAAAATAATAATTGATCACATTACTTTTCATTTCCCTGCTTCCACTTACTGAAGGACACCGTGCAACGAAAACCGCCAAGAGCGTTAAAGAAAGGACGCGCGCGTTGGAGCGGGGCCGGACCAGCCCCGAGGCGGTGGTCCTGCTGCGGAGGGGCGATACAAGACCCCTTCCCCTCAGAAGAGCTCGAGAGGGCTGTTTGAGAAGCGTGCCAACGAAGAAGCCGATTAGGAAAAAGGGGGGCTGGGGAGATGCTCCCCAGGCTGATGGCCGGATTGGAGTTTACGCGCAGGGACGCGGGGGGCGGTCCCCCCGGCCTTCAGGACCCCATTTTTTTCCCCCAAGTCCCTTGGTCGAGGAGCCATTTGGCAAGGCAGCGGCACAGGGGGCGGCGGGGGGTCTTGGAGGAGGTGCCAAGGTGCGCGGGAGGAGGAGGAGACCCGAGGGCTGAGCCGGGGCGGCCGCCGAAGCTCCGGGCTCTCTCTCCGGGCCTGGCCCGGCCGGCGCCCGCCGCTCCCTCCACGTGGAGGGCGCTCCCCGCGGCGGCGGTGGGGCCCGGCGGAGGCGGCTCGCCGAGGCCAGCGGGCCGCTGCAGGGCCAGGCGGGTTCCCCCGGCGGCTCCACGGCGATCCCCGGCTCGGCCCGGCCTGGCAGGGCGGCGGGGCCTGGGGAGGGGGCCGGCAGGGTTCGCCCGTCCTCTCCAGGAGCCGGGCGGCTAAGGGGAGATATATGGGAACGCGCCAAGGTATTCCCGCAGGGACACCCCTCGTGGCGGCCTCCGTGTGTCTTAGCCGCCGCCTCTGCAAAGGAGTCGAGGGCAAGGATCCGCTTCGTAATAGCCCTGGTAAAATCAGACATACGAGCAGGCTCCTAACAACCCTCCAGAGAGGGAAGCTGACATGCCGGCTAGGATGTGACATCCGGCGGACACCCTTCCCTCGCAAGAGACCAGTAGTCTCGTTCTCCTTCTCTCCACGACTGCAGCGCTAGCGGGTTATCATCTGGGGAATTAGGCAGTGAAACCTACTCACTTCTGCGGGAACCGGGAAAACACGAGGAATGTCAAAAAAAAAAAAAAAAAAAAAAAGAAAAGAAGGAAATTACAGGTCTCAAGTTTTCCTCAGTTTATCTGCCAGGGCTTCCATGCAGGAGAGAAAATGAGCCTTTGGCTTTTTGCAAAAGGAATCAAGGAATCTCTGTGGCAAACCCCGACGCCGCCAAGCACCTCTCTTTCACATTAGGTATGATGATCATAATAATAACAACGACCCCGAGAATTATGAGACAAGAGCACGTTTGACAGTGTTTGAAAAATTCAAATACAGCTGCATCGGCTTTGTCTCTGGTTCAGTCACATTTATTTCCCCAAGCTAGGCAGACAGCCTGAGTGAAGCATGACAATGAGTTTTGTAAATAGCAAATGGAAGGGTTTGCTGGGTTGTTGGGTTTGTGGGCTTTTTTTTTTTTTTTTAATCCTCCCCTCCCTGTTTGATTTTACTCGCAATCCAAATAACCTTCTTCAGTGAATGTTTCAAACAAGAGAATGTGAGCGGGAGGGGACGAAGGGGGCTCATAATTGCAGGTTCCCTTTGGAGCTGGAATTAAAACGCTGACGGCGTGTGTTGCGGAGGAAAGGTGCAGAGGCAGCCTCCGCTCTGACTGCAGGACGGCTGTGTTGTTACTGCCATAGCGTTTATTTACAGCCAAGCACTTGAGAGCAAGCGCCGCTTCAACACCGGGCAAGTTGTGGGCCCTACTCTCTATGCCCCGGGAGCCAGGGTCCCCCGGCGGGAGAGAGACTCCCGACGGGAGAGGGGTCACGCACGATCGGGGCCCTGCTCCCTCCGCTGCGACGAAGCAGCCCGACTCCGCAGCCGCGCAGGGAGCGCCCCGGGAGCGGCGTTGCCTCTGGGCAATTCCGCATTCACACCTTCCCCACTGAGACCTGCGCGTCCCGAAGCGGGAGGTGGGGGTGGGAACGGTCAGCTGGGGATGGCTTAAAAAGATCTCAGTCGGTAAAGCAAAGAGGTGAACATTAAGACAGCTCGTTTCGATCGGTTGCTCTTGCCAGGTTCAAGTGTCTTGCGCTTGGAACTGCGCACAGACCCGTATCCAGCGAAGGTGCTCAGAATGGGGTGAAATGAATCCTTTCTTTTTCATGCCCCAGAATCGTCTCCCTTATTCAGGTCAGGTCGCCACTCCTACGGACCTCTCCTGCTTTCGCTGGGTGAGAAATGTATTCCTGCCTTTTATCAAGCTCTCACTCTTACCCTCCCCCTCCATTGTCTCAGAGAAAAATGAGAAAAAAAAAATTAAAAAGAACGAGTTAAAATACATTTGCAAAAGCGTCTGCAGTTCTTAAAAACTTTCCCTGCTTTCTTATCAAAGCCACCTTCCCGGTGGGGGAGTCGGGGGAGCTTGTTTGTTTGTTTTGTGTTGGCTCGAAACCCTCAGTCTGTCGCTTGTTATTGCCTAGCGTGCTCGTCTCCTCACGGCCGACTTCCCTGGGCGATGCTGTGGTCCTTGGCAGCTGGATCCGAGCCGCTGAGCACTTCACCTGATGCACAAATAAGCCCCAAAGTTTCCCGCAGAGACCATTGTGCTTTGCTAAGTTTGGCTGAACATGCCAGTAACTATTTTTCTTGGACTCTTTTTAGCCCTCCGCGGCTTCAGTGAAAGCCTTTTCTTGTGGCTGCCATCGCAGCCCCTATTCATGAGGGAGGGCAGGAGACCGACGTCGGAATCCTTAACTTTTCCTGGGAGGGCAGGAGGGAGGAACGAAGGGAAAGCTTTGTCGCTTCGGGAAGCCCCTCACGATGCAGGCGACGCCTGTCCCTGCTGTCCGCAAGGCAAGGAACGAGATTGCAGTAATAGAATACAAACATGTGTTTTGTTTTCCATTAAGTCGATAGACCAGACAAGGTCTGCCCGGGGGAAAAGATGACTTGAGCTGTTAATGAGAGCTGACACTAAGATTTAAATAGTAAGGGCTCGTTTCGCCAGCGGTGTTTCAACAATATTGCTTTTTTCTTCTTCTTCACAGCTGCGGGAAGTGCCCACGCTAGGCTCGGGCAGCGTGCGCAGGGAGAGCAGCGGCCCACGGGGACACCTCGGTGGGAGAAGATGGAAGGGACCGCCACTCCTGCTGTTCTGCTTTGTTTTTATGGAGATCTTTTTTTTGTTTGTTTTTCCTTTGTGGGGGAAGACGAAAGCCTTTAGATTTTTTTTTTTCCTCTCAGTGCCCCGTGTGCGTAAACACGCAAAAAAGACACCTCGAAGAGGGAGCACCCGTTTTGTACTGGTACCAACACTGCTCCGAAAACTTTGGGGCGTTTGGGGGTGGGGAGGAATACAACCATGCCCGTTTATTAGGAAATCAACGGGAAAAGGCGTGCCGAGGGGCGGGGTGGGGAGTGTGAGGTGCGTTCCTCCGCACCCGGGCAGACCGGGCAGCGCCTCACCCTCCCGGGCTGGCCGCCTCCCGCCGCACGGCGGGGCAGCAGCGCGGCCGGTGCTGGCGTCCCTCGGCCGCTAGATGTCGCCGGCGCCGTTCGCATCAGGCTCCCTCCCCGCGGGAAGCCGCCGCCGCCGCTCCCCTCCGACGCCCGGCCTCGGGACGGCCGCCGGGCACGGTTCGGTTCGGCACGGCCCTGCCCGAACGGGGCCGCCGAGGCCACTCACCCCTCCGCTGGGCACCGCGGGAGCGGGGTCCCAGGGGGGAGCCTCGGGCGTCCCAGGGGTGGCACGGATTTCTGCGGCCGCCGCTGGGGGTCCCTCAGTTGGCGACACCGGGGCGGGGCTGGGGGCTGCTAGGTGAGGGACTTTTTGGTGTGAATGGCACAGAAAAAAAGGTCTCTGCGAAAGACCCACGGGAGGTGTCGAGCTGGAAACCTCGGTAGCGTGTCCCGGCGGGGATGTGCGGAGTTTGTGCTTCGGCCGGTTTGCAGGGGGCAGGGGAACCCCGGGGCACCGCGGGGTGCTCGGCTCTGAGGGGATCAGGGTCCCATCGGCAGAGGCTGCCGGGCACCCCGCGTTCCCCGCCCGGGCCCCCGGGGCAGCCTGCCACAGAGGCGACGCACGAAATCGGCGGCTGGCCCTGGGAAAGGCTCCAGAGATGAGCATTTCTGTTGTGTGAAGTGCCCGCATTAGCAGCCCGAACACGTAGGAAAAGGCTGACATCTGCGGTTCGGTACGAGGCACCCGAGGAATGACAGACCTCCTGGTTCAGAGGGGTGCCCCCGCCTCGGCTCCCGGCGGGGGGGGACCCGCGGATCCCCGGCTGCGCCTGCGGGAGCGGCTGACCCGAGGGAAGGAAACCACCTCTCCTGAGGTTTCCTGGGGTTTAAAAAAAGGGATAGGACACCATCTCTCAATGTGGGACACTCACCGCCAATGCCCAGAAGTGAGAAGACACGGGGAGATCTTAGGTATAAACTTTGAGCCTGATTCCAGTGGGAGAACAAATAATAATAGTTCCCAAGCTTTTATCCCCGGTTTTCAAAATAACACATAAAATCGAGGGTGCACAGTGGGTCATTTTTCTCAGCTTTTGTGTCAACGCACCTCTGCTTTTGACTCCTCGCTGCATAGTTTAATCCATCCTTGAATTTTTCCATGCCCATCCAGATCTCTAGCCTGAGTGAGAAAGAAGCCGGAGCTACTTTATTTGTAAAGAGACTCAAGGGCTGGCGAAACCCTCCTGCGCAGGGGAGGCGTTTGGGAGCCGGCTGTGAAGGTGCAGTCGGGCTGCGCTGCGCTCCCCCCGCACGGGAGTCAGGATGCGCACAGGTCGGTGTAGCGTCCACCCTCTTAGGAGCGCACACACACACCAGGGGCAGAAATTTGGAGAGTTGTCGAGAAGGGAAGATAAATAAGAAATAAAAACAGACGAAGAAAAAGTCGTTAGGGATTAAAATCGGGAGTGGGAAAGAAAGAAAAAGAAAGAAAGAAAGAAAGAAAGAAAGAAAGAAAGAAAGAAAGAAAGAAAGAAAGAAAGAAAGAAAGAAAAGAAAGGAAAAGAAAAGAAAAGAAAAGAAAAGAAAAGAAAAGAAAAGAAAAGAAAAGAAAAGAAAAGAAAAGAAAAGAAAAGAAAAGAAAAGAAAAGAAAAGAAAAGAAAAGAAAAGAAAAGAAAAGAAAAGAAAAGAAAAAAGAAAAAGCTTGCAGAAAGAGGAGCCCTGAAAGTTTCCTCTAGCTCTCCTCGTTTTTTCTGTAGTTTGAACTGAGGTGTTGAGTCGCATGACGGAGGGTATATGCCATCTCCGCGGGTCTGTATTTGTATGATCAAAATATTAAGGGGCACTCTTTCTTCGATGGGTTTCCCAGCAAGGGCTCAGAAAGGAGCAACACGGCTAAATGGCACCTTTAAGTACCAAGCTACAGGGCAAAGGATGTAGTGTGAGAAGAGATGAGAGTGTGCTTGGCATAGCTGGTATTTATTGACATATCCAAAAGGAAATAAGTTAAAGAAACGTTAGTTATTCCATGACACAATTGTTGCACAAACTGCCTTCAATCAAGTTGTTTTGTTTTCAGGGCTCTTTTGCAAGCATCTTCCACACGCTTGGTTTGAAGGGAGAGATCTCATGGGCTGTTCTGCATTTTCAGGGACGATCAAGTCAATCCTGAGAGAAAAGAGTCTCTTTAGAAGGAGAAAAAGTGTTTCTTCGTGGAGTTCTATTTATTTTTTTAAACACCGTATCTCAGAGAAAAGGCCTCTTGTGACAGATTCCTAGATCGTGTCAAATTATAACAAACTGAATCGCAAGAAGCAATTACAAAGCAAATATTGTGATCGGTGTTGTGGGTAAAATCGGAGCCGGGTTTATAGAGGAATATTAACTCTGATTTTTTTTATTTTTTTTTAAATCAACAGTGATTAGATTTGTGTTAAGCTTAAAGACCTTTTCCTGTAGATGGCGTCCTTTGGGTACTGAGTAATCAATAATAATAATACAGTCGTACTCAGGAGACTTTATTAATGATTGGATAATAAAATAATTAATAATATTTTTAGTTATATATTTCTTGAAAGCTAAAAAACTTTGATTTATCGTAAGCAAAAGTGTGTTTCTCCTTCACGTGGATGCAAATAAAAACTGTTTGAATAAATAAGTTGTTTCTGAACATTTTGTTGTCAAAGTGTTAAATGTCCCCGTCATTTTTATTCAAACACTAACATGATTACAGCCAATTATATATTCACCAGTGTTCTTTATTTTAGAGTAATTGTACTTGTCACTAATAAAACAGAGACATAATGGATCGCTACTGTTCTGAATTTTAAAGCAATTTTCTGTAATTTGATTGAATTATACATCGTCTCCGCTACTTTTTTTTATATCTATATTTTGAAATCCTATTTTCTTGAAAATTGCAGCTCTATTCCTGTTTTGTTGTTCCTGAAGTAACGAAACCTTCTGTAACATTTATAAATAGAGTCTCGTCCCTTTTGAAATGTGGAAAATCAGAATTTCAGCCCCAACATGCTGAAAGCCTTAGACTTGAAATCCGAGAGTCCGGAGGAGCGCTTAAGCCAGAAGAACACTTGGCTCAACGCGCTGTCCTCCTTTGAGATTAGATGAATATAAGCAGAGAAACCAAAACCGCGCCGTGCATGGGAAGATTTGATCACTTTATTGCAATGATTTGGTGCGCTTCTTGGGGTTCAAACGCAGAAACACGTCAAGAGAAGCAGTTCGGTTGCTACTATTTACCACGGGAGAATAGGTAAAGACACAGAAAAAAATATAACGCCAAATACGTTCTTCCAAGCAATCAGAGCCATTACCCGTATAGTGCCCGTATGTTCTTTTAGGTAGCGGTTACAGGTAAGAAGCCCAAGAGTGACCTGGCTATCTTTAGGCAGAGATAATAGCGACGCAGAATGATACAGAAATATACGCAGATATCGCACGCGCAAGGAAAATATCACGCTACGTTATTATACTGCTCCTCGGGTTGTTTTGCTGAGGATGAGCTCTCAGAGGGTTGTTTTTTTGTTGTTGTTTTTCAAAGCCGAAAACATGCCTTTAATTTAGCAATTGTATCAACCATCAACAAGGATATGATCCGCCTTGTCGCCAAACACAAATCAAAAAATGATACAAAGGCTTTCACAAGTTAATTTCATATGACAAAACACGTGCCCACCACAACAGATAAAGTTAAACCATCATTTGCAAACCGTGTGATTGCGTGAAAAGGTATCTCTTAGGTACATTTAGCACGGGCAAACACGAATATTTTTTTCCGGTATTCTTTGTACTGTAAGGTAAAAGTAAGGGAAGGCACGGGAATCCAGGCGGCTCACTGTGAGAATCCTTCAGTGAAGCCTTAGAGGGACATGATCCCCACCCTCAGTGAGAACACGCTCCTTGCTTTTGCGGATTCGCTATTTAATGTAAGCACAGAAATTAGCTTGTAGTCCCCTTGGAACGAAGGGGGGGGGGGGGGGAAGTGATCTACTCCTAAACGGATATCGTTTTATTAATTCCAACGCGTACAAGGAGTTGTGAGCTTTTTGTTTACCCTCTTTTGTTGATGTTTTGAAATGAGCGTGAAAATAAAGAGTAATACCATCCTCTGCTAGTATTCTGCTAGTAAGCAAACGGGAATTATTTATTTGTTGGAGTTCCCAGAGCTACGGCATGATTTCATTATTTAGGTGGAGTTTATGGTTCGATTGTAATAAACATTGTTTTCTGAAAACTCCCTAGGAAACATAACCTCTGTGTGTGTGCGTGTGCGTGTGCAAGCCTATGCGAGCGCCCCATCTAAAAGATGGAGAGAGGAAAACACACAAAGGAGATGCATCCCGGGAGAACTGTTTCTTTCAACGTTTTCCCTCTCCGCATTGTCACTGCAAGGAAAGTCTGTCTGCAGCCGCTTCCCTTTCTTGGTCAAATTATTGTCGAGGCAAAACTTGAAACCCCAGGCTTTAGCGAGGCACCGTCCGTGCTCGGTGGGAGGGACACAAATGGGATTTAACTTGTTGCCAGTCATTTTTGTGTGTTTGTTTGTTTGTGCTGGTGCTTTAAAAGCGAAACAAATTCCAGAAACAAAGCGGGAGGGGTGGGGGAGTGGGGGGGTGGGGGGTGGGCTGGGAAGGGAGGGAGGAGGAAAACAAGCTCTGTATAAAAGACATATCATATTAAAATAATACATGAACACACCCACTGATATCAAGGCTACGATATCAGCCCTTCCCCAAGAAACTTATTTATAAGTGGTAGCGGTTATAATCATCTAACAAGCCCCTTACCATCACTCCCCCCTCCCTCCGCTAAAGAAAGAAAGAAAGAAAACATGGAGACCACCCTGCCCGATATAAAAAGTGTTCAGAAAAACCTACATAAAGAGCCAACTCCTGCGAGCCCTACTCGTGCGAGGAGACCAAAGAGCGAGCAAGGTCTGCTTCCCGGGCAGCCTCCTTGGAGCTAGAGCAAGCCCGGTCCTCCCGACACCCGCCACCAGCGGGTCCCGCCGCTACCGTGCGGCGGCCGGCACGGGCACTGGCACCTCGCTCCGGTACCTCCTCCTCCCGGCTAAGCCCCAGGCACGGAGAAAGCTAGAATCGGCTTTGCTCCGAGGCTCCTCAAACGCCTTCTCCTAGAGGGGTGTATAGTTGTTTATGGCTTTTGTGCTACCCCGGGCATTTTGCTATGGTTACAAGAGGGGCCCGGGGCGGGCGGGGTAGGGGGGGGCGCGGATAGGGGAGGATGTTGCGCTTTTGTAGGCCCTAAAAATTGGATCCGCAGCTGATCCCGCCAAGCCCCACATTCCGCTAAGCCGAGGGGTGCAGTGGAGGTGCGGGGCGGGTCGGAGTGGCGCCGAGCGGGCAGCGGCGAGCGCGGCGCGGCACGGCCAGGTAGGACGGACGGACGGACGGTCCCCCCCCCGCCCGGCTGCCTTCTGCGGAGCGCTGGGGTGAAACAGCGCTGGGAGAGAGACTGGATCTGTCCCTGTGCTGGGGGAGGGGGAGAAGGCCGGGGGGGCGGGAGGGGGACGAGGGACGGGACATATTTTCTCTCGAGTTACCAAAAAACTGCAAAACCAGATACTTGTGTCATTTGCCAAAGACTACGTTTTTAAGAGGCTAAAGAGCTTTAGAACACCACCATGAAAATATTCCAGCAACAGTTTCTTAGGAGTCAAAGAGCAGCTAGAAGTCTCTTCAAGCACCATGTGTTGGTTGTTTTGGTTGCTTTGGTTTTTGGTTTTTGGGTTTGTTTTGGTTGGTTTGGTTTTTTTTTTTGTTTGTTTTGTTTGGTTTTTTCTCTCCAGGTCTTTCTCTTTCCCTGTACTTTATTTCCCGATTCTTTAATTCAATCTGATAACTCCGGTAAAGGCACTGTGCTGGCCAAGAATGTTTTAACAGTAAACACAGAAGAAAATAAACTGATGTATTTAAACCTCGAGAACAGTACAAGGTTTTTAACTTGTCCATTTCCCCCCTGCATTTTATTACCTGCATAACTCTGTGGATAATACTTAAGGGATATTTTAATTTTCGGTTTGATTCCTGAATTAGGGAGAGCTTTTGTTACACAGGGACACGTATTACCTAGGCAGGTGTGACGGCTCTCTTATGCACGCTGGCATATAAAATAATAGCGACATTTAGGAACTAAAAAAACGCACGTCCTAACGTTAAAGTTGGCAGCAGTGTAAAAATACTCTGTTCTGAAGAACGCTGGCAGCGGCAGCTGAACACACCAAATCTAGTGGATGCTCTAGACTCTCTAGATAGGCTTTCTGTGGATGGTATTCTACAGCTACAGGAATAAATAAATAAAGTCTTCGGCTTTTAATTAAGGCGATTTGATTCAGACCTCTCCACCCAGCGCAGCCGCCGTGGGAAATGTATACTCCAATGTTTACTCGGATCTCTTTCTGTCACTATTCTATCTTGTCTTACGTTTACGACATCAGCAAGGCTTTCTGGCCCCTACAGCCATTGTTTCCCATTTCCACGTCCTCCGTTCAACCTCTGCCCGTCCAAGAAACTTCCTAAAGTTCAACAGGAGGGGAACTCTTTGCACCTAGGCGATTAATGTCATTGTTTTAACGCTACGTCTCCCCTAGCTGCTCAGGCTTCTCAAAGGTATACAGTGCCCCGCTGGCTGTTCTTTATGGTACAGTGCAGCTTCTCAAAAGATCATCGGATGGAGAAATTTAGCTCTTCTTGAAACATTTAAGCAACTGAGCAATTAGTTCTGAATGCGGGTGGGGGGAGGGAAGACTAGAGAGCTTAAAGGAGGGCGGGGGGGGGGGGGGGAGGAAGAGGAGATACAACACAACGAGCCCGAAAACAACAGGGGTGGGGAAGCATGGGAGGGGGACTTAAAATGTTTGTATTTAAAGGGTGCTTGCAAGGTCTTCGGCACAATATGTGCTGCTCTCCTTAAAGGGGCACCGAGTGCCAATAACCATTAGTCATCCAGTAGGGACTTTTCATTACAGATCTATCTTTAGGGGGAGTTCCCCGAAGTCTCCGACGGGAGCATAGCTGCGGATTTCAAACCCGGTCCAGTCCCAGTCACACAGTGCCTGCGTACCTGCTGCAATAGAAGGCAGAGATACTTACCAGAGTTTCGGGAGCGCGCGGACAGCCCAAAGGTCCCTGCAGTGCTCCTTTCCTCTGCGGAACACTATCTTGCATCCGAGGCAGTTCCCAGTCTATATTTGATGTTAACATTTATGCTATCTCAAACACGAGGCTCTCCCATAGACATTTTTTCCAGGGTTTTCAAGCGAATTTCTCGGTGCCACAATGTTATGATGGAAGGATGCTGAAATGACAGGCCTCGTAGACGCTTGTCTTAATCATCGGCTTCTTAATTTAGTTTTAGTGCTGTGGTTTTGTGTGTGTGCGTGTGTGTCTGCGCGTGTGTGCACGCAAGAGAAGCCTCTGACAACCTGCAGCTTCCTAATGACTGACGAGGCAGGGCTGCTGCAGCAAAGTAACACTTCCCTGGTGTGAAGACCTCTTACTGGGAAGTTTAGTTCACTACTGTTCTCGCAATCCTAATCGTATAACCTGTAACCAAAACCCATGGAAGAAGGATCCAGCATGCTAAACAGACTAACTTCTAATCACTAAACGTTAGCACCACTACCAGCTGTTGGGGATTAACTGGAAGTTGACTAGAGGCGGACACCTAAACTTAAATCCCGAAATGCGGACGGAAGGGTGGACCACTGAATACTTCTTCCTCGCCCTCTTTGCCTCCATTCATCCATCCATCCACCTCCAGTCCCATTCACTGCTCTTTAAAATGTTTGACTACCTCTTTCTCTTTGTTAGCGCACCGCTCCGTCCCCACTCGCCATGCCTGAGCAGCAGGGTATCAGTGTCTGCTGAGCAGCCCTTACCTTAATTGCCCAGGTAACCTCGAACAAATAAGGCAAGCTTAGAGTCAAGGGGGAATAGAATTATATATGCATACATCCAGGCGTTTACTGTCCCGAATGTGGTATTACCGATTGTTAAATCGAAGTGTCCCGACTCGTTTCATGGAAGCATGATGCCACCGAAGCGTGGTTATTAAATACCCTTTCTTCATGGCTGAAAAAACCCTCATTCATTTCTTAAGCTGTCAGTACATTTTAGCAGCTTAACCCCTTGAAAGAGCCTGAGAGTACAGAGCCGCTATACCCGTGTGAAGGGGGATTGAAGGATGGGGGGTGGCGGGGGTTCGCTCTATCTATTGAATTTACAGTGAAGTGGGTCTGTTTTTCCTTTGGCCTTTAATTTATATAAATAAATAAAAAAAATAAAATAAAATCAGAGGGACGAAAGCGTGCGGTTGAAATACTATCCCTGCGAGTTATACCCAAGAACTGCAGGGAGATCACTGTTGAACGGCGCTTCAGCCAGAACGTTTCAGCTCAGTTATTCAGCCCCATCCTGACGGCGGGGCTGGACCCTCTCAGCCCATCCTCACCGCTCAGCGCGGCGGCCCGCTCCGCAACGAGCTCAGGTGAGGGAGCATTCACACTCTGCCGAGTCCCTTCTCCACACCCACCCGTGTTTCGCAGGGTTGAGGCCGTGCGCTTCCGTTCCACGGCACAAGCTTCTTCTCCAGACACCCCACAAAAACTTCCCTGTTAGAAAACGCTATGAGGGACCTCCTCACAAGAATTCGAGGTTAGCCAGAGCTGAGGGGTCAAACCGGCCACTCACACAGTGCTGCGGCGCACAAAGCTACCGCTGAAGCGAACGGGAGTCGTGGCCAGGCCAGAGCTCAGGGAAGAACTGGCTTTAGAGCAAGACTCCCGCATTTCCAAAGTAAGTATCTCCAGTTGTATAAACGGGAGAATTTTCTGCGGAGGAACAAAAGCAAAACAGAGGGACTCGAAAGTTAAAGTCCAGCAGAAATAATAATTGATGTGGTTTCTCTTACATACCCTTTTCTGTCCTGTAAACAGTGAATTAATCTTCATGGGCTTAGAAAGGTATGTACTACATATTGGATGCAACATTTCCTTTTTTGGTAGAACTGTATATCCAAGGCATTAAAAAAAATATAATATAAATCCTAAATTTGTGCACAGAGCTTTATTCTGCAGCCATGACAAATGACTGAATGTTAAATCTGGATCACCAAATGTTTTAAAAGCCTGCTCCTTTCGGTGTTTGCCCTTTGCTCAGAAATGCAAAAAGATAAAACGCTTATTTTCTTCCTTGCTACATTGTCATTCCTGATCACAACGCAAAGTAAACTCAGCTTTGACCTAAGAAACACCTCAATGCATTAAAATTTCAACAGGCAATGTCAGTGTTACATTAAACGAGAACTCCTCCAGTTTGCTGCAGAGCTGGGATTTGAATAAAACGTTCAATGTTAACAAACAATACACACGTTTGGCACTTTGTGTATTAAATGGATCAAAGAGATTTGATAAGGCACAATACACCATTTGTACAGACCTGATTGAGTTAATATAATATCAGCAAATTTTACAGCGAAATGAATCTGTTTCTTTTCTTTGTGTTTAAAACCAGCACAGATTACAAATTTTAATGATCTGAAAATGTTTGGTATACAAAATCATGCTTATTTCAGTATTAGCAAAAACACAAGAAATTTTTCAACACAAACACCCAGCTGTGTCTATTTTAAAAGCAGTTCAATGACAGCTTGCACTTATGAGCATGCAATCAGCTAATTTCGCTTTTTTTTTCTTCTGTGTTAATCAACACTTTCCTTCCTGCATATCAGAGTACAAATAGTATAGTTACTCCACATCAGTAAATGTTTACGTAACCTGTCCTTTCTCAAGAATCCGGTTACACCGAATCATTACATGCTAGACCGAGTAGGAAAACTCACTGGGCCCAGCCACCCTAATGGGATCCTAGTGCACCATAATGACACATATTAGTTAATGATCATCATAATCATAATAATATGCAGGAATCTTACCTTTCCTCTTACCCCTTGCCATGGTAGAGTCAAGTCATATCCTCCACATGGCACTCTTCGAGAATTCCCATACATTGACTTCAGTGTTTAGCAATGAAATAATTACAAATTGACATTTTTTTTTTTCAAACCGCATTTCTAAAAAAAAAAAAAAAAAGGTAAAAAATAAGCGTGGTTGATCATTGGCTTTTATCTCTTTCTTACTTTTTTTTTTTTTTTTGTCAGCAGCAACCTGTTATGAAATTGGATAAATAAATACAATTGTGGTAAGGTCATTCGAGGTTAATCCAATGCACAGAGTTCATGCCATTCCCAATTGCAATTGTTTATTACCGGTCCATTGTAATTGTTCTCGTTATTTACTCTCTCTTTCTCACACTCGCTCACCCTCCCTCTCACACACACAAACACATATATGAATCGCACATCTAACCTGGATTTCTCCGGGATAAATTATCTTAGCTGGGGTTGAGCTCCACGTATTATTTCTACGGAACAATTTTTTCCTACAGTACAAACATAAACTTTAGGTAGCTTAACGCGGTGCTATACGTTGCCTTTGCCTACAGCTTCGGTTTGAATGTGATCAGAACGCTCTCCATCCGCTATATTTTCCCTTCTACCTCCCGAGGAAGAGAGCTGCGCGGTGTATTTCCCTTTGTTTCAGGGTTGATTCCGTTTTTTTTTTTTTTTTTTTTTTCGCCATGCTGACAGTAAGAAACGAGGTGATGTGGACGATTAACACCCGATTCCTTGGTCCCGGGAAATGGTAGCCGTAAGCCTGAGTCTCTATCACCAAGGGACGCCGGGCAGGCGGCAGCTGTACCGGAGCATTCGCTCTGCCCCGGCAGCCCCCCGACCCGCTCCCCCCCAGCCCTCTCCCCTCCCCCAGCAAGACTAAACCCCGCGGAACCGAAGCCCCGGTGGCCAGACACCGCGAGCCGGGCCGGAGGGAGCCGGAAATCGCAATATGTATTTCATGGGTTATTAATATTATTTTTATTATTTTTTTTTCTACACCTGACACGCGGCCTGCGCTTTTCTGGCTGAAACCACCCGACAGCGCAAAGGAGGACAGAGAAAGGACCCCGGACGCCCCCCGCGCCGCTCCGGCGGCCCCGCGGGGAGCTCGGCGGGGCTGGGGAGGGAGCGGCGGGCAGGAGAGCGCGAAGCCCGGCTCCGCCGCCGGCCTGGAGCCGCGCTCGACCGCCGGAGACCCAGAGAGAGAGCAGAGAGGAGAGCAGAAGGGTTTGCTCGTTTCCGTGCCTTCCCGACTCACGTTCCGGAGCGTGGCGGACACGGACCGAGCGGGCTGGAGGAGCCCATCTTCCACAGCAGGCCGAGGCCTCCGGACCGCCCGGCCCCGGGCCGCTGCCAGACCCCGGGCCCGTGGCGGCCGGAGGCCTGCCCCGCCGTCTGCGTCCCCTCCAGCTTTTTTTTTTTTTTCCTCTCTCCCTTGGTAAAATAATAAATAGAAATAACCGTCACCGGGGCCTAGACAAATAAACTCGCCGAGTGACTTCGGCGGGATCCGCAAAGTAGTACCTCCGCCACTGCCGCTCCGCGGCCTCCTCACCCACCCGGCCTCCCACCCCGCCTCCTTCGCCGCCAGAGGAGGGGGGCAAAGAGGGACGGGGCAACTTTTAGGTCCGCCGGAGAAACTACCGAGTCAGAAAACCGGCCGGGCTCGCCGCCGTGGGACGGGCGCCGTTTGTTCGGCGTGAGGGGATTTGTGCTTTGAACGACGGTCAAGGAGGGGGGGAGTGTGTGAGGGGGGGGGGGGGGCGCGCAAAGCGCCGCGGTGATGCGCCCCTGCGCCGGTATCCCTGCGCCACGGGATCCGCGGCGGCGGCGGCGGCGGCGGCGGCGGGGGGCGGTCCGTGGCCGGGCGGGCGGGCGCGGTGGGAGGCGGGGCGGCGCGCCGCCATTGGCCGCCGGGCGGGCAGACGCGCCGGCACGCCGCCGGCCCTGATTGGGCGGCCGGTGGGAAAGGTTAAACCAAAAAATTTTTTACAGCCCCGATGCGTGTCTGCAGCTCTGAAATTAATTGCGGCCAGGGCGGTCTGTATAGCCCGTCTCCGCTCGCTCCTCGCCGACCCGCCGCTGCGGCTGCTCCGTCCTCCCCCCTGCTCTGCCTTTGCCGGGGGAACCGGGCACCATGAAGTAGCTTTTTTTTTTTTTTTTTTTTTTCTTTTTTGTGTGTGTTTGTGTGTTGGGTTTTTTTGTTGTTGTTGTTGGGTTTTCAGAGGGTTTTTTTTCCCCTTTTTTATCTTTTTTTTTTTTTTTTTTCCTCCGCTCTGACTCGGTTTGATTTTATCTGATTGGTGATTATTATTGCTATTATTTTTTTCCCTCCCCGGCGGTTCCTGTCCTTGCTACATGACTTGCCAGCGCTTGAGACTGCGGTCCAACTGCGCTGCCGCCGCCGCCGCCGGTGGTGCCGCCGCTGCCGCCGCCGCCGCCGCCTCGGCCACCGCCGCCGCCCCGCGCGCTGCTCCCTCGGCCGCCGCAACTTTCCCCCTCAGACTAGTGTGTGATGTTGGACATGGGAGATAGGAAGGAAGTGAAAATGCTGCCGAAATCCTCCTTTAGCATAAACAGCCTGGTGCCCGAAGCCGTCCAGAGCGACAACAACCACAGCAGCCACAGCCACCACAACAGCCACCACCCCCACCACCATCACCACCACCACCACCACCACCACCACCCGCCGCCTCAGCAGCAGCCCCAGCGAGCCGCCGCGGCCGAGGAGGAGGACGAGGAGAAGGGCCAGCTCCTCCTGCCGCCCCCCGCCGCCGCCGCCTCCGGCGCCCTGGAGGTGGCCAAGGCGGACATGCTGGCGGGCAAAGGCGACGCGGGCGCGGCGGCGGAGCTGGAGGAGAAGGAGAAGGCGGCGGAGGAGAAGAAGGGGGCGGCGGAGGGGGCCAAGGACGGGGAGAGCGGGAAGGAGGGGGAGAAGAAGAACGGCAAGTACGAGAAGCCGCCGTTCAGCTACAACGCGCTCATCATGATGGCCATCCGACAGAGCCCCGAGAAGCGCCTCACGCTCAACGGCATCTACGAGTTCATCATGAAGAACTTCCCCTACTACCGGGAGAACAAGCAGGGCTGGCAGAACTCCATCCGCCACAACCTCTCCCTCAATAAGTGCTTCGTCAAGGTGCCCCGCCACTACGACGACCCGGGCAAAGGGAACTACTGGATGCTAGACCCCTCCAGCGACGACGTCTTCATCGGGGGCACCACCGGCAAGCTCCGCCGGCGCTCCACCACCTCGCGGGCCAAGCTGGCCTTCAAGCGGGGCGCCCGGCTCACCTCCACCGGACTGACATTCATGGATAGGGCAGGATCCTTGTACTGGCCTATGTCCCCCTTCCTCTCCCTGCACCACCCCCGGGCCAGCAGCACTTTGAGTTACAATGGGACCACGTCCGCCTACCCCAGCCACCCCATGCCCTACAGCTCAGTGTTGACTCAAAACTCCTTGGGAAACAACCACTCCTTTTCCACGTCTAATGGGTTAAGTGTTGATAGACTAGTCAATGGAGAGATACCTTATGCCACTCATCACCTCACAGCAGCAGCTCTGGCCGCCTCAGTGCCGTGTGGCTTGTCAGTTCCCTGCTCCGGCACCTATTCCCTAAACCCTTGCTCTGTAAACCTCCTAGCAGGACAGACGAGTTACTTTTTCCCCCATGTTCCTCACCCTTCAATGACTTCTCAAAGCAGCACTTCAATGACGGCCAGGGCAGCCTCCTCCTCCACGTCGCCACAGGCGCCCTCCACTCTCCCCTGTGAGTCCTTAAGACCTTCTTTGCCAAGTTTTACAACGGGACTTTCCGGAGGACTTTCTGATTATTTCACACATCAAAATCAGGGGTCTTCTTCAAACCCTTTAATACATTAACATCCATGGGATCAGACTGTAAGTGAACATTTTACACACATTTGCATTGTAAATGATAATTAAAAGAAAAAAAAAGCAAAACAAAAAAGTCCAGGTATTTTTTATTAAGTCCCCCATTTTCTGTACGTTTGTTCAGTCTTTAGGGTTGTTTATTCTTCCACCAAGGTGAGGAGTGTCAGCAAGGTGCAATGTGGGGAGATTACAATGTAGACTATGAAGTTTGGAAGACAAAATTATAGTAGAATGTGTATCTAAATAGTGACTGCTTTTGCAATTTTTTATTCAAATACGATAAGTCTATCACTAAAAGCCGCCAGATTCTCCATGTTTGCAGTATTATAAGTTATCATGGATATGTCGGTGGGTGCAGACCTTGAAAGGAAAAAAAAAAAAAAACCACACTAAATTTATGAAAACTATAAAAAACTTAAAACGTAATTTGTATTTAAGCAGAATTAATACTGAAAGATGCCCAAGATACGTTTCGGCCATTTATTATTTTATCATTTTCTTTACTGAACTGCTTTTTTGGGTTCCTTTTTTTTTTGTTTGTTTGTTTGTTTGTTTACTTTTAGACCAAAGATTGGGTTTTAGAAAATGTACTCAGTGTACGGAGTAATTTAAAAAAAAAAAAAACAGCAACATTATTTCAGTTTGCAGCACTGCCCGTTCAAATGAATCAGAAGGGGACAAAATTAATGATTGCCTTCAGTTTGTGTTGTGTATATTTTGATGTATGTGGTCACTAACAGGTCACCTTTATTTTTTTTCTAAATGTAGTGAAATGTTAATACCTATTGTACTTATAGGTAAACCTTGCAAATATGTAACCTGTGTTGCGCAAATGCCGCATAAATTTGAGTGATTGTTAATGTCGTCTTAAAATTTCTTGATTGTGATACTGTGGTCATATGCCCGTGTTTGTCACTTACAAAAATGTTTACTATGAACACACAGAAATAAAAAAATAGGCTAAATTCATATATACTTGATAGTTTTTTTGTCTCTTTTATTAACTAAAATTAATATTGCAGAAGCTTTAAAGTTACAGGGAGATCAGAGGGCTGCTTATTACAGCAGTCCACCATTTTTCACATGTTCCCCCCCCCCCCCGATCATATTGTCTTTAACAACAGTATTTTCAAATGTAAAGGATCAGGGTATTTAATTAAACATAACGGCCATTATTGTGATGTCCGTTTTGGGGTAGAACTCTTATCAAGTCTGCTTAAAAAATTGTTCGTACGAGGTAGGGTGTCTTACTAAAAACTCTGGCTTACATTGAAGATGCTTAAAATTGCGTACATATATATACATACATATAAATTTAAGTATATATGCACACACTGAAAAAAAAATGAGGTTTTTTTTAAATCTATAACATAGATACGTGTTGTTCTTGCAATCTCTGAAATGCATTCAAAGAGTTACTCTTCTGAAATAAATTAATTTCGACTGTATGATAACTGGAGACCTATTAACTATGGATGTCTATGTGTGTACATATACATATTTTTAGCTTTCATAGAATCATTTGATCAGATTTAGCAAGCTATGATATGTATGTGTATAAAATGCAATCCTTATCTTAAAGGAACACTGTTCCGGAAGTATCTATACCGCATGTTTTTATATACTTTTAATGCTGCAAACACTTTGGCTTTAAATATTGTAAAAGTAGCTATAGTTCTTCAGCTAGAACCTCTCTCCTCTGCCCCCCTCGCCCCTCCGGACGGGGGAAGGAGCCGAGCAGGGGTGAGATGAAGTTGCAGTTCATTGCAGTGAGGCAGAGGGCTGGAGGGGTCACGTGACGCCCTGGCTTGCATACCGATGTTTAAACGTTTTAGAGGAAAAAAAAAAAAAGAGAGAGAGAGAAAAAGTAAACCTATGTGAATACATTTAGATTGAACCTTTGAAACGGATTTCTTTTTCGCTGTCTGTCTGCCGATGGTAGCGCTTGCTGAAGCCCCGCTAACCCACCCGAGCCTCCGTAAGTGTGCTCCCTTGCCCGGAGAATCAACCCATTAGTTTTAAGGGGGCAATGCTACGACTAATTTTAAGAAGCATTTAACCCTAAAAAGAATTGGTTTCTTGATGAGTTTAGGGAAGCCTATAAAAAGCCACAACTCTTGAAAATAATTAGAAAACTTGCGCAAAAGGTTTAGGAACTAATTGGATCCCGCGGTGAGTCCGCAGAGGACAAGTTGTTCATTTGTTACGTTTGTGTAGTCTAAACTGGGCTCTGCAGCAGTGCAATAAGCCGGCGACTGCTCACAATAGGCCCAATGAAAAATAATCTCCAGCTCGGAGATGTTATCGCAAACACTTTAAAGAGCTGATCTTAGAAAGACAGAAAAGAGGAATAAAAGGAAAAAGAAAAAAGAGAAAGAGAAAGAGAAAAAGAAAAAAAAAATGCCGGGTGGTGAATAAAGAAGCAATAGCAAATCCGAATCCTTGCAAACAGAATATTTGTCATGCTGAAAGTGTAAGGGGAGGGAGGGGAAATCTTCCGAAAATAAGCAATAAATAAACAGATGCAAGTAGATCTGCAGGAAAGAGAGAAGAGTGAAAGGTTACGGATGAGAGATGGGACACCCAGCTCTGCACTATGTGGGGGAGAAGAAGAGAAATCTCTGATATTCTTGGCTTTCACTCTCACTTCTGCAATTCAAAATTAATCATCACTATGAGAAAAAGGTTGCTTTGTTTGGGGGTGAAGAGATGATACCACCGCTTGGAAGCGCCTACCATCCCCCATATTCTTTGCTCTATTGTCATTAAAAGAAGTGATCGCAAAAAACTAAAACCCAAAACTCCTTTCAACAAACCTATCGGAAATAATAAAATGAAATAGGTGTGATTTAAACTCTTGAAGCCTCGGGACCCCATTCTGTATACTTGTACCTAAGCAAGTTAAAAGAATGGCATCTGCTGCCCCTGACAAAGGGCATGATTTATTATTTACCACTTGCAATCGGTTGTATAGTGTAGGAAATCCAATAGCACATACTTAAACTATTATTTAGTTCGCAATGTAAAAAAATCTGCTGACAATATAGTAAGGGGAGGAAAAAGACAAGTCAGGTTGGAGGAAAGCATAGTCTTGCTATGTCAGAGTTTGGGGTTGGCTAATAAGCATTAATTAGATAAGCGTGATGCATAATAATTCCTGAAAAGGGTAGCCCTGGTGTATGTCTCTCTAGCCTTCGTTTAAGCAAGCGCTCACTCTGAATGCTCTCCCTTAGGTCCAGTGTAGCAAAGTGCTGCCTAAGCAGTTCAGGTGCCACAGACTTTTCACTCTTTCCCTTACACTGGGAGAAGGGATGGCTGTTGAGCTGGTAATTTATTCACGTTTCCTTACACGTATTACCAGCAATGAGACTATCTCTGTAAAAAAAAAAAAAAAAAAAAGAAAAAAAAAGTTGAAGTTGTCATGGTTTGTAGCAGGACTGCCAAGGCCCCAAATATGCCTTTACCTTTGCCTGCTCCCCAGCCACAGAAACCCTTTTGTTCGCTGGGGATGTCTTTTAGGCTACTCTTTGTACAGGTTCGTTCGGTACCGAATGTGAGGTGGTAGGTTTGGTTGAGTTTTTTCTTATTTTTTTCTTTTTTCCTTTTTTTTTTTTTTTAATTTGTCAATAATTATGTTAGCTGATACTTGTTTTTTGTGGCGGGTTATATGTCAGATACTCAAGCTAAGCTTTTAGGATTATTTTTTTTTTTAATATGCACGTTTCTAGAATGTTGCGGTGTTTTAGCGTCGTTTCTTTAGTATTTCCTAATTTAGACTGTTTATGGGGGACGGATGGTCGTTATGGAATTAAGGAGCTATTGTTATTTTCCTAGTTGATGTTTGAGGTGATTAACTTCGTTCGCATAGCTCGTAGAAGAAGAAATCTGCTCATCAAGAAACCTCCAATTACGATTTTAAGATTGCTTTCGCAAACATGTTTGAGGGATAATAAACTGTAACTCGAATCCACAATGGGATATTTAGTCAACCAGTTTTTACATATTTAAAATATTTTTCTTTTGTTTCAGTAAAATAGCATCCGTTATGTGGCATGTATTCTTACAAACGGGTTTAAAAGAATGTGAACAATAATATATTTTGCCTTAAATGGCACAAAACTAGTGTTTGGGAGAGTGATAATTTTTTTTAATCCGGTGCTTGGAAAAATAGTTTAACTGGGACGTCATTTTGCTCTTTATAACTTCTTCTGATTATTATTAAGATTTATGTCAGAAGTTATGATTCAGGTACACACCCCCTCACCACTTGTGTTAATGTGAGGTCGCAATCACCACGTATTCACTATTCACTCCAGCAAAACTCCCACTGAACTCCGGTTACGTTTTCACTGAACCACATCAAAATTTTGCTTAAGAAAGAACATTGAGTAAGGCTCACTGTTTTATTAGTGAGTATATTCTTTAATTGTTCGTATTTTCCCTTAGGAGGGGAAAAAAAAAAAAAAGAAAAAGAAAAAGAAAAAAAGTCTGCCTGTAGACAGTTACTGCTATGTAATTAATCGTATAATCTCGGATAATATACCCGCCCAGGAAAGAAAGTATATGCGCATATGTATTACACGACTACAAAATCAACGAATGGCAATAAATATGTACACATACATAAAGCACACACAACCCTACGGAGGGATCTATCCACGCACTAGTGTCTCTACTAGCGTTTCGGTAGTTTTGTGCGCTGAAATGTTCTTGTTTTGGAAACAGCCCCCCCCCCCCCAACCCCCACCCCCTTCGCGCAGTGGTGAAGGTGCCTGGGTAAATGGGTCAAAAAGTGGTGGAGAACTGGGTTAGGAAGAGGTGAAGGTGAAGATCATTAGAGGTTTTAGGGCTGGCTGTGGCTGTTTTGCTGGGTTTGTGTGACTGTGCCCAGAGGGCGGAGTTCCTGCACATTCCTACCTCACCGGAGAACCTGCCCTCAACTCCACTGCAGCTACTCCAGAGAGATGGGACCCTCCAGAAGAAACCTGCCCAGCAATCCCAGCAAGCCTTCCCACCAGAAGGGTAGGTGCACTTCCCTACTTCTTCTCCCAACAGGCAGATCCATGTGATACGAATGAATAGAGATGACAGACTTCTGTCTAAACGTACTGTTTCCCTGTGCCCCCTGATAAGCAGATCGCCCGTGCAACCGAAGCAGTTTCAAAGCACCAGTTACACCAAAACTGCGTGTGTCTAATGTTAGGATTTTTTTTCCTCTTTTTTTTTTTTTGTGTGTGGTTTTTTTTTGTCTCTTCCTCAAAGTGTTTCCTCCCCCGGCCTCCCCCCTCCCCCTCGGGCTGTTTCGTTTCAAGCGGTAAGTTGGAAGTTTCTTCGCCGGTTTAGCAGTTCTCATGGTTTATCCGCAGATTTTTAGCTTGTTTTGTTAACGTGCTCTTTGTTTGCTTGTTTGCCACTAACGCCAGAGAAAGTCACACGGGTGCAATGTTGTGTTTGCCTTTTTTAAGATGCCAGGAGAAACTGCCTCTACCTGCAAGAAAGGCTCACGATGGCACTTGGGGATGGGAGTCCTCCGCCGGCACCGGGTGAGTGCGGATTTTACTCCTCTTTTACACTCAGGTATCAGGTAGCTCCACTCGTGATTTGCGTCCGCTGGTATCAGGATGGGAGGGAGCGCGGTTCCCGCAGATCCCTGAGTGTGCCTTTTTGGTCACGGTTGGGCGTAGAAATATTTTGGGGAGTAGGCAAAATTCCCCGCCACCACTCATTCCGGAATGAAATTTGTTCCTTGTTCCATCTCTGCTGTATGAAAGACGATTTTAGTAAGGCGAGTATAGGCGGATTCCGGAATGAATTATTTCTAAAAAATCTGAGCCTGTCATTTGAGAAAAAGCGATGGGCTTCTCGCACCTTTCGGGGGTTGTGTAAAGAGTGCTAATATCCCTAAATTATCATGAAAGCGACTAAACGCCAAAAATTCCGGGAGAGCAAGGAGAGAGACCTTGCAAAAAGCCGTACATCTAAAACGGAGCTGGTTTTCGCTCTGAGTGCTCCATCGGAGCAAATGCGCTCTTAAAACCGCCGACCCGACCACGGGCAACGTTCACGTTCATCGCAGAGCTCCAAGCACTCCCTTTGTCTTCCCACTCCCCAAATTCCGTGACCGCGTTCTAGTTATATGGAGATTTACTTGTCGAAAACCCGAAATCTTGGGATAGGGGCGGAAATTTAAACCACTGATTTGCTCAGCTTGCTCATGCTTGCGGGTGGGGGCGGGCGTGCGGGTGCGTGGGCAGGACCCCGGGACGGGGCCCTCTGCGGACCGACTTGTTCTTGTTTTGTTGTCCCGACGTGGCGGAGGCAGAGAGCAACGCCTCGTGTCCCCCCCGATGGGTGACTTGGACCCCCGTGCTCCTGCCATTCCTAATCTCATGAAACGGATTAATTTTTTAATATATAGCAAATTAAGTTTTCTGTGATGCTGTGAGCTGAGGCACCTCAGCGTAGGGGGGAGCGGTACCGAGCGTGCGTCTCCTTCGCACCGTAGGAAATGGCACCGGTGCACGGGGGAGGGTGCCCAGCACACGCCGGCCTTAACTTCTAAGAGAACCGCCGGCGTGCTGCCTGCCCGTGGACGGCCCGTTGGTCCCTCGGGCCACGCGTGGACCTCCCCACGCCCCACTGCGGAAAGCGGCACCCACCCCCGCCTGCCTCCGGAACGGCAGAGACCGGAGATGCCAGACCCCCGCGGCCTCACGCTCCGCGAGAAGCCGCCGCGCCCGGACACGCGTGTCCGTGGGGGCCGGGCCGGGCCGGGCGGGCGGGGGAGGCGCGGCGGCGGCGCTGCGCGTCCCGTCCCGCGGGCTGGGGGCGCTCGTGCCTCGCGGGAGAACCGCCGGCCCCGCCGTCGCGGGGACCGGCCGCCCCCAGCCCGGCCGCCTTCTTAAAAGTCGGTGTTTACTCGGGGCCTCTTTCACGTCCCGGCACCCAACTGCCAGCTGGTAAAAACTGCGGTGTGCGGGAGACAGGCGTTTGTATTTGGAGGCCTTGAGTGTCCCCCCTCCTCGTCCCTTTCAGAAAAGAGGAAAAATTTGAAGCGTCCTCCGTGCAGACTTAGGTTTGCGTCTTGGTGGCCACCAAGAGACACATACTGCCGCAGGGAAACGCGTTTAAAGTCCTCTTCCTGCGAACTGGTCCAGGATGCTCCGACTCCGGAACGGTATGGCAGAAAACCCGCCTCCCCCCTCCACCGGAGCAAAATAAACCAGCCAAAACTCAAAAAACAAAAGCAAAGGAAATAAAACAAACTGCCAAAAACAAACAAATAAGCAAAGCAACTACCAGTAACTTTGCCGCCCTCCCGCCTCCTTCTTAAGACCGTGTAACAGAATACAGTATCAGGCTAGCGAATTAGACTTAAAGCGAGCGGATTTAGTATTCTCAATCGGGGAAATGAAAGCAAAGTCTATTTCAAAGAATTATCTCTAGGGAGTCTTCCAAGTGTATTTGGGGTTATCCGTGATTTGAGAGGAAAGACTAAACGAGAGGGAGTCTGAGAAAAGCCTGCCATTGTCACCCTACCCTAAGGTGAGTAAAGCACCCCTGTAAAGTTAGCTGCAAGGAGCTGCTTAACCTAAGACCGAGAGGTGAAAGCTCTCCTCGCCCGGAGCCGCCCGGCCAGGGAGCCTGAATTGCGACCTACAAAGGCGGCATGAATCCCGGGCTCTTTTTTTTTTTTTTTTTGCCCGCGGTGGGGAATTCAGAGCGCTTTACAACTGATTTCGCAGGGGCATCTTTTACAGGGAGGTAAGAAGACGTGAAAAGAGCCCTTCCCCTTCGGGGCGCTCCCGCTCCGCGGCGGCGGGAGCTGGCGGCGCTCACGGCAGCTCTCCCTCGACGGTGGCGGAGGGACGGGGTCTGCGGTGGCCGCTCTGCAGGGGAGACCTCGCCGAGCTCCCCATTAACTTGGAGGCCCTCCAAGTTAAGTCTTCGCCCTGCACCGTTCATTAGTGGAAGGAAAAGAACTCGCAGCCCGACCCCCCCGACCCCCCCCCCCTTCCCTGGTTTCCACCCAGAAATGATTTGATCGCAAGTATTTAAGATTAGGTAGTCTGTTAAATTAATCATATCCAAGAGGACACAGGTATCTGCCATAAAATCTGGCTGAAGAGTAAAAAAATAAGAATACTTTCTCAGCCTTGGAAGACAGTTAAAAAAAAAAAGAGAGAGAGAAAGAAAAAACAACAACATTGCAATAAGCAAAACCTTATTGTGAGACCCCGTATGCACCAAAAGGTTGCAATTCTTTTTGATAATTAAATACGGGTAATATTCACCATTTACCAGGCAAAAATCTCGGTGATGTTATACTAGAACTTGCGTTTTCCCCCTTTTTATGCTCCGCGCACACCCAAACACACTCGCATCCTCACACCAGTGTATTTCCAAATGGGGATGTCGGCTCCGACAAGACTTTTCACTAGACCCCGAACGAAACAAAGCTGGAACAGATTATTAGAGTGGTCTACGGAAGGATGTGGTTAAAGCCATCACATAATCACTTATATATTTATCATGCCATAGCTCATAGGTAACTTTAAAACACTCTAGTGATAATTAAATCTCCTTTTCGGTTTCTGAACTGCACTTCTGATGGCGAATGGTATCTGGAGGAGAGAATCACAGTGATACAGAATGTCGAGGGTATTGTTATTCGCGTATGGTATACACCCTCATACGGGTCTATGAGAAAAAAGATGAGAGCTATGCAAATAAAAATCTCATTGTTGTTTTATCAGTGAACTTTTCCCAATCTATACCTCTATAGCTACATATATAAACTTGTGTTTATAGATATGTGTGTATATATGCACATATATATTTGCCTGATCTTCTGTGAATGTAAAAGTGTCCTCTAGCATTCATCAGAAAAGGCAGCACCGCATGCTCCTTTTCTTCCTTGCTTGTTTATTCTGTTTGAGCAAAGTTGTTTGTTTTTCTGGGAAGCGTAAGTTGCCTTTAGTTATGTCATCACTATCATTTGCATTTAGGCGGAAGGGTAGGACTTATTAGCTCTATTTTTATTATTAAATCAGTGAAGGTAAAAGTACTAATAATTAAATACAGATCCCTGATTGCAGGTTGGAACAGCAAAATCGATTGTCTCTTCATCAATAAGACAAGTGTTGAGCAGCTTGCTATTGATTAGTATGTTTATTTATGCAGAACTTTAGGTATTTGCTTACATATTTCGAGTTCTTTGTCTGCTAATTATTATACCAGATTGGTTTGAAAGAAAGAGCTTAGACTTGGAAACACCCTTGACAGATCCATTCTTAGCTAACCTGATAGTGGATTATTGCAATCCAATAAGTTTAACAAATTACTTATACGTGCTTGCCTTTCGAGCAATTAGGAAACCGTTTCAGATTAAAACCCCTTGTTGCATTCGGGATCGGTTCATTTAAATAAAGAGGCATTCTGTTTAGATATTTTCCAAATGAAAAATAGTTTTATGGATCCTCAGAGGCTGAACAGGAGTGGATGTGTGCTTCGCCTTCCGTGCTCTTGGCTTCCTTTGTAAGTGTAAAACACCTTCCCAGCAATAGAGTGGCCCCTGGGGTTTCCTCATAGATGGAATTTAAGAATCAGAGGTAATCTGAATATAGGAATCAGGAATCGATATGTTAAAAGGAAAAAAAAAAAAAAAAAAAAGAAAAGAAAAGACGGACTTTCAAATATCGGAGTGCTCCAAAGCAGGCGATATTTTAAGTTGCTTTTTAGCTTAGTGATTTAGTTCAAAAGGAATCGCCCCGGCCTCTCTGCTGAACGGTCTGGTTTCCAGCCACCCCCTGCCAGGACTGCAGAAGGGTGACATTTTGTTATATTTTTTAACACATTTATTTTTTGTGTGTGTGTATTCCCTCCCGACGCAGGCATTTTCTTTTGCGGCCGTTTCAGAGAGGGCTCTGCTATATCAATATTTCTCCTTCTCCGTTTCGACCGTGCTGGCACAGGCAGCTCGACGGCGGAGAGGGAGCTCGGGACGGGAGAGATGGCGGGGGGCGGTGTGAAAGCCAGGTGCGGGGAGGGACGGCCGCCTCCCCATGGCCCGCATCGGCCGCGCTGCCCGCGCCCCTCCGGGCTGCCCGGGGAGCGGCGCGGCGGGAGCCCGAGCTACAGGTTGGGGAGCGGGCACAAGACCCGCGTGCGGTGCTGAGCAAGCGCCAAGCCCTTCTTCGCGACGAGGAGCGCTCCTCATTTCTTCCTTCTCTTTCGCTTTCGGCAAGTTTTGCCGGGGAGAGGGGGTGGAATTTTTTTTCCTTTTCTTCCTCTTTTACCTCCAGCAACTGCTGCTTTACAACCCGTAGAGATAAGACGGCCTCGCATCAGATGATCACAGAGATAAGTAATCTCTCCCCTCGGCCCGTGGTAGAGCTGACCGTATGAGCTCGAATCTTAGACCGCTAAGTCTTTTCTGTGAATGAACGAGAAAACACTCGACAGGTCGTGAATAATCGTTTTAATGAGTGTGTAAAAGCGTGCGACGGGGTGCACGGAGCTGTCGGGTTAAACAAACAACTTGTACCCTGACGAAATCCGATTGTTAAAGTGCAAAGTGGTGTCAGTCCAATTTCCATCCCAGTTCTAAAAACCACAGATCTAAGTCGCGGGAGTCCAATTTTCCCCATTAAGAAAAATAACAATATTTTCTGAACGTAAGTGCGATCATCCCTAATGTTAGCCTTCGACAACAAAAAGACCAGTTGCACATCCCAAAGGTGTCGAAGTTCTTTCTATTCTTTTTCATTATTTTAAAATAAATTAGTTTAAAAGTGTGTATTTGACGTTTTCCTAGATATTTATCAGATCAATGCGATAAATATTTTCCTCCTTTCTGTCCCCCCCTCCCCCCGTATGTTTTTTTTCACAGATCACTGGAGGCAAACATCGAATTAATTGGATCTCAATGACTGAGGTTGGTAACTTTGTATTGAACTAAGGTTATCTCTGTCACAGTGTCCAGGTGTTCACAGACATTTCAGGCGTTTCTAGAAAAGGTAAATCCAGAGAACACATATGATAAAATTTAAAGGGGATTACAATCTTGAATATTCCAAATACAAGTTATTTTATTCCTGTGTAGGGATGTAACACTCTGGGTCTGTAACAATCTATACAGAGACTATAAATTCTGGAGAAAAGTTTTGGAGTAGTTTTGCACCTTTTTTTTTTTTTTTTTTTTTTTTTTTTTTTTTTTAGAAATCTTGCCATCAGAGTAGCCAGATCTGTTTCCTTTATAACTAGAGGGTCTTGCACTATTTTGAAAATGCAAACCCCACTTCTTTGAGTCAACTGATTATTTTTTAGAGTTATTTGATTATTTAATGACACATATAATCGGTGTTTATTGTTACTAAAGACTTCCAGACCGACTACAGGTCTGGTTCTCTCTGTGAAAAGTGATTTTCAGATGTATCCTCCCTTTCTTTGAAAATATAGGTTAGAGCACAGCGAGGCAAGGCAACCCCAGCTGGAAAACAGTGCTTTTTGAAATTTCTCCATAGCACGGTTCCATTTAATACTCGGATTTTTAAAAATAATATGACAAAGGAAAATAAACGGCATGCCAAAATGTATTGCTAGGCTATAGAGATAATGAGGACCCAATGCAGGTTCCAGTGATACGAATGGGAAATTTACTTTTCATACCGGTGGAAGCCGAATCTGGCCATTCATGAACTAGATAGGAGTATCCAGATGGCTTTGGTCTCAAGCCGATCTCCAGCGTTTGTAGCATTTGGAGTTAAAACATAGAGGTTTGGTTTTTTTTCTTTTTTTCTTTTTTTTTTTTTTTTTCACCTAGGTAATTTTGCGTTGTTCTTTGCTTTAGGAACAATGTAGGCTTTTGGGATGAATGTCGTTGAGTTTCATGTCCCTCATCACGGCAGAATCGCCTTTGCGTACCTTTCTCTGAAACCAGTGTTAGAAAGAAAAGAGTGAGGGAAGAGAAGAGAGGGAGAGAGAGGGAGAAGGAAAAAAGGTAACTCAGCCCCACCGGATTTGGTAGCGGATCTATAACTGATGAGCCATATGATCATATAACATTATTTAACAAGTATCTGACGAATGTTCTGCGCAATTTCAAACATGGCTTTGTTCAGACTATATGACTTGAACCACGTCGTTGCCCAGACCAGTCTGAACGCTGAAGACTGTCAAAACCGAAATGTTGCTCCCACTGTTTTCCTTAACTCCCTGCGGGTGAAAAAAGGGATGTAGGCTCAGCCCCACAGAGGAACGATAGAGGAGAATGAAAGACAAAGCACAAAGACATGTGCCTCCCAAGCACAACAGGACAGAAGGCTGCACCCTGAGAGCTAGGAAACATTTCTCATCCCAATGAAAGACTAATGCCCTCCTCCTGCAACTGCAATTTCCTTTGCAACAAAAACGTGCGTAAAATGGGCACGGTGGATAGCAAAGACCTATCAGTTTCCTGCTGTAGTTCTGCTAATAAATAAACTTCTAAATGTTTGAAACACTCTATCTGTCACATTCACAAGATAGGTACCGTAAATTCCTGTTGCAAATATACAAACAGAGATCCAAGAGGTTGCCTCTGTTTTTGTATCTCCCTCTCACAAGAAATGCACTATCAAAACATTAATTATATTTGAAAGGGAGCAGATTATTTGTTTGAGAAAGAATTACATTCTTGAATTTATATTCCACGCAGATCTCTCCTCCTGTCTGCTGAGAGGGTTGAACTGTAAATCTGTCTCAAATGAAGTACCCCTAAAATGTAGGTAGGTGTGTCACATTAGAGTAGTAGAGAGATGGGAGATAATCTGTAGGTGCTTTTAGATACCTCTGTGGGATGGGTCGTTAGGGAATATCGGAATCAACATGAAATTGCAAATCTAACATGTGAAGTACATACACCCTTATTTTACTCTTTGACAATGGAAGTACAAACACACACAGACACGCAGAGTTGAACACAGTTAGTTATTAAACACTGGAATGTTCACGGGAGTTTGGGCCGCCTAAAATTCCTGTTGGTTTTTGTTGTTGTTGTTGTTTTGTGGTTGGTTTTGTTTTTTTTTTTTTTTTTTGAATGATACCTGCTCATCTTGCGGAAGCTGCTGGTTGAAAAGCTATTAACTGTATGAGTCATAAGCCATCATTTAAAGATTGTACCTTATTTTCTGCTTTTTAGAATACCAATAAAAGGGTTAAACAGATGCCCTCATATCTCTACCTTTCTTCTGAGAAAAATGGCCATCTACTGGGGCTTTATTAGCAGCTCCTGAAATACTGCATTTGGTGTCTCCTTTTGCCACTCTCCACTAACCAGTCGCTCAGTATTTCCTAGCCCACCTTAGACGCCATTGAGTATCTCAGTAGCATCGTTCTCCAGCACTGCAAGTATTTTGTCAGCGACTGATGTGAACAGTCCGCTAATAAAGGTGTCTGGGGCTATCATGCTTGAGGAAACCCATCGCTAAATCTGTACCCTTAGTTTAGGACCCGAGGAAGCTGCACTAGCACCAGGTCCTGCAGAGGTGGGCCCTTTTATCTATTCCTGTGTTTCTTGAGCCCTGGGAAAACCAAGCCATGGGGCCTGAAGGGCGGTCGCAGGGAGCACGGGGCGGGGGGGGGGGGGGGGAGAGAGGGGGGGGCGGGCTTTCTTGCCTGCGGCTGTGCCCGGGATGTGCTCTCTCCCTGATTAGGTATCTGTGGAGGAAGAAGGTGAGGTGACGAGAAACGCCTGACAGCCAAAGCGGGGAACTGTCCAGGAGAAGGATCCGTGATGAATGAGGTCTGCGTGGTCAGTGATGCAACGGCAGAACAGGACAGTGTGCTGGCACCAAATGCCGGGTTTTGTTCGCTAGAACCAAAAAGAAAAATGGAAGGGTGGGAGGGGAAGGAGGGGGGGAAGGGCAGTGGGGGTTGGGATGGAGAGATAGGAGAAGTTAGTGGCTGTCTGGAGTGTAAACACAAGTCCATCATCTCGGGAGAAGGGGAGGCTGCGTTTGTCAAACGGACTAGAGCCCGGACGAGAGGCACAGGCGCCACCGGACCGCTCCGAGATGCCGCCGTGAAATCTGGATCCAAGACGACTCGGAGGACAGTACCTTACAATCAGTCCCAAAATCTCACAGGCAGATGTCCGAGGTTAAGCCAGGCTCTCTGATAATTGCCGTACAATCGTAGGGAAGATCTGCTCCGGAGTAGGGGACGGGATGGGGGCGGGGGTGACGAAGTGGCATAGAAAAACCCCACTAATATTGCAAACAATATTTAATCTCTCGGGTAACTTCGTGCAGGTCTCAGGCTTCTTCCTCGAGTTCGGCGGGGAAGGCTGTTGTGGCCGAGCCTGTAACTTCTTGCATTGTTTTTGCCCGTGCACTGTATTGCCATTATGCCAATAAACGCTTTAAATGCGGCTTATTAGCGGCCCGCAGATGCTCCAGTCTCTCAGGCCAGGACTAAGCGAGGTCTGTCCCGGCCCGGGGTCGCTCCTCGCCTACGGGTGCACTTCGTGTTCTGCGAATATGCGGGTGCAGGGACGGGGGGGGGAGCTGTTTGCACCGGCCGCTGGCTGTTCTTTCCAGTATTGGCTTGCAAGGGGTCACAGACACAAAGGCTCGCTTCGTTTCAGCGGAGTCAGGATTTCAGAACTTTTAAGTTCAGCGGCCGGAGACACCCGCCAGAATTTTGTGTGACTTAGTGGCTGCCTACGGGCAGAAGCAGCTCTCCCAGGGACGAGTTCCCTGGTGTGGTGGGCATCGCCCACATCACTCACCCTTCCGCAAATGCCAGCAGATGGACGCAATTAAACCTCGGCAGTCCTCCGCGACCGGACACAGATACAGGGTGTGAGAGGGTTGACCATTATGCAGTGCCTATGGTCTACTATTCACCCCTGGCAGCTGAAACAGGGACGTGGAACGAAACGTGGGTGCTCCCAGCTTCCCAATACCACGGCAAGGGGAGCACGGCAGGACCCCAACAGTTCAGGAGACAAAAGGCCAGAAAAAGAGTAAAAGAAGGAAACCTCTACACACGTGTTGGGAGCATTCAAATTTCTACATAATATTATTAATAATCATAAAATCCCAGCAAAACAACGGCTCTCTTATAAAGGAAATCTGAGGAGTGCAGTGAGCTAAGTGGAAGCTCGGTTTCCAAGGCAAGGCAGGATTAGTTCACTGCACATAATAGCCAGTGTGTAGGAATTGCAAATGAACATCACCAGCAGTGCTGGAGTTACCCTTCTTAAATTAATATCGAGCTGGATTCTCTGCACAACGTGCAAATAACAGCCATCTCTTAGCTTTCGAGGGGAACGAAGATTTAAATTATATATATATTTATATATGTTTTCCCCTAGTTTGATCCAAGAAACTCCTTTCCCGGTATAACCAGTCAGCAGCGCAGGCATTTGGGGTAACGCCGCCACGACCTGTTTTGCGGGTTAAAAAACAAACAACAGACGACAACAAACAACAGCAACAAACTCCCAAATTAAACTCGACACCCGCAGAGGCACGGGGTAAGCCCGATCCCAGGCCACAGCCGACGCCTGCGGCGGGGACGGCCGCCTCGGGCGACCCCGCCGCGGAAAGCTCCGCGCCCCTCCGCAGCCGCGGCGGGCCTCCCTCCGCGGGGTTTGTCCCCGATGAGCAGTGCCTCGTCCGGCTTCATGCAGCGGGGGCTGCTGCCACACTCTCCCCGTGTGCCATTGCAGACGCAGGCCCTTAAATCTCGGCTGAACCAACACTTCTACCCCTATCACCAGGCATGCGAGGGGGGAAAGTAATACATTTGATCTGCCGCTGCAAAAAGGGGAGAGAGAATACTGTGAGCTCCAGGGCTCTTTCAAACACTCCAGGAATTAATGGGGGAGGGTAAGGGGCTAGGAAGGATAGATGCATTAAAAATGGTAAAATAAAAACATGATATGAAGATATATTTACTGTCAGCTCAGAGCCAAAACATTTATGCTCCCACGCCTTTTTTTTTTTTTTTTTTTTTTTTTAACAAATCGGAACTTAAGTGATGCATTTTAATTATTTTAGGAAAATAAGCAAAAAGGCTCTTTTTCAGAGTCTAAATAAATAACAGAGTGTTCTGTGCTGATGATGTCTCTGGCTCATGATGACCTCATCTATGCAGCCACTACTGTGAGCTCTGAAAACCTGGGAAGAATGGGGTGTTACTGGCAATTTTTGAAAGGAACTATCTATTATTTGTGGGGTTTTCTGAAACAGAACATGCAAAGAATTTTCTGGCAGTTTGAGAGGTGAAAAGGGGGCCAATATTTTCCTAAAGCTTCAGCTCGGAATGATGGGTGCCTAAATCTCACTATTATTTTAAGCTTGAGGTGAGGAGCGATTTTCCTTATTTTTCAAATAGTTATTTCAAGTCCTTGAAAGTAGTGGGGAAAAAATACATGTTTCCATGACACAGAAGGAGCTGGATGGTTTGCAGTCTCTCGGATAAACTTGGTGATTTTTTTTCTACCCCCCAGCCCCAGCCTGACCTAATCCCTGACAACTTTCTTCCTGCATACAATGTGTCCGTAATCTTCAACAGATTGCAGAGACCTTCCTGAAGAAGAGCGATACTCAGAAAAGCCACTTTTAATATTGTGGAGAGGAGAAAAGGGAAAAACTCCCTTCACCTAGAAGTAGAATCTATTTGAGTGTAGTCAGAAAAGAAGAAAAAAAACAGAAACAAGTGAGAACACAGCAGAAGAGAGTCCCTTTAAGATCACATTTGAAGAAAATCATGAAGCAGTGTATAACAATTGTAGGGAACACTAAATCACACACACTGGCAATTCTATAGCAGAAAATATTAGTCATGGTCTCCCTGTGTAAAAAAATCAAATCGGTGATGGGTTTCAGTTCTCTGTTTGCAGAAATATCTAAAACATTTAAGGCCACCAGGGCTAAGTCCACAGTTTTCTCTCCAAACAGGATGTGCCCCAACATCCTTACTAAAGATTTTCATTATGTTTCTGATGCTCCTTTCCTCTACATAAACCTCCATTTTGGATAGGGTAAAATCTGTCATTCAAACACTGACGCCAATTTCTGTTGTCTTAAAATGAGCTCAGTGAAAAGTGCAGAGTACCTATAGGCAAACTCCTTTCTCTCTCTGTGATGTGTTTGTGCTGCATTTTCAAGACTCACCAATGGAAGGCCCAGAGTTGTTGCATTGGAGTCTGTACCATCTGCCTGAGGGGTGCAGAAACTGCAAAAAAGTGGAGAGAAAAGAGGAAAAGTCACATGTTTTTGGTTCCTGATTCAAGCAGAACAGCAGTATCAGCAACACCAAGAGTACCCTTAAGACTGTATCAAGAAAAAAGAGAGAAAAGAAGAGGAAAGAAATCCTAACAGCCAAAGATGGAGCATAGCTTGTAGTACCCAGGCAGGCGACAGTACAAAATAGTGCTGGTCTATGGGTGTCAGAGCTCTGTCTCTGTTTTGCAGCACAAGAAGGCACCTCTGTAAATGTCTCTAAGAGTTTTCTGACACATCCATGCCTCTACAAACAAAGCAGAAAAGTGCTTGCTGACTTGTTTTCATGTAGATCCTAAAGATGTCCCAGCTTTCCCTGTACATCTCCACCACAACATCTATAGAAACTATGAAATAGTGTTGTTGGTTTACAGGAGGAAACTTGGGCATCAGGAATTCCATAAGGAGGTGTGCGAGTGGGTGTGTACAAGAAGTCTGTGTAAGAAGGAAGTAACCTAGTTGCCTTATCCTCTCCAAAGAACTTCCTCACTTTCTCCTCCTGCAACATAATAGAGCTCCTGGCACTTCCATTTTCTTTCCTGCTCCTCTGGAGTTCATTGAATCTTTGCCTCCTTGCCTGATGGTCCTAGATTATCACTGTGAGAAATAGACTAAAACTAAAAAAACTGTAAAAATTAGGTTTGAATGTTCTTGAAATATTCCTGATTGAGGGATTGATGGAATCTGGTGGAAAAGAGTCTTCAAGTAAATGCTGGAAGCCCCCTAATTCTAACCATTTGATCCCAAGTTTGCAAAAAATCTAGAGAATAATGTAACCTGAGGACATCTTCTCATTGAAAGATAATGGATGGTCTAACAGCATCTTTAATCTGTACATTTTTAGAATTTATACTTTCACAAAAACGTAAGCCAAATTAGTATATTACCTTGGGATACTAATTTTAAAATTCAATTATTTCAGATTTTTTGGGGCAGCATATTTAGATGAAACTGAAAGAGAAGCAGCAATGAACAATGTTGATGCTGAACAATGATGGCTTATAGAGCGTTGTCATTACACTTTAGAAGTAACATATTTCTTCAAAGAAATTGAGCTTTCCAATCTTCTTTTAGGGCTGCTGGTTAGGAATGACTTTGAAGCTTCATTCTGGCACCTAGAATAGGACCCTGTATTCACTTCTATTGAAAAATCTGCTTGATGTTTGGAGGAACTACAAATCTCATAATTAATTAATTAATTAATTAGTAGTGGACTGGTTGGATCTGTATAAACATGAGGCAGATGATACATTCCACCTCTTTTTAAGATCATGATCTACTGTTGAAATAACACAAAAGCGTTGCTCCCCTTGCCCATATCTAGCTTCATGAAAATAATCCTGAAATCTGGATGTATGTACAGGGGTTTAGCTTGTTAGGGACAGGAGCTCTTTGCCAATTGCATTATTTGTTTTGTTTATTTGTTCATCGATAACGATAAGTCTTTTAGGGTAGTTTCTGCAAGTCACTTGAACTCAGCACCTTGTAGAGATTTCAGATGTTCTCTGGATAGATTAGATGCCCAGCGGGAACTGGCTTTATGTACTGAATAAGAAGTACACTTGAATAACTTGGCCAATGATTTAGAGACTGCTTCGTATAACTGCATTTTGCCATAAGTAGGACCACCCTCCATGCCATGTAGGGACTTGAGTAACACACGTGCTGTGCGTAATAGGAAGTCTATCATAAGAAACAACAGACATTCCTGTATGCGGTCAGAGGAAGAAAAGCTGCTCATGATGTGTCACGGTCCATTAAGGTGATATGTTTTTGAGGATGAGAAAGAAGATAGTAGTTTATGCCTTTGCGCTGAAACAAGGCTAGTGCTATCAGCATGTGAATTCCATGCAAAGGCTGATCTCAGGCTTGCTGTTTTGCTTTTCTGCTCTGCTACTGTCAAATAAGTTCCTTTGCTCAGTGACTGAATGTGGAGAAGCAGCCGTGTTGAGGCAGATTCTCTTGGCATACAGGCCTGAATTAGCTTTCAGAGAAGATATTTTGGAAGCCATGTGTCAGGCTAGAGCTTCCAGTGCTCAGCTTTAGTAATTCTTCTCTTCATGAAGGCACGAGTAGGAAAGCATTATTGAAATACTGCAAATCCTGTACAATCTTCTGTTGCAGTCAACTGCTGTAGAAAAGATAGTGTGTTGTAAGGGCAAGGAGACAAGAGGGGAATCCATCATTGCCAGCCTTGAAAACAGAGACCGGAGATGATTATGTGGTAGCTCTCCTTCAGTGAGAAGTCCCCAGATGGGAGGGGGGGGGGGCAGCACTTGCTGTTTCAGTTTTTTGTGTTTCACATGGTAAGTTCCTTACACAGATATGTATGCTCGGAAAGACCCTTAATGGTGAACTGCTCTTCCAGATCCCTAAGTATTGAATATATTAATCTGCCATTTATCTATGAGTACTCTAACTGGACTAATATTTGGCATATTTCAAACGCCAGTTGTGGACCAAAGGTTCACACTTAAAAGTGGAGAACCAAATGCTTGATATCTCATTCTAACATGTATTTCAAAGTGTACAAAACATTTCTGTCCAGGATTTATATAAAGGGGGCTAGGATGATTTGCTTTAGGCTGCTGCATATTTTAAAGCCTAAACAAAAAGAAATAGCTTCCAATTTAATGTAATAAAAAGTGCTTTGAAAGTTGCTAAGTAACTTCTGGAAAGCTTGCTTTTTCAGAAGTTCATTTGTTTGTTTAATTTCAGGAAAAGGTTGCATATTATTATCTGAGTTCCATAAATCAAAAGATAAATGCATTAGTGGAAATGCAGTAGGGCATTTCAACATTTTCTTTGCTTTCTATGTTTTGCAATTAAAATCCCTTTAATTGTCTTGTGAAGTTTCATCAAGTATTCAACAAATGTTATTTATGTATAAAACTTCAACAGATCATTGAGTACGCAAAGAACCAAAGGAAAAATTAAACAGGTTTGTCATATGGTATGTGTTTATCTTAACCTTTCTTCTTCAAAAATCTCATCTACTAAGTACTTTTATCAGACACTAATTATACTCCTTCTGAAAAGAATTTCTCCAACACCCTTCAGTGCCTACACCCTTTAATCATATCTCATTACATCTACCTAATCCATCTCTTTTTCGCATTGCCAGGGCTCATTAATAGTTTTAAAAGCCGGTCCTGGACATTATCTTTCCTTTCTATAGAAACATAAAGAATATCAATACTGTTTTATTCCTAGATTTTATAGGCATTTGTAATCAGATAAACAAATTATTTGGCGATATTGAAATTTCCTCTAAAAGCAACTTTAAAATGTGTAATAGAATAGCTGTAGAAAGTTATAAGTCTTTTCCAAATGGTTGTTTTTATAAGATGTTTTAACAGTGGATCAATAATCACTTTGAAAGGAAGCGATCCTTGACTAACATTTAGCAGATATTGTGCTTCACAGACATTTTATAGGCGATACATGTACCACCTTGTAAACAGTGCGGGTAGTCCAAAGAATCTCTACATGATTGTGAGTGAAAAAAAAAAAGATGAGGCCAACAAATGGCCTTCCTTCATTCTTATGCTGTGTGTATGCCTTACATCACTGCAGTATGAAAAGCTTATAGAAAATGTCTCTACTATAGTGTCAACTAAAGTGAACTATCAATGTAGAATGAATAATTAATGTGTCAAATTTTGCCTTTTTTCTGTTCTCCAATTGCCTACAAACAGGCTACAAAATTCTCTACTACTATTACCCTTTAAAATTATTTTCAGTGGGTAATCTTCTGCCTATAGATCCTTTGTGTTTGTTGTGAATTTTGGCAATTAGCAATTTATATTGTATTAGTTAATTAAGCTACGTGAATTTATTTGTGCTCTTTTTTTCAAGATGGATAGGTCTCCATTATGCTAGTTTACCTCAGCTGAAAAAGCTGAGTAATGACACAAAAGCATGCTGTATTGGTTCATTTTCAAAAGTCGTAACGTGTCATAATTGTGGCTTTGAGGTAAATCCAGTTGCTAAATTTCAACTAGGAAGATTGTTTTTCCCCACATATGACTAGAGGGACCACTGAATAGGTTTTTTGTCTCCTTTTGTAATGAGGAATATGACTGTATTCCATATATTATCTGGGAATTTTATTTAACATATTAAAATTATTACTACAGGAACCTGTGACATTTGTTCTCAATCTCAGACACATCTTAACTCTAGCTTTTCACCTTCTGCTATAAATCCTAAATTAAGTTAATCCTAAGATTTGGGGAAGTGTTTTTTGACATACTTTGACGGAAGGCATAGATGTTCCTTGAACCTTTAGTGTCCTTGACCATTGCGAAGAACCATAGACACACAGCTTGCTGCAAATACCTGTTCACACTGTAGTTCCTTAGAGGCAGGAAGAGCAGCCACAACTTTCTGAGTTTCAGGGAACTTGGGCTGACCAAGGCAAATTCATATCACCCTTGCATCTATTTAACGGCTAACTGCGATTATAGGGGCAGCCTTATGAATCCTTTCAGTTCCATCTTTGCATCCAGCAGTGGAAAAATCAAAATTGATTTTTTTACTCCTTAAATCCAAAACATTTGTAGAAGCCAGTATAAATGTGAAATTAAAATATATTTGCATGCAATATAACTGATACCTCATACATATACAGTCAATATAACTGACATATTACTTGAAATATAATTGAGCATAATCCTCAGAGTCATCTGTGTATATGGTACTGGTTGATTATGTTCGCAAGTACTGCTTTTTTTCTCTAAAGATCCGATTTATACAGGCCAACATAACATATGTAAAAAATTGTAGATATAAAAATTACAGTCAACTGGAATTTGCCTTTGTGACTACTAATGAATTCAAGCTGAAAAATATTTTCATAAGTATTCCTTATTACAGACCTACTGAATTGTTTGCAGGAAGCAAACACAAAATGTCATACCTAGAGCTAACCTAAGGGCAACATGTTATTTCCCAGTCTGTGAAAATATGTATGGTTTGTGATGCCTTTTTGTTCCACACTGGAAATAAAACAAAACTCTTTGGAACGTTTCTATGTCATAAAATTGCATATATCTCTTTTGAGGCCAAAAAAAAGACAGATTTTTTTTTGTGTGTGTGTGTGTGTTTATCTTTCCAATGCTTTCTTTGTTGCACTCTCTCATTAGGAAATGACTAAATAGACAAGCCAGGATATTTAGAACATTCCCATTGAAAACTTCATTAAAACTGACACATTTTTTTGAAACATTTTGGCTTCAATGGAAAGACATATTTAGATGAGAAAAAGTCAAATAAAGTACAACTGGTTACAAATGCAGACAAATTCATATTCATATTCAAATTTGAACTAATATTTACATGACATTTTTTCTAGAGATTCTTCAGACCAAATCATTTGAATAGACCTGAGTGATGCCAACAGCTCTTTACCCAACAACCAAAGCTATCGGAAGACAAGTGTCTTCCATGGCAATAAGAAAGGTTTGGGCTCCATAGGAAATGGGAAGCTGTGGAGGTTTCCAGTGTACTCTCTCATCCATGCAGTCTCTGCCATTGGATCTGCTGTATTATGGTTACTTTAGGGACTGTATTTAAATTTTATTTACATATACTAAGAAGGATGGAATTCCTTCACAGGCCCCATTGATGCTTTCCTTTCTTTAGCTATCAGCTACTGCACTTCTTTTTTTTTTTTTTTATATAGCTAAGCCTAATCTTAGCACTCTGTTTCAAAAAGATGGAAAATGGTGTATTTTTTCTTCTAGTCCTGCTCTGGTTATTGTGTGGCAGGGCTCAGCATCTACCATTGACTGGATTATATTATGGCCAGTAGGATTGTTGAATTGAATGGCCACAGGATTTCTACACACATCATTATCTGCAGAAATCAGTGCAGAATGTTTTCAGTTAGTTTTCCATTTGCTTAGCTGCAAATGTGGGACAGAAAATGGCTAATGCAGGAACAACAATTGACTGGGAAATCCTGTCTTTCTAAAATAAGCCATTTTTTGGCGCTACAAGTCTGTGCAAAATAAAGGAAAATACTGACCCATAACAAGAAACCCTTGTAATTCCAGTAGAAGCATTTTACCCTCTTTGAAAGTAAAGTTCAAAACTAAACCCTGCCTTTGGGAGAGCATGTTGTACTATTATGAATGGAATCTTAAATTAATGAAACTTCCTTATATTAAATTTTTGTAATTTCAGAATGATCAGATTTTCTTTGAGAAATCAATATTTCTAGGGGCTAGCATAAAACATCAGAACCCAAGCAGAAAACCAACCATCAAGTCAGAGATACAAGCTGAAGTTATAACGTTACTGCACAGATCTGATTCTACAGTTGTCTTGTATTTAAGAGAGGTAAGAAGTTAGTCTACATTTATAAACCCATTTACCTACTTGCTCTTCAGACACAGGATGAATCAACACAAGACCAGAAGGATAGGTTCTTTATATTTGTGGGTGTTGCAGACTACCAAAAGTGATGTCTATGAACATTAAGTATCTGCATTATCTACATGTATTTTAATAGAACAAAGTTACTGGATTTTGAAGTACAGGTTACAACAGACATAGAATTTATCATGTTTTGTGGAAAGCACATTCACTCAGACATAAACTAACATTTGGCCTCTATTTTGGAACGACATATTTTTGTTTATTGTACCAAGGTTACTTCAGTTTAAGTAGATGGGCAAGACAAAAGCCATAAAAGTGGTAAAAAAAAAAAAAAAAAGTAGCCAAAAGCCTAATAGTGGGGTCTTTTTCAAACTTATTTGCAAGCGATAGGCAATGAGAGTAAACGCTTGTGAAGCTGGCAAGGTACTCTTTGAAAAATAGGTCAAAGAAGGAGGCTGGAACCATGGGACAGATACAAAATCCTAGGCAGAAGCCGCAGTGTCAGAAAACTGTGGCATAACTGATCCAGCAAGGAGTGTGATGTGAAAGGCATGGTATGCGATTGTAGTTACAGGTGGGTTGTTACTAGGAAAAGCCTCAAAGAAGCTTTAATTTTATGTAGAAAGTGAGACTGAAGGAATGCAAAGAAAGGAAACTTTCCCAACGGAGGGTGAAAAAGATGGAATAGAAATCTGGATGAAGTAGGTAATAATCAGTGTAACGAAAGACAATGGACATATTAACAAATTTCTAACTGTAGTGGTGGAGAGTAAAAGACAAGGCAAGACAATTACTAGAATTAAGCAACTGTATTCATTTGCAGGGAGAAAGAGGGACAAGAATAAAAATCCAAATTGACTTTGTTGGTTGAGTGCAGGATGAGAGTAGTCCTTCCAGGTACAACAGAGAAATGGAAAATATGCCACTTTGTGCTTTGGGACAACACTACTGCTACTGTTTATAAGATGCCTAGAATACTACTGATGAGCATGGATGTTGGCATTAGCACTATAAAATGGCAAGAAGATATAGTGACTTTCCTGAAACTCTTGTGATTCTAACTGAGCAAGTACATTAAAAAGAGACTAAAATTTGCTGGTGATGTCCTAAAACTCTGAGAAACTCCTGTTGTGAACATGCATGTGGTTTGGAAGATCAAGTGGGTATCAGCCATTCTTATCTACCTTTTCAAATTATGGAGCTCAGGGACAGAGAATTGGAGGCCATCTAATTATCCAAGATGCATAGTGTGTGAAAGAGAGTGGGTGCTACTTGGAGTTCACTTGAGTACAAGGACTCCTCAGGATTAGTCACTTTGACCACCAGGAAGAAAAAGGGACACAGTTTGCAGTAAAAAGCAGACTAAATTGCTATTAAACTTATTTAAGGGTAGGAAGAGCAGTCATAATTTGTTGAATTGCAGGAATGACCAAAGCAAATTCATATTGCCCCATGAAGATCAGTGATTTTCAGTATCATAGTTTAAACAGAAGTGCAGAGGAGGCTTTTGGGGTGACAGGCATGAAAGCCAGTGGCTGACTTTCTTTTCTTGTCAACACCACATATAGGCTGGGGGTCACAGGTGTTGATAGAAATGATTTCCTTTCTCAAAAGAGAAGGAGGTAGAGCTTGATTCAGGAAAAACTGCAAAATTCAGCTGAGGATACACAGAGAGACAGGGAGGAAAGGGCTGAAACAAAGAGTAGGGAATGAAGTAAAGGCCTGAAATGGTAGTGGTAGAAGTAGAGTCATTAGTTAAATGCGTAGCTTGAATCAGCAAAGCATTTTACAGATTGAGTGGAAGGACTTTCTAACTAGAAAGATACATTGCAGAGAAATATTAGTAGGTTACCATGAAGAGTTCGGCTGTTAGTTTTGTTCTCTTTCATCTCCTGCAAAACAGTTGTTTTCATTTATCTATTTAGCGCTGACTGTCTGCTCAGCCTTGTACGGAAAGACAACAATAAAAACTGTTCTCCTTTCTCTTCAATAGGCTTCAAAGGATATATTAGCAAATGTGAATGCTTGCTTTTGATTTCTTTATATCCTTTGCAGAATGATGAATCTTGATGAGATATGTCATGGAAGACTCTAAGGAAATCTCCTATTATCAGGAAAATGAAAAATTCATCTTTGTTAACCCATATACATCCCCCCCCCCCCCCCCGTAAATTAACAATTCAAAATCTTGCACTAAACTTCATTAACTTTCTTCATGAATAATTCCACTGACATCTAAGCAATTTCCATGTGAGAAGATGAGAAGACTTGTGCTTTTATATTGCACTTGCCTGTATAAAGGTAAATAAATTAGAGGGAACTAGTCTGCTGTCCACATTCGACAAAGGAACATTGCTATACAAAATAGTTACATCATACTTTTGACACTTACAGATGTTTTTAGGTTACTTAAACAATGTTCATGTTCCACTTAATTGTGACTGAAAATATTCTTAATGAGCATCCTGCAAACTGTTATATATCTTGGATAATGATACAATGAACTAATATAATATACTCAAATCCCTAGGAGTCTCATTAGCTAAAGCAGGAATAAAATATGAAGGTCTTTTTTTATAAGAAGAGAAACATTCTAATCTCAGACGCTGACATGTTTGCACTTCAGTATAAGCTTTATTTTAAGCCAGCCGTTAAGAAAAAAGTCACATGTTTAATGATCTCAATTTGCCTGTGGACACTACTTAGCCTTTGGCTTAATTTCTAGCTAGCACTGGAGTAACCATCCCAAATACCGACACAACTTCACTTATAGTTATTTACCAAAACTGTATCTGTTAATTTTTGTTCTTTGGTCATACACCATCTAAATCAGCAAGTGTTTTCTTTAGCACTTGAAGTCATGTCATGGTGTAACTTTAAAGCTAATTAACATTAATTGGCAAGTCATTTAAGATTGTGTGTAGGTTGACTTAAAGACATTTCTTCCAAAGCAGTTACATTTTTTCCATGTTGTTGCATTGTGGATTTTGTGCTTAGCATCTGACATGTTTTCTCAACTACTGCTTTTTAACAAAAACATGAAAGTACTCGGGGGAATGTGATAAAAGCAAAAATTCTATGATCTCTGCAAGGTAAATGACAGCATGGAAATTGTCACATCTGGATCAAAAATACTTCATCTGTTTATCTAAATAAACATATCTAAACATGGATAATTAGGATTGTAACTCAATGTGTGCTTCTTTTAACAGCTTCTCCTTTTTCATTGATAATTTCATTTGGTCATAAGCATTTAAATTATACATATCTTGATTTTCTTTATTTCAAACAAGCAAAAGAACATTACAAAAATATTTTTTGTGCCCCATTCCTTTTCCTATTAACAATTTGTAAGTTTTTTCTCTTCATAGGAAATCATGGTCATTTAAATTTATTCATGACACACGTATAGTAAATGACAGAAACTGTTTTCAAGATAACAGAATAAAACCCAGTAACAATATTGATATTATCAATACTTTTAAAAGAATATATATTATTCAATTTAGGTGAAATTTTGCTCCTTTGCTCCTGCTGGTGAACTCACTTATATGAAATGGACTTTTTATGCGAGCAAACCATGCGAGTTTAAGAATTGGTTCTCTGTCTAGCTACAAAAATAAGCTTATAAAATATAGAGATTTGCTATCACACATTTGTAGAAACATAGTATTTCAATTCAAAAGTACGAGTAAACGTGCTAAAATTGTGGTTCAGTTAAAACACTTCATCATAGAAATAAATTGCTCTAGGACTTCTATTTAACTGATTTTAATTTGTTAGCCAGCTTATGGTTTGAAGCAAGAGTTATCATGGGAAGATATACTTTGCAAGATACATTTATTCCCTCTTTTACAATGAAAATATTTTTTAATAATTGTAAAGACAGAGACAAATATTTTGTTTCAATTCTAGTCACATGTCTTGCTTTGAAATTAAGATAATCATACCTCCTTGTTGAGCTGAAAATGTTTTCTTTAAATTTGGTCACAGGTCCTACTATTCAATTAATATAATCATACCTTCTTCTGCTGCTGAAAATAAAGCAGTTGTTTAATTAAACATGCCAGTTGTTTATAATATAATGTTTCAGAAATACTTGCTTGAAAGAAAGGCTAAAGATTTATATCAAACATTTCAATCTGACAAGTAAATTACATTTCCTCTACCGTAAAGAAAGGTAAGGCAGGAAAATGGTTGCAATATAAGAGTAACTAAGGTTGTTGCACTGAGGAAAAGCACACTTGTTCTCATTACTTGGAGATATGATATGCATCAGTCTACAAAGGTGACCTTTTACACTCTGGAGATTAAAGCTGAACATTTTACCTCCTTAAAATAGGAAAATAGACATTATTTTGAAATTGTAACTCTATTTTAATAGCTAATCACTTCAGAGATGAGGAAAAAAGTGTGAGATTTTCAATTTAAAAAGTGAACAGAATGTAGAATCTCTACTACTATCTTTAATAGAAGCAAGAACCACGTTTTCTCTAAGGGTCTAAAAGGGTCGTCTTATCCTCACTTCCTCCCCCAACCTCAAATTGTGATACTGTGTGTCTAAGACCTAAAAGATGCAGGCTGCGGGAATGCCCTCTCCTGTATTGCAGCTGGTATGATTTGCAGCTTGCCCCCTCCTGCAGGCATGTTTTCCCATAGGAAGCTCTGGTGCTGGAAATGAGGTACTTCAAGGTTTCCTACAAAATCCTTGTTCTGGTTCTGGTAGCTGTGGTCCAGGTTATCCGGCTGGTCTTCAAGATTTTATTGAAGGAGTCCAGTTCTTTAAACTGACCATATGTTAATTTAACTTGCCTGAAATGAAAATGTATTTTTGAAGGGGAAAGGGCTTTAAGCGATCTATGTTATTAGGATGTGCAGTCAGAGCTTCTTGATGTCTCCCTGTCCCAAATCACAAAACATCTCAGATAATACAACAGATCATTTGAAGAGAAAGGAGGGAACAGATGAATCTTTTTCAAACCCTGAAAGACTACTGCAGAGTGCTTTGATAAGTCAGCCTAGGCAAAATGCACAGACTTGTCGTTGGGAACAGAAGAAATAGAAAACTTAAATGCTTTCATCATGTAATTAGCATTATAAAAAAATATAACCTTAGCTGCAATGTTGTTTTATGCCTACCCCTCAGTGTGACTTTGCACAGGCGTGGGGGCTTTTATTTTTCCCTCGCGAGCCTCAAGAATGAAGATGGGTATGATTTTTGCAAGGGTGAAATAGGTTGTCTGTCAGTTGGGTTTAGGCGACAGTCTGTCTGCAGGCCGTAAGATGATCTGCATAGTGCCAGAGGAAAGCAGGCAGAATTCCTGGCTTGCAAGCATAGATATTGATCTACCTTAGCCACCTAAACAATGCCTCACCTGTTTGCCTTGTCCATACCTTATTTTACGCAGTCTAATGCTTGTTTTGTTTGACTTTTCTTTTATTTCTGTGGATCTGAGCTTTGATACACTTTGGGGAGTACATAAACACAGTGTTGTACTTGAACATCACCATCCTTCAGAGTACTCTAGTGGCTCTGGACCACCCCTCCCTGTATGAGAACAGCGCTGTTATTGAAAATTATGAGTGAGCAACTAAGTAAGTAGGCCACATACACAAGCGTTTGATCTATCTGACTAGTGTCCAATGACATTGAATGTGAGATGCTACTAATTACTGCACTATGTACTCCCAGTTAAAATTTCTTAAACTGGATCTGGTCAAAGGCTCTATTTTTATAAATTCTTCTTTTTTTTTTTTTTTTTTTTCCAGCTGATGGTTACAAGATAAGCCACCACAGCATTTAGAATACTATCCACTTATTTTGAAAACAACTATGTTATTGTGTACTGTCTGAAGCAGGAATGAAATAGGAAACAGCATTCATTTTCCCAGTAAACTATAACATAAATATTTTACCACCATTTATTATTACTTTGCCATTTCCTGCTGACAGCAATTCCAACTTTGCCAGCAGGCACTGTGTCTCACAATCGTATTGTGTTTGGAACAAATTAAGACAAACACAATTTCTTATAAAATAAATGAACAAAATTTGCAACAAAAAACTCTACTGAAGCTAAATGAGCATTTCTTTTAAGTGCTGACACTTGGTATTATTTAATTTGCATACAGCACATTTCACTTTTACTGGAAAACAATTAAGTTAACGAAGAACTAAGTCATCTGTACTTTCAGGGATAATTGAACATTGCTTGATTTAGAACTGTTTTACGTTAATGCTGTGAAGCAGCAGCCTACATCATGGTAAGTTTGTCAGGGGTTTCAAACGTAAGCATACTTTTGGCCCAGCGACATGTGAAGTGGATGAATCAAAATGGAATACAAAATTGATTGTAATGATACTTAAGTTGAGCTGTTATAGAAATACTTTAAATACAGGGACTGACATTGAGCCTTTTTCCTCCTATGAGACATACTCCTTAGTTCATGAGATTATTTGATGGTTTAAGGGCTAATAAAGAGGGAAAATATTTATTTCTTATCCATTTTCTCTTATCTGGTTACTTTCAGGCACTAAAGTATTTTCCTGGATGAAGTGAAACAAATAAGGAAAGAGCTTCATACTGGTTATTTTTTTTTTTTTTTCACTGCAGTGAAACCAGGACTTTGGGCTTACAGCCTGAAGGCTTTGAAGACTTGCTCTACTTATAGTACTGATACTGAGAGTGTGAGATGCTTGCCTTGTGTTTCGTTGTTTTTTTTTTTTTCATTTAGATTTATAGAGTAGAAATAGATAATTCTTTTGGATTTCTGGTGTAGAAAATTACAAAGAAAACTCACTGCTCAGAAACAGAAAACTTAGATTTAGAACTACTGTATTCTTATAGAGGTAGCAGTCAGTCCAACTCATTTATGCCTCCCTTGAGCTGAGTTTGATTTAGAAGTGAAAACTTTGAACTGTCCATTCCCTTTCTGATTTTTCCCCCCTCTTTGCCGAGGTCACTCTTACTGAAGGTGCCCAACCGATAGCATACGTAACAAAAGTCTGCAGCTTTCTACTGAGCACATGCACCGTGTCTAAAAAAACTTTCCTGTAAAATTCTGCACATACGCTCCAGCCTTTAAATTGAAGAGCCTACCCTTATGGATGAAAGGCTGGTTTAACCTCTCCCTGCTGATTCATTTTTTGGCCACTCAGCTGGGAATATCAATTGTGATAGTAATTCTTCTTTAAATAAATTGGAAGGGTGACAAATTATAGCTGCCTCTGAGAAATTTTGTAGTCAGAAAAAAATGTAATTTTAAAATACATTCCTTTAAAAAATTTAAATAAGCAATACAATTAGCTAAGCACTTACATTTTATTAGCAATAGCAAGTAAAATTAATAAGTAAATTCAATGAAAAATGATTATGTGTCACAGTATATAGTTTTTACATTGACATTTCACATAATCTGACTTTGCTGAGAGGAGAAATCACTCGTCTGTTAAAATTACTTTTTAAAAGCTGTCAAAATTGGAAAACCTGCTGTCAAAAATATGATGAGAAAAGTTTAAAAATGGTAAAGTATGTTGACTTAGACAAAAAATATTACCTTTAGAGTGGAAAACTTGAATATTGTATCATTATCTTCTACACAGATGAAAAACGTTATCTTTTTCCAAGCTGACTTTTTTTTTTTTTACCTTTTAGATTTATGTTTTGCATTTACATTTCAATATGAATGGGACTTCATCCAATTTATACCGCAGCAGAAGCTGAAAGTAGCAGGTATTTGGACATTTATATTATAATTGTATGTTTGAGTTTTACTACTTTTAAAAATGACAAGATTAACAGCCCTCTAAGGGGGAAGTCCACTGTTCACCTACACTGTGGTCCTGCAAACTACTGTCTGCGAGGACCCTTGGAGTTTGGCTGCTGGCCGGCTGGTGGGCTGCTACCAGGGAGAGGGCCGTGCACAGTGATGTCCCCAGCCTGCCTCCAGGGAGAGGGTTTGGTATCACCAGCGATCACAAAACCTGCTTCTCCAGCATGTCTCTGCCCTGTTTAAGAAGGACAGTTTCGAAGGTGACAATTCATTTTCCGTGCACATTCAGTCTTTGGCCTCTTTGTTGAGACTGCCAGCAAGGATGCCAATTAGTGCCATTCAAAAAAGCCCAGATATGCTGTGGTAATAATGAAGTACAGATTTAGAGGGATACAATCCAAAATCATAATTAAATGGAAATGAGACAAAACAGAATCTGAAATAAGATTTGACTAAGAACTACAGAAGTACATCTCTCAAAGTACATCTCATTTTTGCCGCTTACTTTTTCAGCCATTTCTGCCTTTAATACTATACAGCCTTTTATACTGCACTCCTTTAATACTGTACAGCATTTAATCCTGCACTGCCTTTTATAGTACGTTTTCTCCAAATCACAGTCCCTGCATGCACACAGGTAAGACTGGCTACGAGTGAAGCAGTGAGAGTCCCTATGAGGGAGGAGTGCACGTGGCAGTGGAAGTTGTGGAATCGATTGTGTTGCCTTGACCCCAGTTCTGAAGGATCCAACTCAGAAGTCGTTGGACTGGACATGGGGGATGGAAGGTAAGCAATAAATTATTGTGTTCCTGCCTTACTAGTACTTAATGTGTTCTGGCATTATGTTTGTGACGTTCTTGCACTTTCTCAGCAGTGTGAGTTGAAGGGAATGAAGTACTTTTGCTCTCAAACATCGTTTCTTGAAGTGCAGTCTGATTTAATCTTGCTGTTCAGCCTGGATCTAATATGTCTTGAAATATATACATTTTTTCAAGTTTGAAGAATGGCTACTGAAAAGTGCTAATGGCAACCTGACAAAACATAGGGAAGCAATTAATGTAAATGATATTTCCACTCAGTTCACGAACCAGAGCACTCCATGTTTTTCTTTTGTGTTCCCTCCAGATCTGAGTAGCTCTTTACCTTTCCACATCCAAGTGCCTCCAAAACATTCTTCCTCCCAGGCTTTCTATGCAAACAACCCTTTGCAGCTTTCCTCATAGAGTCTTTCTGTCTATCTAGTCTGCTTCTGCTGCCTAAACACATAGATTCATGTCCTTCTTTTAAAATTAATTCCCACTGCGATGGCTCAAAAAATCTTTTCCTACCTAATCCAGTAAACAGTATTGTCTAAAGGCTTGAGCATGTTTTGCTATGGCTCACACTGACCACACAAATGCTTAACAACCTTTAAACTAGATTGAGCAAATGAAGATTTTTTTTTTTTTTTTAGCAGAACGAATGGGAATTTAGAGTCAGATGTGGGAGGCTGCATCCCTTGGATTTTATAATCATCCTGACTCACTGCAGCCTGTGTGGGGGCTGCTCTTTTAGTTCATGAATACCACCATATCAACACAAGATTCTTTGAGGTCCATCTATCTATCTGTCTATCTGAACTCCCACATTGTTGCTTGAGTATCTGAGAGCCTCTGGCGCATGTTGTCCAAACCTCTTGGCACTTATTTACTGCTTGAGATTGCTCTGTAGAGGCAGGAGGAATAATTTCACAGTAGCCTAACACACCTAGAAAGGAAACACATTTTTAGTCTTGTTATCTGAACCTGTGTTCAAAGTAACTGTAGTTAACACAATTATTGTTGCCATTAAATCTAATGGTGATTAAAACAGAGGTAGCTGGGCTCCAGTAGTTACCTGTCAGATGTTAACTGACATATCAAGTGTTATTTTGGTATTTGCAGAGAAATAGGTTTATCATAATGACAATCCATGTTGGATCAAAAGAGATTATACCCTCATATGAATCTAAGACCTGAAATTCTGGCACCAGGAGCACTGCTAACAGAGAAACTCCCCGGAAACTGTGAAGGCAACAATATACACAAGGATCCTGGATTAGTATTCAAAGAAAAGTGAAATACCATAAATGAAGGTTATTTCCCCCAGCGACAGCACCAGTTCGCCACACAGAGAACACCTTGTAATATTTTTTGGCTATTTTTGGAGTATACTATAGCATGGAAGAAACTAAACCTGACTTACAGTGGTTCAGTACAGAGCAATACACCATTGCTCCAGAGAAGACATGGGGATACATTTTTTGATAAACATTGTCTGAATCTATTCTGAAGAGAAATCACTAGGGAAGAGTCTCTCTGGACCTGGGGCATTCTGGGCTGCTAATAAAACTACTGCAAAGTCTGGCTATACATGATGAGACAAAGCATTAGAACCTGAAGCTGAGACAGGATAATAAGGAAGTGAATCAAAATCAAGAGAGAAGTGAGAAAGTGCTGTTTGCAAACTGAGAATAATTGGAGTTCTTTGTTGGGAGGAGGTTTACCAGTATTTAAAAAGCATGCATATAAAATTAATATATTAAAAGCCTAGTGGAACCTTCACTTATAAAGGGGTTGATCATGTATCAGAACAATCTCAAGTACTCTTTTGTAAATTATCAGTCTTGCTGGTGATTCTTTGGAAAGGTTGGGCCATGCTGAATATAATTCTTGTGAGCCAGGGAAGGTACGTGAAGAAACTGGAAAAAGTCACTGGGAGGCTCTCATGCCATTGGAATAATTTGTTGAGGAGGTAAACAGATGAAAATAGGGAATAAAATGAAAATTTCACTTGGACTGCTGAAATTCACAAACTTTCTGGAGAATCTGTCCTTTTTAGCCGGTCTTTATGTGGTAATGTTTTAGTAGAAATATTTAATGAATAGTTTATATAATCTCCTTTATTAATTTAAACAGCTGATTGCATCCACCTCGTATTCCTTACAGGTAAAATTTTAATTAAGATTACATTAGTTGGGGGGCTATTAGGGAAAAAAAATACCATTCATGTCCCTTAGTCTAATAATTTGGAGTAAAAAAAAAGTTTTTTCTAAATTATTATTATTATTATTATTATTATTATTATTATTATTATTATTATTATTATTGCTACTCCCACTTTCCAGGACATTGTATTTGAGCAAATTTCATTTGAATGAGTGCTGTATTTAGTTTCACCAGCTGACTGCAGTTTCTGCTTTTTGATCATCCTTGTCATCTCAGTCACTATATACAGGAAGAAAGAGCAATCCATGCTTATGAAACCAGCCTGTACTGTCAGTAGACCATCAGATTAGCCAGAATGCACTTTTAAAGAGCAGAGAAGCTAATTAAGACACAAGCAAGATCTATAGTACCTCCATGGAAACTCAGGCTCATTTATGAACTGCTGCTGTTTTTATCCTTGTTATATGTTTTAGGTTAAACAGTGTTTTTAATGGCAGGTTTGTTCATCACTGAGGAAATTGCACAGGCTCATCAGCATTAATGCACCAAGGAGGGAAATAGCAGCAGAAATGTACTATGGCTGTATTGCCAAAATACGAAAAAAGCATTCTTAGAGACAGAAATAAAACACTTTTGTTTGGCTGAAAAAGGCTTCTTTAACATTTTCATATTGCTTAGAGAGAGATTGATCTGTGTCCTGGTCATTCTGTGTCATACCAGGACATTTATAGCCCAAGAAATCCTTGTCACTCCTGGATTATGTGGCACCAAGAATGTTGCTAAAGGGCATTCAGCAAATCAGTTTCTAAGACAAATAATGCTCAACAGTACTTGCAATGCACACATAACTTTCTTTACTCCATCTAACTTAAAAAGTTTGACCAGAAATAATTTTGCAATAACATTAGCATAATTATTGATTTGCCATGCATCAGCTGCTCCAGGTTAAGTGTTTGAGCCTTTATGCTTACTGTGAAGCTAATTCAAAGTAGCTCACCATCATTATCATGTGTGCTATGGGATTTCTCAGAGACGTTTACTACAGATTAGAGCACATCTGATAACTGATTACTCTGAAGTAATTTCTTTGTGTTTCAAAGTCCTTTGGATTCCAGAATATTATGCACATACTTGAAATGTTCAAGAGCTATGTAGCGGGTGCATAAACCATGAGATTGCCCTTAAAAAAGTGACACAGCCGAAGAGAAAGAGATCTGGAGACACAGCTAGAGAGAAAGGTAGAGATAGAGGCAGAGACAGACATAGGAATAGAGGTAGAGAACACCTATGGTTCTTTTGGTTTATATTAATTCAGATCATATTTTCAAGACCTTTTGCTCAACTGTTTTTATAGTACATGGATGTGAACTTTAAAAAAATAAATAACATTTAAGATTCACAACTTTCATAACTTTCATTCTTGTTTTTAATAAACCACCAAATCACCATGACAGTTTGTAACAAAATCACAACATTCAGCAACATTGGGTTATTTGGCTTAAGGCCTTCAGACTACTCTTGAGATTAAAACTTACTTCAAATTTGCTGTGTTTTTAAAATGAAGGTTGTTTTACACAGGTTCTTAAAGAATGGCATCTTCCTTTAAGCAGCATTGCAACAATCTTACCTTTGATGGAAAGAATTATTTTCATGTCACCTTCCCATACAGCGCTCAAAAAGAAATTCAATAAGCCATTCCTAAAGGACAGTTCTCTATATTCAGGTATTGAAAAAACAGAATGGTTAAGAAAAGAGAGTTGGGCTTGTAGTGGGAATGGTTAGAATGCATGTAAACATTGTTTTTCTTGTCGGAGAAGTTAAAAAAGGAGGTTGCATTGATCTAAGAGATTTTAAGATAGAAGAGTTTGATTAGTAACCCACAGAAGTTTAAAATCAGTAGTTTAAAAAATCAGTAGTTAAATTATCAGTAGTTTAAAATCAAGCTATAAATGAACTACAACTGCTAAAGAATGCATTACCTACTCATTTCTTAAAAATAACATCCCCAGCTCATAATCCCCATTGCATTCCAGTCATTAGAGAGACCCTGTCCGCTGGGTAAGCGTATGACTGGAATTCAGTGAATTCAATACATTTGTAGGCTCATATATTTTTCTGGATGTTTTCATTTTGCTCTGTTTTTAATTGTAATCAGTAAGGAGAGCAGGCTGTGGAGTGAAACCAGTGAGGAAGGGATCTTGGAGTCTGCTGCTTTTTGGACCCAAGAGAAAAATGGTCCATTTTAGATGGAACATTATATACTCTTTTGCCAGTTTCTCCTGACCAGGTTCTGATGATAACTCCTGTAAACCTCCACCCTAACTTGAAATGCTGAGTTTAAAATCTCCGCATTTTCTAAACCCATAGACTCCATAAAACTTCCAGGAATAAGTTTGTACTTACATTTAGATAAAATTCTTACAGTATAATTTCCCTCAGCTTTATAGTGACAGTAGCAGTGACATATCAAAGTTATAATCAGTTCATAGCACGATGTATAACCCACTCTTTCAACTTTGCTATGATGAACTTTTGTGTAGGAGGATCAAATGTTGGCTATTAATGGTTTCTGGAAGAGGCAAATGAAAAGAAGAAATAGGACAATCCTCTCTGGTATCTCTCTTAAGAGGAAATCAGCAAAAGGAGAGCCTTTTGGTCAAAATGAATACTCTGGCATTTTAAAAAGTCATGTGCAGTAAAGCATTTCTGAAATGTCCTCATAGCGAAAGGATTTTAACAAATGAAACAAGAAATTATAATTCCCTATCAAAAATCTGAAGAGGGAGGGAATATTTTTGCTATGTGCAAGCTGAATCAAGTTAATGAGGCATCTAACACTGCGAAAAGAGCGTTCTCTATAAATAAATCCTGTCTGATTGGGATATATTAGTCTTCTGATAACATTCTATAGCCTACAGATGCTTTGAATAGAATGTATATGTGTGCAAATACTCAGATCTATTGGAGTTACTATTCTCCAAGTCCTTGTCCATCACGCATATTACAGTCATTTTCATATTTAAGCACTGAATAAAACCTCAGTCTCACTCCACTGCCCGGTTTGAATAGGTAGGCTCAGCAGCTAGGCTCTGTGAAAGCTCTGGAGATTGTATTTCACCCGCAAAGATGTGGCTAAAGAGCAGCTGTGTAGCCTGTCAGTGGAGGACTCTTCATCTGCTTGCCAGAAGTAACACTTGCGCTCCCAAGAGATTTAAAGGATCAAGGAGTAGGGCTTCATGTCACGGGGTACTTTCCCCCAGCACTATCCTGCCTGAATTCTTCTGTGTGTCATTGAGAGTCTCTGGTGACTGTGAAGGCAGCATGGGCAAACAGTCAGGAGAAAAATTATATGATGTGTATTTACAAGGTCTGGTAGCTTTCTCAGAAATAAAAGTGTGTTTAACTGCAAAATCTCTTAATTTGAGTGGCAATTAATTTTTTTGGAGAGGGAAAGGATTTGGAAAGTTCTTTTGAAAATGTTTTTTGTTTGTTTGTTTTTTGTTTTATCCTCCAGGGAATTGAAAGGTCTATCTTTGTGAAAGAAACCCTAATCTTTCCTTGAAATTATGTTGTAGTTACCTATACATTATGTTTCCACATTTTCCTAAAGGATTTCGTTCTTTGGAAATGGTGTTTACCCTCTCCTCAGTTTTAAGAACAAAGGGATGTGGATCTTTGGAGAAGGTGCTCATGTTGCTTTGTCGTGGTCGCCCAGTGCTTTCTAATTAAAAAAAAAAAAGAAAAGAAAAGAATTAGCTTCAGGAAAGATAACCTAGGCTTTTAGGAGCACCGTGATGCAATTCAAAAGCTTTAGGAGTATTTACTCTGTGTAACAACTCAGAATAAAAGAAATGAATACCTAACATTTTGATGCCAGGAAAGACTCCAAATCAACAGAAGATAATTAGTAATGCAGTCCTAAGGACAAATTTGTAGAATTTCTCTTTTCATATACATTTTCTTCAAATATAGTAACATGAGTGTGGTTACTGCCTTTTTTTTTTTTTTTTTCTTTTTTTTTGTCCCCAAGGCTGGATGGCAGAGACTTTCATTTTCCTTTCAACTATGTAAGAATACTTGGTGGTCAAATTAACTTTTGAATCAAAATGAAGAAGTTCTCATGAGCTTCTAATTAGATATTAAGACACTGCTAATTTTAAATCACAAGAGTCTAGGGCAAAGGCTTTTCTCGATTTAGGTGCTGCCATGCCTTTTGAGGGTCTAGATGGTTGGATTCAGAGTGGTAAGACTAGGAGTGAACAGTGATATATCTAAAACCGTATCAACATGTCTAGTTAGCAAAACACACTTGTCCTGCAGTTCAGGATAATTTGGGGTTATTTTGTAAGAATGTTGCATAAAATTAATGCTTTGAGATACAGTTTGTCTTTGCTGGTTTCATTTGCACTCAATTTTTATAGTACACAAACTCAAATCAGTATGCTGTTTAATAAATAAAATCTTAAAACTCTATGATAACTGCCATTATGCTTTTTGAAGAAGAAGACCTCCCTGAAAAACTGGTATCAATCATTCTTGTCTGAGGTCTGAAGCAAATGTAACCTGCAAAGGCTGGTAGCTGGGCTATCTGCCATCATTGCTGGCAGCATGAAGGCTCCGGATACAGTCTTCTAATAGGAGGAATATGGAGACAAATCTGTTTGGTTTTAATGTGTGTTAAGTTTCTGAGATTAATTCATGTTGTTGTGTATGAAAACAGTGATCTAGACTTCAGGGTCTATGGATGTCTTGCTGCTACTATGTCCTTTGGACAGTTTGTTGCTCTGTGAACTCTCGTTTTCCACTTCTTGTAAGACCATCCCTGTTTTTGAAGAATGGCCTGGCAGAGAGATATTGGTCCATTAGCAAGAGGGGCAGCAGTGTAGGGCAGAAAAGTTGGTTTTGTTATATGGATGTACAGTGCCAGTACAATAGAGCCCAAACAAAGGCAGGGATCAAATTATATGAGGACGGGGTTAAAATAACTGTATTATGGCACAAATGGACCCTTAATGGTTATGCAGAATAGGGATTGCTGAATACTTAATACTTGGTATTTAGGTACACAGCTTACAATTTCCTGAATCTTCCAGGACTTTTTTATATTGCTTTTTTGTAGATGAAGAGATTGTACAAATTGTTAATGGTTGGATAATAAATATTTAAAGGGAATACCAGTTTAGTATCTGTTATGAGGCAAAAATGAACCCCACATTTTAAGTGATCACTGGAAGAATGAAATAAGAGCATGTGAACAAGAATAATTATTTTAATTCAACATATATCATTCTGCATAAAAATGATGACATTATGGAACTGTTCAAAACATCTTATAATAGAAAAAATAGAAATGTGCTTATTTTCTTTTTATGTTAACAGGTACTGTTGTCCAAAAAAAAATACCCAACCAACCAACCTGTCAGGGAAAGTATACAAAACTGCTTTTCCTTTGAATGCATATTTAAAATGAAGGCATGATGACAGCTTTCATTTGAGCACTGGACAATTTTTTTTTCAGAGTTTGCTGCTGTTCATGCAAAATAAGTTGCTGTGATTGCAACATATGTATTATATGGCACATATGCTACCTCTTAGATAAAAGTGTAACTCTTGTGGTTCCTAGCATTTTTCTAAGGACATACAGTGTTTAACAGTAACAGATCTTTTTATAATATTTTTGCCATGTTTTTGGCAACTAAATATTTTTTCCTTAACCTTTCTCATTCATAAGTTAAATTTGTTGTTAGAGAAAAATGGAGTGTGGAGGTAGAAAGCAACAGTGTGAATAAGAGAGCAAGAGTGTTTTGACTGGCAGTTTTCTCTTTGGCTACCATTTTGGGTTTCTTTGTTGTAATGCAGGAGGGCAATAAATTGCCAGCTGCAAACAAGGGTCTGTTTAGCTATGTATTGTACAGACAATCGTATACAATCAATTATGGGTTAAAATGCTGGTGTGGCACTTAAGAAATTAGGAGTAAGAACTACTGTTAAGAATAATGTGGGTTTATTGTCTAATTTCTGACATATGCAGTAAAATGTGTATCTTTTACATCTTTAGTTATGTTCGGTCCTCAAATACTTCTCTGTATAAGGGTGTGGGTTTTGAATTATGGTATATTGAAACATATTTTCATATACACAATAATGAATCACAGCAAAAAGATAAATAACCAATAATCCACTCAGTACCAATGATTAAGTGTTTTTTCTTGTGAATATTCCTATGAAACCAGTGGAACTACATGAATCTACATGAATCCCTTTTACTGCATATAAGCATGGAAAAAAGTGAGCCCCGCTTTAGGTTTGAACACTAAACAAGCTTTCTTTAAAGGAAAATGTTATTTGTTCCCTACATAAATCCTAAGTAAATGGAAGTGGACTTTCAGTCTTCTCCCTCCTACTCCAAGAAATGATCCCATTATACTGGTAGTTCATAAATATGCAGTGAAGCCCATCTGTTCTAGCTTGCGATTTAAAATAGTGTCTTGTAATTCTTCGTAATGTCTCTGGGTTCGATCACAAAGGTATCAGAGGCAATGATAAAGCTACCATTATCCTCAGATATGGGTTCCTGAGAAGCTTTGACACGAGGTTTAATCTCTGTTGGAAGGGATCTGGTGTCCCTTTCTGTTGCCCTTGGTTCAGGAGAGTGCACTGTTTGCAGAGCACTTTCTAGAAACAGGGCTACCTGTGCTCCTGAAAGAGGGAGCCCTTGTGAATCTCTTGAGTGCTTATATAGGGATGCTTTCCGCAGATCAGGCCAGAGCACGCAATTACACTGTCAGGCTCTATCTTCAGATGGAGATGACTCTTTAGGCAATCTGTAGATCTGAGTTTACTGTCAGAATTATGAAAAGCCTTGGAAGGAATTCCATAAGTGTTCAAAAATAGCTATTCATCAGCAACAACAGAATAGAACTAACAGTTTGAGAGATTTTTAAACTCCATTACTTGTACATATTTATACAATATAGTGCCTGTCACGGATAATGTACAGCAGATTTATCATGCTTTATCATTTTAAAGAAGAGTTCGTTCTCTGCATGACGCATGAAATAAATTGCAAATAAACAAGATGCTGCTTAATAAACAATTAGTTCTCTGAAGGCTCTGGCAGTGCTTTCTGAATTCTTATCAGCCCTGGTTTACAGCTGTAACTTCAGGATATAATAGGAGATTGAATCTTATACAGGCAACGAAACAGATGATCAAATTCACAAGGGATCGTATCAGGCTTTTTCCAGTACCAAAGAAACATATTAATCCTTGTCACTGTTTTTTGAAACGCTGTGACAGAAATAAACCTGTACTGTAACTTGGCCCTTTTAATGAGCTTCTGGAGTGTGGGCTTTCCACTCAGCACCTGAAAAACACAACAAAACACCTTTTACATTAAAGATGTGAGGTTTGCTGCTGGCTAAATTTGTACACAGAAGTCTATAAACCAGTGCTCAGCCAGCTGGGAAGCAAGAAAGCAAATTCAGATTCTGCCATGAACTTCACAGACCAATTATCTACTTGGAATCATGGGAGTTTAACAAACAAATACCAGCCCCTGCTGAGCCTTTTCAGTCCAGCAGCTTATGGGTGATTCAGTTGCATCAGAGGCTTTTAGACTGATCAATTCTTAATCACAAAGCGCAAAAATTATTCTCAGACTCATGTCAGTTTCTTTGGACACCTTTGTTAACAATCTGCTTCAAATCATTTTTTTAAAGAACTGCAGACGCTGTTTTTATTGACTCCCCACTTGTAAAATGTTTATAGCTTGTTAATTTATATTTACCCCTTTACTTTTGCCTGCAAATCAACATCACTTAGCACAGTTTGGTTACACTTTGTCCAAAGGAAATTACAGAAGCCTGCTATGGGGCTAAAATGAAGGAAAGCTGAGGAAAATCAATACACTGATGATTAAACAGATCGTAGCAAATTCACGGCTGTAAGCTACAGCATGGAGACATCAGTGTGATGCCTATCTAGCAGTTAATGTGCTTTCAGCCAGTTGAAGAAAATTTTACAATATGGCAAAATGTAACAGAAAAATATAAGCTACTACAGAGCAATGTTTTCTTTACTCAATAGGAATAGTTCTGTTGTTCAAGTTTTATTTTGCTATTTGACTTCACAGAAACTGTAGAAAAGGTTTAGATTTAAGAAAAAGAAAATCTATTTTATGATGAAATTTTCAGTGGGAGTTTTAAGGAACTATTTGACTTGCAGTATCATTCACATCTATTGTAAAAGCTCTGTATTTACTGTTATTTTAAACCACTCTTTTCTGTCAGTGAATTTCAAGTGTGAAAATTTCTATTTTAATCTTCCTTTTGCTTTAATTAGAAGACAAAAAGGTATAAGCATGTTTCTAAATAAGTATGCTAACAAGAAGGATAATATTTAGTGTAAATTGTATATTGTCTAACAAAGCCATAATCTCCCACTACTAATTTTAAGTAATAGAAAAAATGTAGGAAAAAATAGGCAAATGGACATTTTTTCACATTACATTCTTATGTACTTTTAAGAGCACTGAATAAGAATTCCTGAAATGGATGTGGAAGGAAGAAAGCAGTCTTGAGAATAATAGGCAAAGGCCAGTACCAGAATGCAGCAGGGATCCTGAGTGGGTCCAGGTACTCCACATTTACATACACTTCTAATTTATGGACAGGAAAGCTTTCCTCTCTACCACCCATCGCAGTGCCTCTAAAGCATAACGTGACCCCATGCAATGTGTGTTTACTCTACTAACCAGTAGCCATGTAAAAATAGAATATGTAAAATGAACTTGAAGCATTAGGGCCAATTTGTTGTTATTGATAGAAACAGGGATGCCAAAGAAGAATTAATTACAACTAGAGGGAACTTAACAACTCTGACCTGAGCTTTTGCAAATTAACATATGTCCATTTCAGTGGGTTTCAAAGGTTTGTATGAGGAGATGGCCCACAGAGCCTGACTCATTCCCTCCTCAGAAAGGACATTCAGGGAGCAAATGAGATTTCTCTTTCTCACACAGCTTGAGCATTTGCAGAAAATATTCATTCTGGTGAAGGAGCATTGTTGAGCTACTCCTCGATTTTCCTGACTGGCAGCCTGGAACCTTTCAGTCATATTCCCCTCAGTGTGCCGCTGCACTGGCATCCTGCAACATCACGGGCAGAGACTCCCAAAGTTGTGTGGGGCATCGGTGTTAACGTGCTACTAAGTGCACCTACCTTTTTCTTGCACAATCCCCCTCCTTCTAGAACTCCTCATAGGGTCCCTAGTGAGAGTCACCATCAGAGTAAAGTAAAGCTGTGCTGCATTCAGGCTTTCTCTTGCTGTGCTCTCCTCCATTTATCCAGAATTATGCATGTTTGTCTACCCACTCACCCAAAAATCAGTAGAAGAAAATACTTGGGTCTTATTTCTGAACTGTGATGTGAAAACACTGCTCCTCACAGATGTATATTGACTGTTGTCTGAGGATTTCCAAAAGAACCATATTTTTAGACTTGCAACTCAAACCTGCAATTCTTTATTTTAATTAGGAGAAACATCATAAAAACAGGGGAAAGTGAAATGCCAAAAACTTTATTTGTGTGCTAAGCTACATTCTGCTGCTGATTTATTTATATGATGGACTACATCATTTATTTATCCATTAATTTTATCATTTGGCCAGTTTTAAAAAAAATAATCTATTTTTTCCAAGAGGTTCTGCACCAAAAATGGAGATTTTTGTTTTGGTTTGCAGCAGGTAAATGCATAATTGCTTTAATAAATGATATTTAATTAGTCAGAAAAGTAATAAACTACAACTGTTTTTTTTCTGAATTATAGAATCTTGTAATCTGTGATGTCAGCTGGGGAGTTGTAGATTCAGCACAAGTTAAGATGCTTAAAAATTCCGAGTAAAACATATACAGAAATATTCTCAGTATAAAAACCCCCAAAATTATAAATACACACAGATACAGATTTCAAAGAAAAAGTAGCGTTCTCTGAACTCAGCTTGTGTTAAAATTCAGTCAAATTTCATATTTATGACAGTTAAGTTGCAAACTTAGTACAAGGATGAAGAAAATTCAAAGAAAATACAAATATGATAGACATTAGATGCAGAGTGCAATAAAAATGATCATAAAATATATTAATAACCAAAGATTTTTTGTTTCCACAATTCACATGGCAACTTAGAGGAAAGATTCCAACTAAAATGTTTTTAGAAGTTTTATTGAGGTTTTCTGTCAGTGGGATCATAAAGACGCATCAGAAAATTACCTTGGAAAAGATTTATTTCTTGTGAGCAGTTTAATAGACTGCCAATTTTACCGAGAGGTGTAACTTCTCCTGTGTTTTCTCTAATTATGTATCTAGACCTGTAAGGACTAGGATAAAATAACTGATAGCGAGAGCTGTAGTAAAACATGTCTACATGGTATTGATAGATTAAAAAGTGAAACAATACTGTTGGAAAATGTGGAAAAAGATCCATGCCAGAATCCTCTTGGGTTTCCCAGTTTAATTGTGCTCCTGAGTATGTAGTTTTCAAGATTTTCTTCAGTTGTGGCATTGAAGGAAAAGTAAAATGAAGTGACAGAACAGATTAGAAGGCGATAATGGAAGGGAAAGTGAATAAACCAAGTGTAAACTTTTGATAGGAAACACTTGTGTAAAGCCCACTAGTTATGTGCTTTTTTTTTTTTAATTCCAACACTTTGATTAAGATGATTAATGAACTTTTTTAGTATGTAGTGATACAAGAGTAAATATGAATGTGCTACCAAAACATACTTTTTAAAGGAGCAGGTTCTTTGTTACCAATAATGTTAACTTTTTCTATGAAAATCGTATGATAGGTTTGTTCTGAAAAAAATATTTTGCTGCTATTCAGTTACTTACACTAATTCTTATTTGACTATAATATATTAATTGTTAATGGAATTCTCTTTAATTGGGAGCACATATGATTTATTTAATTATAGAAAGCATACAATTAAAACGAAAGTATAGCCATAAAAATAAATGTTAAGATTTTTTCTAATGACAAAAAATCAAACGCAAAGCAGGATATTACAATGTTTGATGGAACTACCTATCAGCAATAAAACTATTTGAAAGCCTCCGAACAATGCATTTATTTTTTTTTTTTAGCTTTGTGGAACCTATTAGCTTGCTTAAGGTCTGATCATTAAAAGTTTGAATTGTTTCTCTGTTAAATCAGATATGCCTCCTACAATTTTTACAATACTTCCTTTATAAATTAATTGTTCTGTGGTTATTTGTTAAAGAATCTCCTCCACGTGAAAAGCAAAATCTCAGTAGATGCGGATTTTACACTGCACTAGATCAATCCCAATACCAGTAAATGGATATTATTAAACAGCATGGGGTAGTGCAAACTGGGAAAGAAAACTTGTAGTGTGCTGCCTTTGAGCAGACCTGGCTTGCATGCTGTGACAGGGCAATTGTCGACATGCTTTTTCATGCCAATCTGCAGCTTTTTCAACTCTAGATGCTATGGCAACCAGGGTTTAACAGACTAAGCAGCTAACAAGCTTCCCTGATGGAATTGTCTGGTTGTATGATTGCCTTGTCTTAGTGAAAATATAAAATAGACTGAAGACGCTTGTGGACATTTGTCAAACTGATTATAATTTGGACACTCAGCTCATAATTATCCGTTATATATTGCATAGTATTGACCGGCAGTGTTTTCCATGCTGTCTGTAGAGGACACGAGTGTCTTTTTGTACAGCCTGTTTCCTGTGGAAAGAATGGGTTTTGGTTAGGCTGAGTTGGTCAACATGGCAGGTGAGATTATGTGGATATAGAAAATAAATGCTACTAGCAGAGGGTTTTTTTCTTGCTTTTTCTCTTGATTTTTGATACTTTATTTTTAAAATAAAATAAAGAAAACAAAAGTCAGTTTTAAAGTAAAATACAATTCTTTACAAACATATAAAACCACAAGGAACTACATTTTTAAGACACTTTTTAAAAAGTCTTTATGTTTCTAAGTGTGCATTATCAGGCAGTGGAGTTCTTTTTGTTGGCCCCAATGAATGGTTTGTATTTCTTACTTGCTTGTTTGTTGTTTTTTAATTTGTTCTCAGAAGAAAAGGGCATTCACCATAAAACATGGGCCTAAGACTACATGTTTACCAGCACTTTTTACAAACCGAAATCTGTGGGATTCATTACTTTGCAAAGACTGTTTGGCCACTTGTAGAACATTGCTTTATTGTTTTGAATCTGTTTCAGTTATAATAGAAGCTAGGAAGAATGTTTCGTTTGGTTTGGTTTGTTTTTTCATTTGTCCCGAGGAGAGAAACTCAGAAACATACTTTTCTGTGAGGATTTCTTTTGCAGTATTACCACTCATACCACAAATTGGTATGATTTTTTTACAGTAGGCTGCAAGAAGACCCATAGGATGCAAATAAGGTTTGAGTTTACAAGCGGACATTTGTTTTTGGTGGTTTGACTCTTGGAACTATATCACTGCAGATGCTCCTGACTAAAGGTATTCTCTCAATGATCTTATTTTAGGGGTGCTGTCAGCTACTGTACCTCTGTGAGGTCAGCAAATATCCAACTAGTTCATTCTTTCCTGTAGGCAGTGAAGTTCCTTACCCAGTTGTGTAGATCCGTGTGGAGTGCCATCCTCAAGACCTCATGAGTTAATGTTACAAATGTGCAGTGAGAAGGTGAATGTCAGGATACTTACAATCAAGCATTCTTCTTGCAGATATAGGAAGGGGATTCATTCAGTTCCAAAGTGAAAGAACAATGTATTTTAAGTGCTTAAGAAAAAACATATTAAAAATTCCATTTACTGAATGTGTAGATTTGTTAGGAGTTCCAATATTTGAGACGTTGAATTCACACATGGTTCATAACAGCTAATTTCTCCAGTTTGTATTTATGAGGAGTCATAAGTTCATCTTTGATGGTAAGACGTCCATAAAAGGTTCAGTCCTTATCCAGCTTGGGAAATCTTCAAGAAACAGCTTTCCAGATAACTTTAGAGATATCCACAAAAGGCCAATACCTTTTTTTAAGCCACTAATCTAGATTTCCACTCTGCTGGTGAGCAAGATAAGGCCATAGTCTTTACTTCATTGTATAAACCCCATATAAACCCCAGATCAGCCTTTGTAATCTCCTCCTCCAAAGAATGACTATGCTCATATAAGGAGGCAGGGTTTTTTTTGTTGTTGTTGTTGTTGTTTTGGGGGGTTTTTTGGTGTTTCTTTTTTTTCTTTAATCTAAATATTTTAGCTTGAAAAATATTTTTGGTGTGAAATAAAATTTTATTTATATTTTTCATCTCTTGTTGCGCTTTTGTGTCTGTGAATGAGTAAAGAAAATAACATTGCTTTTGGAAAACTGAGTTTAAAAATATTTTAAAAAGGGTTTTGCTGCTGTTGTTGTCCATTGAATAGGAAAAATCCCATGGTGGTAGCATTTCACTGTCGAAATAATTAGCTTTGGCTGCCGAAAACAGTAGCTGTGATCTGTGGCACCGGTCTTAGGGATGATCTCTAATGACAGGGACTTTATGTTTCCTTGCAAATTCCAGTTTCTCTCTTCTTGGGAGCCCTATGTTCTATGCAGAACTTCTGCTTTTCTTTTTTGCCCCTGATGAGTTTTTTGATAACTGTCTCACGTATAGAGGCTTCCAGGTCTCACACACCATCTAGCTATAGTACAAGCCATTAGCCTCTTTTTGACCATCTGACATGGTACGTGCACCATTCATACTATGCTTGAAGTTCATTGTCCCTTCAAGCAGAAAAGACAAGTTTACCCATTACAGGCAATCTTGTTCCCTGAGTTTAAACCAAGGGTTGCAAGTAAAAAGAGATATGCAGAAAATGGAAAAAAAAACCAACAAAGCACTGTAGGTGTGATTTATACCCTCCTGCCTTGTCTATGCTATAATAAATCCTATGGATGAATCATGTGGATGCCCCCTCCCTGGAAGTGTGCAAGGCCAGGTTGGATGGCCAGGTTGCTACCTGATTTAGTGGAAGGTGGCCCTCCACATGGCAGGGGGATTGGAACTACGTGACCTTAAGGTCCCTTCCAACCCAAACCATTCTATGATTCTGTGATTATTAAATTTGTCCTTCTTTAATAAATATACACATTCAGATTGCATACGGTTGGCACTTATCCTTGGCAACTATATAATCAGGAGACAACAAAAAACAAATACCTTGTTTTTCTCTCTTTTTTTCTGGGCATCCCGATTTAAAACAATATCAAACAGAAAACCATCATTTTTGGTCCTGTCAGGGTAAGCAAAGGTCTGGCAAAATAGATTTTGAACTGTGGTAAGTGCAGCTTCACCTTTTTGTGAATTTCTACCTATTTCTATCTATTTTTACGTATAGAATTTACCTGTTGAAAACTTCACAATGACATTGACCTGAAAGGAAAAGATGAAAGGACATCAAAGAAACAGAAGATCTTGTGAGGTACTCCTAAAAACCAGCAGCAAAAAACATTTATACCACTGGAGAAATGAGAAACACATCAGCAAGTTATGAACAACTTCCCCAATACAAAACACAAAGGATCTTCCCCAATATCTTCTGACACAACCAACCATAATATGCTTTTTTTTTTTGACATTGAACACTACAGTTTTTACTCTTGTTAAACTGAGACCACTTTAAAATTATTCCAGAAGCATAAAGGAGTAGGGTAAGAGTAAAGTAAAATAAGGGACAGTAAAATATACTTAGAATAAGAGAACATTGTGTCTGCTACAAGTTTTCTTTACGTAAATATAATAATAGAAAAAAACTGACTAAAACCTAAACGAAGAAAAGTAGCATTATAACATAATTTCCAATAACCAGAATAAAGTTGTTAAACATGCCTTCACTTCTGGAATTAATATAGTGTGACTAGCTAAGATTTATTTATTTGAATCCAACTCTGCTTCGGGAACTATTAAATTTTTATGGTATACAACTAGTACCTCAATGAAAAGAATTACCAGTAAATGTCCTTCAGTAAAAAGCAAGAAGGCACATTCTTATTTATAGAAAAAGAAGTAGTATCTTTTATGAGAAAATTTCAGTCAGGAAGAAAATTGAATTTTTTATATATAACTTATCCTTAAAATACCCTTAATTGTTAACACCAAAGTGAAAGCATTTTAAAGAAGTTAAAATTTTCAAATTATCAGTTAAACTTCTTTTGAATTTTTGTCTTCTGTCCCAACTACTTTGAATATCAAGTTGTGTACCTTATTCAAAACAACTATTAGAATATATATAGATGGCTATAAAATATTTTATGAGAAAGTGTTAATTAAAACCTAAAAAAACCTAAAGACAAACCGAACATTTAAAACACATTAAATATTAGAATATATTTTCATTTCAAATGTACGCATGTAGGCATCTATATATGAATGCATATTAATTCTCCTGTTTTTCATAGTGTATAAATAGATTTTTGCTTGAAGATAAGATTTCTGATCTTTGTAACTATGTAACCATGGAAGCTATGCAACAATAGGGTCAAAGGGGCTAACACATACATTTCAACTGCTCTTCTCATTTAAAATTCTGAACTGAAAATGCTCCTTCATCCAATTTACTCTATTTCCCCTACGATGGCCACAAACTTCAAATTTTCATGTTTTACCTTTACCTGCCTCATGATTTCATGAATAGCTATATCTCATGCTAGCATTCAAACAGTTGTTAATTTTTGCAGGGAAGAGATAATGTAAGCACCTCTTTTGCTCAAAATGCTGGCAATACAATAAACTAGTAGCAAAGTAATACATTCTGTGCATCTTGCAAGAGGGAATTATTCTTTCTCATTACAAGAGAATATTAAAAGACATTCCTACAAAGGTTCAGCTTCTATAAAACAGTCATTTTCAGGAGCTTGAAATGGTTGGCTGGAGCATGCATGAATTTGTTTGCTATTTCTAGAATATATTTTATCAACACTTTTTCTCTACAATCTACATTTTTCAAAATGTCACTGTTTCTGTGTGAGATACTAAGTATGGACCAATTAACTGTTGATGCTTTCTGCCAAGAATAAATGTTGCGATATAGCATATATACAGGACAGAGTAAATATACTATGATGGAAATGTAGAAATTGCCAGGCTACTGGTGAGTAATACGTCTTGAATGTTACCTGAAGACAAGTCAGATGCTAATTATTAATGAAGAATTTGTTATAGAAATAGTTGAAACTGGGAAGAAAAAAACCAGCAAGATAAAGAACTCAAACTTTTTAGCTTTTACCTTCTCTAGGGAAAAATACAGCTTACCTAACCTGTTTTGAAAATATATTCAGCTGGGTTTCTACAGTCAGAATGGATTCAGCACAATCAGACTAAAACCCTCTTGGAAACTCACTGCACAGAATGAAGTAGGTGTCTGAAGGAATTAGATCTTTTCCAAAGCAACACTGAGGCTGCTCCACAAGTGAAGCTGTGATAGAGAATAGAAAGGGGGTTTTATCAAGTACCTTATCCTCAAAAGGATTTCTTGTCCTTTTAAAGTGATCTAGAGAGGATGAAAAATTTGAAGTCTTGTGGACTTTTTCCATTTTTTTCTGGTGACTCTAAGGTAGAGACTGAGGAATGTCAGAGCAGCTGGGCTGAAGGCAGTTCACAGGTATTTGCTGGTGTTCCTATGACTCCTGGTTATGAGTCAAGAAATGACAGGCTTTGGCAGTAACTCAAAATGCTAGTAGCTACACACCGGTAGAAAATGGTTGGGCAGAAAGTAATTTTTCCTAAAAATTTCCGTCAGTTAACTTTTGGTTATTGTCATTGCAGTGTACAGATATGGTTTTTTTGTTGTTGTTTTTGGGGTTTGTTTTTTTTTTTTAAGTTTAGCCAATACAGAGTTTACCTTCCATTCATACAAACCAGAATGTGAACCAACCCGGTTTTATTTATCACTGTGTGATACCACTGGATGATGAGACAGTCCATAGTAATTTTAGAAAAAGAGTAAACTGTTATGGCAGCTGTCTCTGCACCTTATTTTCTTTCATTATGAGGTTATCTCTCTCTATATATACACATCCATCTACAAATGTTGGGTTTAGAAATTTTACGTAACATTAAGGTAGCTGCTGGGTCCCAAGAACCTCTGCATGAAATGGAAATAGAAGGTGGTAGATTGTAGTTGCAACAGCAAGATTTTTTGCAGAGCTGCAGTTTCTGAGGTCTTAGTCTCCTGGTAGTCACAAAGATGAGATGTAACCATAAGTGTAATTTTGCATTGCCAGAATTTATGACTGCTTCAAAGGAAGAGATTCTTTTAAAGCGAGGGTCTATTAAGAAATTCAGGTGATGACATGGTATATGTAACCTTTCACAAAAATGCTTATTGAAAAATGGTCCCTCATATAGACACAACTTCTTCTGGAGATCCTTATCTTCAGCCCACTTCAGTACAATTGAATACTTCTGCCTGTGCTCAGTTGCATATTTGTCCCTGCAGACCTATTTGTGGAAGTAACCCAGAAAGGGGATGCTCGCTCACATAAGTAAACATGACTTAGAAAGAAGAAAAAATGTCTAATGTGGGTATGGCAGCTGCACATTAATTCTCTGAAAAGAGAACTCCGCTCTCTCCTATCACATTTAGAAATGCTTATATAGATTTTACTCCTATGCAGGAAGTTTTAAATAATGTTCCACTGGGTAAAACATCTGGGGATAAATGAGTAGTAACATGTCAGGAATTACCTATTTGCCTCTTGATGGGGATCACCACTTCAACAATTCATTTTGGTGAGCCCTAAGATCTGTTCTATATTTCACTTTGCAGACTTCTCAAATTTCTAACATTTCTGATATTTGGATAAAGCAGACCTGCATTATTAATTGAAATTTTCATTTTGGATAACTGTTTAAACTATTCTTCAAGATACTGCATGTTTTGAAAGTTAAATTGACAGAATTTTGAAAATAGCTGTACTGTAATCAGAACTCCTTTCTCCAGTACAAGGACCTTCTAATACTATTGGGTAATGATGTATATAGCACAATACATTAATGTTGCTTTAATGTGTTCAATAGTACAGAAGAATGTAATAATTAGGCACTAAGGGATTCTTTTTGCTATGGTTTGATGAGGTGGTCAATTACCTGTGCTGTATGACAGCAAGTGGTACAATTGGTTTAACTTAATAAGTACATTGACGAAAAAGGCCACTGTGATGTACATTAGTTGCACTGAAAAGGTTCTTTTGAGTTATTACCAAAGTAAAACCTCGAATATCAATTAATTTAATTTGTTTAGAACAGTTTACACTTTACACATCATCAAATCTTTTGCTATCACAGATTGTACTGTACATTAGGTCAATTATAAATGTCTAACCAAAAAGTGAACATTTGGCTGCAATGGCTATTTAAACAAGATTAAAGGTAACAATTTAACTAGAATGTGCCTTTAACTGAAGCTCTTAAACTAAGATTGATAGAAAACAGTTTTTGAGAAGAAATAATGCATACTGATTTATATAAAATGCTGTTCGCTGTATTTTCCTTTTTGTATTAGATTTAATGAATAGATATGCCTTTTTTATTTTGTGGTACCCTACCATTAAATGATACCATCTTTTTTTTTTCTGCCTAAATAAATTCTAATTCTTGTCACCTACTATCTGTACAGGAAGATTTGAGACATTATTCCTAATTGAGATTTTTACTGAATATCTTTTAAAGATAAATTTGTTTTATTCTTTCACCCACTATTTAAAAGGATTTTTCACATTTTTATCTTCTAAAGGAATTGTCAATGAGAAACTAAAACTGCGTAGACTATACATTAAAATCACTTTAGTTTTTAAGCTGTCATGAACTGTTTCAAAAAATGCTAAGTTGCTATTGTTTAATGTCTGTCATTTTATAATGCTTTAGAAGTTATCTATCCTGTAAAATTATTAACTGATGCTAAAATTGCCTTGTAAGTATTAGGACAATAGCAATTTTGTAACAGCTGGGACACTGCCAATGTAAGATAAGTACATTTTGCTCTGTAGATTCATAAAGTGCTTTGAAATGGTTTGTAACTGATGGATGGATGCATTTTCTAAGTGTAGAAAGCAATATTTTGTAGAGGGAAATGGCTTGAAAGCTGACACACATGCATGCAAATGCCATTCTCTTCAGTAAGTAATTTGCTTTTTCTTTCAAAAGCATAAATGGCATAGTTAGACACATTATTTTGTATATTGCACATAACAATACAAGATGCACAAAAACAGCAAGTACAAAACATTTCATATTGATAGAGGAACCCATGGCTGTAGTATATGATTAGCATAAATGTATACACACTGAAGAAATGCCTTCAGGATTAAAAAGTAAGGCTGAAAACAGGAAAAGTTCTTCTAACTTCAAGAAATGAAAATATTTAGAAGGTACTTTTTATTTCTCAGCCTTGTACCTTTTAAAATTAATTAAGCCATGTAGAGTCTGCATGATGCTACTTATGCTCAGTACACCATCTGACTCCAATGGCCCCATATCAGGCTTTTACTTTGAAGACAAATCAGTTAAATAAATCCTTAAACTGTATGTCAATGCAAAAACCCAGGAGGATATTATTCTGAAGTACAAATAGGTGCCGATAGTATAGATCAAATCTGTTTTCTTACAATTTAAGAATTATTAAATGCTAAAAATTATTTCTGATTTATATCATCATATCATAATTGTGTTTTACATCATTGTATCATTTAGATTGTCTGCATTGTAAAACCTATACTAGTGATGAAAACTTTTGGCCAGCTTTTGTAATGATCTTTCATGTTAAGCTAGTGTTTTAGGTCTTTGCCCTTAGAAATTTACACTCCTACTCAGCTATCCAACCTTGAGGAGTCCCAGCCTCACTGAACAGCTGAGAATAATACAGCTAAGCCTATACTGAGTAAGTGAAGGAATCTCAGTCTTAGTCTGGAAAATGGTCCCCAATGAAATCTTTGGAATATCAGCTTCAGCAGGTCTACTCAAAATGATTAGTGTCAACATGTGGCCTTTTTGTTTAAAGAAAGGAACATTGCCTTCATAGAATCTTGTTAAATTTCTCATTCAACAATTATTGTAATCATGACCTCTATTGTTCATCATTTCCAGTAAAATTTCTGCTCCTACATCAGCTTCTTTCTTAAGATATATATTCCCATTAGATACAAAACAGCCATTAATCTTAATGGAAGCTCGGCTCAGAAATGGAGTGAGAAAGATACCCAGGAGGTTTTGTCATATCTTTAAATTCAGTAACAAAAAAATTGATTTGAGCTAAATTCTGATAATGAATGCACATTTTCGAAGAATTAAAATTTAAAATATATTTACATACTTTCTGAATTTATATTAAGAAGAACTGAAACAACACTTCTACTGGATTGTGTGGCAGATTTCGTCCTGCATCCTAAGAAATGCTGCTCGTTTTGTGATACTGTAGGAAACAGAACAGGGTGAATAGCTCATAGAAACAGCTTTTGGGTCTTTTTTTTTTTTTGCTCCTTGTGTGTGAACAGATGATGTTTTTTTTTTTTTTATAAAGTATATACTTTTTTTGCAATATAAAACCATTTTATTTTTTTGTTTGTCCCTTAACTTTATATTTAGAATTCAAAATTTTAACAACAAAGTTTACTATTGACCACATGGTTTTATCTCTTTCTGGACTTGATGCCTGTAAAATGCGTGAAACAAGAACTTGAAAACGAGCTTTTTCACAGGCTTAATCTGTTTAGAAAAATTCTGAAATTTGTTTGTATGTTTTTGAAGTATTTGAACATCTCTTTTTAGAATTAGTTGTCAGATTTTGTGACTGCAAAATTGTGGCAACAATACAATACAGCTACATGTGACTGATAAGAAAAATAAACCCACAATCAAAATAAAAAAATCAGTCATGGTAATTGTCCTTCAGAAGACACAGTTAACCCTTTGTGTATTAAAAATGAAACGAACCTATTAATAATAGCAATATTTTGTTTTTAACTGAAAATCCTGATTGCAGTTCTTTAAAAGTTTATCTCATAATACTTCTTTATTTTGAAGGATCAGAAGAGAATGTGAGAAAAACATTTAATCAGAAACTGGCAAACGGTCAGTACAGTGGCAAGAATTTGATGGTAAACAATACTTCTCTGAAAAATTGCCAGATTGAAAGGATCTGATAACTCCCACCTCTAGGAGCTACTTGGACAATTTGCAGCTATTTTTAAATGCTTGTGTTTTTAGAAACAAGTTGTAATACAGAATCACAGAATCATTTTATGAAGAGTAGGTTAGGTGTTTATCTGTTAGGTGTTTATCTGTATTGTATCTGCCCTAAGGAGAAAATTCAGAACACAGAGTATGTTTGTCACCAGAGATTATGATTATAACACATGAAAACCTTCTGTGATTTTGCTAGCTGGTGTGACTGGAGCCCATAGGTAGAAACTGTGCCTTTGAAGTCAAAACATTTTTTTTATCTATAATATATGCAACTTTTGAAACGTCACCAGAATGAGGTGAAAATACAACCTATTCAATGAAAAATACCCTGAAGAAAGGATTTACATTTGCACCACATTACTTCAGTAACATTTTAGTTTCCTTAAAAACAGTATTAAAATAAAATTGATCTATGGCTTTGCTACAAAAAATACATAATTTAGATTGTTTTTAAAGAAACCCAAAATGTTATGCTCTTGAGGAAAATATATGGGATAGAATTAAAATACAAAGGGATATAAATATTATGTTAATTTTAGAAGTTGCACTTTTCACTTTTCTTTAAGTGAGAGAAAGTGTAACTAATTGGGAAGAAAATGAGAAAAATGTGTTCATTAATATTTTCTCTTCTATTATATTTCCCTTATGTTTTCCCTAATTGGTGTCACATTTTTCCCCTGCATGTTTACTTCATCCTTTGTAAGAAAACAAATGGACACAAAAACCCTCCCCAAACTAGGTAAGAAATTAAAGTCTGATTTCCCCACTTCATCATTCTTCTAGAAACTTTTTATAGCTCTCTGTGTGTGTGTGCGCACATATGAAAATAATACATTATACACAGTCTTGTGTCAGTCCTATTGCTAAGTAATGAACATGGAAAAGTTCTTTAGGCTCAAACTGTTCTTAATGTTCTTGAAAAATGACGCTAAAGCATTTGTGAATAACATAGAATAAGATTATGTTTTATTTGAACAAATAAGTAATATGAACAAATATTTTGACTATTCTGCTTCCCCAGAGGGTACGTATTGACAGTGTGTAGTTACCATATGTAGTATGGTGGAGGAAAAGTCCATATTTGGTTTTAAGGTGATGAAGCTACTACTTAGTAGTGCTAACTAGAGGCAGAAATTAGACACCACACTAGGAACACAAGCAATTCTGTTGTCCCAGCTTTCCATTCAAAACAACTGGAAGTTCTTTTGCTTAATCTCATAATCAGCTTGAAATATCTGTATACTGCAAAAATCTTCAGCCTCCTAAATGTTGGGTTTTTTTACAGCACCCATGATGTTCAGATTAAAACTCCCTTTGAATCTTTTGAAAAAGAAAAAAAGTGGCTTAATGGAAATAGTATAAATAACTGAGACTTGCTGCTCTTTAGGAAAAAAAAAAAGTTTACGAAGAAAACTCTTAGTGAGCATTTGGCTGTGATTTAGGGACCACTTTGAATTCTTCAGTTTGGCCTATTGTGAAGTAGATGGGATCATTTTCTTCCACACAATTTCTGCAATTCTACTTCACTCTTATTTTAGCACATAATTAGGAGTCAAACATTCTGAGGGAGCAGGTTATACAGAAGCATATTTGCAATAATGATTTCAATAGGTTTTATGTAGTCTAGCAATCAAGACACAGTAACCTTTAATCATAACAAGGACTGAAGGGAGAAGAAAAACTTGGTGATACTCTGTAGAAAGCCCTTGCTTGCCACGCTCCCAAGTCCATCATTCCCTATTTGGTACTTTGGGGCTGTGACTCAATACTTAGTATTATGAGACTGAGATGAAACAGTAAGATAGTTGTAAATAAGTCATTACACCCAAAATGTTTGATTTTCAAAATCTGATGGTACCGGCAACAAAAAGCTTTACTTTTAGTGAATCATTGGCAGATACTTTCACATTTTAAAATTATAAGATGTGCGAGGTTCTGGCAGGTTTCACTTACCTCCTCAAATTATATTTTATAAAATTTTGCACATCTGTCATACTTTTTATCAACTTTCTCTTTTTTTAAAAACATTTCGCATGCACTAAGGAATCAAGTCTGAACATTCTGCAAACAGGCCGAAAAGGTGAAAGAATGATTCTCCAAACAGGCTGATACCCAATGTCATAATCTTTTTGCAAGACAGAGAAGTAGACAGCGGTTCAGCGCTGATTATTTATGCATAATCTGTAAAATGGTGAACCCTTTTAGCTTCCATTAATTTACACATACATTGACATAAATTGAGATTTACATGCTCTGCATAGTACATCTAGCATTCAGTCTTTAGAAGACTGGGTCTTATTCAGGTTGAAATAAGGTATCATTGATATAGTTTTGGTATAGTCTCTAGAATCATAGAATTACAAAATGGTTTGAGTTGGAAGGGACCTTAAAGATCATCAAGTTCCAACCACCCTGCCATGGGCAGGGACACCTCCCACTAGACCAGGTTGCTCAAAGCCCCATCCAGTGTGGCCTTGAACACTTGCAGGGATGGGGCATCCACAGCTTCTCTGGGCAGCCTGTTCCAGTGTCTCACCACCCTCACCGTGAAGAATTTCTTTCACAGAATCACAGAATCTTAGTGGTTGGAGGGGACCTTTGAGATCATCGAGTCCAACCACATTAAAAAAAAAAAAAAAAACAACCACACACAAACAAACAAAAAACACAACACACAAAACCAAACAAACAACAAACCCCCCCCCAAAAAAGAAAAAAAAATAAGCACCCACCAACTAAACCCCACACCCACAACCTCACACACAACACCCCACCACAAACCAACAATCCCGGGCAACTAGAGCATGCCCTGAAGAGCCACGTCTACACGTTTCTTAAATACCTCCAGGGATGGTGACTCCACCACCTCCCTGGGCAGGCTGTTCCAGTGCTTGACCACTCTTTCAGTAAAGTAATTCTTCCTAATATCTAATCTAAACCTCCCTTGCCGCAGCTTCATACCATTTCCTCTGGTCCTGTCTTTATTCCCTTGGGAGAAGAGGCCAACCCCCGCCTCTCTACAACCTCCTTTCAGGTAGTTGTAGAGGGCAATGAGGTCTCCCCTCAGCCTCCTCTTCTCCAAACTAAACATGCCCAGTTCCCTCAGCCTCTCCTCATAGGACTTGTTCTCCAGACCCCTCACCAGCTTGGTGGCTCTCCTCTGGACACGCTCCAGCACTTCAATGTCTTTCCTGTAGTGAGGGGCCCAAAACTGAACACAGTACTCGAGGTGAGGCCTCACCAGTGCCGAGTACAGAGGCACGATGACTTCCCTGCTCCTGCTGGACACGCTATTCCTATTTCTAGGAATAGCGCTATTCCTATTTCTACTATCTAATATAAATTTTCCCTCTTTCAGTTTAAAATCATTACCCCTCATCCTATTGCTACACTGCGTGATAAAGAGTCCCTCCCCGTACCACCATATGGTGGTATAGTCTAGATACTTGAGGTAGTAGGAACCATTTAGTGTTTACAGTAAGGCAGAAAAAATTTAGAGGCTGCTTTGAGATTCTTCTGACTTAATGTGCAGCTTGTGCTCTCACATTGCCATAGTCAGAGGCAGTAGGTCACCTGGGATTGCTCTCCAGGTGACTGTTTAGTTTATTAAATATAAAGCCACAAAGTAGAATGAGTTATTAATTTCAAGGATCTTCTGAACTTGTTAGGCAAATCTGATACTTTAGGTACAAATATTTCCCTCCTTCTCCCCCTTTCTTTCCTCCCTCCTTCCCTCTCTCTCTCCCTCTCTTCTTTTCCTTCCTTCCTTCCTTCCTTCCTTCCACTAATTTACTTGATGTCTTTGATTTTTCCCTTGCTCCTTTTAAATATGCTCATTTACTATTTGACTCTTTCTTCAGTTATTTGCTTTCTGATCTGCTAAAATAAATGTGGTTTTGTTGTTGCCCAAAGGATATATCATTTGGATGTATCCAAATGATGGTTTATCAATACTTTCTTGTAGTTTTACTTTCAGGCTGCAATTTTCCCCTGCAACTTACAGGCAGCATAATTTAACAAATTTTTGGAACAAAGAGGAGATAAAAACATTTTTAGAGTAAGTTAAATGATAAAAGAAGCTATATTTACATGAGATTAAGATTATACTACACAAGTAGTATCTGTGTGGTATATTTTTCTATATTACTGAGTTGAATTTTCGAAAAAATAGAATTTATTCTTACAAATAAAGAAATATTTATTCTGATACTTTTGTAAAAGTGAAAGTCATCAGATATTTCACTGTACTGTATAGCTAATAGAGATATACTGAACAGTAGAACAACTTTACAGAACTACATGTGAGGATATGTCATGATATCAGATGTTCTTATCATGAAAGGGACTGAATAAAAGAAGGGGATTCCATATACCTCATTTCACCACTGAAATGTCCACTTTGTGTCAGCAGAGGGTCAGCAGAGGTCAGGTCATCCTGGCCTGAGGGTTGTCAGCTGACAGACAGAAGAGTGAAGTGGGGATATAACGGCAAGGAAGTGGGACTATTGTATTAGGTGGCATCAGCCACAAAATGAGAAAAAGTTGTCAGGTAAAGTTCTTCCTGATTGACTGCTGGACAGATTAAGCTTAATTTCAATACAGTTAAGAGAGAAATGAAGAGTATGTATATTCTGGACAGTTAAGAAAATCACTTTTAGAAGGAAGAATTTGGGATGCATGGCTGTGTATTTTAATTATAGTTTTCAAAACTATAATTATCAAATGCCTTCCTTTCACTTCCTGCAAATTAGAGGTCTGAGTTGCTGAACCTGACATCATGAAAAAGCAAAAAATTTCACTAGGGATATTTTTTGTTTATCTGACAAGTGAATTAGTTCCGAATTTTTTTTCTGGTTAACTTTTAATTTTTTCATGAGATTCAGTGATATTTTACGTACCTATAATCAATCATAAATACATTTGCAGTTGTAATGTTAGTGCTGAAGGCAAGGTGAAGGCTCCTGTGTGACTGAAACTCTCATCCTCTTTTCAGTAGCATTATGGCCATCTATAGATGGGGTAAGTGGAAAAATCTGCATGTACAAGCCCAAAGATTTCAGTTTTATTCAATGGTGGTTACAGTAACTAGAGCACCCTCACACCCATCTCATTAAGCCATTACATTGTAAAAGCCATCAACACATTAAAAAATTCTGCTTTTTCATGCATCTCAGGCAGCATCTTACTTGAGAGTCTTATGGTCCATACTCTATCAGTTATATAACTTGAGCTAAACAGTTAATATTTGCTGAATCCTTTCCTAATTATGTTACTGGAACAAGTTGTTCCCCCACCACCCATGTATCTCCCTCCCACACGCTACTTCCATTCAATTCCCCTGACAGAGTCTATCAGATTGCATGTACCCCTGTGCCTGATAATTTTTCTTAAGATTTCTGCGTCTGAAACATATCCTGCTTTTCAAGGAGAGAAAGAAGACGAACTCTGAATCCCTAGAGTGACAGAAACTTCTGGACAGGAGTTCCTATAAGGAACAGAAAGTGGTGCTTAGAAACATATAGTGAGGGGGGAAGAGCTTCACTTCCCTCTGCATGTAAAGACATATATATATTTTATATATAGATATAATATATGATATTATATAATAGTTACATTTAAGTATACGTATATTATATATAGCATGTAAAATATATCACACATATATATGGAATGTTTTTAAGCTCACTTAAATGCTGAGAAACTTAAATCCTTTGTGGTCTTTCATTCCCAAGCGTGCAGAGAAGCTAAACTAAACTCGTACTGGCTAGTTCAAAATCACACACAATAGCATGTCCTTCAGAATTGAAATGACAAGTTTGTGCAACATGTGTAAGCTAGATAGCCTTTCAGCTGCTCAGCCCATGGTGGACAATGTCTTTTTGATATGTGTTAAGTTCATGTTTGTCTTGAGAACAAAATTTTTTTTTTTAATATCATTCTTTGTTTTGCTTCTGCAAAGGCATAATGAGCAAGAGCCACTCAGTGGAATGATAATTGCCTGGCTAAAAGGATTTGAGTGTGATCAGAGCCATAGCTGGATCTTTATTTTGTGCAGAAAAACATTGATATAATCTGTTGATCTTGTGAAAAGTTGTGGTGAGGGAGAGCAAGCTGGGAGGAGATTGCTTTATTCATGTGTTCTCAAATTTTGAATAGGAAACCACGTGAGGATACCAAGCTGTAAGGCAATCCAGTATAGCATGTGAATTTTAGAGCAGTTAAAAAGTCAACCTCATAAAAAGAACTAAGTTCTCAACGTTACCTATAATAGAGATAGTGTTCTGCTATTACAATGCAGGCTAGACTAGGCCACCTAAGTTGGTATAAGAATCCAAAGAAGGAATAAAGTACCAGACATAGTGCAGCAGCAGGTGAGAGACTCTTATAAAGCAATTTTTGTGATATTTATTATAGACCTCTAAACTAAAAAACGAGCAAAAGATAGAAAGGAGCTTTACAACAGGTTCTATATTGTAGGTTATTGTGTTTTCAGCTGCAATGAACCTGATAATGAAGTCAGCTGAGCAAGAGCATAAAGGTCCCACACTGACAAGAAAAAGACATCCCCAAGGATAAGCCAAGAGAGATGTTTTAACAATCACTACAAGTACAGTAATATAGACTAGATTGTTACTAGTGACACTGAAGAAAATAATCAAGTAACCAAAATAATGTCTAAGCTTCAAATATAGGTTCCTGGTGTCTCTGAAAGGGAAAATAAATAGAGAATTTAAGTTTAGGATTCCGAGAGAGTAACAGGGATTATCAGAAAGCACATGCTTTACCAAATTACAGCATGCTGACACAAACAACAACAGAGACAAAGACTATTTTATCTGGTTCTAAACTGCATTAGTGATGAAGGTGAGGAGGGGGAACTGTCTGGTAGACTGGAATAGTTTTGCTGTAGTTTCTGTTGTATCATCATTAAAAATATCATTTTCACATAGATAAAGTCATCATTTTATAAAGGTAAAATTATACAAACCTGGGGCATGTGCCCGTGAATTCTTATTTAGGAGTAACCTTTTGAGTCAGTGTCTTGAATGAGACTGAAGGACACGGGCCCCTGTGTCCAGCTGGGAATCTGAACTGTCTGGAATTTAAGGCATGACTTCATCAGTGATTCTGAAAAAAATTTTACTAAGGGCTTGTGAAACCATGGAACTTTTTTTTTTTTAAATTGGAAGTAGTTATTATCCCTTTGCTTTCTGTCTCTAAAAGAATTGTGCAGCTGTTTGAAAACAGTCCTAGGACTTGTGCTAACCCCAAAATTCATCTTTATAAGAAACTGTTGAATATATGACATAACCATCCCATGCCTAAAAGGATCTAATTTAGTTAAAAAATTTCATCTTCTTTCTCCCGAACTCCACCAATTATGGATTCAGCACACTGTGTGTTGCATATGCACATATTATTGGATATAATATTCCAGTCATTTCTTGTCTCCTTATTAGGTAGATAACGTCGGTTTGTCTGGGACACAATCCATTCTCATGGCCCACTGACCCTTAGAAGGTTCTGCTATGAGTTAATTTGCCTGTATAGCAGCCGAGAAATTTGCTGCTTTCAGTTACCACCAACCCTCAAGCTCTTCGCTGCATATGTCTAATGTAGCTGTAGGACTTTTCTGCTACCAGCAGAACCTTTACCTGCCTTTTTCATGTAGCTATTCTTAGAAGAGTGAGAAGTATCAGCCTCTCATGGTATGTACAATACACACTACTGCCCAACCACTACATGTAAGAAGCATGCTCTGAACTCACCTCATATTTAAAGGGAAGTTGTCCTCCCCCTCTACTCTGCCCTGGTGAGGCCACATCTGGAGTACTGTGTCCAGTTTTGGGCTCCTCAGTTCAAGAAAGACAAGGAGTTACTGGAGAGAGTCCAGCAGAGGGCTTCGAAGATGATCAAGGGAATGGAACTCCTCTCTTATGAGGAGAGATCTGGGTTTATTCAGCCTGGAGAAGAGAAGACTGAGAGGGGATCTTGTCAATGCTTAGAATTATCTAAAGGGCGAGCGTCAAGAGAATGGGGCCAGACTCTTCTCAGTAGTGCCTGGTGACAGGACAAAGAGTAATGGGCACAAACTGGAACACAGAAAATTCCATCTCAACATGAGGAAAAACTTCTTTACTTTGAGGGTTCCAGAGCACTATAACAGGCTGCCCAAAGAGGTTGTGAAGTCTCCCTCTCTGGAGATATTAAAAACTTGCCTGGATGTGTTCCTGTCCAGACTGCTCTAAGTGAATATGATTTGGCAGGTGGGTTAGACTAGATCATCTCTGGAGGTCCCTTTCAACCTCTACCATTCTGTGATTCTGTAATTAAAGAAGGATTTAGGCATCCTATAAAATGCCATTGTAGCTGTTCTAAAACATGGAGGCTGGCAGTGCTAAGAGTTTATGCAATAGTTTCATGGTTAAAGCTCTCACTCAGAACCCATCTGATAGAAGCAACCTGCACCACCTCCCAGCCATGTATAAAATGGTGGCAGAGAGATTATCCCCTTACAGCATTCTTGATGAACCTAAGCCACTGTGTAGAGGTAAGCTGTGTCACTATAAGGAAATGAAAAAATCATGATGCTGGAAAAGACAAGCAAGGAGGAAAGAATGTGTTTTCATGGTCTCTGAGTGGGCCTATTTGGTTTGGATTCCTGAAGCCTGGTTTCTTTTTTTTTTATTGAATGATACAGTTAAAATGCAGAAGCTAGGTAATGGTCTTTAAGATTTGCCTTTCTAGGAAAACACTTACTGACTGGGTTACAAAATTATGTACTCTGTGACCTAATGCCTTTTTATACAGATGCACACTTGGTCCTAAGACTTTGACTCACACCAGAAGAAGGGTAACTGAGCTAAGTCTCCTCTATTTTACGAGTACTAATCTAGCCATTAGGCGTTTATATAAACACAGATTGGGTTCACTATTTTATCTGGCCTATTTTAAATGGCAAAGAGTTGCCTTGCACTCTTCTATCCAAGTCCTATCAATGGGTCAAGATTATATGCATATGAGTGAAAAGCAACTGCTTGACGTATTGAATCAGGTAACTAAGCCTTGGAGAGGGTCAGAAGTTCAAAGACAACCTTATGTTGAAAGTTTCATATTTGCTAGTTTTTTTGAAGTCTCTATGAAGTGTGCAGATTTTGGGCTCCCCCTTCTCAAAAAATCTATTTTACAGTTAAAAGAGTACTTAGAGATTAGACATGTATAAATCAAATGTTGCAATGTGTGCAGGTTTTTTTACAAAATCTAGTTCTTGTCTATCTCAAACAATATTTTTAACAATTTGATTCCTTAGTTTGTGTCGTGTTAAAAATAATTATCTTCTTCAGGCCTTTGAACAGGATATAACAGGCTACATCAGAATTCTACCCTGGGAATAAATGCCAAACGTTGGCAGGATGACCACTTTTATTGCAATGGAAAGATGTTAAGGCAAGTCATACATGCAAAATAAAGAATCTATGTAATTTCAGTTTTCAAGCCACTAAAATTTGCCTCCAAGAATCCTGAATGAATAAAAATAAAATCAAAGTATGTTATCAGACAACTAGGTCCCCATCTAAACCTGATCATTAGAAACTTCTTTTGACATGATGCAAGTGCCTTAATCTGCTTACTTTTATACCACTCCTGTGTTGGACGTGGGTCACAATTTTATACCTCTTCAAAAGCTCTCAAAAAACCCCACATTCCTAAGGAATGATAGGTAATTAACAAATTCTACCTGTATTAGACCATTCTACCAAGAAATACAATAACTTCTCTAGTTTTTGTTAATCTTTCATGTTTTAAATTCCCTCCACATCCAAGGGAAAAACATTTTTATTCTGTTAATATTAGAAGATTCATAGATATTTTTGATTTTTTGAAAATTTCTCAAGGGATTTGATTTCAGTGCTGGGAAAATGCAGCAAACTACTTCATAATTGGATATGTTTCAGTAGGAGTTTGAAAGAGTAATTTACTTTTTTTTTTTTTCCTTTTATAAAATTTTTGCTTCTCAGGCTAAACAAAAATCATATCTATGAATCCCACACACTACTTTCACAACCAAAAGGATGGATTCTGACTGTTTAACAGGCCATGGTGCCACATCCAAAAACATGGGAGCAACTTAAGCATATATGAGCTTGAAAGCATGCAGAGAAAAGGTATGTAATAATTTTTTAAGTGGACTTTTTTAGCGAGACAGTCTACAGCTTAGTCTTTCTTAGTCATTCATTATTATTCATTAGAGAAGCATCTTGTCCTGAGGCAGAAGCCTGACTCAGTTGAAGTCAGTAGCAAAACTCCCGCCTACTTGAATGAGATGGAGATAACATTTCTGGAGCTGTGTTCATTAAATTATTTTATTCAAGAATAATCATTATTTTTTCTGCGAAATTCACCCCCAGAAGGCATTTAATTGCTTTACTGAGTATTGGAATTTTAAGTTTCAAGGCTGCGTATCATACAAAAACTTGAAACTTCAATGTGAAATAAGTGATTACATAGTTTGGCATAATTGCAATATGTCACAAAAAGACAAGCTGTTAAAAACTGCATTAGAGCTGGCAAAGTGAACACCTCTGAAGTACAACCAAAATGGTGTCATGCTTGCAACAGCAACACATATGTTCCAGAACATAGATTGCATCAGAAAAAATAAAAGGAATTTCTTTGTCAAAGAAAGAAATAATCTGATTTTCTACCTACACACAGAAAAACCTGTCTTTATTTATTGTTGGTTATAACATTTGTATTGAGTACATTCAGGAAAGGAGAGTTTGTGGTGACATAGAGTTCACAAGGAAAAGGAAGGAAATGATAGGAAGCAATAATATTTGACACAGAACTGATTTCAGGCAGTGACTGCTGTTACTGCTGCTTAATAGTTAGTGTAGCTGATAACTACTCTGTAACTCCCCGATATAAAAACAATTTTTCATTGGTACATCAGCCTGTAAGCAACATGGTCCTGAGCACCATTGGGCAACTTCTGCTTCTGCTGGTGTCTCTGGAACTCCTTTTTCACTATTATGTGAAATAATCCTGACCTTCACTAAACAAATTAACCTTAAGATTACTCTTTTCTGTAGCTATGGCTTTACCAGCAACTCTCTCTATTTTTGTATTCTCTCAAATTCTATCATAATCCGTCCTTGGGCAAGGACCACACTTGTGTTCTCCATACATAGATGTTTATCAGCTAACTCTCTCAGTGGTCATATTCAACCTCTGCTTTTTCAGGCAGCCCTTGTGTGGCAATTTCGTGTGCTGTCTAGCTTATAGGCTTCCCAAGGTATCCCACATGACCTTGTAGCCTTTCACATTTGTCCATGGATAATATCTAGATATGCCTATAGAAAGTCAGATCTAGAAGGATACAAAATATACCTCTTATTTCCTTGTTAATGTTTTCTATCTGTACTCTCCTGAGTGTTCAGAAGCAACCTACAGTGTACACTGAAGAAATCTGGTTATTAGCCAGCACTTTCAGACATGCATGTGCCAATTCTGGTTACTGTAAATAACACATAATTACTATAGCATTTCAGATAGCACACCATATTGGCTGACTTCTAAAACTGACTGGGAAACAGCATGACGGGAAGCAGTTGCAACATGCCTTATACACCACAGCTGGTCTGAAATGGACTTTGACAATTTGCAGGGCTGGGCACTTGAGCGAGCTTAAGGCTTTTCATTCATCTGACCAGACTGTAAATCAGAGCACTGTCATCTTAGGATTCTTCCCCAAACAAGCAGATCCCTTGAGAGTGAGCCTGCAAAATTTAGACATCCAACGTAAAATCACACATTCTTTCAAGCTTATTACCTAGCTTTTTGTGTCCACAGACACTTGAGGAGAGATACCCAGGTGTTACCTAGGCCATGAATTTTTGCCAACAGGATCTGTCTCATTTTCCTTTGTGGCTTTCTTAGTCTGTTTTGTTCCGTTTGCCTTGTGCACTTATGCTAGCCATATTCTGATAGTCTTGCTCTTGTAAATTTGTGTCTCCTGGTCTTAACAATATCCTTCTTTTTCTCCCTAGAGATATTTGATAGTAGATCTTAGAACAGTTTGCTCTTCCATTACCCAGGTTGTTACTGCAGCTGCTACCACAAATAGCAACATAGAGTAACCTCTTAAATGCATATATACACTAGCTCACATAATGGGTGCAGGTTCCCATTATTATCAAGAATGTAGGCAGGTTAGTCTATATTCAATATAAATTACATTTATATAAATAAAATTCTGTAGAGTGGTGGCTCACAGTTTGTGGTCTTCAGGTGACCAGTCGTCAATGAAGTAAATGCTCTGAATCTCATATATTCAGAATATCCTGTCACAAACCTGACATTATGGATTGTACTGTGCCACAAGATGTATAAACATTGGACAGTTGTTCAAAAAAGTTCACTAATTTTTGCTGTATAGAATGTCTCTTTTTTTTAATTCACCTCTTAAAGTGAGAGACATTTGTAAACTTTTACACTGTATATTCAACTTTTTCCCTAATGAAGTCACATTTAAGTCTTAAATTGAACTAGTGTTAATTTAGTAGTTAAATGGGATGAATTCAATTTAACGGTGTTTTATGTAAAAGCTATTCATGTCAGGACTCTTTTGAAGCTCAGACAGGAAACTTTCAGAAACAAGACACAGATCTTCACGAGTTTCACCTGGGATGAGAAAAGAAACTTTAAATAATAGTTAAAGCTTCCAGATTCATTAAGTCATCTGTCATTTCCACTATACATTTGAGAATTGCTTTTTACCAGCTTTATGATGCTAAAGAAAAGCTATATGAATAAAATTATATGAAAGTGAAGTCAGGTTGCAACTGCCCCATATTTCTGACTACACTTCTGAATTCTCTATTTTCCTCAGAGCACATTATTTACACATCAATGAATGACTGTTCATTTAGAAACTTCTTCACAGAGCAGTTCATAGCAATGTTCCCTCTGTTTGCAGGATGAAGCCAATCCATATTTTACTAGGAGTTTCCCAGTTGACAAAGGGCAAGGAAAGTAATATTGAGCATGGTGACCAAATGAGCATATAAAAATAAATGGTATACTGTCATGCATGAAATGCTGGCTGAAAAATGCATTATGAGACTTTTATATCACAGTATATACCTCAAACAATGAGTTAAGAAAGGTTACTAGAAACCTCATAGTGTCATAGGCAACAAGAAGAAAACATGCTGGGAGACCCCACACAGGGCAGTGAAATTAAAGGTCTATATACACCAGTTCAAGAAAGTGTTCAGGTGCTAAAACTCCTGTGTATCAATTAGTTAAAAAGGAGCCTGAAAAGAGTTTGGTTCTTACACATTTTATTGGATCTACACAATGAAAGAATGGTAGTTCGTCGGTGGCAGTTAGAAGACCATTTTTGCCTTACAAATAACATAATAAAAAGAACAAATATTTTCTTGCCAAAAGAAGATGGTTTACAATACATATTTTACTGAATTTGGCTCCTTAGAAAAAGGAGGAGACATTTAAGGAATGTACAGTAAGTTCCTTCTATTTGCTCTATTGGCACGATCTTTCCTAACTTTGATTTCTATTTTTTTTTCTTTCAGCAAAAGTTACTTACAGTGCAGCCCTACAAAACTCAAAAAACCTGTGTCATTCTGTATTTTTCAAATAGAGTGTTTTTTCATATTCATAAATGAAAAATACTTTCCTTTGCTATACACCTTTGTCTTAATGGTTAAGATGAGCAGAATGCCTTTCTACAGGGCTTCATATCAAGGAAAGGCCCAGTCCTTCAAAGAGATCTTTGCAGTTTACCTACTGTCGTGGTTTAACGCCTACCAGCAGCTGGAACCATGCAGCAACTCACTCACTCCTGCCATTTTGGATGGGGAAGTGAATAAGAAGAGTAAAAGTGAGAAAATACTTGTGGGTTGAGATAAAGACAGTTTAATAGCTAAAGCAAAAGCTGTGCAAGCAAGCAAAGTAAAACAAGGAATTCATTCACTATTTCCCATGGGCAGGCAGGTGTTCAGCCATCTCCAGGAAAGCAGGGCTCCATCACGCTTAACGGTTACTTGGGAAGACAAATGCCATAACTCCAAACACCCTCCCTTTCCTCCTTCTTTATATACTCCCCAGCTTTATATACTGAGCATGACGACACATGGTATGGAATAGCCCTGTGGTAAGTTGGGAACAGCTGTCCTGGCTGTGTCTCCTCCCAACTTCTTGTGCACCCCCAGCCTGCTCAGTGGCTGGGTGGTGTGAGTAGCAGAAAAGGTCTTGACTGCCTATCAACAATTAGAAACACCAGTGTGCTATCAAAAGTATTTCTCATACCAGATCCAAAACATAGCACCATACCAGCTGCTAGCAAAAAAGCTAACTCTATTGTAACTGAAACCACACCACCTTCTGAATGTTTGAAGTTTACCTGTACTATAATATGATAGTCTTTAACTTGTCATCAGATAATGAGTAAAAGTTGACAATTTATCGGTCTAAATATCAATTAAATGATCAGATTTTGTTTTCCATATAATCACATTCTTTTAGCAGGCTTGTACAGCGTAGGAGTGAGTTTAGCCTCAGATAGGGTGCCTCGGGAATGATCTAATGTGAATGTTAGGCCTTCAGTTTTCTAGACTGAGTTATTCTGTTTGAAAACATCTTCTGACATGGACTGTGAGTTGACGCTCTGGACTCCTTAGCACCTGGTGTTTGCTGAAGGAATCTTTGCTTCTTGTCATCACACCGTGAAGAGAGAAGAAAGTCTACATGTATTATCATAGAATCTTTCTAACGTCTTGTTTCTATCCACACAGTTACTGTAATAAGGAAGTACAAAACCCTAAAAGAGTGATTTTCATTATTCAAGAAAACATTTAATGGAGTGATTTACAGAGTGTGAAAATTCATAGAGTTTGAATATGTGCTTGTGTGTATTCAAACCATTCACAAAACAGAGACATCCTATAAGTTCAGTCATAGGTCTTCTCTGCTAGAACCTCATGTTTGAGGATTACACCTCCTTGTAAGATCATACAAGACTTTTAGGAGCAGAAGCCGTTGGAAGTGTCAATGGTTCTCAGCAGTGTGCCTCGGTGGTTCAAAAGATTTGGTTTATTAAAGAGTTTCTACATTGCTCATGTAGAAACCACAGAAGTGCCATATTCCTTTGTTATAGGAAAATAAATCTTTCCAGTGATGATCTATAAAACTTTAAGGAATGTGTGTTTAATACTTCTACAACTTCCCTAATAATATGTATTGGTCTGCCATTTGTTATAAGGTTTAAATGTGTGCAGTCGAAAGAGAAATGGAATGAAACTTACATAGGATAAAACAATCTACAGCTACATACAACACGGGCCTAACTGTACAATATTCAGGAAAGTATACCTCCTGCCAGTTCACCTAGACATTTTGTCATCTTTTAAACTTCCAGCTTGTCAGATGTAATCATTTTGATGAAAAATGTTTACAATATAGAATCCATAAATAAAAATACTGTGTGTGCTAGAGAAGACATTTCCAACTTACCGCAAAATATGTCAGACATACAGTTGCTAAATATTGATGTCCTATCACGTTCAATATCCTAAAAAATTGCAAAGTATGTTACCACATTCATTTCCATATCAATTAACAACATAAAACCTTGGCCCTGTACTTTAGATAGTTGAAATTATAAATTGTTAATACAGGTAACAGAGTATAATTGGAACATTCATTGGTGTGAAGTGGTGATGTCTTCTTTTTTAGTCCCTTGTACCTGTAAATCATTCCAGATAACACATCTTAAAACTGAAGTGACAGGACTGACGAACGAATTCACACAGATTTAGTGTAACTCTTCACACTATATTCCATTGAGTGTTGCAATATATGTCAATTAATATTGCTTCTTTACCTTACAATAGTTTGAACACATTATGTTCTTTCCAAATTATTTTAAGAACTCTGTCATTAATAGAAATAAAAATCTGAGAGTATCAATTGTCTTTTACATCTCTAGCATCAGATAACAACTTACCCAGGTGTCAACTCTGAGATTTTCCAAAATGGTATTTCTAAAATAGGTATGATTAAAAGGACAGGTTGGCTCATGTTAATTTTTCATTACTATTGTTGCACTTAAAATAACTTAGTTTTCTTTTCTTTTAATATATATTTAAGTATGCCATATAATCCTCTTTTTTTTTCTTCAAATGATATTCACTAACTGCTGTAAAAGCTTTGGTAATTCATGCTTTGTTAACCTGAACACTCCATAATTGGCACATAAAAATTCTCAGCAAAGGCTTAATAGAAGAGACTTGCAATGAGGTCTCTTACTCAGATTCTCTTTCCTTAAAATATAAACCACAAGGATTGCTATTATAAAAGTGGTATTCTAAAAGCATAATTCATGTAGTATAATAATAATTACTCACAAAAATTAAATTATATTTTACTGTGCATTATAATCATTTATTTACTTGCTAGTTTGCAAGATTCATAAATTTTTTCCCTAAAAGAAATGCAACCTAAAGAATGGGCCAGTAGACGACAGACAGAATACATAAATTCTGTGTAAGACCCTAAAATAGTACTGAAGTAGAACAGTGTCTTTATTCTCTGCAGGAGTTATCAGAACTAGTAACAGTCTACTTCATTATAAATACATGAGTTAGTAACATTTCATGCTACAGAGTTTTCAGTTCCTAAGAACATCTCAGGTGATGTTTTCTGTGAAAACTGGTTTTACAATCTCATAAATCTTTGCTAAGAAAGATCACATCGTGCAATGCTTAATTATTATAAACCATTTCTAAAGACAAGGTGCTGAATGATGAAAAATTTGAGAAGTCAACTGAATCACAACAGCTACAAAAATGTTTAACTGATGATATATAGATTTTTTCGGGTTACAGTAACAAAAAGAAAATATCAGGAGCAAAGGTGTGCAATGAGCACCCTCTTCAAAAGAAACTGACAGAGCTCTAACTCAAACTCTTGGCAGAATCTATAAACCATAATGTGCAGTATTACTCTTTGGGGCATATAGTCTGCATGTTAAGTCTCACAATAATCTGTGTCCATACTGTCACAGTGCACTTTGAGGAACTGCCTAGGAACTGCATTTGGCTTATGGATAAACCGTGATGATCTAATATATAGGATAACGTACAGGAAATCATGCACATTAATTATATTATACAATTTAATAAAGGAATGTCATAACAGGGCACTTACAAGATTTCCACATCATTTGAAAACATTTCTAACAAACAATGCATAAGCAAAGTATCAGCATTTCTCTGTTTCTACATTTTTCAATATTTAAAGCACTAAATATTTTAAAATAAGGACAAACTTTTAACATTTTTTTTCCATGAAGACTGATTGACTGACTTATAAATCCCATCACAAAATGACATTTCCTATTTTTCTACTTATAGAGTTCATTAACATTGCTTATATGTTTACATAAAAATAACATTTCTTTGCACAAAAATGCTTCTATTAGTTCTATTGAGTTACCATTTTTGCAGCTGTCACTGACATTGACTTGCACTACAGCTTTGATTTTTCAGGCTCTCACAGTTCTAATGATAACCAGAGGGACTAATTTGAGTAACACTTTTAAATCAGAGGAAACATACAATTCTAAGTAAGCAATTAATAGAGATACTTTCTTCCTATAATACAAAGCATTAATATAGTGTTAGCTGTTCTAAAACTGCTCAACATAAATAACAAGTGTTACAGTATTTAGATAGTTTTAGCAAGTATATTTAAAAGTATTTGTCTGCAATTGTGGCACAAACAGTAATGGTTTGAATAAATATTAAGATAGTAAAATAACTCATGATAATAATGAATAAACATGTAGTGTTAAATGTTTTTACAGTATTTCACATTAACTCATGCTGCATAAACCAAAATTTCATACTCATCTCAGTCCCTTATATTTTATAACTTTAACACCAGTGTCATTTTTTCTAAAACAATCTCTAAATTGTAAGGAAATGAAAAGCTAAATATTTAGTATTGTTTTGTTTTTTTTTTCACTACACTGGGAAGTACATATATTCTGTACACGTTACTTCCTCCCTGCTCCCAAGCAGTTGACTGTTAATATCTTATAGCAGGTATCTGTGCACAGGATTGCTGAAGGGTCAATAGAAAGCTGGAATCCCTTGAGCAACAGAGTTAAGAGTGCAGAAATTTCTTTAATACCTTTAATTTTGATGACAGATGACTCCTTATCCTATCAAGTCCATACAACACTGACAGTATGGGCTAATATCTATTTCCGGTATCCAATTAAACACAGAACTCTTGGTAAGACGGAACATTATATTTACAATGATAGCTCTTTAACTCGTTCTTAGAACAGCTCAATATTTGGTCTTGAGAGTGCTGCCAATCAAATATAAAAAAGGCTGCCTTCAAGACAGCTGGGTACCATTTCTAAAGAGATTAAAAGAAACCACTGTAAATACTGTTATCGAAATAGATGAGTATGTTCTACACTCTGTGAGAAAAAAAATATGAAGAAATAATCTTTGCCACAGCTCTTGGCTGAGACTGGAGGAAGAATGCCTTGGTGTCGTTATGTTTGCGTCCATGAAATTTAGTGCTTAGCAGGAAGCAGAGATCAATTTTTTTCAAAATTACAGAGCTTTTACCATGGCTCCTCCAGTCTGCAAAGATCTCCTCAGTAGCACCTCACAGAGACCCCTCTCTATGAACAGGCAGCATTTTCATTCCTTTCTACAGCAAGTCCACTGTGATTTCCCAAACTTCCCTGTTTGGGGTAGGAGGGCACAAAGGAGGTGAAGACTTCTTCTTAATTGCATTCAATGTACTAATCAACTTGAATGTACAGTACAAAAATCTCCCATTTTTCATCACAAACACAGAATACATCCCATTATTAATCTGAATATAAGCAAACGTTTCTGATATGGCGTTTCATATATGGGGTAGGGGGGATGATTGTGCATGTTTCCTGATGTGCTGGAGCCAGGCAAAAATTCTGTATAAATACTTAAGAACCCTCACATCTATCTTGTTTGTATAAAATGAGAAGATGTCTTGTTAATTGGCATTACTTTCCTTTTAAGTATTTGAAATGGGAGCGTACCACTCCTTAATTATTATAAATGAAGTTTCTATTCATTAAGCATAATATTAATATTTTCCTTTTCTTTTCACTCATTACTTCCTCCTAAATATTTTCCACCTTGAAATTTTGTTCAAGTTATACACTTTAAGATTACAAGCAATTTTTTGTATACTTAATGTTCCATATTAAACAAGTGGAATTTAAATTCTCGTTTCCTTGATGTTCTGTTTTATGTTAAACAAATTGAGGATTATGCATTGATGGTATAAATATACATATAATCACTTCTTTAATTATGCATATGATTGCTGCCTAACTTCGTACTACGTTCCTACAGTTACTGCAGAACTAAAAGATTTTAATTTTCAATGTTTTTCACAATATTAATTCTCTTTCATTTCAGGGCTTCCTATTAAGCATATTTAAAAGATCTATGATGGCCCCGATGTTTACTTATCTGCATATTTATTGATTTTTTGTCTGTTTTCTTTAATGTTCTTTTAATGATAATTTTAAAGCTGTTTGAAAGATGGAAACGTAATCTAGAAATAGTATTTAATATGTCTTCTGTCCTGTAAATACTGGAAAAAGGGACTTGCAGCATCATAATGATTGTTTCTCTTTACCACGATGAAAAGATTTAATACTTAATAGAAAAAAACACTTGATACAAAAGCATCATCAGATTTTCAAACCTGATAAAGGTGGCCACCTAAGGGCACTTGTTTCCTGTGCCCCTCTTCTGTCAGTTCTGAACTGAACTAAGCAGTTTGCAACCTGGAAAACTCATGTCATCCGATAAACTCTGACAATGCGTGTTTCAAGTTTTTATGCGTTATGTGTAAGGACGGTGCCTTGGCAGAGCAGCGCCGCGGCCCCTTCCCTGCGGTGTCAGGCACCTGCTACCAGGTGCAGCTGTGGGTGGAGGGTGGCAGGGCTGCGGAGCAGGAGGTGTTAAAGGGAGGGAAGGCCAACCTATCTGGGAGGGAGGGAGGGAGGAAGGAAGGAAGGAAGGAAGGAAGGAAGGAAGGAAGGAAGGAAGGAAGGAAGGAAGGAAGGAAGGAAGGAAGGAAGGAAGGAAGGAAGGAAGGAAGGAAGGAAGGAAGGAAGGGGTGGGTGGGAGCAGTCACAGTGGCCCTCAAGGAGGAAAGGCTTCTGAGCCTACTGCTGCCAGGGGCTGAGCGCTACAGAGAGGAAACAGGTCTTGAAGTAGAAGGCTAGGTGATGCCGCTGAGCCGTGATGTTTCAGCAGGTACGGTGAACTTAACTGTATCCCAGTTAAGGTGTTCCAGACAATAAATTTTAGCCTGCTATGACTAGCAGGTGGTAAGCTGTGCTGCAGGATGCTGTTAGTCCCAAAAGGAAGAGCTGCCAGTTGGGTAGGTAGAATCATGTCCTTCTTGGCTTTTTTTCCCCTCAGAAAACCAGAGTTGGCTAGCTACCAGCCGGGTGGCTGGGACTGCAGTGGGATGAGATGGCTGAGCTGACCTGCCTGCTGGCCGTTGTTGAAGGGGCAGCACTGTGTCTTCCCCTTCTCCTGGCTGTGCATTTTCCCTTCTTTGCTTTGTTGGCTGGTGCTTCTCTGACCTCTCTCTGAGCCAATTCAGTTCATTAAACCACTGGCAAACTAAACCAACCAAAAAACCAAATAGCTTTCTGCTGGATTAATGAGTCAGTTTACTGAGGGGTCAGATTCGTGCCAGAGCTGGAATGTGAGGGAGAGGAGAATGGGACTGCTCCTTTTGGCATCAGAAAGCTGTTAAGTCTGCTCAGTTGCTCCTGAAGCACACCCCTCCGACTGCAGTGTGACAATGCAGATAAGGCCAATCAAAAGGCTAACCCCTGCTGAAAGGGATGTTCCTACTTCCTTCCTCCCTCCCCAGCCTGGCTTTGTGCTTCTCCTGGCACTAATGCCTATTTAATCCTACCACCAGCTAGTTTGGGGGAGATTACTGCATTCTTTTGTTTGTTGGGGTGGCTTTCTAACCTACTTGCTGAGGGGTCAGATGGTGGTAGGGAAGTAGTGGCAATGAGTGGCTGGACTTCCTCTTAACGTGTCAGTTAGCCTTTGAATTGCCTTAACTGCTTTGTTAGGCTGCACTCTGTGGTTCTGTTGGCTAATTATTGGGAGCAGCTGAATCCCAGAGAAAGATGAAAGCATAGCGTGCGGGCCCTGCAGGCTGAAAGGAACCGTTAGTGTGTAGGTGATGACAACTGATGAAGACTTGGATGGTCCCGTAACCAGGCTGAGGAGGTTCAAGTGAGAAAAACTCTCATTTGGGTGACTGAAAGCTGGTAGAAGCAGGTCATGCAGCAGAAATGACAGCTGCTGTAACGGATAAGACTGGCTTCGTTACCAGACAGCAGTTGTGTGGTAGCAATAGCCCATCTAAGTGAAGTATGATTTGTAAAGCTGAACTTACTACAAGTATGCATGTGTATACACATCCATATGGGCTTACAAGAAACCAAATGACCAGAGTCCTAAACTGCAGTGAGTTTCAGCATTTGAAAGCTGGAAATATGCATGTGTCTCACCTATGTTGAAGTGGATGTGGAAATACAGTATCTGGGAGCTATCTTTCTAACTTAAATTTTATTCCAGACTGCTCTTTGGTTAAGGCGTCTATGTTTAAAATATTTGACTATAAATTAAGAAAAGCCTCATGCTTTTTTAATATCTTGCATTCAAGAACAAAGTGGGACCGTGAACTGTACTGAGCTTGTGTTCACTCAGGTTCTGGTTGAGGGTTATGCCAAAGGCAGTGTGTGTGGGTTTGGTTTTTTCTTTTTGACTGGGGAAAACCACCTTGTTACAACTGGTTCACACCTTGTCTCACAAAGCCAGGGATAGATTCACAAAATTTTATGTACTAGTCTTTACCAGATACACTTTCTGCTTCTAAGAGCACCCGACTTCTTTTCCCTGAGGACTTTTTTCTCCTCTGAATTTGTACTGCATAACCCTGGAAGTTTTATGTCTTAGACTGGGCAGGCCTATGCTCAGCCACTCATACTCACCATGCAATAATGGGCAAACTTAAAAATCAGGTGTATCTACCACATGGAGTAAACATGGTCTTCAGTTTCTTTTTTATCTCTGCCAATTGTTTATAAAACACTTGCTAGGACTGAATCTAACAGTGGATAAGATTTCAGATAAAGCTATACTTATGCAATACATATATATACAATATGCAGATTCTTCACTAGATAAGTTACTATGGGACAGAGTAGCTCTCCATACTTAGTCTGTGAGCCCTGGCTTTTAAAAAGAGAAGCTCAACCTGATGAGCAGCAGCTGTGCAAAGAAGCTCCTGATAGCACAGGGCCCACTTCTGCTTTTGCATTCACCATAGAATGGATGAGCAAGATGAACTGTTGACCTGAAGAAACTGGCAAGTGATTTTCAGACATGTCAGCGTGCCAAGCCCAGAAAATAGAACTATTGTGTGTTAACTTTGGATTAATTATTTTCTTAGGATCCTGGAAAGGTAAAACTCTTAATAACTGTGCTGTAGGACAGACTACCACTCTGACTGCCGAAGACAGACTTGACAACATGCACTGAAGTAAGTAAGCAGGCCAAGCACACTGCAAGAGGGTGTTAGAAGATTCTTGTGTCAATATTCTTGTTAATTTTTGAGACAGATGTATTGGGGGTGGATATTCTGGGTATAGGTTAATTTACGTAGACTTCAGGTAAGACCCATGGTGACGATAACTATACAGAAAATAAAAGCAGAGCTAAAGTACCTCACTTGGTTGCCACTCTGGCATGAACAATCTGTATGGACTTAAATTGTTAAGACATTTATTGTCCCTGTATCCAGTGCATGTACAGAACCTTACACATTGATTATTTTTGCAGTGGATAGATTTGAATTCAATTGGTTCTTTTATCATGCAGTTTGGTTTAGGTTTAGGGTGATGTTGTTCTGAGCCATAAGTGCCTTTCAAGTCATGTTACATGGTGAAAAATGAATGTATTTATGGTATGCACAGCAATATATGGCAAGTGTTCTTCAGACTTACTGAGACTGAGCATGATGATAAAATATAAATTAATAAAAAAAGATCTGTGCTTTGACTAGCTATTAATAAAACAAAAATTATTATATAATTGGAAATTAGGAAAGCAGTTTTAGCCTTTGCAGAATTAGACTTGGCTTGGAAGCCACTTTTTGCTTCTTGACCCACATATGATTTATCATCTTTTACCTTGAAATTTAATTGATGTGATCTTGGAAAGGTTTGGCTATCAACATAGGACAATAATTACAAAAGGAGTTGCGCTAGGGTTATCAAAATGGAGTTTGAAAGTGTGACTGACTAGTGAAAATATTTCAGATCTCTCCCCAGAAAGGCATATTTACAACTTTCAAAAGTACCTAAATGACTTGAAGCTTCAGTCCTGCTACTTTTTACTGAGTTTATGCTTCTGGAAATGTTACCAGTTTCCATAACAGAAGCATGACAAGTGCTTTTACTCCAATAGCAGTAAAGGATATGATATTTTATGTTACAGATTGCAGTTTCCCAAACCTTCAAAGGTGTTGTGTGTTTTTTATCATAGGGATAGGAGACAGTGAATGAACCCTTACCAATGCAGCTCACAAGAGAACTAGAAGGATTCCAGAAATGCAAGACGTAGAACCTTCAAGTCTGCCCCGAACTTCTGTGACATGCAGACTGTGAAATAAATTGCTGGAGAACATAGTGCTTTCCCATGTTTCAGCAAAAACTTGGCAATTAGAATGTATCAAATGGCTTAAAATGTGCACCTAGCACATATGTCTGATGACTGTCAGAACTCTTTTATTCAGACCTAAAATATATTAAAATTACTTGGATAGGTATGATGTTTGATCATTTATTTCAGCATCCTTTGGTTTACGATTTATACTGTTCCCATGAGTACAATATACTTGCCACATAGTAATAAAGCTGATTTCTTTAAAAAAAAAATGCATATATTACCTGTGAATCACCAGGAAAATCCTAGGTGAAATAATTCACATGCTGGAATTTAGAAAGGAATAAAGCTACTGTGGGGAGGAAAGCAAAAAATAGGTCTATAAGGATGTGGCAAATAAAAATATTGGAGGAAGAATATATCTATGTTGGTAGATGCATATATAGTTTTTGGAGTTCATATTCAAACTTTGCAAATAATTGATTTTCAGGTTATTAAAAATTCAAATTAATGTACATTTTATTCAATGGCTGATGTGATAAAAATTTCCTTTCACAAAGAAAAAAGGAAATAGAAGTGTTTTGGAAAAGAGTTAACTTTATTAAGACTTCCAGAATGTAATTTTTTATGCACTTGCAGTATTACCAAAATGAAGGACTTGATTCTACTACAGGAAGAGATGCTTTCCCTTTTGCTTCATAGCCCAGTAATGATTCACTTATGAAGCCATGAATGTCTGATAAAATTCCTCTAAGCAAATACTAACTGTAGCTCTTGAAAGTGATGGAGGCTTTGAGTTTTTATTTCAGAACCAGCAAGTACCTGCCTACATGACTTCCCAAAGAAAAGATTGACAGGCATTCAAGAGACCTCTGTGCTCAGATGACCTGGGTAGCTTGCTCCATGAGGACTGCTTTGTCTCAGACTTGCTGCTCTGAATAGAGTGTACTATTTAATTACATATTTCCCACTTTCAAAGGGACAACTTGGTTCTGAAGGGGAAAAGGTTTGGAGGGAAGGATATGAATATGAAGAATCTCTTCTGACGAAGCTGTACCCTTTTTCAAAAGCGCACATTGAAGTTGGACCTAGAAGCTAGACTACATCTGTTTCAAATAAATGATTCATGACCTCAGGTGTCCTACAACTTGTTCCTTAACAAACAGTAGGGAAAAAAGCCCCTTTCCACGTCTGTTGATTTTCAGCCTAGGCCCTAATTTCCTTAGTTTAAGTACTTGAGGCAAAAATAGTGAATCAGGCCACCTCAATGTCTTTTCTCACCTTTATTCTGGTTGAAGCTACCAAGGAGTCACTTGGAGCTTTGTCTCACTGCAGTGGAAAAAGTATACTGCCATGGTGTAACTGATGCTCTGATTTCAGCATAATCACAGTAGTGCAGAGCATTAAAGAAAAAAAGATGTTCCCTTTACAGTCTATCCAGTTGAATTTTAGCAGGTGCTAGGTAGGGCCTGTGGACATAATGGGTGCCCTACAGAGACTGAAGTCCAGTGAGTTTCAGCTCTTCCCTTGGGGAGAGTTGCTGGCTTCCTTCTGGGTCCTGAAAGCTTGGACAGTAATCACACTGCAGGGAGCCTCCTAGTAGTTTAATTGCAAGTTGCTGGGGAGTATCTTTGAGCTGTCTTTTTGAATAGGTGGTCATACTAAATGTGATATTATTTTTAATGCATTTTTAAAAAAAAACCCACCACAAATCTACCTATGAGTGAATGCTTTCTTCAGTCTGACAACTTGAAAATGTGAAAAAAGGATTCTGATTTGAAAAAAAATAAACTTTTACACTTTGGCCTATCATTTTGAGAATACCTTGCCCGGAGTTGTTCTTAAAAATGGGTTGTTTTGTAAAAATTGTATTCAAGGAAAAAAATATTTCAAAAGATACTTTGATGTTTGAGGGGGGGAAGTAATAGTGGCAAGCAAATATTTTTCTATATATGTATCTGAATGATTGATACAAACATTCATGGCAAACATCTATTTCAATGATTTTTTTTTTTCAGAAAATAAATTTTTGGGAAAAAAACCCAACAGATTACTTATTGGCACCATTATATATAAAAAGCCAAATCACATGTGTTCATCATGCTCATATATAGATTTTCTTCTTATGGTTCTATTTTTATTCTATGTGTCAGATTTGGGAAAATATTTGGCTAATTAGGAGTATCTTGCAGGATAATTTTGTTTCAAGCAGGTACTTTATGTATTAGAGTTTTAATTCATTGAGCAGGATGTGTTTGTTGTTCTAAAACCAGGTAGCTTCCAGCTTATATATTACTTACATGTATTTTTTTTTAAAGGAGGACATGATTGTAAGTTGGTGTAGGCATCATAAATGTTTTATATGTAGTAACACTTGTAAATGCTTCCACTCTCTTAGAATGTTTTATCTTGTCCTAGAAATTGCAGCACCTTGTCATTGCTTACAAAAATCATGCTGAAGTTCATTTGTAATTAAATCTTCTACTATAGTTCTGTAAAATAGTGAGGTGTTAACTTAAATTTGCATTCTCAACTCACTTTTGTTTGCTTGTCTGAAGAAGAGATGACTCTTATCTATGAACAAATTTACTTCAAGTAGCCACTTGTATGTGTAAACTTAGTTGGTTTTTATGTAGAAAGCAGTGAAGAATGCCAGCCTTCGTACTTGAATGGCAGTACTAAAATTGTTTGACATTGAAGTGGTCACTTAAACTGAGCATAAAAAACTGGTATGGAGGTGTCATTTCAGTCAAACAATCAATCACTTGCTTAACTTTCAGCAAGTGTTAGTATTTTTTTCTGCTCATCAAATATGAGTTTACTGGGTGAATTAAATAGGATTTAAGATTAGTTATGCTCTAAATAGACAAACTCATCATGCAAGTAACTAAATTTCTGACCTGTTTCTCCTTGTAGACTATGTGAAGATTCTCTTATCAGTGGATGATAGTTTTGTAAATGTTATGGAAACACAAGTATTGCATGAAATTATAAATGAGTATCATTTTGAAACAAGCTTGAATAATGGAGTGATGATATGGGGCGTGAATGTAAGATTGACATTCTTGTAACAGATCCCAATGAACATCCTTAAAAGAGCTTCAATTCCTACAGGCCAGAAATACTTCCATGCCACATCATATGCTTCCCTAAAACTTTCAAACCACAACTCAGTTCTTTGGTTTACAAATGAAGGCAGAGTACTGTGTTGGTTTCTCAAGCCAATGGGCAATCTCTGCCCTGTCCGTTTGTCCCCGTTTTCCTTAGCTGGATAGACCTGCTGCTCTCCTGAGGTCTGATTCATCAATGAGGGGAGAGGAGGGAGGATACAGTGTAGGTCTCTTTCAGTGAGCAGAAAAAACTAAAACCAAAACCACCAATGTAAACCAGCTAATAAAAACACCAGAAGATGCTTAAACCAAGGTTTTGGGGAAAGGATTTGGGGAAACAATGTCTAGTTGAGTACCTCGGGTTTACAGGTTTTGTGCTTTGTGCTTTCTGCCATGGAGATGAATCCACAAATGGCAAGGTGGTGTGTGGCTGTATTAGGCTCAGTGCTTCAGACACTGGAAGCCTAAATATGTATTCTAAGTAAGAAATCCCTGCTTTTCCAGAGGAGTTTGGAAATACTAAGGCTGATATTTTAAAATGAGGCAATGACGATCTTTGGGCTGTCCCTGCAGAGTTGAGAAAGCAAACTTCTCTCTTACAGAAATAATTTTCATGTCTCTTAAATGGAAAGTTTTAAGAATTTTCATTCTACAGGAAATTCCAAAAATTTTTTTTTCAGATTTGTAACGGAAAAAATGTTTAGAATAAAATATTTGTTTTCTGATTTGTAATGTAAAATGATTAGAATTTCTCAGCAACAATGATCTGAGTGCCTTCTGTAGCCATATCACAACTGCAAATCTGGACAAGAAGCAGGCTTGAATCTACATTTCTGAGTTCCATCATCCCTTTTTTTCTCCATAATCTGGTTTGCAAGTAAGGGAGCATCTAGGCTTATGAGCCAGCTTTGAGATCAATCTTTCTTACTACTAACTGATAAGGCAAGAAGAGACTTGACAGGACAAATCTGACGACAGCATAGTATCAGTATTTTCTGATGTTTCAACTAAATATTTCTTAGCTTCTTGGTTAAGAAAGTTTTCGTAGCAGGGCTGTGAGACACTAGAATAAGTTAAACATACTTGAGGTTCAAAAGTCTGAGAATTGTTATTCCATTTAAAGTAGTAGAAATATGTATTAAATTTCTGCTCTTGTAAAACACTTAGGAAGACTGCAACACTGAGTATATCTAAAACCTAACTTTTGAGTAAGTTCCACTTTGTTTATGCCATTTCCACTGTTTTAATACTTAATAGAAAAAACAGTTTATAGTACTCTGCAGCTTTAGTTGTATTTTAAATAAAAATTTCTAAATTTTAAATGAACAGTCAGTTACTTGAATTTCTGTTTTAAAAAAATTACAAATGGTCCATTTTAATGTCTCCCCCTCCAAACTGGTCTTTCTCAACCCATAAAAATATAGGGGGCTAGATTATTGCTAAAAAAAAATATCCTTCAAGTCATGGTCCATTCTAGAGGAGGTTTTCAGCTGATGAATCTAACAGTGCGATGGTTTGCATAAGACTTTGTTGTTGTTATTGCAGCAAAGTAGGCTTGATTATGTTACAGGTGTAAGTCCTCCATGCCAAGAAATTGTACAAGCAATTCTGTTGGTTCTGTCTACTGCTTCAGAGCTATTTAGAAGAATCAATTGGATACACCTTTGAGTGCCACTTCTGTAAACAGGAAAATACTTAATGTCAGTAGATGGTGCTCAAGAGTACATAGCTTATTTCCTTGGTTTTTGTAAAGCTGGTTTAACATCTGCTGTGCCCAGAAAATGGCTTCCTTTATGCAGTACTCTCAGAAATGTCCACAGATTTGATTTACTTGAAAAGTTAATTCTATAGAGACTTCTACTTTTGACGGGGTTTGCTAAATGCTTCTATTAAGTCTGTTTTGTTCATTATGTGCTGTGTCTGAAATGGAACCCCATATTTGTAGGTATGGCCATAATGCTAAAGCCAAGCTTGACTGAATCTGATCAGGTGCTTTGTGTTGATTGAAATGAAATTTCTCTCTGTAAAATCAGTACTTAGATGTCTTAAGTGCAGATGGTTTATTTTCTTTCCTTGCCTTGAGGTCTTCTAAACACTTGTGGTTGGAGGTACCTAATTTAGCAATTTGCTACACTTCAGAAATATTTCCACAATGGTAGAAGTGAATATAGTATGAGAAAATCCATTGAAGTATATTTGTAAAGAGTCTATTAATGGGCTAAAATGAGGATTAGGGTCTCAATGAACTCATTGCGAAATAAGGGTTGTTTATATTCTATTGATTAGATTAGCATTAAATATTTTTTAAAAATATTAATAGAGAATATTTTGTTGAAAATAACATTTTTAATAATGACAACTGATCTAACTAGAGTGTTTTAAATGTTAGTTAGTATTAAATAAGTCTTTCCATATATTCGTCCTGATAGAATTAATCCATGAACACAGTATTTCACATTCCAGTCAAACTGTAGTAACAGGAGTTTACAGACTGACTGTAGTCATGTATTTCCCACTAACATCAGCAGTGGTTTTTGGTATCTAGCATTATTAAGAAACCAGGTATTTAACTAGAGATATTGGCTGAGGTGATCTATGCTATGAATGAGATGAAAATTAAACTGAATGAGATTAATTTAACAGCCACAATTTAAAGCTCTAACTGTATGCTTACATATGTTGGATTGTCATGTTGCAAGATAGTAAAGGCTCTAATCTGTCCATAACTGCATGTAAAGTACTGTGTGGCTGTTATGCTAGAACAGATACTGTTCCTGTAGTCCACTGAGGGTTTTAAGAATGGATATCCTAAAAGAATTGGTGTTTTTTCAGAGGCATTGATTACTCTCCTGGATATGCAAAACCAAAATTCTAAAAGCAAGCCGAGTATTTTACATTCTCAAATTTCTGCTGGGGGAGAGAGGGAGCAATTAATTTCTAAATTCTATGTTGCTCTCCATAATTAGTGTTCAGCTTTTGGAACCTTTTGAGGATATCACAAGATTTTTTTTCTTTCCAATTTGTTTTTTCATTTTAATTTTGAAAGTGTATATAGATGTGAAATCTCATGGGATCATGTTGCTTTTTTGGTGGAAACAAAGAGTGCAAAACTTGTAAGTATTTTTCTTTTGAGACTTGTGAAGAAAGATTTAAAAAAATAGTGGAATTTGGCTTCCGTATTTTCCAGAATAATGTAACTGAGATTTTTACTAGAGACTGCCATAGTAAAATATAAACAATGCAGACAAGTGTTAATGACGTCACTCAGGGAGGTTTTCTCATGCTCTTTGTCCAGATAATGAAGTGAAGACATGGCAGGGTAGATGATTAAATATTCATGTTTGTTAACAAAGCAGATATTCTGAATCACATATTAACTTTGTGAAAATGACTAAAATTTTTTGACTGCAGTGAAGCTATCTCAGTAGCATCAGCTGAAGATCCAGTCCTCTAAGTTTATGTTACATTGCTTTCTAAGAAAGCTTTAAGAAAAGCTTTTAGAAAACTTGCTTTAAAGAAAAAGATCATTTTCTTGATCTTAAAATTCTGAAGAGTGTTTTGGGAAATGATAGTAGTTCTCCTCAGTCTAGATTTATATTACTGTGATGTAGGTATTAATTTAGAACAGTAACACAAAACTAGGAATGCTTCATGCTGGAACATGGGAGTTAGCGTATACAAATATTTTTTTTCAGTTTAGAGAGAACATTTAAAAGTCTACATTTCTTAATGTTTAACATCCTGTAATTCTAAGTGGTTTCCTTTTCCTAACTTTTGCCAATGATAATTTTCATTGAGGCATGAAGGTGAGGCTTTTTAAAAAAATATTGTTAACAGTTTACACCCTTCTGCCACAGTAGAGAGAGAAAAAAGAATCTGTCCTTCAGTCTGTCCATGGTATAGTTAAAAAAAAAAAAGTATAAACACTGAATTCCTGAGCTTGCTGTGAGATGGAAGGTCATTAACAGGGCACTTGAGCAGATTGGTATTACAGTCAATTGAGACGCTGAAACATCCTAAATGGCCTAATGCAGCAACTAAGTGCTTCTTAAATTCCAGAACTTTTACTTGAGCAGAGCATTCATGACCAAAGTGAATTTCCATTTCCTTTAGTAAATGCTGTTTTTTATATAGTCATAGTTGAAGAGGCAACATAGTGTAAACACAGAAGTTTGATTCTATCTCCACAGCAGCACTAAACTAATTTGTCAAGTTATAAACATGAAATCTGAGTCTCAGCTAAATATATATTGTTACACATTAAGTTAATAGAAATGGCAGGAGTTTTTGTGTTAAGATATACATACACGGTCAATGTAGCCATGATAGACTAATCAGTATGCAAATTAGAATGGTTTCATCCTTTGGGAAACTGAAGTTTTACCAATGTCAAATCAATTCATCATTGTAGATAGATTAAATTAGATTTCACTTAACTTCTTTATGTTCTAGAAGTAAATTTGTCAGGAAAGAAGGAAAGGGAGGGAAATTCCTGGTATTTGATTTTTTTAATAGCTGTTCTAGTAAAAGTTCTGTTAGCTGTAATAGCTGTTCTGCCTTTAGATCTAGCAGTACATAGTAGGAGAGCGCGAGATGTTTAGGTAAACACAGAGGTTTTGTTTGTGGTTGTGTCTATCTCATTTGAAAGTTGTGAGGACTTTATTTGAGGGACAATACAGAAAACATTTCCCTATGTGTAAATTCCCAGATGAAAGGTGATATCTGCATGGTTCTTCATACTAAATATAAGAGCCTCCTTTAGTTTTAATTGTAGAGACTACAGATGGAAGAAAAGGACATCTAATGTAGAAAAAAAAAAAAAAATCATCAGAAGCTATTTAGCAAGGTTTTGTGGACAGGCTGGTCCAAGTGCAGCAGCTGAGAGATAACAATAGTGAAGTCTGAAGGTTTCAGAATACTAGAACTCTATTTGGCAACACTATGTAGCTGCAGTCTTGCATAGGAGTCATATTTCCATCAATTAAAAAAATGTTCTTCTAAAAGTTTAGAGTTTGTGAACCACTTTGAAAAAAGTAACCTGAAGTAGCTCTACAGTGCCTAGTAGATGATATTTGCTGAGTCTTCCTGTAACTTTTTGCTGTTGCTATCTCATCCCTCTATCCAGGGTTATCACCTTTGTAACAGAAGACAAAAGAGAGTACATGGCTATGCCCCAGCTGCTTCAGTTTACTATCCAACGCCTTAAACACCTTTTGAGACTGGGCTTGCATAGAGATGCCGGGCTGTGATTTGGAGTTGCCGAGTGAGCAGCACATGCTCCCTTTTCCTGACTGTGTGATCAACAGCCAGCTCAGCAGAGAGGTAGCTATCAAACATCTGGGAAACAGGAGGAGGGCAGGTGTACCTTAGTGTCAGTTGTTTGCCCACTTGCACCAGTCAGAGATCTTATTCAATGTTTCACAAATTACTTCTTATGTGTCTAACAGATTCCCATGTTATATTTTGTGGGATAACGTTGGCAAATGAGTGTTCTTTCCTTCTCTGTTCCTTCTCCTCTCCTCTATGATCTGTTCTTTCCTTCCAAGTGAATCTTTCACAACTTTTTCCTAATTTCACCAAGCAGGTTCTAAATTCAGTGGGCTTCCCTTTTGTGCATCTGCCCTCCCAAAGTCTGTTGCTGTTACAGTCTTGACAAGCACGGCTTAAAGAATTTGAAAGATGAAAGGCTCTCATGTTTTAAGGACCAAAGCACAAATCCAGCGATGCACTCAGGTGTGTCAAGGCCACTCAGTGGTATACCTAGAGGTAGTGTTTTAATGTGCTCTCCTCAGTAAGACCCTGCTCAAATGTATTGCTCTTATCTGAGGCCATATGTTGCACTAATCTGTGTAAAGGCTAAGACTAGGGCAAAGTCAGCTGCTGTTAATAGCTTTCCCTTTTTGTCTGTCTTACCAATAGCCCTCCCTCACTTGGGGAAGGCAGAGAAAGGGAGCAAAAAGGAATATCTGTCTATACAGTAAAGCAATGGAAAGAAAATAAACCATAACTTGTTGAAACAGTGAGATTTTGGAAAGGTTTTGGAAGGAAGAATAAATGGAAATTTCGATATGCATAAAACTCTCTTACAACTTTAGAATACTTAAAGCCTCTTCATAGTCTGAAATAGAAAAATAAGTTCAATTGCATTGCTGCACACTTTAAAGATTAAATAACTTTTTTTTTTTAACAGAAAGGTCTTATTTTATTTCTAAATTGTTCTGTCACCAGATAGGAAGTTTTAACTACTAAGGTGAATAATATGACTATGAGCACATTTTCAAATTAGTAAAACCAAAAACCAGTTTCAGTTAACTTTGCGTTTTATTTAGTAGCTTGATATTCCGAAGTATTTACTACTAGCTTTTAGTTTTGAACCCTTATCTATATGTTTGGGTACTACAAATTATAGTCTCAGTTTCTCAGGCTGATATACTAGCCATCATTTAACCTTTCAAAAGTAGTGTTTCTCTTTTCTGGGAAGTCAGAGACAAAATGTGTCTGTATGCGGGAAGAGTCCAATGTGCACTGGAAATGGATTTATGACACGAAAATGGATCAGCCATGTGTGCAGTAAATCTACATCAGAGGTGCATCAGACCTACGTTGTCTTTAAAACAGAATAAAGTGATGCATGCCCAGTGATCCCTTGCTCTGTTTTTTGGACACCTGAAAGTTTGACCAGAGCACCCTGGACACTTGGCAGGAAGTGGAATGCTGAAAATTCTAAAGAAAAGTTCAAAAAGCAAGTGTGTGGCAAATGACATCTGAAAAGCATAAGTTCAGACTCACTCTATTTTTTTTTTTTTGTCATTCAGCCTCTTGTATGGGATTGATTTCATAGATAAAATTAGAATCCTGCATAAAGTGTTTGTGATTGTACCTGTGTAAAATTGGTGGACACTTCTAAAAAAAGATATGATTTTTGAAATGTATTTAGTTTTAGTTGTTCACTAAAGGGGAAGGAAAGATAGATATCCAGATTAGGCAATGTTCTATGCCACAACAGGAAATACTCTTTATTATATTTATTTTTTCTTCCTCTAACAGTGGGAGGAAGTCTGTGGAGAAAAAGGAGTTGATTTGCAAGGTATCTCTCAAATCAACAACCAAATCTGAGAATGGTACCTTTATTTGCTGTTTACCAGCATTTTGCAGATTGTGTATCTTGAGTCCAACCCTATATTAAAGTTGATCTCAAATCACATTGGGTTACCTGCTTATTATGGCACAAGATTCATTTCTCAGAGGATCTCATTTCAACTATCATATAACATGCTGCTTATCTATTGATCTTTTGAACTTTCAGGTCTGCGTTTGTTCCTCTACTGTGGCTTTGTAGCCACTGATTAAAGCTGTAAAGCATAGTTTACTGCTGTTAATAGCTTAGTATCTTCATTAATAGATGATATACCTTAAAGAAACTTTATGTCCACCTTGTAGTTTCTCTTACATTTTTTACTTTACATATTTTTTTAAGCCAGTAGATACTGCACATGGTTTTCTTAAAATTTTGTTTGAATAAACACTTCATGAGTTGAAAAAAAACTTAATAAATAAATAAAAATTATAAATATAGATACTTGATAAAATCTTGACTATGACTGCATGTCCATGAAAGTATTCTCAATAGCCTTAAAATATGGTCCCTGAATCACTAATAAACTGCCATATAACAAAAAAATAGATAAAAAAACCCTGGTGGAAACACTGGTGAATAAACCTTTGAGATAGATTATATGAAAATATTTTAAAAGATTATTAAATGTCTTGACTAACTTCTCATAGTTATTCTTAAAAGAAAAGTAATTTCTGGATTGCTAGTTCTAAAGGGGGGTGTGAAGGCAGACTTTAGTTTGTCTGACAACAACAGTGTTTTCAAACCCCAACAGTAAAATAAAATAAAAAATAATTTCACTTTAAATTATAAAAAAATTGTAAAAAAAAATACTTTAAATCCTAAAGCAAAATTCTCTTGGATATTTATTTTTACTAAACATGGTCGAAGAAGTACAAAATCCAGTATTCAATGCAAAGACCAGCCTGCTTTTTGGCCAGCTGTATAAGCAATTGAGAATGTTAATTTTGAAAGTGCATATTATACTTATCAACAATCTTAAAAAACAAAAGGGAAGGAAGTTCCCAGTATTTCTTAAGAGCAATCCTAGCCAGTTCATTTTCACTATCTTGTTCGTTGTTGCCTGTATGTAGCACAGGTGACTCAAAAGGATACTTAATCTATATCTGATTAACATTTTACTACAGTGTCTTTCTACAGGGAGAGACGAGAAACAGCTGTTGAAGGGTAGAAGGGCCTGTTCCCTTCTGGTAGACCTAGAGATGGTATTATCAGTAAGCAAGTTGTTATGAAGTTTTTTAGGGGAACTCTGTGCTTTATTCTTTGAAGAAAACATTGCTTTTGTTTTGCAGTGGGAAAGAGACAAAACATTTGAGGAGGTTCCTTTGACTACATCATTACCACAAAGTAAGTGGACTTTCTTTTTGCTGGATGATAAACTCATGTTGGGAGTAGTCATAGCCAATTCCAGCAAGACAACTAATGAAATCATTGCTATAAATCCGCTCTCAGCTCATCTCACCTATTTATCTAAATAGTGAAATTAGAATTGTGTCTGTAAATAATTTTTGTCATGTTGTATGAGGTTGCGGTTGCAAAAAAAATTACATGTTCATTTTTCATCTTTAATAGACTTTCTAATTATATAATCCTTAAAGCAAAGTAGAACAAATGACTGCCAGCTCACTGGACAAGGTTAATGGAGTAGTAAGTACCTCCTCTTATACAGCACACAGTGCTGGATGTAGCGATTACAGTTCCAGATTTAGAATAGATGAAATATATTACTATATATTATACTATATAACTATAACTTCTCATGTATGACACTTGATAACGCAACCACTTTTTAAAAAAACATCCCCAACTTGGTGATTTCATTAAACTAAAAGATTAGTGAGAACACCAGTAAGACAAAACACATGAGCAATTGTTTAAAATTAAGCACCAATTTAAATTACATAAAGAGTAGGTATATGCTATCTTGTTTAGAATCTGAATATAATTTGGTTTTATTGGTAGAGGAATTAGTATATTTTAAATTAACTAATCCTGCTTAATTTTTGTATTATAAAATTTAATGCTAATCTGAAAGAAATACTACTAATCTTCGCACTTAATTAAATCTAGGATGAAAAATCTGCCTTTGGGGTTTTCTGGTAGAAAACCTTCTCAGTCCTTCATTGTTTGATATAATTACCAAAATCCAAATGTAGGTTTTAGGATCTGAAAAAACACCAGAAAAATAAGCTTAGTAGGTTTATTTTTTTGAGGGGTGTAGAATTCAGTGCTATTTAGTTAATCTCTTTAGAACATACAAAAAATAAGAACTGAGTCTATTTTTTTTGTGTGTGTATGGAAACATTATTTACAAAAAGTTATGGGACACTCGGTTTCTATAGAAAGGGTGTGAATTTGAGAGGAGACTGAACAATTTAAAACAAATCAATTGGAATAAGTAGCTTTTACAGAATCACAGGATGGTGTAGGTTGGAAGGGACCTCTGGAGGTCATCTTGCCCAACTGCCCTGCTCAAGCAGGGCCACCTTGAGCTGTTTGCCCAGGACCATGTCCCAACGGCTTCTGATTATCTCCAAGTAGGAAGACTTCCCTGAGGAACCTGTGCAAGTAGTCAGTCATCCTCACAGTAAAAAAGCATTCCCTGACCTTCAGAGAGACTATCCTGTGTTTCAATTTGTGCTCACTGCGTCTTGTCCTGTCACATGGCACCACTGAAAAGAGCTTTGCTCTGTCGTCTTTGCTCCTTTTTGACAGGTATTTATATGCATTGATAAGATCTGCCAAAATAAATTAGATAAATGAAATGGTAAGATTAATCTATCAAATAAAAAGGTAAAAATATATAAATTTCTTGCTGTATTGAAGATAAATTTATGAACTGATTTAATGTATTATTTTGGTTCTGAAAAATTCCTCAAGTATAGTCCTATTGTTTCTACCACTCTTAAATATTCTTCTCCCATATTTATAAAGTGTGGATTATAGTAAAAAAATCTAGTGTCAGTAAAACAGTTTTAGTGCTGTATTTCCCAACAGAGAATCAAGAATAAACACTATGCTATTGATGAATTAGAATGCTGATGTATCATAAAACCAGTTGGTCTGTATTCCTTCCTACCTTAGCATCCATGAAATCAGATTGAAGTCATAAGATCCAGGCTTTTGTACACTTCCTTCGTGAAATCAATGGTGTAATTTCTGCATTCATTTAGCTCTTTTATTGGACTTTGAGAAAGTGACTTCAATGGCTGGCAGAAGGCTAAAAAACCGTAGAACTCAAAAAAAAAAAACCCAAACCAAAAAAAAACCACACCAGAAAACATGTAAATAGGACCTACACTGAACAAAATGTTCCTAAGTGAATTATTAATTTAGCAAATTTTCCTTTCTCCCAAGCCCACGTAGATCCTGCCAGGAATATCCATGAATAGACTTTAAGTAGTTCGTTATTTTTAATTTAATTTCAATACTTGCAAGGGTGTCATGTACATATATCAGACTGCTGCAAATTTACATGCTGTTTGGAATGTGGAAGCCTTTGCCATCTCTGAGAGGTTAAGACATTTTTGTGTTCTTCCAAACCTAGTCTGCCTTGGAGGCTGGAAAATCATCATTTTAGTGGTCCAGGTGGAAGGCTTGTCTTAAAGGCAAAAGCCTTACTTTGTCTATTTTAACTATTTAAAGCTTGTCTTAAATATCTATGGAGTATCCTGGTGCACCCATGAAGATCTAAATTGCTAAGTCTTGGCCTTCTGCTGGAGATGCCTTCTTGATTAAGCTGTCTCCCTCTCTTTTTATTCCCCTCTATCCATATCTTTTCTTCACTCCAAAGCCTATGAAAAATTAATTTGGATTTTTTTGCCATGCATCTTCCTGTGACCAAAATCAGTTTTTCATGTTCCTTTAAGGGCTCCCGGCTTCTTACAAAACATATATAAGGTGCCAATATTAACACTTTATGTATTTGCAATTCCGTTATGAGTAGTAGTTAATTATTTCACCTCTAGGATATCATTCTTCCTCTTGGCACTAGGAAAACATGAATGAAAGAAGAATAAAGGGTAGAGACCTTACAGAATGGCTGGAAAAGGCAAGCTCTCACCCACATATAAGTATGCAATAGATTATTAAAGAGCTTGGTCTCCTTTGGTATTTGTAGTTAGAAACAAAACCCTTTGTGAATGTTTGCTGAGCAATTGCTCAGTGTAACAAATGTAAAACTGTGTAAATGTAATGTAAAACTCTGCCTCCAAACTGCAGAACTCATCTAAGTCTGCTGGTGACCAAGGTATAAGGTGGTGAGGTTGAAATAGGGCCTATAGTTTTACAGAGACTCCCAAGAAAAAATTTAGTTCCATGTTGCTATTTTTCATAATAGTTGTGTATTCTCATAAGTAACAGCTTCTCGAAAGGTAATGTTCTCCCTTTAATACATTTCTTTAAAAACAAAAGAAAGAAGTGATGGGGGTGAGTATGCCAGTGAGAAGTTGTGAAATCTTTTTTGTGGCGAAGTACATTGTTGGATAAACCCCTGTGATTGTGGTATTGTTATAGTGCTTATTATTTATTCTATAGAAACTAGCAGCTCTGTATTTACTGAATATATAGTTATGGACTTTAGAACATTTATTTACTTGGATGTCCATAATGGATCTGAATAAACTGCTGTGTAAGCACGCATTCAAGCGTTTTTAAAAAAAAATGCATAATGTTTACTTGATTGACCATATACAAAATCATGATAGAAGTACTATTGTTTAGCCAATACTGTTTTGAGGCCATGCCAGACTAATAAGTGAATAGGTATTCATAAGTGTTTCTAAAACATATATCATTTACCTGGTATTAGGAGTGTAGCTTTTCAGAAGTGCCTTAAAGTGTACATTACTAATGTATTTTCCCAATAGTGATTACGGTTAAACACTTGGGATTTTTTTTTATCTTTAAGAAAAAGTACCCCTGAAAGTGCTTTGAAAATTTTTAAAGCTTTACTGTGAATACAAAAATAGGAGCTGCTATATCCAATAAGATGAATGTTGTTGTTATTACTATTAAGAGCAATAGCACAGTGGTGTTTAGAGGCTGCAGGTGATATTAGGGCCCACTCTGGTATGCACTGTGCAAATATACAGTTGCAGTCTTGCAGTTTCTGAGCTGATCTTTACAAATCCCATTTAGTTAACTGACTTTCCTAGCATAAAAATAGCCTATCTACTCAAATTCACAACAGAAAATAAAATTTTACATTAAATAATTATTAAATATTTTTAGAGTCTGTTTCACACATGCTAGCTTAATCTCTGATGTAGGTTTTCATTATTAATTTTGCAGTAATATATGTAAAGATGAGCATAATTTCTTCTCAAGAAATTAGTCTTTCCCTGAAGAAGAAAATAATCACAGTATATTCATATTTTGACATACTAAAATAGCTTTATATATACTGAAATTAATTGTGTTGATCAGACAGTGGCATTTTCTCATGTTTTCTTAGCACCAGATCCTTCAATCTAAATGTTTTTCTGCTCTGTCCCAATGCGAGCATACTGGAATATTGTTTGGACTTTACAAGTGTCTTCAATAAGTTGTTCTAGGAATCCCATCGCATATCTCTTCTTCATTTTTCTAGTCACAATTCTTCCTGTTGAACCTCAGCCTCTGCTTTTATTAGTAACCTCAGGGAATATTTTTTCTTTGGCATTACAGTTCAGAATATAAGAAAAATGATCCGTGCTCTTGAAGCAACATACATAAACCATATAATTTATACTTGCCTTTCAAAATCTCAAACTGGCTGCTTTATTTGGAGAATACTCCATAATATTCATCCAACATTTTCAAATTAAAGTCTTTCACCTTTACTATTGCTCTATTTCTTGTATCCTATATTGCATTTTACAAATATTACACATTTTTGTCTAAAGACAATTGCAAATATGCCGAGCTTGAATACATCACACTTTGTAAGGGTATGTCTGTGGCTTGTATCACTTCTATTAGAGATATATAGCCAGTGATTGTCTGTTTTAAGATGATACCAGCTTTCTTTTTGTGCATCTCGTTTTCTTTAAGAATATTTACATTTTAGTTTCTGACCCTTATGTTACACATCGCAACAGCAAAGTAGGCACAAAAATAATGTCAATGGATTCATAGCTTATTAAACAGAAGACTTATTTTTGCTTAGTTCTATTTGCATAAGGTAGAGTCGTAGATGCAGATAGGACTTCTATAAATGGAAGCTTCAATTTGATATTTTCTATTTCTGCAGGCTTTTGAATCTTGATGTGGAGTCTTGCACTAATGTGCTGTGTCTAAGCAGAGGTGATCATGCATAGAAGCTGTCATTTCTTACAGGTACTGTGCAGTGTATAGTCACTATAGCCTTTATTTTGGACTAGCATTTAAACCAGTACACAGTCCGCTTAAAGGCATGATCACCGTCATGTGGCCTGTAGTGAGTGCTGCACACTCTTAATTCTTTCTTCTGTTCTTACATCTTAGCCTGGAGATTCAGAAAACTAGGATCATGGAAAGTAATTATCTCCTGACTACTGTCTGTGTTTCATATCACTTGCAATTTTTTTTTTCTAATACTGTAACAGAGGAATGCATTGCTACAGTTTGAAATCAATGGAAGATAGTAAAGCATGCATAGAAGGACGTCAAATATAGTACTGTTGTCAGCACTTAAACATTCATGGATGTTTATTTGATATTTTTGTTTAATAGTCATCACCACAGATTGTTACACAAACCAAGCTTGTTACTAAGAGGCAACAGGTATATCAATCGTTCGTTTTTATCCTCATTGTTAAATAACTGGTTATTCATGCCAAATTGTTTGGTTACTTTCTGGAATTCCAGAATAAAATGTCAAGGGAAAATTCATATCATTTCTATTAGATTAATTTAATCTGGATTTCTGCATCAGATTAGAAAAGCATTTAGTCTACAAATACAGAAACATATATAGCTTTGTTTTATACTGGCAGCCAGTTTTTGTATAAGACAGTTACTGAATTAGGTCTTTGCTTGTTCAACAACAAGAACTTCTAAAGGTGCAAAATTGAAAACATAAACCTACTTGATCGGGCAAATGTTTTTTCTTAAAAGTTGTTGGTCTAGAAGTAAATTTGTTAATTATCCTTGGGGATGGTGAACTTGCCTTATGGGAGGCTTGAGTGATGGCAGAGAGCTTATTGGGGGTGTCTAGAGAGCCACTTCCTTGACTTCTCCTGTCTCTCTCTGAAGACATCTTGGCAGTGATGAAATACTGGCAGTTTGTGATGATAGTCTTATGAAATGAAGTTATAGTACACACAGTATGGTTCCCTAGTGTTTTGTTGCTAAGTAGTGCTTGTGCATGTTTAATCCCTTCCTTGAAATTTCCAAAATAGAAAATAGACACCTGGAGGGAAGGAAAACTATTCATCTCCGACCTGAAATATGTTTTCTTACATTGCTAAATAAAGGACTACACAAATTCCCTTATTTACACACCCACATTATGCCAACGTACATGTTAACCTTTACAGTTGGCAGAAATTGGGAGACTGGCTGCCAGTTTCTGTTTTGTATAGATTGATGTAATCAAGCATGGCACTAAAGTATGAAATATGTAACAAATGATGTTAGAGTATATCTCACAAGCCTGCAGTGCAGCATGAAAGGAGTGTTTCAGAAAGAAAGAGAAAGCAAAGGGCTTATCTTGTGCCTTGCCTAGTCTTGTGCACTGGGGATGAATTCGGGCCAGTGATTTCATTTCTGTTGTGACACAAGTGTCTGCAAATTAGGTATGCAGATAATAATTTTAAAAGAGCACAAGTATAGAGGAAGAATCCTTAAAATGGGGAGAATTGAGTTCTTTTCATGTCACATATGTAGATGTGTATTATACTGGTAGAACGAAAGCAGGGATGAAGTTCTGCCCCTGCTGGAACCAGTGGGACAAAGTACCACTCAGATGTCTTTAATGTGATGCAGTCCTGAAGACAATTTTCCTGAAGACACTTTATATCCATTCTAGTATTCTCACTGCCAGCAAAACAGCTTTACTCCACAGTGTAGATAACTTTTCAGATCTGTCCTTAACACAAGACATTTGAGACAGCCTCTGTTACTAACCTGCTGTAGTGGTGCTAAATTCCAGAGGAAAAGACTCAGCAGTCACTTTAACAAGGTGCTGGCATAAGCACAGTTTCCAGAGCAAAGTAGAAGGGAATAGATACTCCTCAAAAGAAGAAAGCTATAGAAAATGGCTTAAAAAGATTGCTTTACGCTACTCAATTTCCTTTTGCCATTGGAAATTAGTTCTACAATATGGGAGAAAAGCTAAGGTAAAAACTGAGGACACGTAAGTATTTCTACTCAACTGAAAGAGAAAACCAAATAAGTTTGATACTAAAAAAATTAAAAAAAGTGACTTGGAGCTGCTCAACTCTGATAGTCTAAAGTTGTACATCCAAAATGTTTTATTGGGAGTCAGATTCTCAAATCTGATACATATTTATGAAAATGAGCAAGCTGAGACTTAAAAGCATTTGGATTTAAAGATGGTCTTATTTGAAAAATTAGTCTACTTGTTCTTTGTTGTATTTTACTGTTTTCTACAGTGCAAGAGAGACTTCAGATATGTGTTTCACATTCTTTGGTTTTGTTTCCAGAAAATATTCTTCCTTACATGAAGATTTTGTTCAGCTATAGAGATCTAAAAGTGAACCTCAGACTTTGAAGGTCAGTTTTCCTCTCACTATGGTGTAAAATGGCCATTGTGTAAATAATCGCAAAATTCTTTAATTTTACTTGACTATTATTTCCAGGTCAGCTTGTGGCCCCATTGTCCTCAGAGGTTTAGGTTTTTCATTTTTTTTGTTTTCTTAAAATATTCATGTTCTGTGACTTCAGCTGTTTTGGGAAAAGACCGATGCCATTCTCCCCCTAAGCTTTCTAGTGCAGCATGAGCCTGGAGGAGCAAGCAGAAGACAACAAGCTTTTGCAATCCATTTTAGAGAGTAGTTGAAATATCTTCCCTGAAATTGGCAGCTATGTGCCGGCCCCTTCCATCTGCAGGCACTGGTACAGTTGGCAGTTTCCACCCTGCAAAATCAATCATGCCCCTTCCAGATTAAAGACCTAAATAATGTTCATGCATTTTAAGAGCATTTTTTTAATTTCCTGATATTTATAACAACACTTGGGGAAACTTGACACCGAAATCTGTTTCCCAACTGCATTTGTTTTTCCCTCATGTGTGCACACTGATTCGTTATTGCAAGATTGCTCATCAGTGCTGGGCTTTTTTTTGTTTTGGTGTTTTGTTTAGTTTTAAGACAGAGGATTAAAGTGCTCATTATCAAAACAAATTTATAAAAGAACGATTAGTTTTAAGAAGTGCTGAATCAGTGCTAATGATTTCTTTAAGCTTTCCAATACCATGTTTTCAAAAGTCCCCTAAAATGCTAACTCTAGCTCTTCTTTTGTTACACATGGCGAGTGAAAAATGAAACTGAAGAAGGAGGTTTTGTGCTGACCTTAGACCAGACATCTGCCAGAGCACTCACCTAGTACAAGCTACAACACTGTGCTTATAGTTGAAAATGCTTTGGAAAGAAAAGTGCTAAATTGGTTCTGGGCCACAGGATGATTTTTCTCATTGTTATGATATGTTATGTATACTTTGCATCAGCAGCATAGCACAGGTTGTTGAGAACTGATCAGCTGCGCAAGAGAGGAAAATATATTCCTGAAACGTGTTTGAGCTATGGAACCAAACTGAACTATTGGAGAATTTTTAGGATTTAGATCTTCATTGGAGGTGCTTCTTGGTGCATTAATCTTTGGCAAAAATGCAATAAATATTTAATTTCATAATTTGATTTATGCGATTTCCACAGAAATTAGTTTGAGATACCAGTTGCAATATTAATTTGTCCTGTGATATCTTATTACTCTAAAATAATGCTTATACCCACCTTGGTCAGATTCTTTCCTCTCTGGAAAGAACATATGGAGACTTGCAGATTGAGTATCAATTAGCATGGAATAAAGGACATATCTTGCATTGATAACTGGGGTTGCGTTGATCCTTGCACATTTCCACCCCAAATTCAATCTCTAGGCTGATTTTGGTACTTGGTAACAGTGTCTTATCAGCTATCCACTGCACCTCTGCTCCCATTTGGTGTGGAATAATTTCTCATGTTTAGTTTGATGCTAATTTCTGTTAAGTGATGGTGCATTCTGTTGTTCAAAATAAGCAACTTTTTCACAGTTGAATGTGGGGTTCAGGTATTAGAATAGAGAAGTGGAAGTGAGGCCAAGTGATTTTACAGTTGTGTAGTGAACTCTATTAATTTTAAAGAAAATACTTTAACTTCCTTTGTGAGTATGCTTTTTATCTTGCTGAAACAATGTTACATATTGAAGAGTTCAGGATTAGATTCCTATTTACTTACGCATCTTGAAGAGTCCCTATCCTGGGAATGTTGTAGGGTAAGCTGTAATGTTTCTGAAGTTCTAATAGCTCAGGAATAACCGAGCTTCTAATTTGCCTAGTCTATAATAGAAGTGTGCAAATACATGAGTTAGAGGTGTTACAGATGCATTATATCAACTGTGTGTGTGCTATGTTAGCTACTTGCCAAATTGAGTAATTTCTCTGTGCAGTCGAGAACATTTCTACAAGATTCATGCATTTCAGAAGCCCGAGGATCTGCAGCTCATGTTTGGTCCTGCTTGTTGAGCAGTATTCTGAATAATAATGCTGAACACAATTCTTAGAGGGCTTGAATCACATATTGAGAAAATCTGCATATGAGATAACTCTGGAAAGCATTTGTTATATGATCGCTTAAGATGCAGTACAAGATGCACCCCAAGATTGGCTAGGTCAGATTATATTGCCAGGTTATTAAACTGTACAAAGGAACTTTATTTCCATGTATGCTTAGGTAAAACCTGAGCAATGTCATAAGTGAGAACACAATTGTTTTGGTCTGAATCCTGTGGGTATTTTTTCTGTTTGTTTCTTAGACTGCTAGGCTTTATTTCATGCTCTACGGTTCTGAGTGCATGTCTGATAAAGCTGAAATAAGGTATTTACTTTGATCATGAGAGCACTGTTTGAAAAATCACATAAGAAGAATACGAGAAAATCATGAAGGTTAATTGACAATAATTGATAACTAGATTCTCTTTGCTACATACATGTTTATACTTTCACCCTTATGACCAGAAAGAACTTCCTGGGTTGCCTAGTCCCTGTGGACAGACATCTTAATCAATCTTTCATAAACTTAAATTCCACTGAAGTTGGTGGACTGAGAAAAGGTGAGATTGTGTTTGTCTTGTCACAGATTCATAAGTAGTTGGTATTAAAGGCATGAACTATCACATCTAGGAAATTATTTACAATGACTGCAAATTGAGTTACAAAACGTGGCTTAGAGCCTGCAATGAGAAGAGACCCAGGTCTTTATCTACTGGCTTTCATATCCCTGGAGAGCAACATAATTTCTACTGGATTAATGATGGCAACGGTAAAATCAGTTTCACAAGGCAAGCATTAAGATTTAAATATTTAAATTTTGGGTCTAGCCATAAATATGGAGACAATCACAATCTTCATGAAACTGAATAGAAGTGCTGTAGAAATTGTCTTTTATTTACTGTGACTATACTTGGGAATATGCGCTTGCTTAGATAAAGTAAACACCTTAATCCATCCTTAGGATTTTTGGTAATGTCTTCAAAGATTTATTTACCTGGTCCTCCTGCTGATCATAAGTGATTGTATTTGGTCAGATCAAAGGTTTCCTGTACCCTTGAACCTATCTTCAATACTGATGGCTAGGGAACATGGCATTGGAACATGGCAAGAAACTGAATGCTACTTCTACCGAATAGTGTCCTGTAATCTGTGAAAGAAGGATTTGCTAAACCATATTTGGATTTTTATTTTTTATAGTCCTTAGTAAGGTTTTCTTTCACCTACTTTTCCAGTCATTATTTAACTGCACATACATTTCTAGGAAATTTTATAATTATTTGCTTACCTTTTTTTTTTTTAGAAGTTTTACATGTTTTATTCTGTTTGCACTTCAGGGTTCCCCTTTTATTTGTCTGTACCTCAAAGACTATCCTGTGGCCTTCCCGATAGAGATCTTTTTAAGCATCCATATAATATTCCCAGTTATTCCATTTATCTGTTTTTCTCAATTTGCTCTTGGGCCTTTAAGTCCATAAGAAAAGTATTTTCTTGAATATGCTGTTTCTTATGGATGAGAAAATACACAATAAAATAATATTTTTTGCTTTTAAAATGTTTTATTATTTTATTTTTAAAGATATTTTTGGACTTTGCTTAAAGCTGGTTAATGGACTGGAAGTTTCTACCCAGTACTTATTTCTTGGGCTTTAACACCAGACAATGAAATACAGGAAGCAAATGGGGCAGGGGTGAGAGGGAATTGAGGTACCAATTTGTAAATGGTCTTATTTCTGACAGAAATGTTGATAGGTCTTTTGCCAGGCTTGAGAGCCAGTTGTTGTGATGGCTGCAGTTGTCTTGCCTGTGCACTTACGAGTGTCTGTCAGTCACTAAGATGATACATTTCTTTATCATGTGTGTGATTATAAACCATTATTTTGTGAGAGAGGCCCTGTGCTTTTCCTAGTGTCTCAGCTCTCTTTATAAAAGTTCTTCTGTCAAGGAATTCTCCAGACTTGTACAATAATGTATCAAGGTGGCAAACTCTGACAGCTCCAAAAGCTAGGTTTCATTTCATAAGGGCTTTTAAGCTGTCTTGGATATGTACCTGGCAGACATTTCAGTCACTGTCTCTGTACTGTTTTCCTCATGTTTCTTTCCCATGTGCCATGAAAATATTTTCCTTTAAGTATTTACATAGTAACAGTCTTCCATGTGATGGTGGGTTTTTTTGTTTTCTTTTTTTTTTTAGGAACAGCATTTTAATGGGTAATTGAGAAGGAACACTTCTTTTCTCATTAGACACTGAATAATTTGATCCCTGGTTAATGTATTTGAAAAGTAATGTTTCAGTGTGTTATGATAATAATAAAGTAGAATTTTCTTCTTCCACAGGGTTACACCTGTTTACAATATTTTACTATCTCTTGAGTGGTATGATATGAAGTCTTTTTATTGCAGTTTTGTTTAAGAAGAGCCGAGCATGTGACGGAACTGTCAATCAGCATTTAGTCATACAGTATCTATTTCTGTCCCTGTTCCTCTTAACACAGAGGGCTATTATAGTCTACATTACGGGATAGGTACTTTGGATATAGATATCCTTGAGGGGCAGGATTTATTATGAAAGAAGAGATTCAACATAACATGAGACATAGTTTAAATAGCTGAATTTACTTACAAATTCTAAAAGTTAAATTAACCAGAGGTTGCTTTTATATGCTGATTTTCTCTGTGTACTAACACCTTTTGTCTGTTTTACACTTGAAATTGCAACAAAGGCACTTCAAACAAGACTATAATTTTTTTTTTATAATTGAAATTATTTAAGATAATTTTGATGTTATGTTCTTTGTCTCAAAGTCTGAGACTTTATCCTTCAGCTTTGTTTACATACTCCTGTTGGCACAAAGCACTTTAATGTCAGTGGTCACTGAAGTACCTTGTATGCTCCAATGATATCTACAGTGACTGGGAATCTACCCCTGAGACAACTCCCCCCCCCCCCCCCCCCCTCCTTTTCATCCTGGTAATTACAAATCTTAGATAAAGTAAGCACCTAATACATCACTCAGGAAAAAAAATAAATAGAATAATAGAATGATACTTACACCTGTGTTGTTTTACTTGAATCAAAGCCAGAAATAAAAGGAATTAAGTTTTTAAAACTGGAATAGTGCAGTCTCACACACATGTGACTTCCTACACATGGAGGCTTATGTTGACTAGATAAAATGGAAAGGTTCTCGTAATGTGAACTCAATACCTGAGAGTTTTGGACTCCTAACAAGATACGCAAAAATATAATTTACATAGCCTTGTTAGGGAATCTAATTTCTGAAAGGGAAAGCTTTTAAAAGTATTTTCTTATAAACAATGGCTTAAATGTAACAAATAAATGAAATTGGCCTGGCCTCTTTTTTGTGTGTATTAAAATTTATGGATTAGTTGTTGAGGTCTTAATTTATAATGCAGCGAAAAGACCTGTTGCACCGTGTTCAGTACAGTGACCAGGGACACAAGTTACTTATGAGAAATACAGAACCAAACAATGGCTCTTTTCACTTTGAAATTTCCTGTCTTGTCCAGCTTTTGGGCTTTCTTGTGTTTAGATCTCCCTGGATTTTGTGGTCTTTTGGGGGTTGTAAGCAAAGAGCTACTATAGTTCTACAAGGCACTACAAATCTTAAGCCTGGTTCTTTCTGTTAGGAATTATTATAAACATTTTCCTTTTTAACATATTATCAAAGGACCATTTATTAGTTCATGTAATTGAACACCTGCCCAATAGCAGTGTACCAGTCCCTGCTGTTATATACAATTATAAAGGAGTTGGCCTGTTGTCTTAAGTATTTTAACAATAAAAATCAGCTTTATTTATTAATAGAATATTAGATTGGCATTAACTTTTCTTAAACTTTGGATGTTTGGTAGCTTTTAGCAACTACAAACTGCAGGTTTATAGAAGTCCCCAAAATGCAGCCCGTACCCCACAAATAGACACTAAATTAAGTATTGGCAGTTTTATTTTTATCATATTTAACAACAATTCCAATACGATTTTCTCTACTGTAATTTAGAATGAAAACTGTTGTGAAGCAGTCTGATGTGCTTGTTCTTTGGCAAAATTTGTCCCTATTTTTTTGATATCAGTAAATAATTAAGAATTAGTGTTGAGAAGTAGGAATTTGACTTGGTACCTTCAGAGATGGATTTTTGTTGGCATAGAGAACTCAGCAGTCACAGGGAAGTCATGTGAATTTGCCAACCTGTACTGAGTCCGGGGAGGAGGAAAAATAAAAGGTGTATGGGTGTGTTCCCCCATAATTGCCTTAAAAATATATATGAGCTTTCAGAAAATTACTTTCTATTTTGCAGTGAATATAAATGTTGACTTCAGTTTAATTAATGTACGTTGTTAATCTGTTGCTTGATCTATTAAAAATGGAATTACTTTGGCAGAAGTAGATAAATTTATTCTCAACTACAAAATTCAGCACCACACATTCTGTCTTGTGTTGTATAGGTAATATTATGTTGGATCACGGCAGTCGGAGAGGCAACATTTTTCAGTTTCCCTTTTAGAAGGGAAAGATACATATTCCATGTAGAAGGCAAAATATTACTAGTAGGAGAGCAGTTTTAGCCTAGGAGAAATAGCCATTGTAAAATCTGTTCCTGGCTTTACTGCAGATTCACATGCATAATTTTCTAAAACTGTGATGCTGTTTTTTCTCTTCTTTCTATGCATCAGATCACTGTATAGTTCCACTTACCAAATATTTTCTTTAGGACTCTAAATGCAGCTGTAATACAAATTTTCTAATTGTAATAATGGTGTATACAAACTTTTTGACGTGACTTAGTTTAGCTATGTTAGAAGTAATGTGCGTGCAAAGTATTGTGGAGTCAAGTTTAAAACTTTTTTTTTTTTTTATAAAACCCACATCCCTTGCCTGCCTCTCACACTGCCCCAAAGCAGAGTGCCATGAAAGACCTCAGTCAGGTGATGGCTTTACGATTCCAAAAAGCAGTCTGTGTCTACTAGAAGACCTCCCCAGAAATTATTATTTCCCCTGCTTCTCAGCAGGTAATGTATGGGGAGACAGCTTTTTATAGCACAAGATTTTTCATGCCTTCCTCTGCCAAGCCACTGGTAGCAAGGATATCTTCTCCAAAGATTTGATGCAAAGGCAGTTCACATGCCATAGAGCTGCTGAGTTGTACAGACTAATAGTTTTGCTTTAGTTATGCCATCCATTTGCTTCTCTAGTGAATGTGGGACTGAAACAAATACTCCTTTTCATGAAAGCTGTATTTTGGTGCCATTATTGTAGAGAAATTAATGGGTCCAGACCCACAGTTACCACCAAATATTTGTCTGTTCACGCTGTAAGCACTATGAAGACTTGACTGCCTCATGGTTTGCTAGAGTCTAGTTAATGGCTTCTGACCTTGGTGGTGCTCCTTAAGTTCTTGTCTAATGCAAACTATTTTTAAAGTTACACCTTTCTTCACAGTCCTTGTTCCAGCAGAACACCATTGCATGGAGTATGCTGAAAAATGGAGAGAGGATAAAACCTTGCAAATAGGCAAACTTAGTCTATAGACTCTAGAGTCAAATTGAAAATGTAAGAGGTATCAGTCTCTTATGTCTTGCTTGTTTCTGTATGTTTTACAAAGAGGAATTATGGTGTATGGTTATGTCAACTAATTCTCATTTACACCATAGCAGCTTGTGGAAGAAGAATAGGGTACAGTGATACAATGTTTCTGTAGTGAACACTGAAAATAGCAGAAGAGTTTTTTTGAGAGTTGAGGTCTCTGCTATATGGTTCAGATATAAATGCAAAGGTCAATGGTTTAATTAGAACATATTGGACTGCTAGGAAAGGGGAGTTTTTATTGGGAGTTTTCCTACTGAAAAATATCTTGCCCTTCAGCTTTCTGTATTCATTTCACATAGGACAAGATAATCCTTAGGATAAAGAAAGTTTGTAGAATATGTTTTGAACTGTTGTAGCTTTTGTTTTTAACAATAAGAGATATATCATTCTGAAAGGATATTTCAGTGCTTTAGTCTTGGGAAAATCAAAGCTATAGACATTTTTATTTTTTGACGGGAAGTAAATGAATAGCACATAAATATCAGCTAATAGATCAGCTGGAGTCAATTTTCAAAAGAGAATGGCTTTGAGTTGGGAATATAGGCTTTCATCAAATTCTGTTATTGCTTACAACATTTCTATCACCAACTTTTTCTCTTTCTCAGCAAAGGAACACACAACAAAACTAATGAAACTTCAACACTTCTTTAAACTGAGGAATGCTTATTTCTCAAGTCAGTGTAGTCCTCTGGTCAACTCAGAGGCAACTTCAGTGTTTAAATGATTGAGATGAGTTTGAAGAAATGGCCTGGCTTTTCAGAGTAAGTTGCAGACATATATGCAAGTAATTCCAGAAGTTTCTATTTGGGTTTCTAAAGTTGACCAGAAAGGTAGCCATTGTTTCCATAAATTTTTGTGATATCAGAATATCTGTGATTTACTTGGCATTTGTTATTGTTAGTGATGCTGGAGACCCCAAAGATGGTGGAAATCAATTTGATGCTGGATTTGTATCAGTTTGGAAAGGTCTGGGCTGGGTCATCTCACTTCTGAGTTCACGTTTTTTTTCTCTAAGAATGCATTCAACTTTCCTTTCTGTATTGGTACTGAAAAATTGCCTTTGTTTTCCAGATGTGACTTTATGTCCAAAATAAAAATTCTCCTGTCACTTTCTCAATTCCTCTAACAATGCCTTGAGCCTAAAGAAACTAGCACAGAGCCTTTAATTACTCCTGTCTCACACTTCTTTTTGATAACTGGGAAATATTTGCTGTCCTGCCTGTCACTGAAGCCTGTAACCACATTCAATTTGATTCTCTCTAAAACAAAATTAATGATTTATGTGACAATATAGCAGTTGATGCAGTCGTTGATTCTAATCTTTTTTTATTAACTTTTTGAGCATGCATGTGTTTTCTCGTTTTACCACTACATTTACAAAAACTCGCCTTCTCCTTTAAAACAACTCGCCTTCTCCTTTAAAACAACTCGCCTATTTATTTGTTATACTGCATAGCAAAAACTTGAAAAGACTTTGTAATGACCAGCACTGTTTAGTTATTACTCATTAACCCATCCATCTACGGCCACTTTCTCATTTTCATAAACCTTTGGGATATTGTCAGATCCACACACCACCAGGGCAGCCACTAGTTATGTTACAATTCCTAACTGGTTTGTAGAAGATCTGTTTTCTGATGCAGGTTAATGCTGGTGCCTTGCATTTTGTGAATTCATGCCTTGGGGTGACTCCTGTTGTAGTTTCTTGCTGAAATCTCTGAAGAAGCTGCAAGCTAACAGGAAGTGAATGTAGTGTTTCCCAGGAAAGGTCATTACGTATGGGACATAATGATTCTCAACAGAAACACCACTTCTGTAGTTTATAGAAATATGATTTATGATCAAGAATAGTATGACTCTATGAATTAGATTGCCAGAAGGCAAAACTGAGGAGAAACTGAGATCCATACAACTACAGCTATGCATTTCCTTAGTTTGGCGTTTTGCTCTTCCTTATTTGATTGCTCGCCCACTCCCACAAATGAAGAAAAAACCCCACCCCATGATTTAAAAAAAAAAAAAAAAAAGTCTTTCACTCAACTCTTGAATATTATATTTTCTTAATAAGAAATGACACTCTTTTTTTCCCCTGGAAATAGTGAAGCCCATAGGAACCAATACATGAAAATAACTTTTCAATTATCTTACAGGTCCCTCTTCTGATTGTACTATTAAAAGGAAGAAAAGAGGAATAGGGGCCTCCAGAGGTCTTTTGCAATTGTGAAGGAATGTTTTTCATAATTTTTTTAGGAAAAATAGTAATATTTTAATTTTGACAGATGAAGCTTCTCATAATTTCTTTAGGAAGCACTTTTGCTTTGACTTGATGTGCACATAATGCCTAGATAAACTATGGATTTGCTGGGAAGAGTTAAATCCTAAAAATAGTAACATATTCCTTGTTTAAGAAGTCAGCACACCCCACTTTGAAAGCCAATACTCTTAACGTTTAGATTTTAAAAATGTAAATGTTTATGTGCTCCATCCTAACCCCTCTTTGACTAAGGCCTGTGCATTGACCTTAAGTTTTTTTTATGCATTTCGGTATCAGCACCCTCCCCTCCATTTCTTTCAGGCCTAAAGACAAAACACACGTTAGACACTTTCTTTCTGGGCACAGCACTGAGCTGCTGTTAAGTCTTGCCTGGTTACCATAATGACACGTAATTGCAGTCCTTCACTTTTGAAGTTTGCCCTGTCTCTAGAGTAATGGCACTGACAGGAGGGGGGGATATTACTCTGTAAAAAAGCCAAACCTGTTGTGAACTATTTTAAGAAAATTCCTTTAGTCACCACTACCTTAGAAGAGGGCATAATATTCTGGCTCCATCATGTTTTCAACTGATTCCAGAAGGACACCATTTTCCCCTGAAGAAATTGACCTTGTGCTGGTCACATCAATGGAAACATTGCCATCGACATTATTGGGAATTGGATCAGATGCACAGTTTGCACCAGTCATGTGGTAGTTGTAGGTAACGTCATTTTTCTTATCACACTAGTAGTTTCTAGAGTAAAATATGTTAGGACTTCAATTTGAGTTTTGCAATGGATATGGTAAGCCAGTATTGAAATATGATGATAACTTTGTTCCTTTGAGAAAGTACCCAAGTGCTCTCACCTAAATTTAAATAATATTTCAGCCAGTGGTAGTTATGTTGTTAGTTTAGCATTTCACTAAGGTTCTTGACTGTTTCCTTGGCCAAGTACTTTTATTGTCAATAGCCAGGTTGCTATGCTTTCATTTTCACAAATAGACTATGTAAACCAACGCACACATTCACAATCTTGCCTCTGGATCGTTACATGACAATTCTCACTTTTCCCTAAGACTATACTGGAATATAAGTATTCTGTGTTACTGGCCAATCCAAATGTTCAAATTCAAATCCTTTTCTGTCTTATTTTTTACCTTGTTGCATTTACATTTATAAGGCTAACTGAATGAGTGATCAAACTGCTCATGTTACTGGGCCACTTATTTGATTCTACCACTAAAAATCTCGACAACGAGAATTTTTCAGGTGGGTGAAACTATAGTTTGTTGTTTTTTAGGGAAGATGGGAAAATAAAAACAATAAAAAATATAGTTAATAAAGGTAATAAAACAGTTGTGCTGACAACTTTTTAAAGAAGTAGCTTTTATTACCTTTCAAACATTAAAAAATAAAGGAAAATATTTTGAAGGGTTAATTTCTCCTTTCATCTTAAAATCCCTTATCTCTACACTAGGAAGGTTCTGTAGTTTGGATTTTGGATAACAGTGACAATGTACTATTTGAAAAAAGAAAAAAATAAGAAAAAATTTTCAACACTTAGACTTGAAAAAATTTCAGTTTGTCATTTTGAGAGTAGATTACATGCACACACGCACAAAATATATGTGCCTGCTCTCTGCCATTCAGTTTTCCATCCTTTTCCACTTGGAAATGGTAAATTTTGAGAGAAGGGAAAAAACAGTCACATTTTCAGACCTTCCTTGAGAAAACTTCAGTAGACCACTATTCTCCTTCTACTATCAGAAAAGCTTTTATACAAAAAAAATATTTAACTTTCACCATCCAGCAAGAATTCATTAGTATATTTCAGCCACTCTTCTGTTTTTGGTGCTTACAGGTGCAGGTTTGCTCAGGTATTTGTGTTCATCTTAGGAGCAGTTTCACAGTGGCAAAGAGGACCTACATTAACTGCATTTCTGTTGGGAAGATGGAAAATATTGTAGAGAACACACAGACTAAATTCCAGTCTTAAAGTGAATGAACGCTTTCTCCCACTGGTGTGTGATAAATGAGTTTTGGTATTCTTTTCATGGGCAATATATGTTTCTTTCTATTTTGCTAAAGTAAATTCTTCATAATTAATTATTTTGTACTTCTATACACTAGAAATATTTCCACATTTCAGATGAAGGTGCTGTAACTGTATTTTAATGAAATCTTGCATTACTTAGACTGTATTACTTTTGCCAAATGCACTGTTGAACATTTACAAGTATACTATGAAGTACTATCATAACAAAATTATACTTGTCAAACAAAAGAATAAAGTGCATCTTAAGACTCATTACTCTGTTCTTAATTGTATTTGTTCTCTTACTTACTACATTAAATCATAAAACACAGTAATCTGTGATGGAACTTCCAGCCAGTATGAATTACTACATTTTTACTGTATGTATTTTATGATCATCTTTTTGTTTTTTGAAACTTACTTAGCCACTAAAGGCTTTGGTAACATAAATACAAATACATTAATGTCAAAGTTTCTGTTATAGACTACAAGAAGTTTGATTTCTGAACATGGGCAAAATTCAGGTTCCACATTTTGTCATATCTGATACTCAACTTGATCAATTTAGTGTTATGGATCTCTAACATCTGTTAAAACAGTACAATAATAAATGTAGGTGGTCAAGAGTAATGAAGGAAGAATCTGTGATACTAACAGTGTCAGTTGGAAGGAAAAATTTGGTTTGAAAGATCATTCCTTTATGACCTTAATTTTATTGTCTTGAACCTTGGTAGTTATAAAATAAGATGCTAGAAACTATTCTGCAAATTCTCTCTGATTCCCACAAGCAATTCTGTTGACTTTAAGTATGATTCCTGTGAGCATATATGAAAATGAAATTAATTTCTTGGAGAACTGGGAGCAAAAATTTTTAAAACAGCTGAATATTCTTGTTAAAAGAACATGTTTTTTTTTACTTAATTTAAAAATGGAAGGAATATATTTGGTTACTTGTATATATATCTGATCAAAGAATATTTCCCAGGTTTTTAAAGTCTCTCTTCTACTTGATAGCGAATATTCCATCGGAACAGTGTGTAGAAGGAACATAAATAACTCAATAAAAATATAAGATTTGAAATTTTAAACTAGTCAATTCACAGAATTAGTTATCACCAGTGCAAAATAATTTAATTGGAACTGCACAGTCCCAGAATAAAAATCTACAAGTATCCCGAATGGGACACTAACTACCAAAAGGAAAGTAATGCCTTGGCTGGAAGTTCAGCTTCAGAGCTCTTTACCAGCTTTTGGCCCATGGTCCATTCACTCTGTAAATAGCATTTTTGTTTAAAAACTCTGAATTTTTATGTTAGGAACTCAGTGCAGCCCATTTGCTGTGTGTAAGCAAAAGTTCCCTTGTATAGGGCAGAACCATAAAATAGGTAGTTTCGTATCTATGAGATGGCACGTTGCTCTGTGCGATGTAAACAACAGATGATTGTGAGAAGCTAATTGTGAACCATAGTGATGTTGTTCTTACTAGCCAGAGACAAACATATTCATTAACCTTGACAAAGCACTGCTAAATGACATCTTGAATTTGTCTGCCAATATGGGCTACAATTATCAAATCAATTGGCTTTGCAGAAAATCAGTTCCTATTCTTCTACATGGCTCTTTTCTGTTGGCACTACCTGTGCAATTTTGGCCTTGCCAAACACTTCTTTGATGAGGGAGCTCCCTACATTTTATTAAGAAGCCAGTAATTTCAGAAATATGGCTTGAAAACAAGGATCTCAAAATAAAGGAAACATTATTACAAAATAAAAACTAAGTTCAATATTCACATATGCAATTCCTAGCATCAGTTGTTATTTTGCATAGTTAATTTCTGCGTATGAGAAGCAAAAACTTCATTTGTGACTGGGAAAATAATGAGGTTGAACAGACGTGATTTTTCCCCTCTTAAGCAGGCCAATTACAGTTGTTTCTTACAATAACAATTTTAAAATTTTTATGATAGGATGTACAGGTCTGTAGTTAATTAAACATATTTCTATAGGTATGCATATATTTATTACAAATTGAATTCTGCCCATAATTTACATGTAAACTAATTAATCAATAGACAATGAAAGTTGTCTGTTCTTTTTAGTGACCAACCCAGTTCAAACGATGACAAAAGTGAATGATAATCACTGTCTCATAGCAACGGATAGTACTACAGTTCTTCATGAAAATTGGTTATTATCTGTGAAAGTCATTACTGTAGTTACATGCTACTGTAAACATTCATCCTTGTTTAAGAATTGTTAAATGTTTGTAATAATGTTTACTTAATCTCTATTTAGTTCACTGTGGAATATCTAAAATCTTATTTGGCATACAATATTGAGAAGGCAATCATGAAACATGTCCTTGGTTTTTTAGTCATTGCCATTGGAGAAAGTTCAGCTGCTAGTAAGTGGTAATAATTCTTTTGTTTGATAAGTGCCAATTTCAGGTTAATGATTTTATTGCACTTTTGTTTGAGAAGGATATTCTTCGTCTTCCTGGTTAATATTTGGATGACTTTTTATAACCCTCATTGGAATTTGCGAGCTTCCCTTGACTGCTCTCAGCAGCCTGCCTGCCCTCCATCATGCTCAGTCAGCATCTTCAGATTCAGCACTTTCTGTCATTGATTGATAGAAGACACTTTCACAGTTACTGAGTCAGACACATCAGGGAGAGACAGACAGGCTGCAGAAGAAAACTTAATCAAGCAAAAGTAATTTGGAACTAGAATTCAGTACTAAAATTTGCTACAAAGTATATAAAATTTCTAAATATTGCTTAGTTGATAGCAGGTATTTAATGCAAAGATTTAAATGAAAGTACTCTAGAGCATGCCTTTTTAAGAATGATAACATTGTGTACAAAACAAAACAGTGAATCATAGTGGCTGGATTTATTGTAATTATATTCAAAAGTGCCTTTGATTTTACCATATTGTAACTAAAGCCAGAAATGAATTTGGTACACAGTACTCTTCTCATCAATGATTCAATTAACCTGTAGTGGCTTTTAATAAATGGGTTAGTAAACTCCATCCAGGTTCTAGCAGAAGCATACTTAATGATTCTGGTGGTGCAACAATGCAATAGTCAACATAAAAATTTAAGCAAGAGCCTGTGATAAAACTGCTTTCTCAGTTTAAAGGAACCATTTTGTTGAAAAGGTGAGTTCATGGTATGCACCTAACTCCCTAGGGAAGGGGAGAAGGAAAGAAAAGAAGAGACAATGATCACTGCAGCTAGATTCTCAGGGCTGAGCTGCTACAGTTCTTTTATTCTAACTAAGGCTTTGGTTCACTATTTTCAGAGCAAGTTGAAGAAGGTCAGTGAAGGCTTCCAGCAGTTGGTTCGGTCCAAACGTCTAGTTGTTCTCATCTGGCCACTAGCAACATAATCTTCTGTTCTGCAAATACCATCCCTTAACATGGAGATTAACATTCCCATTGGAACATACTTCTTGCTGAGGGAAACTCAAAATTAATTTATATTCTAAAAACTTAAGAAACGTAGCAGGGATCCACAACACTGTTGAGAAAAAACAATATCTCTTTCTCAAATGTGTGTGCTTGGAAAAGGAAAGTGCTTGGTCCTATCTAATATGTACAAATAGATTGTACAGTATTCTGATTTCTCAGTCCAAAATATTTTCTTAAGTGCCAGAAGAGTGTATCACATTCTTTACAGCCATTGAACAACCTTTCTGTACATTTTAACATCAAGGAAGCATTGAGAATGCAAGAGTTCAAAACAATTTACCTTTCCATGCAAATTTAGGAAATACTGGGTTTTTTTCTGCTTTAGGAGGAAAGCAGTGACGATAAATTTCTAAAAGCTATTAGTTTTGGTTATATTTTCTCCCTGTAAAAATCAAAATTGAACTCAGTGCTGTTCTACTTTTCTGTTTCTGCTGTAATATCTTGAGGTCACAAGGTAAGCACAATTACTTTTTTTAGACAGGAAAAAAAGGAATGGCTAATTATTCAGATACGTTTAAATGTCTGTAGATATAGGTTTGTTGGCTGTATGTAGACTGACAATTAGCTTTAGGATAATGCTTTCACTTTTCAAATAGGTCTCAGCAGATACAGGCATGTAGGTGTGCCATTGAATGTGTATTTGTCTTGGTTTATGTTAGCAATACGATTCCTGACTTTTTAAAAAATGTCCATTACAGGGTGTTTCAAAATGACTATGAAATATGCTATTCATCTTCAAGGTAGTGTCTTTATAGAAATGTTCAAGTTAATCTTTTGGTAACTGCACACGCAGAAAGGATTAGCTTTTTGTGCTCCTTTAGAAATACATATTAATTGTGACTGCTACTAAAAGGAGAGTTGATGCTTGATGGAAACAAGCAAAGAAGAGCTTGGTATTGTTTTAAGGATAGACAAAAAGAAGTTTAGGCTAAACTTGTGGATTCTTTGTCTTTGAAATATATAAAATCTGCCAGATTCTGCATGTATTCAGAATTTTATCATCACTGAGTACTTTTCAGGAACAGGATTTAAGATTATAGAATAGACTGTAGAATCTGACTTTCTGATGCTTTGCTTTCTTCATGCTTTGCTGAATCTATGTAGTATGCTTACTATCCATGTACATTAATGTTAATGTTCCTATGACCTGGTCTGATTTACATAATCTATCCATACTGGTAGATTATTTAGATGCAGTGAAACACATTCATCAACCAGTACAATCTCGTCACTTAGCCAAGTGTGACACAGAGTTCCATTTGGCAGCAGAGTAGATTTGAGATGCTAAGTTGTTAAGCAAAAAAGAAGCAAAACAGAAAAAACCTCACGGTAATATAAAATCTCTTCTTATAAACACATTTGCATTAAAATGCACAATAAATTCAAGTCACAATAGGCGCAAAATGCAACAAAATACTCAACAACAAAATCCATAAAAACAAACAAGCTAAGCAACAAAATGAGTAAACAACAATTAGAGTATTTAACAAGCAGGGATAGATAGTATGAGTTCCTAGGCTTTATATTAGGCAATGACAATTTGAGCTTTAGAATGCTTTCATCTTCCTGCCACTTCCAATCTCACTGCCGAATTGTACAACATTAAAATTTATCTAGTGAGATAGCACTCCCAATGTGAATTTTTAAAATACAATCACGAATAACCTTATTTTAGCTCTTTGATTATTTATCTTTCCAAGTAGATGGAGCAAAATCATGTCCATCTACTCAATCTAGATGATTTCTGATGATCATTGCTCAAACTTCTTCTCAATCTCCTCTTCAAATCAACTCATTATTGTACCTCCTCCTCCGTATCAAACATGATGCACTTTTATTGTTTGAAACAAAGTGAACTGTATTGTGCGGTATTTTCCAAATATATGGAGTCAGGACTGTTCTTTTATATTAAATTTGACCCGGTATACCTGTTCTTTCTGAGTGGCCCCAGCACCGGACAGCAGCCTTAGTAGTACCAGTTGCTGGTCTTGGGTCACAACATCCCGTCCCTCCCCCTCACAGAGCTATATGGTCCTATCACTGTCTGCTAATAGCAGATTTGCAGAGCACATACGTCTCTGCTACCTTTCTAGAATATTTTAAATGCTTTTTAGCACTCAAATGTAATTTGACACAAGCTTTGACAGTCAATGGTATAGAGCGTTTCTCCTTCTGTTTCTTGCGTGTGTTCAAGACTTTGTATTCACATCAATGCTTTATTTGTTAAAATAGGCTGTCAATAGCCTAAATATCCAAAAAGATATCCAGAGTCCTGTTTTCGGAGAGATTTGTTTCCAATGTAATAAAAAGGAATAAACAAGGTCTCACAATGTTGCATTAAATCATTTTAGATTTATGCTGATAAATTAGATCTAAACTTTCAGCCCTGTAGGATTGATATTAGCAGCTTCAGGCAAAAGATTAAGTTTTGATGTAGACCTCACCCATTTTGTTTGTGTAATAAGATTTTATTGCAGTTGTAGTAAATTAGTAATAGTAATTTCTGCAAATTCAAAACAGTAAATTAATAAAATACGTGTCATCAAGATTTTTAGATTTTGGAAATTACTTTGAAATAAAGATTATAGGTCAAGTGTTAAACCGTAAATAATAAAGCTGGTAAGCCATACACATTGTACTTTCTTTTATTTCTCTCAAAACCACTGTGCCATAATGCACTTCAGTTTCTAGGGTCAAATTACATGATATCATTTATATTTTACACATGCAATAGTCTGGAAAATTCAAAATGCCAGACTCTCAGATATTTCAGGTATTTCTGAACATATATGTATGACTACTTCTTGCTTTTTTCATATGTATATGAGCATATATTCTCAAATATTTCCCGTAAACAGCAATTACACCAGCTTATCACTTGATTCAGTAAATATCCAGTTTCGTATAGTGTACTATTTCTGCTTTTTAGTTATGCACAAGGTTGTGTACTATTTTTCAGATTAAGTATGCTTACTCTGCAACATTATATGCAAAAGAAAAATATCTTACACTTCTGCTTTAAACCTCATTTTGTTGCAATTAAGCTCATACAGATGCTATTTCCCCTCTCCTTTTAAAAGCTATACAATTCAATACTTCATTTTTGTCTCAATGTAGCATAATGCTTTTCCTTAAATTCACAGTAAGTCATAAGGCAGCAAAAACTTAATGTATTGGAATTATTTAATGCCATAATGTTACTCTGCATTCTGTATTTTCTCGCTGTCAGTTTTATTAGAAATATTGTTTATAATTATTTTTTATATATATACGTTTCCTGTTTATCAGGTACACATACAGAGATGTACAGCCTAACTGAAGAATCCAGGAATATTTTTATGAATCTGAGCAAGCATGTAAAGTCTGGACTGCGTGTTGGGCTAAGGCTCAGGTGAATGCCATCCTGTACATTCCATTATCTAGAAGGAATAGGGGGAATATCAGTATTATAATATCAGTAGGCAGGGGGTCATGGCATGTTCCTGTAGGGCTGAAGGTTTGCATGAAAGGGAGAAAGGGGATACAGTAGAGTGCAATAGCCATGGAGATAAAAATCATAAATATGAGCTTTAGTTGACATAACAAGTTTCATATATTACTTTATATTCATATTATGTCACGAAATGGCTTTGATATACATAAAGATCGTATAAGATTTTAATTTATTATTTTCCACCTTCAGTGCTTAATTATACAAACTTGATTAGCCAGACTGGATGTGAAAATGTTTTACTTTTCAGCTAATAAAAGACTGTAATAAACTGATAAAAAGTGCAGTGGTTCGTACCATGAAATGCAATGGACACTAAAGGTAAGGCATGCTGCCAGAGTTTCCCATTTTCTATATTTAAAAGTTTTGCTAAGAATTCAGTTAAACTTACTCCATTCACATATACCCATTAACATGTTTTTCTGGTATTATATTAAAGCCTCTTCCGACCTTAAAAAAAAAAAAGTCTTAGCAAAATATTTGTATTGTATAGCTGGTTGAGAAGATTGCAGACTGCATCTCTCTACCTACAAGGTCTTCTGAAATTATTGTAAGACCATTTTGTATGATCTGTAAATGGCCTGGTTGGTGAACTCATTGCCATAAAAGTAAAACTTACCTCGTGTTCATTGAAATGATTAGTGACATGGCCTTCATATGATATCATGCTGTGAACTGGCTCTTGGAGAGAAAACAGAGAGAACTGGCTCGATAAATTTGCTTAGATACATGTGTAGTACCTTTTATATTTTATTCTTCTTTACTTAAATTTTCAGTGAAAAATACTTTCTAATATTTTAATAGTACTTTGCTATGGTATTTCTCTAGTCAATTATTTTCCATTCTGTATTTGTGCATTAGTTTTATTTCTTCCTCAAATAGAATACAATGAAGATATATAAAATATTACATCTCTCTGATTTCAGAATAGTCTTCCAGTTTATGAAGATTCCTTTGTATTCTAAACTTGATCTTCAGATCAAGAATTGTCCCAACTCTTCCCAGCTTGCTATCAGAGATAAACATTGTGTTCTCTCTCTTCATCAATTTTTTTAAATAACTACTGAATAAAAGCAGGCCCTGGTTAGCCCTCCACAAGCTACCACATGATGCCATGCATGCTTGACAATTAATAGAAATATGGGGCTGTGTATTAACTATATAAATAGGGTTTTTGGAATTTATCTGTTATGGTGTATCAAGGATGTTTCTGATTCCATCTTGCTTTAAATACAAGTATCCAAGCTGTGATATTCATACTGATAACTATAAACAAGTGTGCTCCTTTAGAGTGTGCTTTAGTCCTTTAGTGTGCTACTTCAAAGTGTGATGTACAGCTGCCTGAGCTAGTAATAGTTTTCCCCTGCCACTGTCGGTGGTAACACCAAGCCAAATTAAATTTGAACTTTTACTGTACAACATGAGTTAGATATTAAAAAATAAAAAAAAATCCTAGGCAGGACACAAAGTTACAAATTAATGATGTCCATTGGTTATGGAGTCAAATAATTTTTGTTGAATCTGCTTTGGGTGGTTCAAATATCTCTTACTATAACATTACCTGCAACAGCAGTGTGTGCCTTTACCCAGACAGTCCAGTGGCCTGAATAGCTGTTTCCTTGCATCTTAACTGTCAGGTTTGTATTTTGTCAGCATATTGTGCATATTCTGCTTTATCAGTAAGACATCTTGAAAGTACTAAACTTCAGTAACTAGTGTTACTTTGGTAAATTATGCTTCATCTCTGATTAAGGTTTCATAGGGTTTTTTGTACTTTAACATTTGTATGTCAGCTTTTGGTGTATAGGTGGGCTACATGCATCTGTGTACTAGGCATGACGTCTTTTTTTTTCCTAGCAGCACATTTTCACTTCCAGTTATACAGCTGTGGTTACATAAACTATGATGCTTGAAAACATCATAAGCATAATTGATAACTTCCTTTAGAGGGAAGAAAAAGAGGACCTTGTACTCCTTTACTTGTTCTTCTGATCAATGTGTGCTGATATAACCTGCTGGAGCAGGAATCCTTTGCAGGTCCCCCTCTGTTCTTCAGGACACTATGGTTCTTTGGGTCACAAAAGAGTTAAGAACTTTTCCATCACTCTTGACATTCTTACTTCAGTACCATGCTAGGTCAATACCCTGACCGTTGTGCTAACAATATATACAATGAAGGTGAGCCTTTTGAAAATGTGAGTAATAGCCTATGGTCAAAACAGAGCTTTTGAAGTCCTGATGTGCATAATAATTTGAAAATATAGAAGTCTGAATATAAAAGTTACTGACCCTACAGGCCATGTTTGAAAAGGAAAGTGTACAAAGTTGATGTTCTGAGAGATTTTGAGATAGACAGTGTGTGCTTGCATCCCATTTTTGCTAGTGGTAATAGAAAGTCTCACAGAATTTTGTTTCCGTAATTCAGAGATTTGGCAGGCTCATTTTATATTCTCTCAGTTAGAAAATATGACATTCTCTCAACTAGAATATCTTAGCCATGTGTAGTGTTTAGCTTCTCTGGAAGTGATGGAAGGCACTTTCCAAATGTAAAGGAAGATGTTATCCAAAGTTAGCCATTTAATATATTTGAATATGACTTCAAGGATTGTTCTAGAGTAAATATTGTGTAAATACTGTTGCAGAGAAACAATATTAAAATATTTTCAGAAGTTCAGTGGGGAACTTATAAATTAACTAGGTATTACTTACGTCTTTGGTTTATGCAGGTTTTCAAATGTTTGAACAAACAAAATAATGATACAGTTTGCCTCAAATTCATTTAATATGCCTTTTATTGATACTTATATGCTTCATTAAGTATAAGCTGACAAAAAGAGAACAGCAGTTTGTGTCTTGTCACAAATGTGACATGGTTAGGTAAAAATTGTCATTTTAAAAATTAAGAATGCCTTTATTCTCTCTGTGTTTCAAGCAACTTTACCTCTAGCACTACAGATTTGGATTAAAAACATTTTTATGAAATTGACAGTGTAGTTTAGGGAATTTTTGTACATAATTTTCTTGTCATATAAAGAATGTTCATGTTCAGTTGCAGCTGGCATCATAAGCATATAAAGTAAAGTAAGAACTACTCAAAAAATCTTGAGAACGTATTAGCACTGCTGCTAAGTTTAAAAGTTTGGGTCTAAACTTTCCCCAAGCAGATGTGTTTTGAAGTAAAATTTTAAAGTAACATCTCCATCTTAAAAAAAAGGGGAATTTGCTAAGGCCTGTCATAATTCCTTAGCATCATAAACAGTGATCAGAAAATAAATATTTTTAAAAAGAAAACAAATCTTTTTAAAAGGTCATGTTTCCTGTAAAAATAGACTGTCTCAGGCTTAAAATTGTCTGGTAAGAAAAGACTGGCTTGAGATACAAGTCACATGGGGCATTTACCTGTCATTTTTTGCACTGAATTACATGGGGCAAGCTCAGCAAATAGCAGCTCTTTCCTGATATATAATACAGTTCAACCTGTTACTACTTGAAACTTGCTTTTTCTTAGAGAAGCTTCTAGTTTTTTTCTTGTTAGGACACAAGACAGTAGATGATACTGATAAAGAGATAAAAGGACATGCCATCAGAATTGTTAACCAGGCTCTTTGTTCATCATTGTTCTAGCCAGACTAAAACAATATTCAGTGAATCCACCATGAATCTACATTGAAGCAAAAAGAACGTTAAGGTGCAAAGTGACTGAAAAAGTTCACTTAAAAAAAGTTTAGCCTGGATGTGAGTTCAGTGTTTGTAAGATGCTGTATAAATAAGACCTCAGAAATATTTTAACAGAAGTTAGAAAAAAATATTCTTTGGCTACAGAAATCTTATGAGAACTTGAGCTAAAGGGTAGTTTTATTCTCAAAATTGTCAGATTGTCATAATCAGATCCATTATAAAAAAACAAAGCAAAACAAACCCAACAACACTCTCCTCAAAAAGTCTTTTTGAGGATCTTGTGAGTCCATAATAAATGCTTTATCTTAGTGTATTTTGTCATAAAGGAATTGCAAACATTATAGATGGATTATTAACTCAATAATGAATGTTCAATAGTTTATATTCATTCCAAATTATAAAGCAAAGTTTTTTAGTAACACAATTATTAATTAGGTTCTAATTAATAATTTCAACCATGTAACAGAAAACAAGTAGGCTAATTACTAACCAACCTGCATTTTAGCAATGATTAGCCTTCATTACGTTCATTAATACCTGTGGGACCATCAGCCTCTGCAAATCTGGCCTGAGATTTCAGCTGAAATTGTTCAGGTTTATGCCTATTTCAATATTTCATTTTAAGAATAAATTATCCCTGGGTTGGATAAAATTGTAATTATCCATAATCTTTCGAAGCTAATCTCAAAACCTTAAAATAGAACCACTTAAGGTCTAATTTAAAATAAAGCTTAGATTAATAATCTGCATTTCAAGGGAAAAAAAAAGTGAAGCACAGTACTGTGTCTATATCTTGTTTAAGCATATGTATTTTTGGAGGGATTAACTGTGGATATATTCTTGGAAGAGATGATATTTTATATTCAGTATTGCATTTTAAATATTTTATAGATGATATAGGTATCAAAGTTTCAAACCACTATGGAGCTTCGCTTTACCATCATAAGCTTGCTATCACATACCAGACTAATCTTTTCAGGTCAGAAAGGACTTTATTCTCCTTTACATATTCAAAAGGTGTTTAAAATTTTGGGGCATTTTTGTGTACCTATAAATAGTGAAAAGAAAACTCTTTAATTGTGGCACAACTTTGTTGAAGTCCATTTTGTAAGTTCTACAATTACAAAATCTCAATTTTTTCCCTTTCAGTTGTCATACTTCTAAAAATTCCAGATATATGCTTAGTTTTATTATAAGGATTTCTGTTGTGATGCTAGGTCTAGAACAAGGACACTTACTATACCTTAGTTTCCAACCACATAAAACTCACTCTAATTATAATTGTGAACAGAGCTCTGTAGTCATCCAAGAGTTTTCATATAATGTGGGTGGAGTACTTCACATTTAATGAACACCTTAGTCTTTCAGAGTGTTGTAGAAAATGCACTTAATGCAAGTTGCAGACTTGCATTGGATTATTCAAGTAGTGTTTTATGTTGTACTGGTATTCTGCATGGAACAGTAGAATGAGACATCTATAAAAATGTGATTATTCTGTTGCATCGCTTATGCTAGTTATCACTGTCAAGACCTGCTAAATAAGTTCAGTATATCTGCAATTTTATAACATTGTTTAAAATCCTTGTTCTCTTCAGCATGATTTAAGCTTTGGAAACTCAGTAGGTGCACTCATTTTATCTCACCAAATAGTAGCTATTGTTGTTGAAATGTACAGCACAGTCCTTCTGTGTACTGTATCCTTATGTGTGTATCTTAGAAAATTCATCTAACCGATCCATTGTTTGTGCTTGCTCTGAATATTGTATTTCTTAATAAGCAGAAAAAATTGTTACATTTTCTTCCCAATGTATGTAATATTGCCTAGGGACACCGGAGCCATTAAGAGTTATGTTTATCATATGAAAAATGTTTCTTATGTTGCAAAGCTGTAGAACAGGTAAAAAGAAAAAAAATAATAATGCAGAACACATGCACCTGTGTCCAAAACTGTGATTCAGAGATGTCTTCCTTAGCTAATGTCTAACTTGTATCTTATTTCATTTGTCTTATGTTAAATTAATTTGTTCTCTGCTTGTTTATAAATGCTCCTCTGAAGATTTTGTGTAGCATTTTTCTAAATTCTTGCATAAATGCTGATGGGAAAACGCTTTCTCTGATAAAATAATTCTTCTCTTCAGTACTTGGATAAAATCAACAGCTTTAAATTAAAATAAAAGTTAGAAAGGTCTATGTGCTTTCTTTGTTTTATACTTTCTGCATTTCTCTCTGTCAAGCATTTATCAACACATCATGGCAGCTTTGTTGACGATACACAAGAGTTGAAAGTCTTGTCGTCAACAAAGAGTTAATAAAATCCAGCGATTATAATGTCACTTTCAAGTTTTTGTGTGGTTCTGAATAATTTGCTATAGATGTGGCACCAAGTGTGGATGGTAGAGTGCCAACTGGAAAAACTGATACCACTTTTTGGACTACTATGGGTATGTTAACAGTAGGCATCTGTCTTTTCTCCTACTCCGATGATCTACCCTAACACTGGTTAGGTTCCGAGAGGGAAGATAACATCAGATGGAACTATAATAACTGCTCATTGTTGATTCCAAGTTTTTCATAAGTATAATTGTCATCAGTATGAAAAATAATTAGTGGTGTACATAATAATGAACTCCTGGTCTGAGAAATTGCAGATCCAATTTGATCTGATGGCTGGAGTTAAGAATGCAACTATTAAAATGGACAATATTAAAACTTGCTAAAAAAAAAAATTACAAAAATTCCCCTGAGAAATTGAGTGGCTGTGGAAGATTCTTAATGGAAAAATCCTTTAGTGGCTCAGAGATCTAAGCTATTTTTTTCTAAAGAATGGAGCTATTTTTGTTGAAAAATTGATGTCATCTATCTTATCTGAAGTTTCTCTTTAAATAATTGCCTTAAGCGTTTTATTTAATATTCTTTGGCTTTAATTCTTGAGAAAGGTTGGTAATACTTGGAGGAGAACATTTGTATGTGAAAAGACCCCAAGTATGTGAAAATATACTTACTCATGCAACATAATAGATTTAATGGATAATTGTGCATGTATACGGAGCTGATTTGTCTTGCATGCATGAAGGCATTGGGAATGGATAGGTGGATGTCTATATATGCTTCAGATACTTGCAGGTCTCCCTCTACTTTCAAAACAAAGATAGCTTTCAATTATAAGTGAATTATATAATACTTCTTATTGCCAAAATATTGAGTGAATTTGGTGAGAACATTTCTTTGCATGGTAACTGTGCTTACAAAGGAGCAGATAAATTTAAGAATTTTTCTAGCAGAACTGCAAGCAATTTTTTTATCATGTACATCTTGTCTTTTTAAGTTCCTTGGGATTTGAGTGTCTTTATTGAAGAATTGCAAAGAAAACTTAGCTAGCTTTTTTTCTTCTTTTTTCCGGGAAGTTTTTTTACATCCTCAGAAAATGGTCAGTTTGTACTAAGAAATATGCACAACCGAGCAGCATTTCTCTGAGTCAGTCTACTTTCAAAATACTTTAATTCAAAAACATCAAATGAACTAACTTCTGACTCCTTTAAAAAGAAACTATGAAAAAATATTCAGAGAGTTAAATTCAAGTATAGCCCTATCCTTTGCTGCGCTTTGTTTTATTTTTCAAATATTGTTAAGTCAGCGAATGTTGAAGGAATGCAGTATAAATTCACTAGTGTGTTTTTCGCCTTCCTCAAATTCAGTGATGGAGGAAAACCTGGGTGGGTTTGTTTTTTGTGCAGTTATTGGGTTATGTCAAGGATGAAACACCCTAGCAGTTGCTACACCAACATGTGCAACAAAAAAAAAGAAAATGAAAAGAAATTGATATATATGTGGAACTTGACCTAGTTAGAAACTTGTTTATGCATTTATTCTCAATGTTAGTAGGCCTAAGCACACAAAAGAAAATCCTTTCCTTATTTTACACACATCCGTGGAAATTCTGAAAATCACTTTGCTCAAACAAAGCAAGTAAACTTGCTAAAGCAAACTAAGGCCGAAAGTAGTTCCCTGTAATTCTCGTTAATTCTTTGGTGTAAGAGACCCTATTTTTGTTGTGCATTTTACATGATGAAAAGGGATCCTCGTGTATGTCCAGGGCTTCTAGATGCTGTTGCAATATGAATTACTTAACACTGATAAAAATTTCTGTACATGGTAATTGTTAAGAAGAATTTTTATTCATAGTGCATTTAAAAAAAACAATCCCTAATCTTCCTTGCTTGAAATCAAAAGTTTTTGTTTTGCTTTAAGGTAGGGTATGCATGTGAAAAAAATGATAGGATAGTTAAATAAAGTGATCCTGCTTTACTGAAATGTAATTAAACATAAGCTGAGGTGAACTAGTATACTTAGAATTAGTGTTGAAAGTAGAGATTAAATGTTGAGCACTGCTTCTGTTTTAAGTGATACTGTTCCATGCAATGTACAGTATATTTCTTGAGTTCTGTCTGAAATAATCCTGACAGATCTTTTAAAAATAATTTTTTGTCTCTTCTAATATTGCATCATTTCATGTCTCGTCTTTATTGCTTATCTTTTCCTGTCTCTGTGTTTTTATTATTCAGAGCTGAGGTTTTACACGCTACATCATATTTATTAAAAAATAATTAAGCAGCGATTAATGACTTGTATATCATTAGTATATATTCAATCAGGTGTTCATTTGCAGCCTCAAAAGCTCTTGTAGTGATTGGTTTAGGTGCCACAGAAAGAAGTCAGTTAAACAAAACTGAACAGCGAACAATATATTTTCGCTGAATATTTGTGTTACCAAGGAAGGAAGCAATGTTCTGTACACATCACTCAGTGGAAGACTTCCAGTACAGAAAAAAAAAGATTTTACTGTATTGCAAAGATATCTCATGCAATGAAGATAGAATGAGAGGTTTTCTTAAATCTGTCAGTATATTGATTTATTACACACACTCTGTAAAGAACATAAGAATAGATCCTCAGCTAGAGCAATTTATCAAAGCTCATTGTCATAGGATATCAATCTTCAGAAGCAGTGTAGGAATTTCAGTTTCAATTATTGTTTTCTGAAATTTTTATGCTAATCTCTGACAACTTTTATCTCACTTCTTACAAAATCAAAGTGAGATCCAAGTTTTCAAATTGGACATTTATCATTAGCCGCAAAGTTCCTATGAAAATGAAAAAGCTAAATTTCTGGATCACAGGTCACAATCCAACTAACACTATAAAGATCGGTCAGATATCTTAAGGCCTGTACTGCAGGATAAACCAAGTTGCCTCCCTCTGAACCTTTATCAGGCAATGAAGGCTGACTACATTCTAGTGTGTTAGACAGCATACTGTCTTTGAGGAAACTCAGTTAACGAAGTCGATATGCTAAAATACTTTAGTATTCTGGGAGCAAACCCCCCTGTCTTTCTGTCTGGGAAATGAAGGAAATAACTGTCCTCAGCTCCCTTAACACTTCAGAATGTCTCATGCCCAAGCCAAATCCCAGTGATTCCATTAATCTCCCCTTGAGAGTCTGATTTAGTAAGTGTACCTTGATAATGCTCAACTTACTCCTTTAGGAGCAGGCTCCATGTCAGATGTACTAGCTGGTGCAAAAACAGCTGAACTGTAGTGGTAAGGTCCTGTTTTTTATGAACTTGGGGCTCAAGTGAAAAGATTAATGATTTCTCTTGGTGGTTTTCATATAATATGGTCTTTTGAGCCTTGATAATATTTATCTAGTCTTTGTATAATGACCTCTTAGCAAAAATATTCAGGCAGAAACCTGGTTAATAAAGTGACTGTGATGGAAAGGAATAGTGTTCATGACATATTCTCGTTCTCAGAGATTCCATTTTAATTTGTTATAGGCAGCTCTAGCATAGTTGGTTGGTTTGGTCTTTGGTCTGGTGCCATAAGCTCTTCAGTAACCTATAGCATTTAATTCAGGATTCCGTGTTCCACTGCAAGTCTTAGCCACTTAAATGTTAGGCAAGGCAACATGCCTTGCTGGAGTGCCTGTTTACCTGCAGTAAATGCCTCCTTTTGCCTATGCCACTTCTTAAATAGGCTATGCATGTAAAGTATTAATTTAAAAGAAAATTTAAACCTGCATTTAAAGGTTAAGACAAGGAAAGTCCTTAACTTACCGAAATCATTAGAATAAGAGTAATATATACACTTGCTCTTGTTATTCTAAAAATGAAATAATAAAATCTCTGAAGCTAGCTCTTCTCTGTGCTTCTGATAATTATTTTTTTTGCATAGGCAAGCTTCCACAAGACAATCATCTAGACTAATCCTTGAAAAATGAAATACAGTATTTCCTCTTTCTCAGTCATCTGATCCTTTGAGCTTTCTAAAACTATTTCCAACAAGATAATTAGCAATTTTTAGTTGTGATCATCTGTGATTTTTAGTTATCAGTCCCTTGACCTGCCAGTAAATGGCCAGTGTTACAGACATTCTAAAAATGCTGAATATTTTCATATAGAAAAAGATGAAAATTGACTACTAAAAATCATTACATTATGAATTTATATAGTATCACTCATCTTTAAATGTACAAAAGATGCACCAAAATGTTTAAGTATATGCATAACTCTAAAGTTTGTCACAGCTGTAATAAAGAATATAATTTGACTCTTCTGCAGTTTCACTTTAGAGTTTGCATAAACTTATAATTAAGTAAGTGCTTAAGCACTTTGCTGGATCTTGGCCTAAGAGCTTAATGATTATTTTACAGTATAATGACATGTCCAGTATGAAGGGAAACAAAACCTCTGTCTATAGAACTTATTTGCCATGAAAAAGTCTGTCGGTATGTTGCATGATAATCAGTTCAATTCAATGTACAGTAAATTGGATCATTATTATTAATTTTCTCATCTCCCAGGCAATTGATGCACCATTTTTAGAATTTCAAAAAAACAGTTCATGAATCAGACAAAAAAAATTAAATAAGAACCCAGCCCACAATGAGATGATGAGTCAGAGTTCTTTTCTGTAGCAGTGTCGACCAAAGTACATCTGAAATCTAATGAGGATTGGCACCGATGCAGAAAAGGCCATGATGAGCATGAAACAATATGTTGAATTTACATGTTAAGACTTTTTGTTGGTTTTGGCAATTTCACTGAAGATTATCTGAAAAATCCATAAACATCTGGATGAGAAGAGGGAGTGGGGGGGTATCACTTTATACTGAAATGATGGAGTTTATATTGGGATACAATACTATAAATGGAAGAGGAAAGTGGTTTCTTGCACAGCTGTTTCCAATTTTGCTAATCTATATTTCAGGCCAAATTCACCATGGAATTAAACCACACATTTACATTGATGTGTATGTGTCTGAATTAAAGATATGGGCAAAAAAAACTTTTGAAGATCACTAAATCTCAATAATACTTTAGAGGTATTTAGTCAGCTTTATTTTCAGAAGACAAAATTAGCAAGTACAGCTGCTATTTGTGGGCCTGTAGTTTTTGAAAGTGAAGGACTAAGTTTTCAAAAGGACATATGCACATTTTTAGGCCGTGAAAAACAGGAGCAAAAAAGGCTGTTCAGAGTTGAAGCTTACATTTCAGTCTGATATCAACTAGTTTTGTTCTAAAGGTTCTGTGTAAACATTTGAACTTGAAGCTGCTGAGTATCTACAAATTTTAATAGTAGTTTTTAAAAACAGATGTATATGCATATAAAACCTAGGTTCTAGCAATGGTTCTCATGGTATATTATGAAAACATGACAGTATGTCTCTGCATTTACTTGTAAAACTCTAACTATCCATAGCCTTTTTCAAAGATTTTCGAATAAGAAATACAAGAACTTTAAGAAGTAAACTGAACTAATAATCAAAATAACATGTGTTTTGCTTCAGTAAAAAGAAATGAATGAAGAAATTGGAAGTGGAAAATAGTTTTTGACAAAGATAACGATGAAGCTCATAAAATTATTGCGTGTGTACCGAGATTGTTGTTAAGATTAACTTTTTAGCATGTATAATTAAGGGTATTAATGAGATCTATATTTTATAACAAAAAAAAAAAGGGGTAAAGTGCGCATTCCTATTTGTACTACAGTATATTGATAGTGGGGTTGGTTTTGTAGCACTTATCAAAGATGGTAAATGCAGTACATCTTGTTTACACCACATAGTACATTTGAAAGAATGGATGTAGTTCCAGATATAAAAAAAATCTCTTCATTCTTAAGCAAATAGCTTATTATTCTTTTCTGGAGATACTAAATGTAAAACTTTATATGAAAGATATAGAGAAATTTTTAAGGTCAGTATGTTTATGCAAGTGTTATAATGCTACAGCTATCGATCAGAGATATTGTCAGTATTATGCTGTATGGACCACACTCAGAGCTGCTTTATGACTCATAAATGAAATCCTTCCAACTTTGGCAGACCATGTTGCAGGTTTGTTATAGAATAAGTCCATGGCATGACATGAACTCAAAAACACTATCTTAAAGTCATACCTTTTATTAGAACTATTTTATATCCTAAATATCAAATAAATATGTACCAGACATTCAGTTTTAGTACTGATCTGATTATTGCATATAACTTTTAACAGACTGTTTATAAAGTTTTGTTTTCTGCTGATCTTTACATACAAAAAAGAAATATTCATTCTTGCATAAACATGATCGTCAGTTTCAAAGACTCAGGATTTTCAGGTCAGGATTTGTTTGCTGCTTTTACTTCTATGACTAATGAAGGCAATAAAATATTTTGGAACATTCACTTTTTTGCAATCTAAAGGTGAGGGGATTTGTAGTTTTATATTTTCCGCTTGGTTTTTTCTGTCACTGCACACTTGAAGCTGTTGACCACTCCATTGCTTGATGCAAATAATAAAACTATGATTTTTAATTAAAGACGAGATGTGGAGGTAAGTTACAACAATTTTAGTGCAGCTAATAAGTTTTGAAGATTGTGGGCAGCTATTTACTCTGCTGTTCAATAAAAAAAGTATTGTTACTATAGAAACTACTAAATCACATGATTTACATTCTATTTGGAAGAGATAGGTTTCTCTTTACAGAGAAATACTTGTATGTCATTTGAGCTGTGGAGTTTATATGTTTATATCACTAAAAACAGAATGCCAACAACAGATTACCATGGATTTTAAGAAAAGAACATTGTTTACTTGAAGGAAATAATGGCAAACTATTTTTCAAGCTGTGGGTTGTCATATGTTTTTCTTTAAACCTCTTAGATCCTTTACATTTATACAAGAAAATTTATGTTCTAGTTGATTGTACGTTAGGCCCTAAGCTTTATTTTAAAACTGAAATTAAAAAAAATAACTACTTTTCTATTCTTAATGAGTTCTTTGTAGCATTAGGATTTCAAGATTTAAAGGGGAATGATTTAAAAAAAGGAAACTAGAGGGCAAAAGTAACAAAATAAAAATAATTTTCTGAATGCAAGAGACATAGAAGAACAGAATTGTCAAAGAGCTATATACAAAATAAAGAAGCAAGAAAGGAAATTTAAAAAGGTTAAGAGTATGTAGAGGAGCTTGAAATTTTATTCAAGCCAAGGTAGTAGTGCTCAGAACCTGGGAATATGGCTCAAGAGAAGCATTAGCTACATAAGTGATACAGGTGAGATACACAAGGGGTAGTTAGGAAACCTATCTGAAGATTTACAGTCTGATTAGAATTATACTGATTTTACAATAGTTTTGGATCAGCTGTCCGAGTGAGTCTTAACTGACAACTGTCACTTGTATTTCCAGGTCAGTATTTCTGCCATCATCATGGCCAGTCAACTTTCTCTGACCATTCCTATGAATAAGTAATGCCATTAAATAGCTAGAATAATGCTAGTCATTCCCAGCTGCCTCTAATGAGTTTCAGCCTGAAAGTGATTTTATCCTTGCAGCAGGGACACACAGGAAGAACACCCACCAAAGTTAACTTTGCCACTGTTTTTTCCTAGAGTCACGAGGCCAATATTCCTTCCTGCTTCTTCAGACTTTATTATGCCTTCCTAGTGGTATACTTAGGCACTGTCTATACTTTGGCACTCTCTATACTTCTTAAGTTCTCATTTTCTATTCATCTTTATCTGATGGATAATATAGAAGGATATGGAAGTGCAGAAGAACATGGCCAGAAGAGGCGGCTGATTAAACAGTAAGTAAAAACTTGGAACAATATTGTGGTTAAACATGCACTATGGACACAGCTGGAATAGTTGCTACTATATGTCTATATCCTTTCATCCCCTAAGTAAACCCACAGAAGTTATTTTTGGGGGAACTTAGTTGGAATAGGAGTTCAGCTAGATCTCTTGCAGGAACAAAATGAAATTTCCCCTTACTCAACTTCTGTAATAAAAGGGGCACATCGTAATATCAGAAAAAGTGTGTGACACTATTGTTTGAGTTGGAATTATAACAATACTGCAACAAATTAGGGCAAAAATATATATACGAATTTCTTTGGCATCCTTCTGTGTACTCTTTCCTTTTGATGCTGTAGTTTATATAAATATCTTAAAGTCTGCCTGTTGATATTCTGCAAGTTGACAAATCTGTGTGACTATTATATTCTAGAATATGTTTTAAATATTTGTTAACCAATTACAGCAAAACATTTCATTCAAATCTAAGGAAGTTTAGTAGGTCTTTAAGTATACATATGTTTTCTGTATGATTTTTGTATATGGATATCTCAAAGTTTGTAGTGTGTACGTACATCAGGGTAAGTGTCACAATAAACAAAATGCTGATTTTGAAAAGCACCCTCCTTTACAGGCATGTTATTTTAATTTCAAGTCAACTAGATTTCTAGACATTGTTGACGGACAGCTGGTACCCTCTGTAAAAGTTTGAACCATAGGTATGATATTCAAAAGATAAATATGTCTGGATGGTCCTCAGATCTTAAGTGAGAAATTCAGGATCCAGGATCTGGATGTATGGCCCATAATGCATCTTAACTCAGGTTCGGACAGGACATTCATACATCTCGTTTACTTTTCATGTGATTCCGGGGTACAGATGAATGAGGACTTACGTGTTGGCTCTTGTTCCAGAATTTAAATGTAGTCTAAGAGAGCTCTGAAACTCCTTGCTAAAGGGGTTGTGGTTGCAAGACATAAGTCTAAGAAAAAAATGAGAAGTCCTTGAAAAAGAGCTATTTTGCATTGTTCAGCTCTAGGGTGTACAAGTATCTACATCTTAGTCATCAATAGGACATATGCTATGATCATGTAAAAATACTGGGCTAGACAGGTCATGAAACTGTAACACCATGGCTGTGTTTTTGTTTGTGTGCACATCTCTGAAATTCTGTGTAACGATTATTGTATTGCTAGTGTGGAGATTGTCTCTGCTCTCTGGAATAAATGGGGAGGTTTGGCCAGAGCAGTGTGTGAATATGAACTACCTTTTTGACTTGATGAGGAAGTAATTCCACCTTTCATTCTGCATCTCTCCCTGCAAAGGCATCACAGTCCTGATAAAGCCTTGAGGTTGGGACTTTACTGACATGTGTGTTCAGTTATATTCTTGACTTATTCATGGACTGTTAGCTCTTAATTAATTTTCTAGGTGTGCTTGAAGTTGGGTCTTATAGTAAGTTGCTTTTTTTTTTTTTTGAGTTAATCTTTTGATTAAGCCATCTTCTGAAATGAATTGCCTGAGTGAATGTTTTTATATGTATTATATAGTATTTTGATCTCATATTATATATGTCCCATTTGTTGATTGGTGATTATTGCAATAAATCCCCCCCCCTTTTTTTTTTAAATACAAGCATAAAAGCAGTACATCCTCATTAGATTAAAATAATATTGGAGAATGACATTTATCTCTGATTTTCATTAAAACTACTTTTTAATCATTTTATTTCTTTTAATTCAAGAAGGAAAAAAGCTTTTCCATCTGTTGTTCTTCTCTATTTGCTTTCTCCTTTCAAACAATTTTGCCCTTCTGTTTTGCCAAAAATAGTTGTACTTAACTAGCTAAAGAATGAAGCTACTGTGCAACTTACCATATCTCATGAAATTGGTTACTGTTCTCGCTATTGTTTTATTATCAAGCCACAAAGGAAATACTTAAACTTAGTGTTTCCTGCACTCCTGTTACAGGTGCTGTTTTGTGCATTTCAGGTATGATGGCTTGTTAATGCAAAACTAGATAATATTTTAACAGCACAGAAAATTACATCATTTAGGGTATATCTTACTTATCATTACTAAAAACTGTATTCATGATTTCAAACAGTTTCAATACTATTTATTTTTTCCTTTGAGCTGCCTGCAATGGCCAGAGTGAATTTCCATGGTAATGGAAAGATTAGAGGGTAAAATTTAGCAATCTCATTCCTAAAGTCCATGAGATATTTTTTTTCTTAAATCTAATTGAGAATGAGATCATAAGTAAAGATTCACAGAAGCAATTGCAAACTCAGCTCTACGTTTCTCTGTGGGAAAGAAAAGTCTTACTCTTAGTTGAATTTCCTGTTGAACTTTTTTTCAAAGCTACATATAGTTTTCATTATTAAAACAGGGAATATAAAGGCAGTGATAGATATGATGAATCTTGACAAACTGAAGGTCCTAATGACAAAACCATTAAGGGACTAACTGAAATCCTGCAAAAGGTGATTAAATAAGCAATTGAAAAACTTATGCAAACACTATTTGTTAAAAGTTAGGCAGTCAAACTCATGAGACCCTTCATGTGGTTTCCATCACAAATCTGTCCACAGTCCAGTGCAATTTTGTATTTTCATGGAGGATTTGGATGGCAGGATAGGGAGGATGTAAATTTCCAAATGATACAAAGCTTGGGGGGTGTGTGTGTGTGTGTGTGTGTGTGTAAACCTGTCAGAAGTCAAGATGCAAAACTGAAACAAACATAAAATAAATGATAAATAGTTTGAAGTAAGGGATTGCAATTAAAATAGGACAAGTGTGAGATTTTTATTTAGAAAAAATCAATTCCATAAATGCAAAGTGAAGATCACTGGTGTACTGATAGTTTTGTGGAGGAGGATCTAGAGGTGCCGAGTACAAGATCATGCTGTGATGGAAAAGAACTTTTATAATGGGCTACAGAAATAATAATATTTTATTTAAAGACTGTTATATTTTGAAAATATTTTCTCTCTTCAGTACAAATGCTGCCTTGAGCTGAAAAGAAAGAAGACACAGAAAATAAAACTAGTAATTAGAACTTATATACAGTCATTTTGGAAGAACATGGGTATGCTCAATAGAGAGACAAAAATCACACAGAAATACCAGGCCAGTTAAGTGTTCAAAGTCGTAGAAACTCCTGAGGGGGTAAGAACTGTTCTTTATATTTGCTGGGGATAGGATGAGAAGCACTTGGTCTTAAGTAGCCAAAATAATAGCCAACTTTAGGAAAGCAAAGCATTCAATGAGATTATTTAGGGAAATTGTGAAATACTTGTCTGATGTTTCTGGACAATACAAACAAATAAGAAATGTGAGGAATGATTGATACCACATTTCTGCAGGCAAATGGACAAAACAATCACATCAGGGTGTTTTCCTCTCTCTATGATTCTGAAAATTCCTGCTCACATGGAAAACTCCTAAGTTCAATTTAAAAAAATAAAATATAAAATAAAAAATACTTTCATGGTTTTGCTGTTGAAAAACAGAAGATATAAAACATCATCTTTGAAAGATTCTCTATTATTGTCCATTTTACTTCTTTCTACAGTTTGAGTATTGAAATTCCCCAAAATTACTTCATTATTTTATATTGGATTTCACAGATTTTCCGTGAAATTCTGTGAAATATTGGATGTACAAAAGAAATAGTTCCTACCATCGTCAATCCCGATTTTCAGATTTGACCTAGCTTTCCTCCCAATAATTCATTCTTGTTCAAGATAATGTAGGCAGATACACACTCCTGTGTATAAAAAAAGGGAAAAAAAAAAACCCCAGCCAAATCCATGTTGCTCAACAATCAAAAAGCATAAGGGCATATAGTCTCAGTGATATGACATGCCAAGAGGATTGCTTCATCCTTGTTACGGCTTGGGCTGGATTGGCCAGTGACAAGACCAAAGATACTCTCCCCCACCTCTCGCTCCAAGAAGATGGAGAGAGAGAAAGACATTTATGAGTTTAGAAGGAACTAAACTACTTTAATGAAATATTAATAATAAAATAAAAATGAAATAATTAAATAGATACTATATATACAAAATCATATTAAGTTCCCAGGAAGAAGTCACTGGCACACACTGGGGAAGTCCCAGACTGGACTCAGCAACAGATGGGAACTGAATCCTGGATCTGAATTCAGGAACACATGGATTGGATCAAAGGCAGACAAACAGACAGGGTCCTCCTTGGACATCAGCCATTGAAGAAAGAGAGCTGACCCTTTGATCTCTCGGCTCGTATACTGAGCATGGCAGATGGGATGGAATACTGTATTGATCAGTTTTGGGTCAGCTGTCCTGTCCGCTCCTCCCCACAGGTGCGACCCTGCCATGGGGCAAACAATGAAATCAGCTGACCTTGGTTGCCACAGCAAGTATAAGAGCCTCTCTGTGCAGCATTAACTATGAACATAGGTACCATCACTCCAAGAAAGAAGAGTTTTCTGCACAACATGCTGTCAATTTCAGAGAGTTAGAAAAGGTTTAGCCAAGAAGCAAAAACACTGAACAGAAAATTGGCTGTGCTCCACCAACCAGGACAATCCTGCAAAATGCCTTTTTCTAGGTTAATTTTTGGAGGACTCCTTTGCAATCTGTTCCTGTTCCCTAGACCTTGAAAAGCAAGGGCATGGTGAATTGTAGCATGAACCATATACACCACCAGACAGACCTTTGTATGTTGCTCTGAACCAACAATGTCAGCTTTTCATCCCCAGATTCTGGCATTCACCAATAGTAAGATACCAAAAGAATCTTCTTGGCCATCTGTCCTTTCTGGTAACTGTCTCTTGTTGGTCCTATTCATGAGATACTGGAATAGACATCACTTGGTGCAAACTGTGTTTCACATGAAAACAAGGATTCTAGCTGACCATTCTTCCCCATTTTGAATGTGCTTGATATCAGATAAATGCAATTAGCTTTTAGTTTTTATCTTATAAAGTTATAAGTTTATTACCAAATGTTTTAAATAAATCAGGTCAGTAATAATAGTAAGGTCAGCAATTCAGCTGGAAAACAAAAATATGGTGTGTGGTAAGGAGCAGAAGAACCTGCAGTGGGGTAGCAGTAAGAACTTACATTAGTCTGGCATCTCATCAGTTAGAAACAACTGAGGAAGAGAAGGATGTGCACATACTGGGTTACTGCAGGGTCACTGTTAGCCATGAATACAGTACAACTATGAAAAAAAAAAAATGCAGCCCTAGAACATGTCAACTGAACTACTTCCAGTAGAGAAGAAAACTTTAGTGCTACTTAAACCCGTGCTGAAGCCAGATGGGGAATTCACTGCAAAATTCTGACCAGTGATTTTTAAAAAAGCTGCTGTATATAAACAACAGTACAACAGGAAGGGGAAGAATTACTTCAACTAGAAGATAATGTTGGCAAAAGAACAAATTCATATAATTTGACCATGGTTGAAATGAGTGTGAAAATTGAAAAATACATTCCTAACTGTTGCAATTGTAAAATATTAGAATAACTTTCCAATCATAGCAACAGGAGAAATTAGCTAAATAATTTAAAAATAGAGCTCAGGAAACTTGCAAAGGAATTAGAAAATGTAAACCAATATTGTAAGGAGGTCCAGACCTCATGGCGTAGGAGTTTACTTCCAGTCATGAGTGACTATACAATGTGTTTGACTAAGATAAGAACAAGGTCTCTCCAGCTCCCCTTGTACAGAGCAATCATGAAAGTGAAAGTAATGTCTGAATTTTTGAAAATTTTCCATGTTTCTGACTTTAAAGGATGGAATTGACTATATCTACATTTCTATCATAGTTTTATTTTAGAAGGTTCTCTGGCTGTTCTTTGAAGAAACTGGTAATGATGAACTTATTTTTATTTACTAAATTTTGCATACCTGCTTTTAATATTATAGCATTCAGTAGTTGAATCAGTTATGTCTGCTTAAAATACTTCAAAGTTTAGTAATCTTTTTGGAGCTGATTTATTAAAGAGTCTGAACCAATAGAATTATCTATGCCTAAAGCTAAAAACGTCCTTAAGTGCTGTTATTGCTTGGAGTCTTCTTTCTATATGTGCTATCTCTTCAAAATAATCCTTTATTTTCCTGCCCCATGGTATGCTGAGTTCACTGCTTATCATTGTGGTCATTCTTCTCTGTATCATTTACACTTCCGTGTTTGTATTTACCCAGGTACTGACTTAAATATTGAGTATAAACTTTGTGGAAGGCATTGTAATTTCTATTTGTTGTTATAATGCCTTGTAAAGTGGTGTTTTAGTCCAAGATCCATGATGATATAAACTTATAAAAATATTATGAAGTATTTTAATGAAAGATGTAGTTCATGAAAGAAGGTCCCTGATTTCATAAATCCTTGCATGAGCTGGAGGGTTAGACAAAATGACTTCCAGTGGTCCCTTGCAACGCCAACCATTCTGTGTGTGATTCTTATACATAAATCTCATAGCTATAGTCATAAATAGGTAGCTTTTCATGCCCATGTGTATGTTGAAGGAGGATCATACTGAGAAATACAAATTCTATTCTTCTAATATTAGAAAATTTCTGAGACTGCAGCAGTGAAGAAATTCTTGAGTGTTTCTCAACACTCTGAAAGTTCTGAAACTATGCTGCTGGTTCTGAATCTGTGCTGCTGGTTGTATCTTCATTCTGAGTCAGTATTCTTAAGTCCTTGACTCAGCGGCCTGAAAAGGATTCAGAACTCAAATTGAAGAACTATGGTAAATCTGATGAAGAATGGTCATCTTGTTATAATCCCTTTGTGCTCATTCCTAAAATATGTTTGTAAATATTTCAGACATCTGCCACTCTGAAATTGTAGCTGGTATTACCTTTGGTTCCTAAAAGAAGTCTATGCTGTGGATGTTATTTTGAAATGGATTCAAGCAGTATCAACATATTAGCATAATGTGCCTTTTCTTCACTATTTCATAATAATAATTCATTCTCTTTAAGCCTCAAGAACTGGACTTATGTGCATTTGTGTGTATATTTATATATTTTTCACATATATAAACATTATTATTATAAGTAGCATACCTATATGTCTGTGTGTGTGAATACAGTCACCAGGATTGTTTTTTGAGGATAAATAGACACTACAAGTGAAAAATGGATTGATTCCATTGGGACTGAACTTATGCTGAAGTTTTCTGGAAGGAAGGTGGTATCTGTCATATGCAAAGCTTTGGTATTGACAAGCACAATTTATATACATTTATTTGATTTCAATTCAATGTTGAGATACATATATCACATCAACAACCTTCTGAATTCCCAAGGATGGCTACTTATGCCCACCAGGAAGTAATATCTGATGGAAGAGGATTACTAGAGTTACATTTTCTAAACTGTAATTGGTCAGAGAAATTATCCAGGCAACTTGAAACTGATCACTGAACATTCAGTTTTTCATCACGAATGGGAGTTGTCATCATGCATTCAAATTCGTATTCAGGTTGTAAATTAGCAGATTTTCAAATGTGCTGAATACAATGGTTTAATTATCAAAATGATATAAAATTAATAATTTGTACAATGCTTATCTCTAACATATTTGAATTTCTGTTACTGTAGGTTCTGCCAGAGTATAGGTAGACCCAACTGAGCTATTGTTCCAGTGATAAATCTCAGACTGTGGCTGTCATCTAGAAGATTATATTCACTTTTTCCTGTTATTGAAAATTGACTACAGTTACATCAGACAACCCTGTGGAAATGAATTTATTAAAGCAGGTTTTTATGTTAATGGAAAAAAAATCTGCAAGATTTAAATGAATTTATTTTTTTTAAAAATGTCTGTCATGGTGGGCCTCACCGTTACACACGGTATCTTGTGCTTGGACTTCATCTGACTGAATGGTAAATATTAAAAATCTGCTTTTACTCACAGCTGTAGTAAGGTGAGAGAGCTGCATAGCCTTCACATGCATTGAGAACAGATTTGATCCACAGAATTCTGCAAGTACTATACCCATAAAAAGTACTTGCAAAAAGAGCATTTATTGACCATATACGATCAATGAAATTCTAATTTTTCTTGGCTACAGAAAGTTACTCCAGCTGTTCCTTATAGAAGAGCAAGCCAAATTTTATATTGTGGTTCAATTGCTTCTGCACGAGTCTTTCTAAAGTTCTGGCTACAAAGTCTTTACAATTGGTGACGATGCAAAAAGCTGAAAAATAGATTTTCATTTTCAGTTTCCATACGGTCTGAAGTGTTAGAAAGTATATTCTTTTCAATTACAAATAGAGAAAAATGTGGATGGAGGCAAAGAGAAAATAAAGATGGAACCAAGCAAATGTCATTTGATACTGTAACTTTTGAACTATAATTGCAACTTAGCATGAGAGCTTGTGCAAGCTATCTAAACCTGAAAAGGGCAAGAATGATCGTACTTATACAGGGCTTTTTACTTTCGAATTGGCCTATAAACATAGGGGACTGTTTTCCCTGTAGGCTTAGCTCAGAATATATACACTTTTATTCATACTTTTATTTCAGAGCACGGTGTAATTAATGTAGGGACAGAACTTTTATTGATTAAGTTTAGTCATCATGTGCATAAAGCATGGAGATATCCACAAATGTAATCTTTTTTAAAGCAAAAAAATTCACTATTATCTGAAATTCAGGCAGTCAGTATCTTTTACAACCCAAACCTTCTCTCTTTTAAGTTTCTTTAAGACATCCTGATTCCAGAAGGGTCAGGATCAGTATGTTCACTAATATAACAAAAAGTAAATCTATCAGTCATACACCTACTACGTTTGTGTGCAAGGCCACAACTTCCTGGGAAAATTTTTGGTTTACTACAAGAGACAGCAGACAGATTGCAGAGATGTGTTGAGTTCATAGTTTACACTTTTTAAAATATTTCCAAATATATCCTATTTTTCTTAATTTTTAGATTTTTCTTGTTTTTTTAGAAAGGACACTTCACAGTCTGCTCTAAGGGCTTATATATTTCATCAAAGCAGGCGGGGACTGTATGATGTATGTTTATTAGCTTCAGCAGCACATCTGTGAGCTCAGATTGGATGAAAGGTCATAAACACAATGAATGTTGCTAGGTAACAGTGCCTTTTAGTCAATTTAGTTGTGAAAATGAAAGGTTTTTTTGTACAAAGATAGGCTATTTGGATAGTACAATGAACAGTCACTTTATTTTGATCTTCAGTGCTGTAATTTTAAAATAACAAACCTTTTTCCCTTGAGAAAAAAAATATCACATTTTCTCTATTTACAATGTACTTTACTGGAAAAAATTCAAAGTCATAATAAAAATGAAAGCTGAGAGGAAATTATGATTGTACCTGATTAATGAAAGAATCATTTTTGTAACTTGTAGTAGCTTTTCAATTGAAAGTGAGAAATATTAATCACTAAGGAGCATTAAGGATATCTACTAAAACACAGTAAAACCTAGAGCAGTGCAAAAAAGTCATAAAACAACAAAGGTTTTCCTCTTTTAGAATTTGTTTTTTAAACCAGACACTCTATATGAAGCCAATCACTGCACCTTTGAGGGATCTTGACTCCTGTGTTTTTCAAAAAGATTAACCTAAAGGAAAACAAACTTTTACTAATGCAGTAGGACTGAGAGTTTGTGTTTGCAAGTTGGATTACAGACACCATACTAGATTTGCAGATTGATATGACTAAGTGTGAAGGGTTGGGGGTTTTTTGGTCAAAGATTGAATTATTTTTATGTTTTTTTAAACCCATGTGATTTCATATTGGAGACAGTAATTTTATGCAATGGCTACTTAGTATCAAAAGAAAAATTGCTCTGAGAGGAGGAACTTGAGCACAGTAGCCTCACTTGAGACTAATGTGAGGTGAGAATTTAATTTATGCTCTATATTTTTGTGCAATGACTCAAGCCAGCTCCAATAGCAGGGAATAACATAATCAAATTCAAGATAATTTAAGTTGTCTGTTTACTCATGTTGTTCCTTGATATATTAGTTCCTATGGGTAAAAAGATATAAAAATATAAAAATGCAAACCTAAATTAATATGTTTGAATAGTGCCATAAAAAAATAACAACAAATTGTGATTCTAAATGAAGGCAGTGTAGTTATACCAATTTATGGATCAGCTTTTTACCTGATGCATTGAAAAAGCTATCACAATTTAAAATTGCAAACAGTAGGATGATGTCCATGATATCTGTATTGTTGATATCATAGACCATCTTAGTGGCACACTTGTCACGTGATCTGGCCTTGATTTGAGGGGCTTCTGCAGAGTCCAAATCCTTTGCAACCAGTGGCTACAACTCCCTCTGCTTGTTTTAATAACTCCCTTTCTAACTGCTGGTTATCAACTGCTTCTATTATCATATGATATTTTTAATAAAAATACACTTTTAGATTTCAAAGGTTGCTATTTATTTTAATCCTTGCAATATCATTAGGCATTGACATAGATACAGAAATGTCTGCACTCTGCATCATCCCAGCCAAGAGTTCTCATAACATCTGTTAGTTTAATTCTAGAAGACATAAATAAATTATGCTTGTCAACTTACTGTGACTTTTTCACCCTATGATAGACTTGTAACTGCAGTTAATTTTGTTCAAAATGATTGAACATTTTGGAAAAGAGTGTTTGGGAAGAAGTAGATATTATATTTCTACATAATTGGTGATAATGGTATAGTATTCTGATTCCCTTCTCCACTCCCTGGTTGTTCTGTTGAGGTTGATTCTGTCTGACAATATTATGCTATCTATTCATTAGCAGTTCAAGTGAAGGAAGATATTTCAGATATTTCTAAAAGTTGGATGATGCAGGGCTGAATGCCTAATAGATGTCCAGCGAAGTTACATGCATTTCACTATCTTGTTATCAATGCATTTGCTAATGTAGGAAAAATTTTTTGATTTAAATTGATTTGAGCATGGGTGAGGTACTAGCTTCAAAAAACTACAGTATGATAATAATCTTATCTCAGTTCTGCTAAGGGTCTAGGGGTATTTATGGCTGTTAGCGTTTGTTTTCCAAATGGTTTTGGTGTTATCGATGAATTCTACAATTTGTAGCTACTTCTTAAATTAAAAAATAAATTTTAGTATGATAAAATATTTTTCTGCTTGTCTGCAATTTTAGAGATAGTATCAAAACAGTTTTTGTCAAAATACATGAGATAAAGGTAATCTGAATACGTGAGACAAAGATAATCTGAATTTCAGTACCACAAAAAGTTGTTGTTCAGTTAAAGAGATTCAAGTATAATGTAAGAAATGTGAATTGTTCTGTTGGAATCCTGAGGAATATTACTACTGATGAAAGCTTGTTTCAGTAGTGCCTTCTTTGTGAGAGCAAAAGTCATACATCCTCTGGAAATCAGTTTTAGTGAATGATTCTCCTCAGAGTTAAAATATGAAGGTTATTTCCAAGTTGGCCTGAACTTTCTTGTAAGTTTGGGATATTAGAGTCAACAAACTCAGTGTTCTTGTTCTAGTAAGTTAGAGTATATATGGTATTGTTATATGCTTTATTACACCAATTACCCAGTTGTGTTTCCTTTAGTGAGGTTGGCTCATCTAGATAAGTTTGGCTTTACAAGAATTCTTTCACTTATAGTGCTCAAACCCACAAATTTAATTCAGAAATTTATTTCAACTATGAAATTTTATATTAGGAAAAAATCTTTTATTTGATCTCTGTAATGAATCAGATTCCATGGAAATCACTTACTCAGAAAATGATTGAATTAAAAATGTTGTTGGATATTTTAAATGCTTATCAGAACAGATTGAGACAATGTCAAACTAAGGCCAGAAAGAATGCTCTCCATGAACTAAAATGATCTACCCAAAACAGCCATACCATTTCCTTGAATGGATTCTTACTACAAGTGCAGTGACTGTGGTTAGATTCGTGACTTTCAGAAAGGAGCTTTCTCCCTATTTTAAAATGTCCTGTGCTTGAAAATTAGTTGTTCTAAAGGTTGATTATCTTCACTGCTACTCTTCGAGTTGCAGCTATTTTAAATAGAGAAGTAACATGGTCTATTTATTCCAATTTGATATTCTTTTCTGTATACTTCAAGTATTATTTTAGCCACTATAGGCTCCTATTAGATACTTGGCAATGTTACTCTTCATGTTGTACTCACCTGTAAACCTCATGACACTTTTTCTGTTATGCCAGGAAAAGCATTTGTGCAGATATATAGTAATATGGAATGGGAAACTGATCTGGTAGAAGAGCAGTCAATGGGAAAAAGAAAAGTGTTGGGGGAAGAGGCAGAATGACAAAGTGGCTAGATAGGGAATGCTTTTCTACTGTGGCACAAATTAAAGTTAATAGAGAACTGTAGGCTTAACCTCATCATTACGCTACAATGCAATGAAAGTTTACAATCAGATGATTTTTTTATTCTAATTTTTGCCAGCCTTCATAAAATTCCATGCTTCTGAAGTTGATTGTGTTGTATGTTGTGGCAGTATTTTAGATGCTAGGGAATATTTATTTGTGAAAACGGTGACTCTGGACCATCAAATGAACAAACAGATGTTTTGTAAACAACCTCCTGGATTCAGCAAAACACTTTGCCTTAAATTTCAAAACCAGATTTTTTCACAATGAGATGCCATTAAACTGAAATACAGGAAAGCATTATGCATTTAAGTTGCAAAAGTATCACTGTTCTCCTGTCATAGGATGCACATACCTGCAGCTATAACTTGAGAAAATGGCAATGAATTTGATGGGCAGTAGGTCTACTTAATGTTAAGGTGCACAGAAATAAAATTCTTCAATTTCAGTAAGGTGTTACCACGTAATATATCTTCTACGGCTTTACTCACTGACAGTTTCAACATTGCTTTCTAATCCCATCTTTCAGCCAAAGAATGGCTGTAACACATTAACATTGACTTTCAACTTGTTAGCCTCAGAGGAATACTGCAAAACATAAAGATTGACATTTACCATTTCAACAGTTAAAAGCTAAAAAACTCCATTTCTTACACCAAGGCAAATAATACTTAAAACCAGAATTCTTATATATTCAAAAGCTATAGCAAGAATTTTGAAGAAAACTAAATTTGTATTAAAGTCTTGCAGTGTTAATACTTTTTAATGCAGAAAATACGGCCTGTAGAATATGAAAAGAAGCACTAAACTGCAGATTGTTTTTTGCTTCCTCACACTTCTCTCCTTTTCCCTTTCAGTGATTGTAAGTAGAAGTCAGCCTTTGGATGAACTTTTCAGGATGAAGGAAGGGAGAACAACATTAAATCATTATTAAAATTTAAGTTTGCATTTCTCAAATTCTGTTACTCTACTCTGTGTGAATAAAATCTAGCTCGAGTTTCATACTTAGGAAAAAAAGAAAGGGTATTCAGTTACCATATCAGCTACTTCTTTTTTTTATTTTTTAAAAAGGTATAACTAAGAAGTTGTTGCAGTTGCAACAGTTTTTTGACTGTGCTTTTGTTCTGAAATAAACTGTTTAAGAGAACAGGGTTGAAATGATAGCTTTACAGAAATCAAGGGGAGTTATGTTGACTTCAAGAAGCCAACGTTTCACCCTATGTATTCAAAATAACCCAACAAATACATGGAGCTATGTGTTATAAGCCCTTTAAAAAAAACAACCCCAAAACATTGAAGTAAAATGACTGTTCTGAAAACATTTATATGCATTGTAGTTAAGTAGCTCCTTGACTCTTTACCACCTTATTTACACTGCCCGTAGTTACAACTCTTTCCAGAATTAGTTCTTCAGCATTTATTTGAATACTAATTTATTATTTTCAATATGAAGAAGTCTGCACGGGGCGTTTATGATGGATGGACATAGTTTGGGATTAAAATTAGCCTCTTCAATATTTACAGTGCAGATGGGGAGAGGCAGAAAATGTGTAATCATCACAAGGCCTGGGCTTTAATCAGTAGACAGTATTGTTGGTATTGCTGTTCTGCATGCCAAATATTTCAACCATGTACAAGCAGGTAACACTGGAAAAAGAGAATGAAAAAGTTGATAAATACTACATTAACACTTTAGAATGTAGTTTATGCTTGTCTCTATTTATTTTTCTTTGAATGTGCTAATTATACTCTAAGGTTCATTTTTGAGACCATATTCTCGTACTATGAGTTGTGTAAAGCAGTATCTTGAAATAGAGTAGTTGCAGAACCTGAGTAAAAGTATCAGAATCTGGCCCATTGTAAGTAATGTTTGATAAATCTTCAAATCGTTCTATACAGCCATCTCAGTAGCCAGATGTTGATTGTGTACACATTGTTTTGTGTTGCTTGCATAAACATTATAATCACATATAGACAACAGCAGAGCTACAATATTTAGAAAACATTTTTCACACCTCCTTATTAAGCAAGACTATGAAAATTATGACTCATCACTGCACCATTGTTTTTGCCTGTTTTCTTGTGCTGGTTGAATAGTCATAGACAGCTGGTATTAATACAATAGGTAGTGCTTAGGGAATTAATGGGTGATGTATAATATACCACAAAGGTATCTGTCATCTGGAACAATAAGCACAATGATGTAAGATGTATATATTTGAAAATTGTGCTCAAATGAGATTTTCTCAAGCACAAAGACATACCTTGACTGCGATGCAAAATTAGTTTTTAACAATTGCAAGAAGTCTGCCAAAAACTGCTTTTATTTTATTTGTGATCCTGAGAGCATTTAAGCTACTAGAAGCAGCATATACGTGCTCCTTTTCTCTTTGCTCCTATCAAAACAACACTAGAACGCTTATGCTCCAGGGAGATTTGTATAGAATCTGACGCTTGTATCAGCTCTGAAAAAAACAACAAAATTACAGTCTGAGGTGATGCAAATGATATCCTTGGTGCATCTTCCCCATGCTCCTGTGAGGCTCTTGACAGCTGATGGTTGGATTAAACAAAAAGACCAGTAACTTATGACTATTAGCTCAAAGCAATCATCTCTCATTATTTCAATTACATGGGTAAATGCATGCAATCATGTATCAAATCACTTTTCCCTTTTGAAGAGCTTCTTTTCAGGGTAGGATTTCTGCCAGAAAAAATGTGCAAATATTTACACTGGTTTTTCATCCAACTGCACCTTTGTTTGGCAAAACCACCCTATGGCTACAATTCTGAGTGATATTTTGAAAAAGGAAGAGGGAAAAAAAACAAAAAGGGGAGAATTGGAAATAGTATACAGATTTGGTGACTCATTAGCAGTCTGTAAAGGAGGCACCTTCCCTTACTTATTGCTACCTGACCTGTCAGTATGAATGTGGCTCCTATTCCCTAAATCACACTACCTGTGAATAGCGCTCTGCTGGCCAATTCAAGGCTCTTTAGGCAACTATGATTGATGACTCAGTGACTAGGAGAAAATTGCCTTCAATGAATTATTCATCGAGCTATCTCTTTGCTGTTAAAGTAGCTGACAGGAAAGTTCTGACACTGCCTAAGCACAATTCACTTACAAATCAGTTACAAGGAAATATTAAAAATAGCTCAGTTACAGCATACCAGCACAGTATCAAGTGGGGGCTTTTTGCTGTCTACGTTTAACATCACAGCGAACATGATCACTTCTTCCCGTATAACTATTGTGCTAATGGCAAAAAAGGCAGTGATTAAATTGAAAGCAATGCCATTTGTGTTGGCTATGAAACAATGCACTGTGTTCAGTGAGATAAATCACTAAATTTAAGGTAGACAGTAAATCAGACATGCAGAAATATTTAATCTTTTTCTTATTAATGTAAACAAATATTAATTATTATTTGTTTAGAACTTTAACATTATTACATGAGAAACCATGATTAATGGGGGAAATGGGTTCCTGGGCATATCTAGGACTAATTCTTTTTCCTCTCTAGCGATACTTACTGGAAAATATCATTTGAGAAGCTCCACAAAGGTTTTAAAATGTGTTAGTTCAGAAGGCTTAGCACAGAAATGGAGTAGTATTAGCATTTTGCCTAGAATCCCTAAAAGGATATGATTTTTCTTATTATGGGGAATTATTTACTTTTTGCTACAGTCAAGTTCCAGAAATATGCTGTATCAAAAAGGACAAGATCTAATTTTAATATATACTTCAATATTTCTGTTTAGTTTATGAGTGCTGGCAAAATATTCTGGCATAGATGACTAGAGGTCATGAGTTGATGGAAGTTGTTCTATTTGTAAATATTATAAAACAAATAGACTAATTTCTTTTATTAAATAGCAGTTTATTCAGAGTTGCTATTTTTGTATCAGATTTTTCTGTGTGGCTTTCACAATGACTAAACTGTGTGCACATATGCATATGTATAAATATTTCATCTTATTATTTTACAAATACTTTAAGCATATGAAATAAGTTGGACCAATGATCTCAGCAAATGTAAGTTTGTCTGTTAAGAATAGGATCAGCTTAGGCCTAGATCTGCTACGCAATCTGTAGCAGGAATTATTTTATCATGCATTTTATTTGATACAGCAAACCTATTATGAAATCACCCTTTTACTCGGGCTTTTTATACAGCAAAAATATTTCTCAGTTTATGCAACTTAGATAATTTGATAATTACCGAATGCAGTGCCTACAGAAACACATCGGTAGGTCTGGCCTCTACCATGCCTGAGAATATCAAATATATTGCCTAAAGGAAATAGACACATGCAAATAATATCATTTTGGTTTGAGACATCTCAAACTAGTAATAGTGTGTTAACTACGCACATAAAGAATGGAATCCACCTACAACAATCGTTCTTCAAAGTCACCATCTGCAAAAGTAGATCTATAAAGGCATTACAAAAAATATTATTTTCTCTATTTAAGAAATATCAAACTTAAGTTAAAAAATTTAAAGACAAACCATTTTTCTTTCCGTCATAGTCATAGTACATGCATTTAAAAACAAAACACCTTCTGATGCATATTACCCTATCCATCTTTATTTCAACAAGCTTACTATAAATTAACAATTTGTTATCAAGACATAGATTTCTACTACATTTGAAAAAACAAGCATTATTTTTCTTACAGATTTTCCTATGATATTCATCACCACCCTACCTTAGTATTACACAGCCATATAGGAATCTACAGTTCTCATGGTTTACTTGAGGTATTATGATCTCTTTTAACAGAGATAAATCTAAAGGCCCAGAACTACAAGCAGTTTTGTGAACACTGAGAGCAGTAGTTCCGTTGAGCGTATTTAATCCACTGGGAATGCTCTTGTTGAGGAAATGTACTCAAAAGAGTAACATATTGTTAATGTAGTTTCAAACCCACTGAATTCAACTATGGGTACTGTTTTCTTCAGGGAGGTTTCTTTAATATCATGCCCAAATTCAAAATACTAAACCCAGTCAAAATCACCTTCTTTCTAGTTCAGCCTTTTAAGCTTTTACTTTCTACATAAGTATCATATTTTTCAGTTTACACAGCAATAAACACCAAGTATAGCGCTTTCAGAAACATGGATGGATCTGGCCTCTACTATGCCAGAAAATGTCAAATGTATTTCCTGAAAGTATTAGAAGCTCACAAATAATATTAATTTTATTTTTGGAGACCTCAAACTAAACATTCTAAAATAGAAATGTGTTTGTGCCAGGAAACTGCATTTCCAGAGAAAATACTTATCATAGCAATAGTCTGATGAAGATTACTAAAAAATGGGTGCCAGACTAATAATATGTAAAAACATATTTAATTAGTATTCTATAGGTACTTATCAGTTTTGCAGTTTGGAAATATTAAAGGCTTTTTGACATTCAGGTTTCTTCTTCCAAGTAATAGCTTGTTTGTGGACAAGCTTGAAAATGTTTGAAAACAAAATTAATGTTGTATTTGTAAAAAAGTGTCCTTGATTTATAACTTTTGGTGTCTTCCACTTGCTATAGGAGTTTGCATGACCTTCATTGAATAAAATCAAACAATCTCTCTTTAACCATCAAAACCTTTGGAGCTTGCAAGGCTTTCTACTGTATCCTGGAGCCATTTCTCTGGCCTTATATTTACACTATTCTGAGCTCTGTTGTCCAAGAAGTAGAAATTCATAGTGGTGCAAATGTGGTAAAATAGCAATCCAATTAGCACTATACTCTTTTTAACACATATGCAATATGTAACAAAAATCTAGAAGTTGTTTGTAACTGTGAAAAACCTTCTTGGTACTGAGTACTTCCTAGTGTAAGCTTTTTGCAGGACAATTAACCTTAGCATATAGAGCAGCAGCTCTGAAAATAAATACACTGGAAAACACAGAAGAAAGACATCATGGTTAATGCAAATTAATGTAATCATAGATTCAGAAAAAATAAACTACTCCAGTGCCACAGTTTATTTAGTTTTGTTACTTGACAGTCTTAACCTTTCTTTCTATTCCGGTGATTCATATTTATCATCATCTTTGTTGTGAAATGATTTTGCCAAAATATATTTGTATTAATCTATCTTTTTTTCCATTTTTGATTGATTCCTGAAACAAAAAAGCTCCAAACAAAATCAAGAATGGATCTATTTCACAATTATGCTTGCTCAATGCACTAGGATTTTTTTATTGTGACTGAAGTCTTTTTCCTAGGATTTTTGTGTCACAGATTTTTTTAGCTGTAGCAAATTCAAGTGCAGCTTTCAGACCAGTCAAACCCAAGAGACAGGCAGGAGGGCAGCCCTTCCTCAGCTTCTCCCTGCATTAGCCTTTCGTACTCAGTCTCCATCGACCTGTCAGAGACATCACAGTGATTGACTGCCCTGGCAGATGTGCCGCTATAACAGGTAACTTGATCATCCAGACCCATCTGTCTCTCAGTCCTCTTCAATTCACACTTTCAAAAATATTAGAGATTAGGGAGGGGTCGGATTCTTTGTTGTGATTTTTTTTTAATGTAGGATATCTGTATTTCACAAAAGGTTACCCCTGGTAAATGAATGGTGATGTACAGTACTTGAGCCATATCCTACTGAGAGGAGCTTCCTAGCATTGTTCAGTGTCGGTGCTTAAGATCTGGGTTAACAATATCCAGAGAATTTAAAAACTTGCTTGTAAGATGTCTAAAATTAAGGACAGTTTTTTAGAACCACTGTGGTAATAATAGAATGATGTTTCAAAGATAACAGTTCCAATGTGAGACAGATGGGCTGTTTAACTGTGCTTAGTGAGAGGAGGGGATCTGATTCAGTGGGAGTATTTTCACGTCTTCTCTTCAGTGCCCACAGCCTGGCAAATGTTGTGACATCATTAAACTGAACTGCTGATTTTAGATGGGTCTGGAACAAGAATGGGCAGGGGTAACTCAAGCTTCCTGCTGAAATGTAGTTAACTAATTTACTCGTGTCACTATTTCTGATAATTACTTTTCACCAAAATATTTTGCTGTGCTTGTGTGTAGAGGATTTCATTCTACAAGTCAACACCCTAAGTGTTGTAGCCTCACAGGATCTATCAACAGCTTCTATTAAGAGAGAATATAATCTTGGTGAGAGCAGTGGCTAACACTTCTCTTTTCTATTTCTCAGTAAAGTCTACTGCATACTCACTATCAAGGGATGTACATTGGCACAGATGACATAGTTCACAATATAAGGGGAAGTAACATACTGAAGCAAGCAAAACAAGGTAAAATGAATGACAACTGACAAAAAAGCAAGTGAACTCAGAATATTTTTTTTCAAATGAGAGGAATAAAAATATGTTAAGTGTGTACATAAGCAATGACACATGCAGAATAAAAAGAGATAAATAATGGGGGGAGGGATAGAAGACTGAGGAGTATGCAAAAGCAGAAAAGACCTCTCAGGTGCATATCTGCAAAGTTTTTGGATAATACTAGAAACTGAGGTGAGATTGGGAGCCACAGCAAAATTAAAGCTTTGTGCCTTCCTGAAAATTATGCTTAGCATCCTGGTCCTATAACTTCAGCAGGACCTAAATCACTCGGGCAGTGCCTGTCATTTCATTAATAAATTTCAATGAGTAAATGAGATCAGTACGTTCTCATGAAAGAAACTGCAATTATGACCCTATTGTTTTGATTTTAGGAATGGGGAAAAAAATCAGAAAATTATTCACTTTTAATATGTTACATGATATGTATGGGAGATTTGTGGTGCACAGCCCTTTGTTCCAAAGCCAGCAAACAAGGTAGTATGATAATCATCACCTTGTCATGATTCATGGAGCAGAGCACTGGGCGAATCCAACATGCAGCTGAATACGACAGCTGAGTGCTGGTACAGGCAAGGGAAGGTGTAAAGGACTCATAAGTGATTACTCTGCGGATTAGCCAGTTTTCTTTTTTCAAATGCACACCTGTGCAAGATGGGCACAACCTCTTCTAAATGGATTGGTGACTGTGGTGTGGGAAACTAAAATGCCAGGCTCACTTCTTGGGATTCTCAGGCTGGAGATGGAGTGAAGAGTTGAAATAATGAGTGTTGACTAGACGAAAATGCTATGGATGCTTTGTGACAGAGTTGCCTAACCATGTCTCTGTATGGTTGTAAGCCAAGGTAGACTTCTTCCAAGAAAGCTGCTGCTCTATTTAATGTATATTTTAGGAACTTCTGGGTAAGTAATACTGATACTGCATTCATCTGTTACAGGCATGTTTTATGTCAGTCTTCCATAATGCTTTATCTAGATTTTATATAACTTATTAAACATGTTCCTCATGAAATAATCTTTAAATAGCAGTCATGAAAATTCTAAAAAGTAAACCTATCTCAATTTAATTCCTTATATTAGGAGAAATATGCTTTTTCTCAATGATTTTTTTTCACAACTGGGAAGAATGTTATCTAGAGACTAAACATTGGGACCTCATGGCAGTCAGCACTCTTGAAATTTTTAAATAGAAGTCACATCCAAATAAAATACATTTATAACTAGATATTGACTCATAAAGGACACAGCTTGATCTGAAATTATTTGATCACCTTCTAACTTAACAATAAACATGTTAAAATACGCATATATAGTATGGAAAATATATGTGGGTGTATAGTCTTTGTACAGGGCTTAGAAATCAATGATATATGCATACAGGTAAGAAGACATATAATAATAACATGTCTATGACTGTTTAAAAAAGAATTAAGTCTGTAAAAACATTTCATGGTCAAAAAAATCTAATTAAATGATAAGGAACCATAAGTGTACTTCACATTAGTATAGAAAGTAAGTGTCCCAGCATATCTTTCATTACTATAGGTGCCAGTCTTGCAAACTGAATAATCTGAGTTTACCCATTTGGCCTGGTGAGGTGCAGACTCACGTAGCTGTCTTTCAGGACTCAAAGTGTAAGAGTAAGTCCGTTTCCATGTCACTAGAAATGCCGTATTCTGCATATGAGAAACCTTAAGATAATAGGCCTGGAAAAAACCATAGAGTGGGCTTAATTAAAACAAGAGTGGAAGTATATCCATTCAAATTGGACTCAGGATGTGATTTGTGGTAAAACAATCTCAAGATTTCCTCAGTGAGCACTTTGAGAAATCTGGGTTTGGTACAAAGGAGAAAATTCATTCTTTAACATTAGTACTCAGTCTTATGCCTTCCTCTAGAATAACCAATAACACTGACTCTGTGTTCTTTGAGAGCAGATACGAAAAGATATCTGAAATGTATGTGAAAGCTGACCACGCAAAACTAAGAATAAATTTCGCATCAACAGGTTTCACTACTACAGGGCCCTCAAATATCAATTGAAAGCTTCAGTTGTCTAAGCAGATTGAAACCTTCAGTCTGCTTCTTCACTTAAAACATTTGCAGAACAATTGAAGATTTTTCTTTGTTCCATCTTTGCACACACCACAATACACATCATCTATGTAAACCAGAAAGAAAACAAGAATTTTTTACTGTATTGTTACTATTTGAAGTTTATTGTATTTTCTGTTTATGTTTTTCCTTTGCAGTTCTAACAATTCCCAGAGTTAATATAAATACACATAAGCTGAAGTTGTTTCTATGGTTGTTTAGTTTTAACATGAAATACATAAATAGGTTTTGAATCAAGGGATTAGAACTCACATGTTTCTCCTAAGTTAACACTCCAACAGTTTGTCTAGTCATCATGTTTTCTTATGGTTTTCTCTTCTCAAAGCTTCAGTGGAAAGAATAGAAAGTGACCCTCTTACACTTGTCTTTCTGTAGGGTACCTCCTTGAAAAAAAGGAAATGTAGGATTAGTCACCATAGGAAATAGAGGAAAAGTAATCTATTGCTTGCATTTCATAGGAAAGACATTACACAAAAGTGAGATACCATTTTAGGTTGTCTCTTAGAAAACTAGCAGGTTTGTGCACTTTGTGAGGATCACAGCTTTTTCGGGCATGTAACAAGATTTTGAGGATTAACTGTTGAGTAATTTTCAGTCACTTTGGAGAAGTAATGTATGATTTGTGCACCCACTTTCATTTTGGTGGAAGCCAGCTGCTATTCTCAACAAAATATGAAGGAGTTCTGGGCATTGGACAGGTATGATTAAGTACCTGAAGAAGTTTGAAGTCAAAATATGAGGAATCCTCAATTGTGACATCTTGCAAGTGAAGATCCCTTCTTCACATGAGAACTTGCTTCTTTTGGATCTGGTCCTAGGTTCACTCTCTAGGTTGTACGCTCTACATAATACTAGATTTCTGTACCTAACAATGGAATGCATCATAGCTCATTAGAAGAGTTGAAAGGCACTTAAAGCAGTCATTGGGTGACTGAAAAGGTGAAGGTGCACTTCAAATATTGCTTTTCTCTGGTATCACAAATCTTAGACTGGGTTAGCCTGGAGGTAACATCCTCCCTTTGAGTTCACAGAGCTAAACTTTTTCCTATGGTTAGGTGCTGAAGTCCTGCATTTTAAAAAATGAGGAAAGGGATAAACAACAGTTTTAAATCACGGCGCTTTCCATATATTTAGTCTTTTAGAACTTACAGCACTCACTTGTATAGGACACATATGTTCAGTTTTGTATTTGACTGAAATAATTCACCAGAATATATTGAAGGTTTTTTTCGGGGGGAGGTTTTGGGCATTTTGTATCACTACACATGTTTTTTGGGGTACAATTTCGTTTCCTTTAAAACTTTTCCATTACAGGCATAATAGTTCTTGAATTGGAGAGCAAAACAAAAATGTGAATAAGCAGAGGCATCATTCTGTTACCTAAAAGGGAGACCACTCATCTGTGAGGAAAGAAATCTAGATTCTATTTGGCACTTTCAAGACATATTTTTTTGGCATGTAATCAAAAGTACAGGCCTTAGGAGAGCTTTGCTACCAAAATCTTTGGCACACTTCAGGTGCTATAGGCTGCTGTAAAATGGGAACTTTTAAAAAACTAAAGTTCCTAGAGTAGTATTTGCAATCCTCTTCTCTGAACTTACATTCCATTATAGAAATACCTCTAGATTATAATGACAGTCCTATGTGTCTGTTGGTGTGTAAATCCTTGGATTTAAGTGAAAATATACCACAGAAAATTTTTAACCTCTGGAATTTAAGATGTGATTGAAAAAGTGTCTTGATTAGAAAAAAAGAAGATACCAAAAAATAAGCAAAAACAACAACAAAACCCAGCGTTCTCGTTATCAAGTTATGCTTAATATTTTTCCAAAAGACCTCTTCTGAATGATGTTTGGCTTTTCCAAACTGTGTTTGCTTCTGTTTTCTGAAAGATTGCTATAGGTCTATGCATATTTTATCTCTGCCCTTTTAATGTTATTTCTAGCTAATTATACCAATACAAGAAGCCTAAAGCAAATATGATTTTAGCAGTTTATAATATGAAAGGTGTCTTGCCCTTAGTGTATACTAACAAGATCTGTACATGCAATTATTATTAACAAGTACTCCATCTACTGGTTCAAATTATGCCAGGCAAGTAATCAGAAAAATAGTTCATGTTCTAATAAGAGCTTTACTGCCTAAGGGTACAATCATTCTGGTTCCCAGTACTTTAGGTATTAATATGTCTTCTGTGCAACCAATCAGGTATACATATGTGTTTAAACTGCTATTCAAATTCATTAGCAGAATTCACCTAATTTACTTTCACAGATGACTATCCTAACTAATATTTCCCAACCTTAGCTGTGAATGTCAATTAATATGTGCCAATAAAAAGCAAAAGGTACAAAAAACATGAGATTTTTTTCTTTTGGTATTTCCTAAGTGTATGATCTCTATAAATGAGTTTTTAGAGAAGGATTAAAAAAACCTCATGAATAAAAATGCAGCCTGACATAGTAAAAGTAAGCACTGAAAAATATGTAAATGATGATTAAGCTCCTAATTCTTCATCTTCATAACCTTGATAAAGGCAATAGAGGATAAAATACTGTGATACAGTGGTGAGCTTTTTAGCAGAATTAAGATAAAATAAACCTTTTATAGTTAAGCACTTTTAGTAAGATAGGTTTCCTTTTTTTAAGATACACACACACGCACATACATGTATCAGCAAGCCATCTCTATTTATTTTTCGGTACAACTTGTTATGCAATTATTTGTGTATAATCTACATAACGGCTGGATATTATTTCTTTCACACATACATTTCCCACTGAAATCTATGGGACATTTGTGTATTCAGGAAATGCACAATTGCTTCTATTGAAGTATAGTTTAATACAACAAATGATGCGGACTCATAGATGAAAATCAGATTAGGTATGGATGCAGAAGCAAGAGCTGCACCAAAATAGCATTACTTTAAGAAACTGTGTTGCAAGAATTTGTGTTATTTTTCCAGACAGAAATATACTGCAGAGCATATATGTTTCTTAAATGGTCATTTGAATTTTGTTATCAAATATCCATTCGAGTACACTATCGATAATGAGATGTCTTAAGCGTGTTCATTTCCATTGATATGATGAGGTCTTCTGCTTTCAGCAACTTTAAGTAGTGTTAACTGAAACAAACACTGATACAATATGGTACCATGTGATATGAAACTAAGGGCTGAAGATTGTCTTTCCTGTCCATTCCAGCTGCTGCTTTTCAATACTGCATAGAAACCTGACATAATAGTACACATGTCAATATCAACAACTGCAGTTGTGGATGGAGTCACTCTTTACAGGAAATAATTTTAATGCAGGAAAAAAAAATAATAAAAAAATGAAGTAGCCCACTAAAATAAACACAAAACAAAGAATGTGGAAACACAGCACAAATCTACCCAACAAATTTTACCTGACCCTTTAAAGCTCACCAAAACATGACAGAAGGTCCCCTTGATAGTCTGTATCATATATATGTTCTGAGACTGTGCTGCCCATATGTTCAATAAAACTGTTGAATCTCAAAGTTATAATAATTTGCAACGAGGTGCCAGAACCAATTATTAAATATCATATGATCCAGCAGAGATGAAATAAAAATATACAGGGTCGACTTTACTGGCTCTGGCTCTTATGAAGATTATAAAATACTTAGAATTGCAGTTTAACTTAAGGGGAGTCTTAAACACTTCCTTATGCTTAAATTTTGCTCACAGCAGAATATCAGAAGCCAAATGCAGATGGTACATTTTTCTAGGTACAGAGAAGATTGCCCTTATCGTTATTGATTTGAATATCAATTCAGTAGAAAAAAAAAAAGATATGCTATTATGATGTCTTTTAATAGCGTAAACCTTTGTTCAAAAGAGCAAGTGACAGCCAAAAGTACAATTCAAGTGAGAAAAAAGGTACAGTGTGATTAGATCAGTGAATGATACCATCTCAGCCAAATAGCTGCCTATAGTGTGGAAAAAGAAGACACTTAGGACTAAGTGTAAACAGTCATTATTTATTTACCATGACATCTCTTAAACATGAATGAGTGAATGTTTTAAATACTAGTTCCCATCTTTTAGCCAAGGTCAACTGTTTCACTCTGGTCTGTGCTTTTCCTCAAGCTGTAAAACCTAGAGGTTGACCTGAAATATTTATATGATTTTTTAATTGTTATTAAATACCAGGGAGGAGTTTCACTGAAATGACTCTTTATGAAGTTCCTCATAAAACCACGCAAATGTGCTTTCAGATTAACTACAGGGCATCTTCCTGCCACATATGTCTAAGAATTAAATACTATATTTTACATTAGGACAAAAAAAGCGTTTTATTTCTAACAGTCATTCCAACCTTGATCTTAATGTATTATGGCTGCAAGCATCAAAACGTTGTTGTTGCAGGAAAAAAAGTATTTTTGCCCTCAGTTATTGGAGCATTGCAAGAATAGGACCATGTTTGTCTATGTATGTTTACAGCACCTGTCAGCCGATACACGAGAAACAAGAAGAGTAATGTAAACTGATCCCCGCCTTTTGCTGAATATTTAATGCAGTCTGCTGGAAAGAAAAGCACAAACATTCTACTTTTCCAAAGCCTGTCTTCCTTTCCCTCTTCTAATTTTCTCTGGGGAGGGATGGGTTTCGAACTTGGTCATTGCTAGTGCCCATTTGCTTCTGGATCTTTACTTTTCAGTCTTGGCTTTCTTCCTGTCTCCCAAAACTGAATTTACTTCATTTTAGCCACCTCACAGCAGACTTGTGTGTATATATTTTCAAGGAAATTTGATTGTCTGTATAGATTTTTAAATCAGCTTTCAGATCAAGTTCAGAAATTTGTAAACTGTTGTGTTGTTGCGTCAGGCAATAGTGGAACACAGACCTCAGATGCGCATCACCCAATACTATAAAGTGATCTTTAAATGAGACAACTAGGGCATAAGTAGATTAAAGTGGCCAATAATGGGAAAACAAGTGCCCATTCCAAGAGCAATTGTAAGAAATTTAAGCCTCAGGAAGTTGCATTATACATTTTATTAAATTGAGGGTATATTCACACTTATTGTGGCTTGAAACTTGAACCAGTATTTTCTGTCTTTGGTTACCTTACTTTAGGATTCCTTAATGGGCTGAAGATGTAATGCATAATATCATATAACTGCTTTAAGTTTACAAGTTAGTTTCTCAAAAGTTGTAATTTAATTTAAATTGACAACTCTACAATAAACCACTGTTCTCTCATAGCAAACAATATCTGACCTAAAAATGCATGTAACAAGACCCTAAGATTCTAACAAAATCCCACTTCTTTGTCATTTTAACCTTGTTTGCAACAGAAAACATCTAATTTTGAGCACCACTACCAGTTAACAGTATGTAAAACATTAGCTTTCAAAAAGATTTAAATTATATTTACATTCAGAGCCTACTGTTTTCCCAATAATCAAGAGAGAATGAAAAAGAGATTGAACATCCCATTGATGTTCAAAGAATGAATTTATACATACTCAAAGGAGTCCTTTTTAAAAGGATGTCTTAAATGTTACCTGTGTAAACAGGAACATAGAGAATCTGATCAGTGTTCTACAAGATAAACTGTGACAGGGAAAATAACTTTAAAAATTACATGTTGTGCACTATGTAAATCATGAAACATCACAATTTCTAAGAGGCTGAAGATTTATTTAATTAAGGGAAATTAAAGAGATGTGGACTTCGCATCTGTTGAATATTCCAAGAGTCATAGGTTGCTTTGCCAGTCTCAAGACCAACCTCTACGTAAGTGCCAGGCACATTCTCTCATGTAACATTGATTCAAAAGCTGTACTGAGTCCATCCAGCTACCTGTGGAGAAGTCTGCAGTTAGTTGCAGGTGAAAAATACAAAAGCGATATTATTTTGTTTAATAGCTCCATGGTTCCACCTTCCTGAAGCTTTGGAATATTCTCCTGGAAACCTCCTCATGACTTTTTATGCAAAGATGCTTCAGCCAGTTTTGGGAGAAAGAGAGGCAAAACTTATTTTATCCCACTCTTTTCTCTCTGTTATTTTAGTGTATTCTTATGGAAAGTAACCTTTTGTGTCCTTTATGCAGAACTGTCCTGAGGTAATGTCTATATTGCTGAAAAATACTGTAATTGGAAAAAAAAAAAAAAGAAAAAAATATTTCTGACATTGTGCCACCAATTTGTAGATCCTAGGGATGAATATAGTCTCTTACAAATTTCAAAGACTGCCACTTATAGAAAGGATTGGCTGCTTTGAATGTCAGAAACACTCTTGCTCACAGGATTAACATGCACTTGCTTTTGCAAACAATATGTTTGTGGTTTAATTTGATTATGCAATTCAGTAAGAATATGAAGAGCTGTGGGATTAAGAGTTGTAAAGGATGAACAGTTGGAAAGGGTGAAATTAAAACCATGAAAAGTGTAGCATAACTCATTATGCTCCAGTTTTGTCTTGGGCTGTATCATATATTAATGTTGTGTTTTCCCCTGACAGTTTTGTATTTTTCAGAAATTAATCCTCTAACAATGAAAAGGGTTACAAATGTGTCAAGGCACGTTGCATATTATTAGTTTTATGCACACTCCTATTATGTATGGTATTTCAGATACATGCACATATAAATACATATATGTATAATGTAATTTCTAAATGCTTTGGAGCTATTCTAGATGTCCATAGAAATACAAAAATTGTTTCTGGCCTGTTTTTCTGTTAATAGCAAACAATATACATTGCCATAATATATTGCCATATACAGCATAGGTAAAGACAAAGATAAAGGTGAAAAAAGTTTGCAAATCATTTACATAGAGTGATAGGGAGGACTTTCTAATATTTACTCTATGTATATTTTTTTTTTCTGATAAGGGTATTTTTATTCATCTTCCTAGTGAGTATGCATAACTTATGCTTCACTACACTGTTAAAACATGGTGCAATTCCCAGTATGGGAGTAACTTTTAGTTGTAAGAAATCAGAAAACATTATTCACAGGTGTCAGTAGCAGGAATGAGTGCTTCACTTTATTGTGGAAAGGGAAGCTAGAGAGTGATGCACTGTTACTGAAGTTTAGGTTATTTAGATTTGGTGGCTAATTTCAGATGCTACCTCCCCATATAGTCAAGAAAGCCTCAAAAGGCAGTTTAGAGTGCCTGAGCAACCTCTGTCTTTTAGCTCTGTAGGAGCTCTTTGATGGACAACATAATGTGACACCATCCAACTAAAAGACCCTGAGGGAGGTTGAGATGCTATACTGTTTCAGAAAATATGCACTTGATGCTTGGTTTGGGTAGAGGCAGAGAACCAAAAAACTTGAATTAGAACTGTAAGGGAAACTGCTGCAACATTTTGAAATTGTACCTTCATGAAATGAAACAAAATAATAGCATAAAAACCCTACACTGTTTTTTTTCTTATTTAAGAGAATGTTTTAAGAGAATGCCAGAAGTGTCCCAAAGTTTATATTACTTACCCTTCATTCTACCTTAGGTTTCAGTGAGGATTAGAATACCGTTATGTGTCTCCAGTGAAAGGTATTGACACTAAGAAATAATTAGAATAGGACTGATTTCATGCCCAGTGGAGTCAATGGAAGGTCTGACTGACTCCCATGGGTATTGGTTTAACCCTATACTGTGTTTTCACTCCCTTCCTACAACTAATTCTTCTCTCTCCCTGTATTTTTTTGCTGTTAGTAATCAACAATAGTCAAATAAGGATAGAGAGCAAGTTTGGAACAAGTAGATGAGAATAGAATATGCTAGAACTAAATAAATACTAATAGCATTAGTTTCTTAAGATTAAGCTTATTTGTGAGAAATGTAAGGAAGGTGAATTGTGGGTAAAGTATTTGAAGGAATGTATTATGATTAAGAGTTCTAGGCAATAGAAAAGAGACCTTATTAATGCTTATAAATGTCTAAAGGGTGGGCTGAAGGAGGATGGAGCCAGACTCTTTTCAGTGATGCCCAGTTGCCCTGTTGCCCAGGACAATGGGCAACAGGCACAAGCTGGAACATAGGAAGTTCTTGAAATCCTCCTTTCTGGAGTTCCTTCCTTCCTCTAAATGCTGAGGATGAGACAAAATTTTAGAGTGAAATGTCTTGTCACCCCTCTGACCAGCTGACTGAGCTGCTTCAGTTTCCATGTTCCAGGCATTTAATTTGAACTGTGAATGAGGAGAAAACAGCAGGTTTGGGATCTTTCTCTGCCTCCAAGGGAAGACATTCTCGCAAAATTCCTTTTTTGGGATTTAAGCTTTGTTATTGATGTTCTATTGAAGTTGTGGTTTGGTCAAGAGTTAGGAGAAAAAAAGCTGCAGTCTCCCAAGCTTTTTTATAGTTAGTGGAAGAAAAGGGCAGTTTGACATCTGAACTTCATCTTTGGTTTGAGTCATCTGCTGAGGAACCTACAGAAATAAACTTCCAAAGAATGTTAGCTTCTGTAAATAGTCTTATAATTTCTTTATACACTTACATTTGGGGTTATATTCTTTAGAAAGTTAAAAGAAAAAGTAGGTAGTTCAAAAAAGACTTACTGAACTCTGAATGGAGCATCTGAATGACAATCTATGTCACCATTACAATCACTACAGACATCTTCCCAAAGCATTGGTTTTCTGTGGAACTGTAACCATATCATAAAAAGCTTTTAAATTTACATCCTGGTTCGAGGCTTAGAACCAGAAATTTGTCTTCTGCTAAATTCTCTCCTTCAGAGCTTCCATTCCATTTTATGTGTATCGACCACAAAGAAATTCTTGGATATATGAAATTAAAATTTCCACATCATGCTTTGAGTACATTTCTCTCTAGCAATCTGTTTCTTAACATAATGTAAGAACACACAAACGGAGTCAAAGCCAGTCTGGTGTCCAGAACAAAACAGAAACCAAGACAGCATTCTGCAGTACCAGCTACAGTCTCACAGGTGTGAAAGTGATCTGTTGAAATTGCCCTATGAATACTTGAAAAATGAATGGGGACAGTGAACCTGAAAGGGCTCACAGGAGATGTTGAATCCTCCTTGACCTTAGGCTACAGTCTTGTCAGTCTCCTCTCTACAGACAATTAAAAGCGCAATTAACTCCTAGACCTTTGAAATTTCACAGGCTTCAGAATAATAATGTTTAGTTGTACTCTTCTGGGAAGAAAAGTTATAGTCACAGACTATAGAAAAAATTATATGCAGGTGGGCTGCCATAATTCAAGAATTTGACTTCATTTAGCACAGGAAGCTGAGGGTGTGAAAACATTAATGCTGACACACTATCCAGATGGCTAGTTTACCATGTGCAAGAAGACAGTACGGCAGTGATTATGCCAGAGCCAAAAATTACACGTGGAGATGGAGCAAACTTCAAAAAGTCAGTATCTTAAATGTGCCATTATACAAATTAATCTAAACTGATATGTTCATCTATTGCCCTACTAAAATATTACTGATAGAATATTACAGACAAGCTGTTCTGAAAACCAAGATACTATTTTATTGCTATTTTTACAGTGCCTGAGATGCTCCATCACAACCTTTTTTTGTACATCCATTCTTCAGAGTCTTGTATGAGAGTCAGCCTATGAACTTGAAATACATGGATGTGTGTTACAAGCAACATAGCAGGTGAAGTGAATACTAGCACATTTTAATAGGCTTTCTAAAGCACAGGAACTGTGTTCCTTTGGGATTGAGAGAAGGAATCTTAAAGGAACTTACAGACTCCTATAATCACCTGTACAAACCTGATAGGAAGTAACTGGAAGCTCCAGTACCAAGCAAAATGATCTTCTCCTTAGTCAGGAATTATTTTCTTACTAAAATAAGTAGTTCAGTTCAGTTAGAAGTTTCAAAAACTTAGATTTTTTTTTTTAGTTAATTTTAGCTATACTAAATAGTCTTTGAACTGAAGCATTAACTTTGAAAATGTTTGCCAGAAGTGTTAGAAAATTTTGAAACTGGAGAAATTCGGAATTTCTAGAAATTACTCCCTAGGATTAATGGTGGGAATGTGAATTGTTTTATTTTTGCTTATGCAAATCACCTTTTCAAACAAGGCTTTTTTGATTTGATAGGGTACTGTGTTTCTGCAGCAGAAGTAATAAAGAATAAATCTCCACAACTGACATAGCTGAAAGCAGTAGGCAGAGTGATCTACTATCTTGGAAGTCCGAACATTTGTCTTTGCTGTATGATCTTGAAAAATTAAGTTTTTCTCCTTTCTTCTCTTACTGTTTTGGTATTCATACAAACTAGTATATAAGTGCTTTGACTCAAAGATTTCGTTTTGCTATATACTTTTATAGCACTCAACCTGATGGGGCTCCAATCCCTATTGAGGCTATAGAAATAATCAGAGTAGACAACAAAATATTTGTCCTCCTTAAATATATGTTTGAAAGACAAGGAAAACTCTTATCAATGTAAATGAAATAGATATGCTATCAGGGTATAGAATGGCTTTGTCTGATGCAGCCCAAAACATTTGAATTTGGAGTTAAAATTCAGTTATGTGTGCAGCACAACTGTATCAGATGGTAGCTTATCTGAAAGATGCTGAGAGCGGATTTTGTGGAACAGGTTTCACTTTATGAGGAGACTGAAATGTATACTGCTGAACATGCTCTGGATAGCTCATTTTCAAAATAAACCCCCAAATTTATTAGGGAGGTCTGTGGTGGTCCTGCAGATTTTAAGATTTTTACAAAATGTTTGTCCACCCAAAGCAAGATGATTCACTTAAGTAATGTCAAACTAGAAAACTCATGCAACAACCATAGCACTGAAACCCTGTGGACAAGTCAATTTCCTCAGCTTGCTTCATTGCAGGTAGGTATGTGCAATCTTCCTTTTACCCCTTGAATGGTGCAATTGTGTGTATACAATGGATGATATTATTTGGTATTCTGTTTTCCTTTCAGATCATACTATTCCACTTCTGTTTTAAAGAAAAAAACAAAACAAAACATGCTTTCTCAAAGTTTTTTTACTAACATTTCTATTTGTTTATTTTGTATTTTTTTATAGTAGAGATAGGAGTAATAGCACTCTTTTTTGAGACTGAAATGAGGCAAAGAAAATTATGATTAAAGTTAATTTCTGGTGTTCTGTTGGCACTGCCTATCATGATGTCCAACATTGTTTCCTTGTTTCCATGTATTTTTGCATTGGTTTCTATGCCTGGGTTGTTGCTCACTTAATTGTGAGAATATAAGCTTCTTAGGGTGGAGACCAACATTTTTTCTGTGCTAGTGCAGAACTAAGTGCGATGTGATTCTAGTACATGACATTTAGAACAGCATTTAGTAAAGGAATTGAAATTACAAGAAATTGATGCCTTTTCAATTTCCTTGTTCTTGGAAATTGCTAAAACTGTTTCGGTTTAATTGTTTCAAAATTATCAGTCTAAATTAGACATTCAGCATGAAAAATTACAGCCTAAAATGGTTAGTCTGGCAATGTTACAATTAACTGAAAGCAACTACATAAGGAAAAATGTCAAGCAACTCTGAAAATAGGTCTCATATGCCTCATCAATAATGGGATAACGCAAACGTTTAGGCCAACTGTTTAGTAGTAAACAACTTCTAGACAAATATTCTAAAGGAAACATTAAAATTGGAAAAAAAAAAAAAAAGCTGCTGCGTCTGCCTGAGATAAGTTTCTCAATTTTGGTATGGGCATTTGCATGCACTTAATGAATGGCTTTTTGGAAGTTTCCTCAATAATTTTTCAAGGCGGTTCTAGGGTGAAATGAATGTTATTCACTGTTTTCTACACAAATGCCAGTAGATATTGGCACACAACCTTTTGCCATTAAATTTGAGTAGAACCACTGTTGGAAAAGTTCCTCTAATCTGTGAAAGTCAGATCAAATGGGCCTAACCTGATTGACACCCATAAAAGTGTCTGGGTTACTTTAATAGTAACCAAAGAAGGCTGTCTGCTGACCGCAAACAGGAGAGGGAGCTCCAGAGATGCAAGAGTTATTCATGATGTTTTATTTGGTAATATAGGCAATTCAGAGATGTTTAATTTACATGACGAAAATGCCACTAGAGGCTTTGAGTTAAATATCAGACACATGACAGACGTCTTGGAGAGTTAGCTGATTTTGTTTTGTTTTCATGTGCTTTGTGAAATCTTCCCATAAACCACTTGCCATTCAGAGCTTGAGTGTTACCAGAGTCTAAAAAGCTACTCATTGCACTGCTGCATAGTTGCTGCTTGCATTGAATAAGAGCAGTTATCATTAGAGGCATAGTATTAATCGACGTGTACCACACTGAAGTCCATGATGTTTTTCTGTAATGCAAAACTGAAAGAGCTACATTGTTCTACATACCATAGATGATAAATAGTTTGATATTGACTTTTGTGGCCAGGCAGTGTTTCTTGCAGATCCTTAAATTTAATTGGTTTTTTTAGTAATCATGGTTGCTCCTCTCTGTTCAGAGCTAAAGTGTATTTACTAGTTCATGAAGCTGAAATATAAAACTGGAAGAAAATTAAATGAGTTACTACTTCTTTGCCACAAGAGCAGATCATAGAGGACTTGTATAATGGAGAATGTTGAACTCCTCTCATTCTCTCATTTGACCCATCAAGACATCTGTCTTTCCTTTGGTTTGGTGAAAACTCTTGTTCTAAGCTAACATGATTACTTTGGTTTTTTTACTCTAACTTTTGGACATATTGTATTTTACAAATCATAATTTTGATTAGTCATCAGTTTTGCGGGAATAAGTTGTCTTCAGGGATCTCCTACATAATGCAAGAAATTATAATGAAGGAACATGTGCAAGCAAAAATAATTAAAAAAATAAAGTTCTGTGCCTTTTGTGAATGTAATATGTTCAATATATTTGAATTTTCAGTGAAATTCACACTGGACTGAGGTGACCAAACTCTTCTGGGCACTATTCTGGTCTCACAGATCTAATGTCAAATACAGAGGAAAAGCAAAGTGTGACAAGGTGGGAATTTTAGTAAAAAAGTCAATGAAAGGAGTCTTGAGGAGAGAAGAGCTGTGGGATCAGAAAAGGCTGGTATTAAGTAGCTTTCTGGAATGGTGTTCTAACTGGACAAACATTTACCTGTCCACCTCTCAAAGTTTAGGACTTCTTATGAAGTATGGATTAGTTCATGCTTATGAAAAGAGGATTGGGTGGATCCTGTCTCTCCATATCAGCTTTACACATAAAACTTACTGAAAAACATGGTGAGAATTTGTTTAGATGTAATATTACAGAACATTTTAGCTTCATGCTTATTTTTCTGTTTTACAAGACAAGAAATTAAGCTTAAGGACAGCAGATATTCGACTGTAACACAATTCTTTGCATAAAATCATGAAGTGTTATTTACAAATAGGCTACTTTAAATCTATAGAGTAAATGGAGATGGTGTGTCTGTATCAAAGAACACTGTATGAAGATCTGTCATTATTATTCACTTCCCTTTCTAAGTAGTCAATTTTGCATCACTATTCAGGAAACTAAACTGAATTAGCGCTTTTGACCTCAGGAGTCTTACACAGTTAAATATTTATGAAACATCCGAACATGATAGTGGCTATTATGGCTCCTCAATTTTAGCAATTAATTTTATTGACAGAACAATAAGGACTGCTTCTTTATCAGTGTGGCAACATCATAATTCACTTTCTATTTGTTTAAAAAATCCTAAGCAAGCCACTGCATCTTGCTTGTGTGAAATGGGCAACCTCTGTCCTGATACAGCTCTACTAAAAAGCTGTGTGAGGCCATGTATGTATTTCACCATATGTGATACTGTCATGTTGTCATAGTACGTTATGCTTTCTTTCTCAACACATTAAAGATAATCAATATATTTTTTAAAAGCACACAATCATTCTCTAAATCAATCGAAAACTTTTTCCTGCCATTTAATTTGCTTAATTTAACTCTCTCTAACCATTCTACTGTTATGTTTTGATTTTACTCAGCACATTGAATGCTGTGTTTTGTTTTCAACAGATGTGTCGTTGAGTGCACTGGAGAACAATTTATGCATTAGACTCAGAATTTTAAATGAACATGCCCTCTAATGATTTCCTCAGTCTAAGCAGACACTTAAAAAGTGACACTGAAACCATGAAAAATTACTTAAAGGATCAGTTACATCTAAAATGATGAAATCAATAACAATATTTTCTCTGGGATTCTTTCTCTTCGATAAGCAAAATCTTTACTTAAGTTAAAAGCCACATTAAAATTTAATCACAATCTGTGTGCATTAGCAATTGGTAATTTCTGGACATCTGTCTTCTGTTTTGTTAAAGTCTTGTATTCCTTCTGGTTTGGTCTTGTCTTTTCGTAGCAAGATGAGGTACATTTGAAATTTTCAAAAAATTAAAAGTGTTTTATAATTTAGGCTAGAAAATGTAATGGCCTATAAGTCTTTGTCTTCTTTTTTTCTTTTTTCCCACACATAGTTCTTAACCATAGTATTAATAAAAAGCAAATTATAACCTCAAAATAATCATGTTGCAAGATAAAAAAAATATTAACTCTAGTATGACCACCAACCAAAAAGATTTTTTTCCCAATTTATATGCATTGATTCTATTTATCCTAAATGAAAACAAGGTTTATTACAGTCAGTTCATACAAGCTATTTTGTCTTTCTAAGTGTGTTTCTGCTACATCTCAGATATTTTTAACAATAACTTGGGCTTAGAGTAGTTTTAAAAGCATAAGAATGACGTTAATTGCATTTATACATGTTTCTGAAAACTTTTGCCTTTGGAAGTATAAAAGCTAAAATGTTAAGATGACATATTTAATAATCTAAGAGCAGATTTTATAGGAACAACTACAGTGACTGCTGCTGTCCCTTGCTTCCTCTCCACCTAATTTCTCAGAGGAGGAGAATAAAGAAAGATTATCTTTCACAGAACTTCCTCTTATTACAGCTCCATTCTCTGATCACCTAACATGTCTGCTGAGACTTGCAGTGATAATGTAGTATTTATTATAGGAGGACTATTTAGGAGAATCAATATGTTCAATGTAGGCTGTGCATTTAAGTCTTGAAGGCTGAAATAACTGACATAGTGGTCATACTATAGTGTCTTGTGGTAAAACATTTTTCACTCTATTTCAGTGTGCTTGAGTTAATCAATAAGGTTAACTACATTTGTCAGGATTAGGGTCAATAAAATTTGTACTTGTTCAATATCAGAAGTAATGTCAGTGCTTGTATTTACTTTTGTCATACTTTACATCAGCTGCTAATTAATTAAACTTCTGCTGAAATTAATAAATAAGTAATAATTAGATACACACATTAAAAAACATAATTCAAAACGAAGCAGATTGCTGTTTCTTGAAAATATAAGTACCCATATAGTATGTCAATTAAGAAAAAACTGAAATATTCCAAATATGTCCACAATATGTCCAAATATGTCTGCAATATGTCCAAATGTATGCACAATATTACAAATTTCAGCCTATTGCATATTTTAGCATGTATAGTGTTTAGAATCTGTACATTAAAGATGATTATTCTGAAATTGTTGGAATTGTCTACACTGATTTTTGAAAAGAAAATTAGTTGATTTTTTAAATTGATTTTATGCATTAAACATCTGGACGTTATATCATGAGATTTTTTTAAAGCTATAATTTATAATAGCACTTTCTACAATCTGAAGAAATGAAAATTACCAAAATTTTTGTTATTCTTCTGCTGTGCTTTTTAGATACCCTAAAACTGCCTCAAAAAACATTAGTTTTTCATTACCATTTTGCTTGTAGCATGTTTTAAAACATATTCTCCTATCTTATTTGTAGGAACCCTGATCATTTTCTCCTTTCATTCATCTGTTACTTTTTGATAATATTTTTATTTTGTGTTTTGGAGTGCTTTTCTGTCAACCTTTTTTTTTATTATTAATAGACAACATACATTTTCTATTACTGCATAGGATACAGAGTGAAAATATTTTTTAGAACAGAATCAATCATTAGAAATAATGTATATTTATTAAGCACTAGAATAATGAGAAATGTTGTTTCTTGAGGGGTGATAACTCCCACAGTTTTATTTCAAGCATGCATTCTTTGTAGGATCAAAATGTAATGTAATCATGTCTTAACTACTCCCATTTAGGTTTACTATTTTAAGTTTTTTTCCTAATGTTAACACTTTCTCTTTAAGGAAGACTTATGTGTTTTATGGTGTTACTTTCCTCTTAATATCTATAAAGTTTTCTAATATTTACAAGATCTTTTCTTTTTTACTCAATAAATCTATATCATATTATCAGTTTACATTTTCAAACATAAACACAAACATATATGCTAAATGATTCATGAATACAAATACTTTCCCTTCTCGTCTTTTTTAAAGAGTTAGAGACTAAATCGTTTCAAATGAATGCACTAACTGTCTGCTTTTCTGAAAGCAAAAGCCAAATGAGTGGTTAAAAATATTGCAAGTTTGAAAATGCAAATGGTGTTATCCAAATATGCAGCCATATGTCCACAAGACACTCATTTTTTGGAAAATTTGTAAAGCTTTGAAGAAAAAATATATTTAGGGATTTGTGGCCCTGCTCCTGCTCCCCCCACACCCTAAATGTAATTTAAAAAACCCCACATTAAAATGAAATGTCAATAGTACTAGTAGTGCTAATTTTATTGTATGTTACTTATTTTTCTTACAGTAGCACAATTACCATACTTAATCCAAATGCTTAAATATGCTTAAATCCTATAAAGATGAGACGCTTCATAAAGCATTTTATTTTCTAATAGCTATTTTTTCTAAACACCTTAGGAGCTAATAGAAGGTCTTCAGGACTCTCACCAAACTTTAACATAAATTAATTTGTGTAATTTATGCTGCAAAGTTTGTCTAACATTTAAGCAACTTTGCTCTGCTGATCACAGCATCAGTAACAATAGGGGATATGAGGCCAAATCCAAGTGGTTAAACCCCTAACAGGAAAATATCAATTAATCTTTTTCAATGGAGTTGAAGTATGGGTAATCCTCTCATTAAATAGTTTGAACTTTTCTCCCAGTAAACAAAAGAGGGATAATGAGTGATGTGGTCTGACTTGTTTACATGGAGAATCTTCAAGAGGCTTAGGCTCAGCTTCTCAACACAGAGTTCTTCATAGTCACTTGTCACTAATTGCCCTTTTTAAAGACATTTGTGTCAGTTCAAAAAGTCCAAAAAGAGAAAGTTTTCTGGTTTTAATAATGATAATGAAAAATGCCAATATTTTTATCTGGTACACAGTAATTTCATTGTTTGGAAAATTCATTTCCCAATTCATTAATTAATGACATTTTATAACCTGATGGTAACCTTAAAAAGTGCTGCATTATGTTTCAGCGATGAGCCAAATTTTTAGGTAAATCCAGGTCTTGAAGAAATCATTCAGGGTAGTTCATTTTGATTTGAAATATCAACAGGAAAAAAAGAGACTTTCTGATATAATTTTTTTACATAAAAACACTGTATTTTTGTAAGTACAAATTTAATTTACAATATCTTTTGTGCTTACTTAGTTCTCAAACCGAGGCTCAGAGATCTGGGTTTTGATTTAGCGTTGCCTAAGAATTCAGATAGAATCAGCCAAGAGTGTTTAGTTCTCTAATGCCCTTTCATCGTTCCTCCCAAGACACATTCTCCATCAGCAAGCTCAGTTATCTTGGAATAAGATGAAGTATTTTAGTATGCAAATATAAGAACCAATTAGCAAACAGCAAGGTTAAGAAATTTCAGAAGATTTTTGCTGTGATAATTCAGAACGTCAGAGCCAGAGACCGATCATACCAGGCACAGAATATAAATGCAACTTTATAATGATTTCCTCTTCAACTGCTTCTGATGTGCTTAAAGAAAAAAGTTATGGTACAGGATGCCAGGGATACTAAACCTTTTACAAAACAAAGAGCTTCTTTTCCTTTAATATTTATATTCTCTGCTTTTAAAAAATTAAGTCAAGCAGAGAAATACACACTGGCCAATATTTTTTCTCTAGATGGAGAACAAAACTTTTAGTATAGCATACAAAAAATAAGATACATAATTTTGTCTGTGATGACGGTTGCTGTGATAAAAGGGAAGTTTGATTCCAAGGACATTTCTCATTTCTTGCCATTTTCACACACACAGAATTTGGAGGCCAGCATATTTTGCATGTTTCATTTAACAATACTCTGTTAATGAAAATTAAATCACTTGGGGGGAGCCCATGCCATGCTTTCACAGAAGAATGCAGTGGGTGAATTCATCAAAAGTCACATCTCCCTGTACTGTAAACCAAATCCTGAATTTGCCTGCTTAGATCAGGAAATTGTTTGTTTCGTTTCCATCTGTTATCTCTACTTGATGAGGGTTTCTGCTGGGGCAATGTTTCTCCAAATACATCTGAGTATCTCTGACAAGTCATCAAAATCCTGCACATAGAGCAAATTATGTGCAAGTATAAATAAAGAAAAAAAAAAAAAAGGATCAAGAAAGGAAATATAGACAATGTATTCCTTAAACTTGTTTATTACTTTCCAGGGAGATGCAGGAAGGGATGTTTGAGGAATAGTCCTGGGGACTAAGCTGTTCTAACAACTCTGGAGATAACTCTCCTCAACTCTATTTCCAAAGGTGTATTTGGGCAGTTACTCTTGTAGCTTAGGTTTGACTAATTCTTCTGAAATTCATCAGCAATGTTTGGTGTACTGTATTCATAGGTCAAGAAATCTGAATCATTATAAATATGTCATTAAAATTTCTTCTTTAGTTATGAATCAAATTTCAGCAGTGTTTCCTCCACTGCCCAGAAACAACCAAACATTTGTCTGGAGAATGCAGTTTCCTTGGTGGTGTACTTACTGATAAAGAAGAATAAGCTTACCAGGCATTTAAGTTAAAAAAAAAAAAAAAAAAGGAGAGAAAAAAAGTCACAGCTGTTGTTTACATAGAGACAGGAGCAAAATATGGAGGGCACAATTCTTGCTATAACAGTAAATGTGAATATTCATTATCTGACCAGGCAAATCTTATTGTCTGAAGTGCTGTGTTTTACGAAAAAAGGTCACAATCTTCTGTTTCATGACATTTGAATGATCAGCTCTCATCTAAAACAGGCTTCAGCTTCTCTTGTCTATTCCATCTAACCAGAAAATTTGTCCTGAATTGTCTTTGAATTTCACAAGACAGAATATACATTTCCTTGCTACTGCAACAGTAACAGCCCTGATGGAAAAGCTTTTTCTCGTCATCTTCTTCTTCATCCATACACTGCAGTCACAATAGATTGTGGTTATTTGGCCCATGTCTGAGTACAGTTCAATTAATGCACACAGAAGAGTGTGCATTTTCAGAGAACAGTCCTTGTATTAGGAACAGGGCTGCTTAGACATGAGAATGCAGAACTGCTGCGTTTTGTGAAGACATTTTACATGTGATGTATATATATATATCTTTAAATGTAAGTATGAATGAATGAATTGGTTTTAATAAACACCAAATAAAGATACCTTTGTTATTTAAGTAAAAGTCAGACATCTCTCCCAATGCCTTGCCTTTCATCAACTGTCACATTACCCCCTTGAACTGCTAGTGTAACTTGAAGATCTCTTACATACTGTCCTCCTAATATAGTTTTGTTCATTTTCTGTTAGCTGGAGCTACTGATACCTGTATTCAACTTCGAGAAAAAAAAGTAAATGTAAGTTTATCAGATTCAAGAATTACATTAATAGTAATTGGTCTGGTGGTTTCAGGAGTTGCAGTCTCCGATGTAATTTTTTTTCTAGCTGGCCAGGTGGGGATTTAGCCTGGAATTTATCTACATATAATCCTCTATAGAAATGAAGAACTAAATGTTTACATTACAATGCAGTATCTGATATTTAATAAAAGTCTGAAAATCCTTAAGGGCTTAGTCATAGGGAATTTACTACTGTTTGGTAAGTGGCTATCTGCATTCCAGCTATGATTACAGTGCCTGTTGATGTGTGTGTTCAGTGAAAGAAGTTTAAGTTGAATTACCTCACAACTCACATGAATTAAGATTGCGCAGATGGTGTTTTCTTGCATGTATCAATTGAAGTGCATTAACTCATTAAGCTACAGAAACTTAGTTTCTGAGAAGTCTGAGACCCAAAACTCTGGAAAAGGGAAATATTTTCAAATACTTTTGTGACGATTACAAAGATGTTGGATACTTAGATTTTTTTAATCCTTGACTAATGCTGGTAAAGGCTTAGTGGGATTTTAAAATTAGGCATTATCTCTGCCTGCTTGGTATTTGACTTGATAACAGAATAACATCTACCCCACACTTTAGAACATCTGACTAGGCATCTAGCTACATAGTTAGACAGTTAGGCACCTTACATTCTTCGAAACAAGTTCTTAACTACAGTTATTTTTTTGAACAGAGATAAAGCTTTTAATTTTCAGTGTGATTTCTATCCGAAGTCACTTCAGACCTTTTCAAAATATATCATCTCAGTTGCAGGACATGTTCTCAGTGAAACTGCTTACCATAATGACTCTTCTAGGGCTTTCACTGCAAAAACCTAGAATCAATATTAGAAGAATTTCATTTGTCTTTTGACTGAAAAAAACTGATTGTTGCCCAAGTAAAAGTATATGGCCCACTTCAAGCCCTTTTAACAACAGCAATTTATTTTACTCAATCTACATAAAAACAAACATTGGAGTTAATTGGAAACTACTCTTCTTTACCTTAGTTAAAGGAGCACACATGCTGAGGGTGAATTTGTACATTAAAGCTGTCCTCATGAAAGAGATGCACAGATGCAAAAAGCTGATGTCCCTTAGTACTATTTGTTATGCCTTTTGCATCAGCTCTGACACTTATGAATCTTGCATTGAAGCAAATCTACTCCCCAGTCTGGCAGAAAACTTCCGTGCTTATTTTGTTGGGTCGGTCTTCTACCAGGCTGGTGAATTGAATCAGTTCAAACCAGAGTTTGTAAAACTTGAGATCCAGCAAAATGGATAAGAAAGAAGCAGAGGTGAAAGCCAATTTCCCTATTTTGGCAGCTCTAATGTGTATTTTTACCCTGAATTATCATAAAGTCATTTATATTTTGCAGTAATATTATAACATGAAAACCAAAATAGAAAAGACCTTCTCTGGGTATTATCTTTTTTCTCTTTTATTACATTACATTACATGAAAGAAGAATGTATTTCAGTCCTAGAGAAAGGCAAGCAAACTTTGCAAGAAGTCAGTTAGGCAATATGGTTCTTGAGAAAAATAATTCCTAGCAGACGACAGTGCCCACTTCTCTGAGAGGATAACTGAATTTTTCTTCTTTCACAGCTATGGCAAATCATTTACTAGCTCTTCCTTAGTGCTTCTCTTGTAAAATAAGGTCAACAATAGTAAATATACATCAAAGTTACAGTAGACTAATGTAAATAGATGATGCGTAGGATCCTCAAGTGGAAAGTGCAAGGTAATGAGAGAATAATGAATAGTATTTGGAGTAACAGAGAATTGTGGTGTAACAGTGGGAAGGGAAGTAGTGAAGGAAGATATTTTCATGGCACGATGCTAGTAGGCACTTTTGATCTATGGTCTATTCTCATTTATTTTTAGACTGAGAAGACATATAATCTAATTCAATACCATCAGCATGGGAGGAAGTAGATTGCTTAGACAAACATTTATGTAATTGTAAAATTTCTTCTACTTTGAACTGAAGTGAATTTCAAGCCATTTTTACCAAGAAAAGATCTTATAGATGTTTATGGATACTGTAAAAGCAGACTAGGAAGGGGAGTGAAGTATTTCTGTTAGTTCTGCTGGCTGTTGGAAAGATTCATAGTTCCCACTTTGTGAAGGTTTGGAAAGAGATCTTGAGCTGCTATGGGAAAGAATTCTTTCCAAATTTTCTTTATGGCCTTAAGTGTAACATATATCTGAAGGCAGTGTTCAAAGAATGGATGCTAGTGGTGTGTAACTGAAACCATGCAGGATAGTGGGAGTGGGTTATAAACCCTGTGGGATGATCAAGAGAATGGAGTTTTGTTCTGATTTCTGTCTTCCTGAGATTCACACCATAAGAATAAAATTTAAGTGGGCTGGTCCTCCTGCAAACAAAATGCTACATCATCTGAATCATTCAGATAACAAATAAGTCTGATTACTGCTTTAATTGATAAAACCCACTACTGTGCAACACCTGATCCAAAGTAGGAGAAGCACATGGCAGCCCATAGTAAGAGGAAGGCATTCTTTATCATGTTCAGCACAAAGGAAGTAAAAATAATAATAAACATCTTGGATATTACAGTTCAAGATATTCTTCATACCCATTTTTATATGGATATGATATCCACTTGAATAGTGGTAATTTGTACACAAACCAGATATGTAACTTGAAATGATTTAAAGTGATTTAGGACTCTGCATAATGAGATGCTGAGAACTTATTTGAAAAATTACTGTGGCAACTAAGGAAGAGAACACTGAAAAACTGTTCATCTTTTAGCAAAAGGAAAGTTTCATCTTCCTATCAGGTCTCTTAGTATGTCCCAGCTCCAGAAAGTCCGCGCTTCAGACTTAAAACAGTAGAAAATGGGATGGTAAGGAGAATCTAATACACTGTAAATATAGTCAGTGAGAGCATTTGTTTGTAAAGTATTGTTGGAATGTGTGTGGGCAACCTGGTCGGCTTTCTTGGTTCCCAGAAGTCTCTTCCTTAGCGTCCTGTTCTTCATTAGAAGGAAGAAACAAACAGCTATATTTGTACTTTTTAACACTCCAGAAATGTAGAGCTTCTTGTATGTTTGCAGTGCTTGACTGTTACATTAGAGATCTTATAGTCACACTCACTTAAACATGCACTAATCTAATACATTAATCATCTTAGGGGTTTGGACTTTCACCCACCCCATTATAATCTTGTTTCTTCCCATGTATTAAGCTATTGAACTGATTCTTATGAAAATCTAAACACACTCTCTGGAGATATATATGTATTTAAAAATATGGACCTTTTGGAAGTACACAATAAATATTTTTTATTAATTATATTTGACTTTAGGGCAATGCAAAATGTAGGTGCTGCATTTACCTTAAATATATTTATGAATTCCTATATAATCATTAAAATTCCATATTCCTCATAAACTGAATTTTGTCTTTGAAAGGCACATAAGTACACCCCAGATTAGTCATTCTTTTTTTGAACCCCCAGTGGGTTTTCCCCACCAGAGACGCTGAAAGCTGTGCCAAATTTTAAATTTTTCAGTAATCTTCTTTCCTAGCCAATCTCCATATCCTTGGGATTTTTTTCAAGATCATTTCAATGATTCACATGACCCTCTTTCTTTATTCATTGTTATATAAGAGACCACAATTATGAGGTTTGCCAGATTTTCCAAATCTTCCTTGGCCCCTAAACTATTGGTGTAGGAGATGTTAGTCAAAGGACATAGGAATTTAACTTCTTTCAAGAAGATTTTTCTGTCAATGACTACTAATTTCCCCTTTTTGTTCTGATAGAAAAATTGCAGTTTCATCTAAAATTATCAGCAAGGGGCTACACAGATTAAAAATTATTTCAAGGAACTATAGGCTGGCTTTCTATCATTTTGCATTCATTTCTGTGTGAACAAAGCCTCAGGTAAGCCTTGTTTATGAAAACCAAATGAACTCAATCCTAGTATGTTCATTCCACCCTAGTAATTAGAGCTGCTGATTAACACCTCACATTCACAGCACTTGCATAAACATAAACCTAAGCAACAGCAACAGAAAATGTCATTAGGACAATCTTAAGAACAAGAAACCTGTCACCTGCTGCTGACACAGAAGTTCGTTGATTGAGCTGAAATATGTTGCTGGCGTATAATACTGCGAAGTAACAGGCAGACATCTCTACCTCTTGCAGCAGAGGTGAAACTGTAAGTTATTGGTGGACCAGGGAGGAACAGTATAAGGGATTCTGAGTTTGGGCCTGATTTTGCCCTACATACCCTCTGTTCTTGCACATCTTCACTTCGAAGTAATGAAGTGTGAATGGATGACATTTTGTGAACTGCCTTTCACCATTACTACTGAAAGCTCTCACTAGAAAAAAAAGACAGAAAATTATATACATTGCCTGGTGCTTGATTGTCTTCTCTCATATTGGGCTGCATCAAAAGAAGTGTGGCCAGTAGGTCAAGGGAGGTGATTCTCCCCCTCTACTCTGCTCTCATGAGAGTTCACCTGGAGTACTGCATCCATTTCTGGAGCCCTCAGGACAAGAAAGACATGAACTTGTTGGAGAGGGTCCAGAGGAGGGCCACAAAGATGATCAGAGGGCTGGAGCACCTCTCCTATGAAGACAGGCTGCAAGAGTTGGGGTTGTTCAGCCTGGAGAAGCGAAGGCTCTGGGCAGACCTTCCAGTATCTGAAGGGGGCCTACAAGAAAGCCACAGAGGGACTTTTTACAAGGGCATGAATTCATAGGATGAGGAATAATGGCTTCAAACTGAAGGAGGGTAGATTTGGATTAGATATCAGGAAGAAATATTTTACTGTGAGGGTGGTGAGACAATGGAACAGGTTGTCCATTCACAAGGGTGCCCCATCCCTGCAGATGTTCAAGACCAGGCTCTATGGGGCTTTGAGCAACCTGGTCTAGTAAGAGGTGTCCCTGCCCATGGCAGGGGGGTTGGAACTAAATGATCTTTAAGGTCCCTCCCAACCTAAACTGTTCTATGATTCTATGATTCTATACTGTCAGCTAGTTCCCTGGTAGAAATGAGAGCATTGTAAAATCTGATCCTTAACTGCATCCTCCTCAACAAAGTAACAGAGAAGAGATAGCTACATGTGTTGATGAACAATGAATATTTGAGATACGATAAAGCGGATAGAGGATAGGCAAAAGTTAATTCATTAAATATGGTTGGGCTTTCTTGGGTAAAAATACTCTAGGGTTTGCAAGAGAGCTTATACAACTAAGATCTTCCTTTGGTGATTAAAAAAAGGCTTCGGGTATGTTTTGCTGAGTCAAACAAGGCACAATGCTGGAAGAGGACACCTAGAATTAATTTTATTAAGATGATTAAAAGGAAATCTCACAGTTTCCTATCCTGGGTAGGTTTCTGAGAAAAGTATAAGTTATCAAGATAAAATGAGATAAAGGGAAAAAAAGGAAATGGAAAAAAAAAATGGAAAAAAAAAGAATGGAAAATGGCAGAGATTTGGTTGATTGTCCAAGAAGCATCCTTATTATACCCAGGTTGAGAATGTTTTCATCAGAAGCATTGAAAGATGGATTAAGGTAAGAAAATGTGTATAGCTGGAGCTGAGAAACTAGATGAGGGCACAACTTTAAGCTTTGTGGCTGATCCCAGCATAGACTGGCAGATTCTACAGATGTTAATTGATACTAGCCATTTTCCGATCTAAAAAGAGACATGTTAGGGTAAATAACTCATTGGAATTTAACATAAGTAGGGGGTAAGAGGATGGATAGGACATGATTAACAAAAATGAGGAAGAGAGATTTGATACGTAGACATTGGTATTGATTGAGTTTTCTCCATGTTTCCCAAATTCATTTCTCAGATATTCTCAGGCTTTATTTCATTTAATTTCTCATATTTTCATAGGAGAATGACTCAAATTTGAATCTGTATTTTTACTTCTGCTTATTTAAGAACCTTGCAAATACCTTCAGATAGAAGTACTCTATGGGTTACCATGCCAGCCACCCATTGCCAGAAATCCAGTTAATTAGAGTAGGAATTTCACCTGCAGAGGGCAGGACCTATTTACTATTCCTAGTTTTCTTATATTTATAATCTTTGAGTTAAAATATGATACAAATGACAGCTGAATTTCATTTGTGAAATACAAGGGCAGAACAAAAAATAGGTTGTGTCTATAGTTAATTCTGATTATTTGCCACAATATATCCACGTTAATAGAAAGTCATAATAAAATTTACATTTTAATTTTAATTCAAGATTATTCATGTCCAAATTAAATTAAGACTCTTTGGGCATGCTTTTGGTCATCAGAATTGAGGTCACTGCTGAAGTTGCATGTACATGGGTTTTTTCTGTTCAAGGATTTTTCTTTTCAAGGATTTTTCTGTTCAAGTATATCACAAAAAATGAGGACTCACTATGATCTCATGCCATATTTATTATTATACCCACCTTGAAAAGAGTTAAATAAAAAGAAAAAATATTTACTCAAGGGCAGAGAATGAATGGGTGATAGACATGAAAACAGGAATCAGGAGTTCCAGTGGCTAACCTTGCAAACACCTAGTTAGTATCCTTTCCAAATTTTTAAGGTATTATTTGAGGGATGTTTCTAAGGTATACATCCTTAAATTGCACCTTTAAACATTGTCTGTTTTGAAAGTTGATATAAGAATATTTTCAACTATTTGCCTGCTTATTCTTTAAAAAGTCTCTTGTATTCTTACTTGTTTGAAAACCTAAACTAAAATTTTTCACCTGATTTACTATCTCAGTATTAATATAGTAGCTAAGAGAGCTCCAGTCAACAAGGGCAGTTGCACTATAGTATGAGTAAATATTATGGAAACAGGTGTGTTAGAGAAGGAAAATATAGAACTACAGGAACCTCCAAGAAGACAGAATGTTATGTAAAATAGTACTTAAACATACATAAGACTTACTTTTAGCATATACTGTTTATGTATAATGTCTAATAAACATATTTCACTAAAATTTAATAGGTCCCTGCAGTATAATTGCATTATGCGGTATGTGCATTCAATCTAGCAGAAAAGAAAGAAAAAAAATGAGATAGAGGAGGAAAAAATGTCACAGCACAAACTCTGTTTCTGACTTTTAAGATGTAGTTTTGTTTTCCAAGCTTCTTGCATGTTACCAGACAAATTTTACTTCTTTAAGTACATCTGCTTTTATACAATGATGTGCATTTTGATGGAACTTCTGACAATGAGGAAAAAATGAATGTAATTCTTTATCCATAGAGCTTCTTCCAAACCATATCTGAAATAGTAATGAACATGTTGCTCCAATAATATTGACTCAATCAGATCATATGCTGAAACATTTCCAGACATATTGATAAATTCATTGATTCCTCCTATTCTTTTGGTCACTGGACTATAGAAAAAGGGATCACTAGCCATTTGACCTTCATTGTGTATTAAATAAACACCAGATGGTAAGGATTCATTCAGTAAATCTATTCTTTCTTCTTTATGGTCATGTTCACACTGTTGCTTCCCACTGAGTCTTTATCTTTATTTGTCATGGTGCCAAAGCTTCCTCTATAGCACCTTTCATGCATCACAGCTTTCAAATCTTGTCCCATTAGTTTCATTTTGTTTCTATCATAAATAATCTACTACTTTCTCATACACTCCTTCATTACCTAATAATGTTCAGTCTTTGTACAAAAGGGTAAAGTATTAAAAGGTTAGTGAGTACAGTTTGCCCATTAGTATATAGTCTATGTGACACTTTATTAGGGAAAAATGTAAGCTACAGGTAATAATTATGCATTCTGTGAAATATCCATACTTTCAATAACTAGGGATATTTTTTTTCGTTTGAATTACCCTTCATTTTTTAATGTGTTTTTATCTAGAAATTAATAACATGAAACTTCACTTAGGAAGAGTTAGGTGTCTGGAATTTAGTCACTTTGAACATCTATCAACTGGATCCTTTTTTTTGAAAGATATGGACTTGAGGAGGATTTACAGCATCATAGTTAAGGACTATTTGGATCTGGATTTAGATTTCTAAATGACCCAAAGATTTTGGTTCTGAACTATTATTAGTTCAAATAGGTGAAAAACCCCATAGCAATATAATTCAACCTGCTGTGGAAAAAGACACACATCATCTTTTTCTCGGTTGCTGTACTCAAGAGTAGTAGGAGATCATCATCAGTTATCACACCTCAGATGTATTACTGTTTGAAAAAAGACTCCATCCAAATGTCTAATAGAAAATATTTAGTATTGGAATATTAGTAGTGAAAAGAGAGTACAAACAAAATTTGGTAGATATTTAAATTACAATGGCATTATCTCTGTATACAGACCATGGCCTTTGAAATAATCTTGTGCTGTGGGTTACAAATTTCACCAACCTTTAAGGGTTTGGCTTTGGGTTTTTTTTTTGTTTTGGTTTTTTTTTTTTTTTTTTTTTTTTTAGATTTAGACATTACAGTGCAGGTATTCAGCAAAGGAGAGAAATTATAAGGAAAAAACTTCTGACCCAATGGCTTTCTGACAGTAATCAACAACCAAGAGACTGTTTTAATTCCCCTGAGCTGCCAAAAGTTTTGATGCTTCATAGATCTCAGAGTTTATTCCATTAATCTGCAGATAACATATCTTGTTCCAAATAAATAGTAAAGGCAGTATATATTCCCCTGTCCCATTACTAACACATCTTTTGGCATTAGGAAGCATGTGCTGAGCCCCACATGAAAGTTTACTCCCAGTAGCTGAAACAGAAAAACAATATTTAACTGAGAAAAGAAGGGGCTGTTTGTGGGGGGTTGTTTTTATTGTCTACCTGCCTGTTCTGATCTTCCCCTTGATAGTGCGGGAGTCTGGGGAAACCGGAAGGGTGGGATAAAGGGCCAGACTGTACAGATGACGCCTACCTTATTGCCTAGGTGACACCACTGTGCAGTCATTGCTCCAGTCACTGGAGCAGGCAGCACCTAAAGCCTGGTGCACAGCCAGCTGAAGTAGATAAATTAAGGAGAACAATTAAGTTCAAAATGCTTGTCTTAATCATGATTTATTGCTCTATTGTCACGACAGAAGCTTGGAATACTTTCTGGATTAGCCCAAAGAAGCAGCCACTTTTTAAGGGTGAATGAACTTTTAAATACGTGCATCTCTGTTAATGACCTGCAAAGATGTGCTGATAATGAAATAATAACTTTGGTTTTAAACTTGAAAAAAAAAGTTCAAAATAAAAAGATAAATCTTTAATGCTTGCTACCTCATTGTGTGTACATTTTCAAATATTACTTCCCAGGAATAGTTTTTTAACTCAATCTGTATTGCAAAGACCAGAAATTTAACATTGAACCAAAGGAAACAGAATACAGTGTCACTGCTGTTCTGCATTGCTTAACATTTGTCTTTCCTTTGAAAATCTGACTAGAGAGACCCATTGGTTTTGTTCTTTCCCTGGCTCCAACACAGAACTAGCAGTTGTTTATTGTATCCTCTGTGGAGATTACTAGATTTAATCTGTTTAGTCCTAGTCAAATGTTAGTGATTTTACTTACATTTTATTTTCCTTTTGGTTTTGAGTTGCTAAAAACCGTCCAATTTATCCTATGGACCATCTCTTCTCAGTGACATTTAAATTAAGGACCTGACTGAAATGCAACACAAAATTCATATCACAATTTACTTTCTTGTAGTTGCAATAACTGGAAATGGTATTACTTGGTCAAGGTTATTTTGTGTCCTTAGGCTTCAAAGCAAAAATATTTGGTGGAGGAGGAATGATGTCACTTTAAACCTGCTATTTAGCTCTAAGAGCTGAAAAAGGCAGTGTAACCCCCTCATGCATAAATATATCACCTTAAGTTTATATTTCACTACTTTTAAAAAGTACTGAAGAATATGCCACAATATGTCTTGTTCTAGCAGCTGAAAAATTATGCTATGACTAAAATGACATCATTCTGCCTCCCACAGAATGTTTTGGCTCTGAGAGCTCAAGGAGCAGATGAAATTAACATAAAATGTCACTGTCATACAGAAAGGAAGAAAAAATATTAACATCTTCTGCATTTTTTTCACAGATCTGAGTAGGAGGTCACCGTAAAGCATGTGACAAGAACTTCGAGGATGAAATAGAGTCTTTTGCTGAGGGCCAGTACAACCAGCATTGTTGAAATTTTCAAAATAGGCCTTACTGTAAATCAGGATGGTCTGTAGGATTTGTGTTCTTTCTGTCCATAACAATTATGTTGTCCATAAGAATCTGCAGAACTCTTTCATTTATCTTTATATTAACATTAGTCAATTTTTAAATTGTTCCAAAGTTCAATTTAGAATGATCAGTAGCATTCTAAAACAAGATATTGAACCCAGTTCCCACACTTCAATATTTTTTCGTTGGTATTGTATCTGAGAATCTCACACAAAAATTATGTTCCCGTTGTAGTAAACTACTCTGTGGTCAAATAGTAAGACATTCTTTGACTTGAACAGCTTAAAACCCAGATATCAAAAAGGACGTGGTATGTTGGAACGAAAGACAGACAGCAACCAGGAGGGTGGGAGGGCAAAGTAACAAACTGCACACATCTTACCAAAAAAAGATTGAGGTCTCAGCTTACAGTATTTAACCAGTGTGAAACAGAGTTGTTTCTGTGGCTACCACAGAAGACTTGTGATTTAAGAGTCAATGCCCCTTTTTCTTTTAAATTTTAACATAATTTCCTATTAATAAAGTTGACGTGTGCAAATCTTGAGCCTGTTTAACATCAAGTAAGGGGTGGTCTAAGTGTTGATAGGGAACTTAGTAAGCAGGAAAGCATAACATGAAAATCAAAAGATCTGTTTTGATCATGCTAATTTAAAGTGCCAGCTACATGTTCATGAGAGACCAAGAAGGTAGGTCATGATGCTGGATGTGGGTAGGTGTTTAGTCAACAGCTAGGATTGTGAGATCCTGACATAAGGAGCGAGATGCAGAGAGTGAAAAATTACTGATCGAGGGCAGAGTAGTAGGAGATATATACTGAAAGAGGGGGGCTAGAAGGGGAGGAGGCATCAAATAATGTTTCTGAAGGAACTATGAGAAATAAGAAGAGAATAACAAGTGAAGGAAGATAGTGATAGATAAATTTTTTTATATCTTTTAAAATAACATAGCACTGTAAAATAAAGCAGAACTTCTGGATTATACCCAGAAAAAAAAAGTCCTAACAGAGTGGTGCAGATGGCAATAACCACAGAATTCTTGACAGTATGGTTCTCACTATATTTTACTGGTCTAGAAAAGACTGGAAGAAACAATATTAGCCACTTAGTCCAATATAATGTAGACTTGATTTAGTTTTCTTGGATGTTTTACCTATTGTTTATAGAGAATTAGTCACTACCAAAATAAAGAAATACAAATGAGACTTCTTGTATTTCATTTACTCTATTGATAATTATTGTAGGATGAATGAAGATGCAGAAACTGCAACACAAGTAGAAGATGTTTCTTTATTAATCAACTCTAGTCTAAAAGTCAAAATAATTAGAAAATGTCATATTTTGCTTCCTTGGTACAAACTTACTTCCTTATTGATTTTACTCATTAGTGATCAAGATAAGTATTTCCAATGTAGCTTCTAACTTCCCCCCCCCCCCCCCCCCAACTACTGAGGATAGCTAGACTTGTTTATGGAATTGTGTTGCCATCCAAATTCACAAGATGTATATATTGCTGATCAAATGCAGCACATAAGTATATAGAGACATTTCATTGCTTATTTAAGTCCATCCACAACAAAGGCAGAAAAAGAATTAGAAAAAGAGGAGAATCAGAGATAGAGTCAAAAATCCTGCTCCCCCTGCCCCGCACACAACCTCCAGTGTATGAAGAAATTAAAAGTCAAAGTAGAAGTATGAGGGTTTGGCCAGGAAGGTCACCCAAGTGAGCAAATTCAATGGCATTAAAGCAGGGTTTTGACCTTCCAACATGAATTCACTTGGCAGAAATATTATGCCTAATAATAGAGGACGAATAAAAAAATAGATAAAAGATGTCACTGAGAAGAGCATTATGAGTTTTTCAGGTATGATAATGTATAGGGAGTTTCAGACACTTACTGAAGGTTAAGTACATGGTAAGAAAGCTGAAATCTTGTGGGTGGAAACCAAACTTTGAGTCTCAAGAATCTGATGGAAATCACAGTTACACTGAAGAACTATATGTTGAAGCTAATGAAGAGAAGAGAGAACAAAGAGAAACTGGGCTTTGCAAGAAGAGGTTGACCCAGCAACCAATTCCTAAAATTGCATATAATCCTTATCTGCCCCACCCCCCCAAAAAAAAAAAGTTCTAGTTCATACTCTTGTAACATAAGTGAGTTCTGACTTGCAACTTCAGCTGAGAAAACACTGATCTTTCCTAGCTGTTGATTTATAGCAATAATTGAAGGATCTATGCAAACCCAGGGTATTGAGGAGTAGCTAAAGAACATTTATCACAACTTAAGCCTGGAGATCTTCTGCCTAAGCTGCAAAAGCTTGTGGAGTAAACAGACGGAGAGGTACAATGATAACCCTATCATTCATAGATTACTATGGTAACACTCTAGATTAGGTTGATATTTTGTGGTTGAATATGCAATTTAAATGCAATATGGTGATATCTTTCAAGATATTAATTATGATGTTTGGCGTCTACTGAGCATTTAAAACACTGCTCTTATTGAAGATAGACTGAATGACACAATTAAATTGTTGTAATATCACTGCCTGAAGATGGTGATGCTTAACTAAGAGGTGAGGAGTACACTGTGTCCAGAAAAAGCTCCCTGTTTGAATTTCAGCTGTTGGTGTCACATAACCAAGGGCCATGCAGCAACAATACTGAGTTTATTAGCTCATCTTGTGACACACTCATGTTACATGTGATTTCTTAGGAACATATACTTTAATATTTCCTATATGATAAAATATTTCAATGAGGAGAAAATTGGGAAGAAAATGTGCAAATATATATACTTTCAGACATCACTTGCAGGTGGTTTTTAAAAGTTTTGACTGTTAACAAAGGAGGAGGATGGACCATTTCTCCACAGCAATGCACTTTAGTGCAACTTAGCATGTATGTCATTCTTCGAAATATCAATTTCTCTAACACAGTAGTGTAATGAATTTTATGAAAACTGAAAAAATAGTAGCAAAGAGAATGTTTAGTTGTAGAAGAGTAAAATTTGTCTTAAAAGCACTTGGCAAATTTTCATTCCCATAACCATTATTAACCTACCCCATATGATTCATATTTATAAGTACACATTCATTATTTAGGCATGCACAGCTGGCTAGATCCTGAGTTCCTTCATGCAAAAATTTCATTACTTTTAATCAGCTAAAGAAGAAGGATTTTTTTGATTGTGAGTGATCAGAATCTGATATACTCGGTTTATATAGTACTAAAAGTAATACAAAGCATCTTGATCTTCTAGCAGAGTTTTGTATTACATTTCAAATTGAAATGCTTTAAACTTTTGCTAGCTGTTATCCTTGGTCTGACATATGAAATAATTAAATTCAATACAACAATGTGAGATTCAGGGAGCTTAATTCTCCAGGTTTAGAATGAAATGAAATAAAAATATTTTTGTATGTCAATAGGGTCAAATTACGCATTGCTGTCCAGCAAACAATAATTTTTGATCAAGGAAAGCCTTCACAGTCTGGGTCCACATTTTGAATATTGTAAATGCTTTCTAAATAGGAAGGTATATGCATGCAACACAGACTTCCAATCTATACTGTAAGCATTTAATATAAAACTATACCACTTAGTCTTTATGCATAAGTGCTAGGTTTTAGAATTACAGCTGCATTCAGAATCAAATAAAATTAACAAAAGGCTTGTTTAACTTCCCATTCTCAGCTTCTTATTCAGATGCTTGTATATTTTACATATTCTATAATATAAACCTATATTCTAAGTGTTAATAACCCTCTTACGGAGTTTGTCTCTCAGCCAGATTTATCTTAGTACCATTATAGTTGAAAGAACTGCATTAAGGAAGCCTTTCTTTTCAGTTCCTGATTGTGATTGCTAGCATATCAAATTTATTCCCTTGTAATCCAGATCATTTTCCAGAAGCTTTGAGAACTGTATGTAGTAGTTAGAGAGCTCACAGAAACCCTATACTGACAGACCAAAAAGCCCTTCGACTGTCACTTTATGTCATTAACAATTTCTAAAACCATTACAGATGGGATGGACTGATTAGAACTGAGGAGGGAGGATCTTTTTCCCAGCCAGAAATATCCCCTGAGAGTTCTCCTGTATGTGAAGTTTGTAATGACTAATGGGAGAAAAATAGGACCGCCTGCCCCGCAGTTGCCACACACTTTATTTAGGAAAGAGGCTATTTATATTTGGTGATTTCCTTGCATTGGATGTCTTTAAAAGTTAAATATTAACTGGATAATTTTTTAAAAGAACTAGCAAAATAAAAACCAAGCTCTACACTCTAATTGCTCAATTTTTTCCTTACTTTTCAATGTTCACTTTTTAGTAGCTTCACTGTAATTTGTACAAATGGTGCTAAAAGACTAAAATGTTTATCTTCTCCCCCACACACCTCCCTTCCATTCTGATGTTTTATTTCTGTAAATGAAAGCTACAGCTGGAATATTGTTTTACTACAAATCTCACACCAGCACTGTTGGTTGTGATGTGACACCAGAGATTCTTATCTGTAGCTGGGTTGGAATTATTAAACATTCTCACATTGTACAAAGTGTTGAGGATGAACAGCAGTGCAGTGAGGTGCATCCAACACTTCTGTGCTTCCCACCTGATCCTTGAAATATAACTCCTTTAAAAGGCTAATATTTGCTTTATATAGAAGTGACAATATTCAAGCGCTAACATGTACTGGAAATATTGCTGAATTCTATGTTCCTCTAAGTTCTTTTCAGAAGAGGAAATTTGAGGGAGGGGGAAAGAAAGAAGGAAGATCATTCAAATAAAAAGAAGGAAAATGTATTATTTCTACCAAAAATATCTGCAGTACTTAGAGGAGAATTTCCAGTTAAACCAAGTTATTAGCTTTCTTGAACTGAAATATTTTATCACCTTTAAAAATAAGGAACTAAAAAGGGAAGGAAAAAAATATATTTCTGAATGGCTGATTTTATTTTTTTTATCTGACAAATATTGTATTCACAGTGTCTTCATTTTCAAAATAATTATTCGAATGTAAACACTAACAGCACCATGGATTCAAGACCAAACTAACCACTTGAATAATAAATCTGTGCTGCTTTTATGGCCAGCATGAGGTGTAGAAAGGGAGTGACAGTAAACTAGTGTTTGTGCTATAATTACATATACTTAAAATGCATGAACTAAAGTTAGCTCACTAGTCTAATTCTACTGAGTAACTGTATACCACGTCACATGAATCAGATCTTACACGGCAAAAGGTCCACAATAATGCGACTGTCATGGACATGGAAGTCTGACAAAACACCTAGATGCTCTACAGATGCCTGACACAGATGAGATGACTTATTTCATTAAGTTCTATAACAAGGTGGTTCAGAAGGAGGCTACAGGGACAAGAGAGACATAGGAATCCATCCAGAAGTATCCTAGCTTTCCTTATAGTACTGCTAGGAAGTAGTTGCCTGAAAGAGAAAACCAGGTAAGATGAAGAACCCAATCCCAATTACAGTCTGGTTGGCATGTTTAATTTTATTGCTGCAAAAACAACCAATGAAATGAAAGTTTTCTCTAGTGTTTTCTTCATATTTTTTTTGCAGTTTTTTTCTTCTGATTTTTTCATTCTCTGTTTGTATGGTTTGCAAGACCTAGTAATAGGACTTCAGAATTACATCACAGTAACCTATCTCTCCTGTTATATGTATTCTAGCATTGCTACCTCACCCAAAATATCCAAATACACTGTTTGAAGACACAGTGTCTTCAAACCTGAATCAGCGGGAACTGCTCGGAATATAAAGTCTAATGCTATTGCCAGCACAAAAATTCTTCTATCAGAATTTTTCTTTCTATGTAACATGCAATGGTATATGTGGAAGTATATGTAATGATGATAGTTTCCAAGACTGTGGTGTTGGTGGAAGTAACAACTTAATAAGTAACAAGTTTCAGGCAACTAAAGTCAAACAGGACATGAACTGAATGAAAGGGGAAAAAGTCTTTCTAAATTGTAACAAAGATTAGAAGACTACACAAAAGTTGTTTCCTCTAAGTTATACTGCAATATAATTTCAAGGAGAATAAATACTAGACATGAAAACTCAGAGTCCAAAACACAACACAGTTTGAAGTTTACATTCTCTAAGTCAGTCTAGTAAAAACCCAGTCTCTCGTTAGTTTTGGGCATACCTTTTTTTTTTTATTTTCATTAATGTTGTCATGGCAATGGGAAATTTTTATTTTTGGAATGCTGAGCAGCCAAGCTCAAGTTTAAATCAGTGGGAAGAGCAGGTGCTCAGCATCTTTGAAAATGAAGTTTAGTGGACAATATAATTTATAGACAATGTTTTTGATGATGTAAATTTGAGCTTAACAAATGCAGATACTTGTTCCATGTAAAAACTTATTCCTCATTTAATGACTTTATCATCCTCTGAGCTTTATTATTCTGTATCACAAATCTAATTCTGATTATTACTCCTAGGTGCATGGAAGGGTTCAATTTGTACTTCACACTAGTGTCAATACTGCCGCTTGAACATGCTTTTGTCGGCTTAATAGTTTTGTTTTCATAAACAGTTGATGCCATAATACTACAATGGGTCTTGCTGAATTTGTCCATGTAAATTGGGAACATTTCAAGCATTTTGAACAGTGAACTAAAAGAAAGCTGCAAAAGTAGATTTTCTCAATTAGGCCTTTTCTAACCTTAGGAAAAGAAATGTCTTAAAAATAATTTTTAAAATTATTATACAGTCAAGTTCTGTCTTCTAATTTAACTTCAGAAATATACCTTTCAAAGAGGTATTTATTGTATGTACTCATTAATGTATATAGAAGAGCTATCAAAGACAACAAAAGGAATATATATGGTAAGTTAGTCTTTTGATATTGTCACAAATCCATGCCTGTTGTTCTGTTACAAACATGTGAGAATGTTTCAAGAAAAATGGTTGAAACTTATAAATTAAAGGTTCTTCAATATTGCATCTGGCTGTAACATCTAATTAACATTTTAAAGGCTACAGTTTAATTTAAATGAATGGCAGGCCTTTGACTGCTCAAGACAGCTCATGAACATGATTACAACAAAGTAATTTCCCTTTGTCAGATACAGACTTTCAGTAATAGTGTTCTCTTAGCTTAATAAAGTTAAGCACCACTTACAATCGACACTTCATTTTGCTTCTTTCTATTATATAGAGTGGTGGTTGTTCAGTTCTTATAGCAGCCATCTGCGTAGGTGTTCATTTGTACTCTCCTGCTGTGTGGGTACTCTGTCTAATTCCCAAGCTTCTAGCTTTATAATAGTTTCACAAAATGCTGTTTGAATTTTTATAAGCCAGTTTTCATTATCATTAGTTGAATGTTCCAAAGCTTTATGCTGCCCAATATGGTTCTATTTTGACTCATGTTTGTATGCATTGATAATGTCTCTGTGCTGTAATATTAGTGTGACAATATCCACTGGAAAAACTTGTTGTATAAGTAAGTTGAAATTTATAACGTTATAATTTATTCCATAATCTTCCCTTTCCCCCCAAAATTAAATAAAATTATAGATATATTTTGAAATCATGATATAGTTTTCATTGAAAAGTTTGATTCCTTTTCAATGTAGCTGCAAAATTTGTGCAGGTTAAAGATATCTTAATGGGTAATGTGTAATCTAATAAATTGGAACATTCTGATACTGATTTGTCACTATCTAAGACCCCTTGTTGCTGTTAGTTCCTGTAGTTCTGCCTCAGACAAAAGGGAAGGATGTGACAGAATGGTATTCTGTCATTTTTTCCGTATTACTTTCCCCTCCTCTCTCAAGTGAATTCAGCTATTATTACGCCTTTGCTTAGAGCCTGTTAGAGCATTCCACAATAGAAGGTCCCCCTTGTGTTCCTCAAACATGTCTTGCATTCCCTTGGAGAGGCATATTTGGAAGAGCAATTAAGCATTGTTGTTTGCAGAAGAAAGCAAGACATCTACTAGTATTCTATACTTACATGAGGTCCTCCTTTTTAGGATCCTGGAATGCTTTAGAAGTATTCATTAAATTTACAGCACTAACTGAAGCATGTACTTTGCACATGTATATTATAGTTATGGTGTGGATGATTAAACAGAGTCCTGCAAAGGAAAAATGAAAATTACTTGTTATGTGATTTTGTAAAAAAAAACCCAAGTAAGTGGAAGAATTGGAGTGCAGCTATCATGGTTCTTAGTATTTCTTTGTAGTTTAAAATCCATATGCATTTGGAAGAAGGAATCGTATTTTGCCTTAGTTATTTACTGTTGAGGGAATAGTTGTTTCAAAATGTGTTACTGTTCAGTATAGCCTTTTAAAATTTCTATTTGAAATACAAATAAAATCAAGAAAAATCAGCTCTAAATCTCCATTTTCCTCAGTGAATATAGACTAGTTGTAGCCATCTATCTAATTTAACTTTGCCACCCCCCATATTAATGGAGTGATTAAAAAATAGGTCATCCCTAAACTGGCGTACAAAATATATTCTTAAATAGTCAGGAAAGTATGTTCTTATTTGGAAATTTTTATAATTTAAATTATTGATTAAATGTTCATCAAGTTTTTATATTCTAGAGCTTTGAAACAAAAATTCATGTAGCTTGAACGTATTTTTTTAAAATAAAATGACAAAGAATTATGCAATAAGCTCCGAAGTACTTGTCAGAAATATTTTGAAATAATAATCTAAATTCCTAGATGTCTTGTAATTTGCTTTTCATATGTCAGGCAAACTTTTCCTATTTTGCAGTGCAAGAAACTTGCACTTTCAGTAGATTCACAATATCATGCCTAAAACTGAAGATGGTATTGTTTACAACATAGAAAAAGTTCCTTTATCAGATGAGAAGAATAGATAAGACTGTGAAATCTGCTGGAGTTTCAATCATGAATGTTGCAACTTGGCTGAGGAATTATTTTATCAATTACTGTGTACTGTACATCTGAAAAACAGATGAAATACAGTTGTCTGGATGAATCTGTGAGGAAAAAATACTTCATCTCTGCTTACTAACTCTCAAGAGTTAGTGTTTCACTCTATGACCATAATCATAAATTCTGTTGGGCAGAAATTCCTATATGTCCTGATGATGCATATAAATTGCTGTTAGACAATGGTGCTTAATTTTTTTCACATTTTAGGAACATTAAAGTTGCTTTGCTTTAAAATCCATGCTAGAAATCCCAGTCTTATTAGGTCAAGGAGAATTCTGTTTTTTTTCCACTGCAGCCAAAATTTCACTTTCTGTTTTTCATTTAAATATCAGAACATCAAGGAATACTCAAGTTTGTATCTGAGAGCCTGCATTATGTAATTTATTCTGAGGTAAGGTGTTCTACTAAGATTGGATATTCAATGGTCTGTTTTTTGTAAAGTACAAAGGATTGTAAGTAATTGGACTGTAAATCAGACTGAAAGTGTGAGATTTTTTTTATGCTCTAGTTCTGGATACAGTACATACTCACTAATCTAAAATGCCTTGCATGAGCCTGAGCCTGAGCCTAATTAATTCAATGATCTGCAAACTTCATGAGTTTTATCATGGCAACAGCAAGAGATGATGCTTCTTAAATTTACGTCCTCTAGAGTGCACTTAATAGGATCAGAGCAGTCACAGAGAAGAATACTCAGTTATGGAATTTGTTTCTATCAGTAATCGAATTATGATTCTTTTCATTTGCAGACACTTGCAGTCAGAAAAAGAATATTTTCTTATTGAGCATTAGATTTGTCCTGAAATGTGTACAAAATGATCACACAAATAAGAAGACCTCAAGGAGGAGGAACCATTGATTTACTGCTGTCATGACCGGGGCTTTGCACAAGAAAATTTATGTAAATAGCTCCAGAAGAATTATGGGCATTTTGAAAGTACATGTGGAAATATAAATCACAAAATACGAGTTCCTAGAGATAAAGTGAAAAACTCAGGGATCTTTGTGAGCTATCTTATGAATCAATTGGTTTTTTTGTTTCAGTCCTAATTAATTCTTAAGCTTTAGTTCATAATAAGAAAGCAAGTTACCCTTATTTATTTTTTCAGTGTTAGCTGAAACGGACTAGGACTGCATCTAAATTTTTAAAGTACCAGTGAATCAAATATGCTTTTTAATCTTAGAATCTACTCACAAAAAGTGCAGATGGTACTACCAATAAATGACTGTCATGGACCAAGATCTTTTCTATGCAAATGACTAATGCATCACTACAATTCTGTCAGAGCAACAGAAAGAGGCTGCCAAAAAAAAATCATATCATAATCAGTGAGTGTTCCTCATTGTTCACTGTTTGTAGCACATATGGATCCTCTGAAATACAGAACACCTACCTAAAAGAAATACTCAAATCATTATGCATCATGAACTTTTGCATGTGTTTAGAATGTTTTAAGGAAACTATTTGGTCTACAATAAACAGACATATTTTCCCAGTGTCATTACAGCAATAGCTGTGTTAAAAAAAGAAACAAAAAAAAACCCCAACTAAACTAAAAAAATAAACAGCATGTTAGAATCTATGCTTTAATTTACAAAGCAGTAATCAGGACACAGTTTGAAACTGAGCTGTCTCAAGCCTTTCTCATAGGCTCCTTGAAGTGTGTCTATAGTGTAAAATGCAGGTATGTAATGCACATTTGAGGAACAGGAAGGGAGAAGGAGATAATCATTCTACCTATGGAACTTTTTATTGTATTGATTGTGGAACACAGCTGACTTCTAACAGTCTGGTGTCCAGTGTGAGAGATCACTAGACCCCAATGTCTGTATGGCAAGATATCATTTTGCATAAAACCTGTATGTTTAACAGAAACTTATGAGATATCAAAAACTGCATATAAAGCAAACCAATCCAAAGGGAAATAAATTCAGAAAAAACCCTAGAATTTTTGAAAGGTGACAAAAATAAAATAAAAGACATAAAATCCAGTTCTATTGAATACCACCCACAAATTTGGAAGAGGCTCAAAGCAAAGATCAGACAAAATTAGAGTATGTCTTGAACAATCCTTTAAAATGGAAATACATGCTTAAATCAATTCTTTCTATGAGTCCCTGTAGCACTGTGAGAAGAGCTTGACACTCTTCATCTCAAACTGGCATAGTTTCAAAATAGATGGGTTTGACTGGGGAATGAGCTCAGAGGCTCTCTCTCAACGCTAAAAGTCTATTGCAAAGATTATACTCCAGAAAACAATATAAGAAAAAAAGTAGTTGTTTGCTTTTTCTGAAAACCACGAGGATAGGGGACTTAAGAGGGAAGCATCTACTGCTGTGAGAATCCACATGCTTCAATAGTTCAGAAGTTTACTGTATATTAGGCCTCCTCTGTAACAAAGGCCATTTCCTTGCTAATCATGTTATAGTTTAAGTCATTCAGATTTTGCAGTCAAGCAGGCCTCCAAGATGGATGAGATTTTAAAGCTAGATTAGACCCCTACAATCATTTTGTCTGAAGTAACCTATTTGGATTATAGCATACTCTTCAAAAAGTTATCCCATCTTTATTAAAGGTTTGAAATTATAAGAAGTTCTTTGCTCCAGTTATATTGTCGTGTTCAGTGTGGAATTTATTTCTTGTCTGAATACATCTAGTTCTTCATTTTTCATTCACTGAACCATGTTGGATTTTGTTAGAATAACAAATAGGGGTGGGTTTTTTCATTTTATATGTTCCTATACTCTCCATAAATCCATTTTTAATCTGCTTTTTGATAAATAAACCAGATATAGCAGCTTACATCTGGATGGAGAATGCTTCTATATCTCAACCTGTTCTGCTGCATGAATTCTTCGCTTCAATAAATTTATAAAAAAAAATCCTGCAAATAGTGTTCCACTCATGCCTTCATTATTGCCATGCAATGAAATTGTTTTCCTATTCATCTCACCTAATGTTACTCAATGTAAGGGTATGTACCTACTCTGAGCTGGTCAGGGTTCCCTCTGTAATTAAAGGAGAGGGAAAAGCAATTCTACAATGTCAATCATCCTATTTTAAGAAGATGACTCACCTTCTAGAATATTTGTATCTCTCTCTTAACTATACAGGGAGAACAGACTGCTGGTTAGATTAGATTTCTATCTCTCAGGCAGCTACAATAGGTGAAAAGATTCCCAAGTATATAGTGAGTTATTTCCATTACTTCACACAAGACTTGATTTGGTTAAATGAATTAAATCTTATAGGCAAAACAGGTGGGAAAAGGCCTGCTTTGAAATTCTTTTTGAGGCTTCAGCTCTAACCGGTCTGCAGCTTCAGGACTTAAGTAGTTGTGTGTACTCCCAACAATTTGTATCTAGGGCCCTTTACTCGAGAACACATGTGCAGGTAGAGCACTTTGTGAGCCTGTTTCTTCAAGGAGCTATGCAAAATGATCATTCAAAGACTTCACAATATAGATTTAGCTATTAATTTTTTCGTAGCTTAGTTTGTCATCAGGAAAACAGATATAATATTTTTCTTGTTTGCTGCATTTGTTTGCTAACTGTATTCTTTCACTTAGTTTATAATCTGTTTTGAACTAGGGCCATGTCTCTGCTCTGTTTCTGTGGCACCTGAAGGTTGTGGTCTGTAGACAACACTACAGTGCAAATAATTACTGTTTGATACTCTAAATACTCCTTGACTATTTAGATTTTGACATCTGTTTTTTACAACATCTAGTGCAGCAGAACTCTGATCTGTTTTGGTATTTCCAAGATCTCTGTCATAAAAATAAAAATAGCATGAAGGAGGTGTCTTTAGAGGCTTAAAGCTGTTTCAGTACGTGCATCAACAGTGCTGCCATGTGATCTGCTCACCCAGATTTGGTAATGGTGTTCCCCTTGACATACAAGTGTGTGGGTGTACGTTTCTTTCTATGATCATAATTTCTTGGGTGCATGGATATCAGCTTCTTAGAGGGCATTAGCAAAACAAATATCTAAATACGTTATGCTCTGACCATGAGTTGCAAACACTTGCATTAGCCATTTCCTCTTTTACAAAATTTAAGTGGTGGACCTGTACCTCTACATTGTTAGTTTATACATATGAATCCAAACACTTTCTTGTGGAATAGATTTTGGTCTTTGTGGAACATAAACGAGAAAAGCAAGTTTTGCTCTTTTAGTCCAGGCAACCAGCTTTAACTGTCCAAGTTCTCAAGTAATCAAGGATGGGATCAGAGTGGATCTGTAAGTATCCATGCGTTGTGACAGACCAGAAGAAGAAAAAAAAGTAAAAACAAAACATTCCTAGCATAACCAGTGCTGAATGCTTTAATTTCTTAAAAATTAATCTGGAAAAATTCCCAGATCATACATCTGTCATGCTAATTTACAGAGGCTGAAGTCTAAAGGAGAAGCAGTGAAGAGGATCATTTTTCCTCTCCTTCCTCTATTCAGCATGATTACTCCTTCCCACTCAAATGTTTCCTGGCTACCTGGCAAGTTTAAACACGAACACCTGTATTCTAGCTCAAATTTGCAGTATGCTGTTAGGTGCCGTTGTTGGTTCATCTGTCCAACATTTTTCTTATGCATTGTCTAACATTACATGCGCTGATATTTGTAGTTGGATTCTGCGACAGAGAAGGAACACGAGACAACATATTTGTTCCCCACCACTATCTTGGTTACTCCTCATAATGTTTCTGCTATAGTTTGGTTTATTTTTCCTCCTGTCAAAATGCAGCTGTGTTACTGTAAATGAGAAGTCATCCTCAGTCATCTTAAAATCACTGGGGTTTAGCTCTGATCTCATTTTCACAGGCTCTATGTCAAATACAAGCTATTCTTGATTGCCTCCAGTTTCTGTGGCCAGAAACAGATACATAGTTATAGACATATAGAGATACTCCTAGTTCACAGAAGCTGCTGGAAATTTTTTTTTTTTTCTTTTCATCAATATCCAGTTTGGTTGGTAACAATTTAGAATAAGAAGATCTATTCATTTTTCAGTTTGCAGACTTTTTGTTTTTAAACACAATTTTTTCTTTAGAAAAGCTATGGTAGTTATTGAGATAGATGTAGTAAGTGTCACAACGCTACAAAAATGTTTTAACTTCTACTACAAAATATACTAATGTTCCATCTTAACACCAAATTAATTGCATTGCATTGACTGACACTTAAATCAGATTTTTCTGTCATTTTGTTGTCAGTCTAGTTCATCAGACACTGAAGTATCTGAAATGAGGATGTGTGAGAAGTTTGGAGGTTCAATAGTCAATTTAATCTTCTGATTTTAATCAGTCATAGTCCAGTTCTTAATAAGGCTTAAACCACTCAGAACAATTCTTCTTTTTCTTATATTATTACAATTTCTTATAATATTATGATAACAGATTTTGCAAAACTAATATGAGCCAAAGAAGTTTACTTCTTAAAGAATGAGTTGTGTTAGACTCAGAGCTTCATATTTGACTGACTCAGTAGGTTTTGTAGCATTGTTTGGGTAATGCTAGAACAGAAGGCTATTTTTTTCAATTTAATTAAGTCGCTTAGAAAATTACACTTTTTTATAAAGCACCTTTGGACAAATCTGGAGACATAGTTCTGATGTCTCTAGTTCAAGAACTGCAGTTTTAAAGGGGACAAGTTGGCCTTTGTGGAATGATTTGAGAAAACAACATTATTTTCAAGTGTCTATGCTTCCTATATAAGCAATATGTATATATCTATAAATACATATATAAACCCCACACACTGAGTGCTGCCAACAGTCACTATGAATGAAATGCAGTGAGAACAAGCAAAGAAAGCCTGGTTGCTGTCTTATGGTTAACCATTTTGTTACACCCATTTTTTTTAAATCCACAAATGTACACTTTCCCTTTCATGATGAATTCCCTTTAGTGGCATAAAATTAAAAGAATTTAGATATTTAATTCCAGAGCTGTATTTCTAAAATTCCTGTTCAAATGCCATGGAGTAAAGGAATTTGTGTTTCAGAGATGCCACAAGTCTAACCATACATTTCCTTTGTGCCCCCAGCTCTGTTTTATAAATTGGAGCCTACATCATATTTAATAAGATCAATAAGCTTGTTACTTCTTATGCATTTGTTCTGAGAGATTTAAACCAGTGGAACATACTTAAAGCTGACATACTGGACTGGGATTCACACAAATCTCAGTGGTGCACCAAATGGTTGTAGGCCCCACTACAGAAACGGAGCACCCAAGCACCTTACTTTCACTTTATTTTTTGATCAATCATTCTAAGAAACTGCCATCTTAGTAAGTGTAATTAAATGAAAATTGACATCAGTGAGAGAATTTCCATTTATATCAAAAGATTTTTGAGTCAGTCACTAGATTGAGAGCCATTTTAGATGCCATTTCAACATGGTAAACACTTCTGTTTACCTTTTACTTACTAAGAATTTCTACCTATAAAATAACAGTACTGAAGCTTTAGGGATGTACTTTAGCTGCTCTACAAATGTTGGAAAAAATGTAGCACCAACAATCTGCTGGCATTAAAAAAACATGCTCCAAACACAGCCATTACTATTTTAATGCTGCTTTGTAGGTATTTTAATAGAACATGTAGCCATAGAAAAAACATACACAAATAATAATACAAAAGGCCCATGTTTTCATTACCACTAGAATGAGTGAACTGATGTTTGTAATGTTCTGCTTTGTATGTAACTTTACTTGGCAATAGAGGCAATATTTATAGTAAAGTCTATCACCGCTTATTAATGTTATACATTAGAGTATTTTGCTACTTCAAAAAATATGTTAAAATATGCTGAAACATTTTCAGATAAAACAAGAAAAAATGATATAACAATTTATTAATTATATTTCATTGTTTAAATGGTAGAGTATGATGAACCATTGAATGAAGCAATGTAAATATATTGATTTCATCTATCTTAATTGTTATAAGCATTTATAAAGGCTTAATGAAGCCTCAGGGGAACAATTTCCCACTTTGTTTATTTAAAAATTGTTAAAAAAATTATAAACCACAACTTTCAATTAATTTATATAAAAGAAGAGGACTAAGCAGTTTGTGTGTGATATTTGTGGTTTTGTATTCCTGATTATGAAATATCCTTCTGATTAGGAAATTTCTGTTTCATGTATTTTACAAATTCTTGGAGATATAATGTTACTTGCTTTCTAATGTATAGTAAGAAAAATATTTTTTTCCAAATATTGTTCATTGGATTTCAAGTACTGAGCTGACAATTTAATTTTCCTTGAAGTGAATACACAAAGCAAAGTAATTGTATAGACAAATAATTTACTCTGGCCTAAAGATTTAAAGTACAGTATATTTCCTCATAATTAACTGTGGAATTTAAATGTGGAATAGTTATACACTAGCAGTGAGTTTTCATAGGAAAAATGTTAATGTTCAGTTCTGAGATGTCTTCTATATAGAAGTTGAAACAATTCTATTTCGAGGAGTTATTTCTCCTATTTTTTCATTAAATTGACAGTTTGCTGACATTAGCTGCACACAAAGTAGCTAATGGGTATTTCCACTGGTCAACAACTGTAAAGTTCAGATATTCAAAATCAGCAAGGTTCATAAGTACTGCAGATTGCAGGGGAACTCCAAATCATTCAGTTCATCACTTTCACTTGGAGGTCTGATTTGTATTCCCCATGGAATCCTCTCAAGCTTGACAGGGAATAACCAACCTTGTGACCCAGCAGGTTCTTTTTCTTTTACAAGCTTCCTAAGGTTCCGTTTTGCCACAAGGCCATTCAGGTCATTTGTGAAGATAAAAGTTTAGTTGTTGATGAAAGGGATGCAGGTTTTTGCAGCTGGAGTAGAGGTGGAAGAAACAGAAGAATGGTTAGCTGCGTTGGAGGAAGTGCTTGGACAGATTGATATATTATAGGTGCTATGCAAAGATCTTTATTTTTAAAATGCCATCATTTAGTCTTACTATGGAAAACAGCTACTTGTAACTATTATTGGGAGCTTTCATATTATTTCTTCATGTTTTCAAGATTAAATCTGTCCATTTTTCTCTCACTTTTGAAAAGCTATCATTGTAAATTCTACCTTCTATATCAAAGCTGGTAGCAGCATACATACTGATAGAAAATAAAGATACCGTCCCTAAGATAAACAGATCTCAGCCTTTCATAATATCTTTACCTCTCCATTTCTCATGTTGAGTAAAATAGAGATTGAGGAAAACTGAAGTGCATTATTCCCTTTTGTAGTTGTAGAAGAAGCTGACTTCTTACTTCAATACCCTATAGACTCAGATGCCTATTTAGTTTGGTCTCCATCCAATGGTTTATCTTTTTTTGATATGTTGGCAGCTAATTTATACCTAATTGAATAACCTTATTTAAATTATTTTCATATAAGAAATGGGGATCTTGGGGTATAGATTTTTTGACTATGCAGATAACAAAGAATAAAACAGTAATGTAAAAGTTGTTTGTGCCAGGTCTGGTTCTGCAAAGAGTCCACATGCTTATAAAGTCAGATTATCAATTGTTTTATATTATTTGAATGCTGTATAAAAATTAGTTGAGTTCTCAGCCATGTGCTGAGCTGCATCTTTCCCTGAGATGCTGAGTGTTCCCTTGTGTTTTACGCTAAAATGACATTTAAGAAAGCTGAGATATTGCAACTCTCAAAAGGATTAAAAGAAATCTTTTGTTTTGGTCAAGAACCTAAGTGTAGACAGCACGTGCCAGAATGGAATGTCTCCTCTTTTGTACTTAGCTCTTTTTGCCTAGTAGTGAAAGCATGTTCATTTAGAGCTCGGCCTCTTACGAAACTCATACCAATTGTATGTCTGATAGGGTCTAGCGATTCTCCAATAACATTTACACAGGGATCGAGGATGGAAACTAATGACAAATTTTTAAGAGCTATAGATTTCAGTGCAGCATTTTACTTTGCAGTTGAGTAGTCAGTACTCTTCAACATCTGGTTTCAGTTGATTTTATTTTGATCCATCTAGAGATCCTTTCATTCAAAAAATAAGTAACAGTTGAATATCCTCAATCTCTCTAAACCAATTTTTAATGTGAAAAATTATCAAATAAGTCCAACTAATGCTTGGAAACTTAATTACCAAAAAAGTGCCTCTAGCTAGCCTGACGATATCTCCCTGAACAGTTCAATTCTGCTTCCCATGAAAGGAGAACATTATGAGTTGTCTATCTGCTTTTTAATGGGGTTTTTTTGTTGTTTGATGACAGTTCTCCATGCCCCTTTCTGATTTCTGTTGTTATTTACACAGGTATATTTACATGTGTTTTCATTTCTGGGATCTCTGCACAGAAACTGAAGTAAAGCTAATGAGATGACTGAAGCCTACTGTCACTTTCCAAAGTAGATCAACGTAGATCAATGGTATGCACTTGGAAAAGTTTTATTGTGCTTATCGTACTAAAGGCCAGATCTTGTTCCATCTAGGTAGAAACATGGCCAAGCTACCATGTTTCTAACGATGGCAGTTACTCTGAGTCTCTCGGGTAAGCTTTTGGCCTGAGAGAGATGTACATCCATACTCGCCCTTTATAACATGGGGTTACATCATGTAGCAAAGCAAAAACCTGAACTGTTTAATGCTAAAGGGAGAGAGAAGTACCTCCAAGGCTGGTTCAGCTCTCCAAAAACTTCATTCCCATAACTGCAAGACAATCATTGGAACCTGAAGCCAGACAAATTCAGACTCGAGATAAAGCACACATTTTAAATACTGGAACAGCTTGCTCAGGGTAGCAGTGGTTTTTGCAGTGCAGTGGATTATATGAAGAATTTTCATAAACATGCTTGGATATTTTTCTTAGACTTTAGTCCAAATACATTGATTCAGTAAAATCAACTAGAATCTATATTAAAGTTCAGAGAAGAGGACCATGGTGGTCCCTTTCTGCCTTATATTTCCCTCTAAAAGGATCAAATTACTCTGGCTTTATTTATCACTCTGCCAAGTTTTGTTTCACCTAGAAATTTTATTGGGATGATACATTACTTAAACATTGCTGATGAAAAGCTTTGGGACTTGTTCCAGTCCCTATGAAACCACACTAGAAATGCTCCATTAGACAATTATTTTCCACTGACGTCATTTTTTTGAATCTGTCACTTGGCCAGTTCGTTAATGTCTAACCAAATCTGGAGTCTCTTACCTTTATACAATTAGTGCTAACAATGAAACCTGACATCTTATCAAAAAATGAAATTACTTTTATCTGAAAAGACATATTTTCTGTAGACTCATGCTGACTGGAATTATTGTATCTTAATTCTTTGACAACTGAATTTCCTACCATTTTTTTCACAAGCTTTCTTTATATTAAAATGTTAGTGGTCTATTATAGTCTGGGTTACTTCACTTCTTGCCACAGTGTTGTAATATTCCTATCCTTCCTGAATTTCCATATTGTGGAAGGTAAGCTTTAGTAAGATGTTCAGAAGATGGAAATCATTTTTATATGCTGATAAACAAATATTACCCCTTGAATGTTTTTGCTTGCATGAATTTCTAGCACAGCAGATTAGAAATACTCCATTGTTGCTTTATGAAAAAATACTTTGTTACAAAAACATTAGAAATATTAATTTAAATACTTTTTGTGGTCATACTCTTTTAATCAGGAATATCTAGTAGTATGGTTACAGCATTACTATAGTTTATTTTATTACTAGTATTCTTTTAATCCTCATATTGCAGGAAGCCATGCTAGGCGTTAAAATTTGCCATTTTACTTTCATATATTTCTATCTTAACTTTTGCTCCCAAGTCAGCCTTCCTCATAATTTATCCCAGCTTTGTTGAATAAACCTGCATACATATATATGTTATTAATTGAGACTGTTGTCTGTGGATGGTGCCTAATATAAAGTGACATCTTTAGAGACCTTTTTCTAATCCATCTGGACATCTGTGTTTAAAACATTCCAGTCATGTAGACTGCCTACTAGCTCTTGGTAATCCCAATTTAACCAAATGCACTTTCTTTGGTGTCACCCAATTCACAAGATAAGAATGCTTTATGAACATGTTTGACGGAGAATAAATTTTAATCATCTCCCAGAAAAAAATTGTAGTCCTATATAAAGGGACTCAGTCCTTTCATGTATAATGTGGTGTGAGACAGTTCATAAAACTTCTAGAGAAGAGACAAATCTTTAGCAAACATCTCATCTGCCATGTGTTTTTGAAAATCTTGACAGAAATGTTTTAACTACTGTCCGTGTAGCTGTATAAGTACAAAGAAAGATGTGATGACCATGAGTTTTCTGAGTTGGGGTAGTTTTTTTCAGTGTGTCGTTGCCAAAATCAACAGGCAAGGTTGATTGAAGGTAATGCAGAGGAAGACATATCAATGAGTACATTTTTACTGAGATAAACTTTTTCAAGCCTGACTTCCTTGTTATTTTAATCACCTGTATTTATTACAATCTTAGTAGACTTTGCACTATTCTTCTGTGACAAAAATTTTGGAATAGTCAATGTTACTGACAGTAATCAGCAAAATAAAGGAGACTACCACTTCTTGTTTAAAATCCCTTTGTTTATTCAGTAGCAAGAAGCACCTCAATTAACAGTGAAAAGTCTTAATCATTACCCCTTTTTTATGGAAAGTGCATATATATAGGTGATTTATATTGAAAATAGAGACAATATAATGTGTTTAAGTTTGGTAATTTTCTCCTGTCACCATAGGCTGGAAATTGCTATAGTAAGGTATAATTCCCCAGTTTTAGATTGTGACTTCTGGGGTTTGAATCTGATACGGTAGGGTATTTTGCACTTTCTGGTAAAAAGGCTGTAGTTAGTACCCGTAAGTTTCCCTCTTTTTTTGTTAATTAAGCTGAGTGCACTCTAACATGGCTTAGTATGCACATAATTACTTTTAAATAAATGAGACCATATTACTTTATGCGTAACAACCATGGGTCTGATTTTTCATTGCTTTCATTTTAAATAATCCACTAGTTAAGGATAAAGTTTGTACAAAATGCAACAAATGTCGCATTTTCTATACACTCTATACAGATATAATAACTCCACAAGCAGCAAGGCAGGAAATAATCAGACCTGTTCATTTTTACTAGGCCTTTTACCTTTAAAAGAATTGAAACCAGACTGGCTTCCCAATTGATCACAATTCTTGGCACATTCAAGAATAAGTTGCCTAAAGCAGAAAAAAGATGAATCTTTATAGAGAAGGCAGTGCTTAAGATATATAAGCAAAGTACCCAGTACCACCACAGTTCATGTTCTGTTTTAAAGAAAACAGCACTGTGTTTATGTAAGGCTTCTTATCCTTTGGTCCGAAATGAGTGTCTTTAATGGGAAACATTAGGATACGAAGAGTTTACCCCTCTTGCTCATTGTTAGCAACCCAGCAAGAGTGGGTTTGCAGCTTGTATGCGTGAGAAGCACTGAAGATAGTAAGATAAATTCTCAGCAGGACATTTCATCTTATGGAAATTATTTGTTTAAAAGCAACCAATCAAATATTTTTATGTATATCCACAAATTTTAATTTAATGCAATGCAGTGTAAAGAAAAGAAATAATAATCTCAGAGTTTTTCTTCTGCATTAAATGTAAGCTGAATTAAAAGAACTAGAAACATACAATTTGTTTTGGCAACACGGCGGCAAGACAATCCACACCATCCAGATGAAACCTGTAGGAACTGGATACCTTTACTGATGAGTTTTGGATTGGTATTTGATTTCAAATTGCTTTTAAGGAAATCATTCCACCACTTCAGTAATCAGTTACATGTGATCTCAGAGTTTAATATTCTATCTTCTCACCAGCAAGAAGTAACTTCTGCTGTTGACCACATATTGGTTCATGGAATTCTTTCTTGACAAGAGGAAACAAGAAGAGAGGAGTAATTATTATTTCAGTATAGCAAAGAAACAGATTCAGTATAACCTAGTTGGTAACCCCATTGCTGTTTCTCCAAAACTCCATTGTTAAAGTGTTATGTGGGGGCGAAAAAATAGTTTACAGCTCTATTGACTACACTATTTTGTGTTTTATCATAACCAAGTGTAATTGTAATAATATTTACAAGTAGTACAGTAGAGATGTACATTGAATTACAGAGAATATCAAATTATATCTGCATCATGATAAGAAAAGCCTTACCTTAAGTAAATTTATTTCATAAGCTCAAATATAGGTATTTTTTGAAAAAGCTGGAACAATATATAATGTAGGAACAACATATTGGACAAGATTATAAAAAGAAATAACTGTACACAACTGTAAGATGTGAAAATAAGATAAGAAGAAGGTTGAGTACAAATTCCAATGCCAGTTTTAAGAATTTGATAAGGAATATTATCACTTATTACTAAAGAACTGAGTTATCCAATCTTATTTGTTCTTCTCCACATTAGATAATTTGGCTTTCTTTTGTCATTTCTCACTTAAATGCTGTAAGCTTAGAAAGCACTAAACTAATATTCTTTATGTAATGTTACACATGCCATAAGACAATATTATTTTACCATGTCAAAGATGTTTGCAACATTTGGAGCATATCTATCATCAAAACTCAATTAAATAGTGTCTTTCTATCTTCAGCTAAAACAAACTGTTTACTTATATTTGCTCAGTGTTTACTTCACAAGAGGTAGAAGACCCAAATACAACAGTAAAATAGGTGTCTTGGGATATAGCACGGGTCAAAAAATTTAACCCAAGGAAGAAGGTTTAATCTTTTGGTTGCAAGAGAAGACTTTTTTTTCCTTTGCCAAGTAAAAGGCAGCATTATAGTGTTATTCATACCTCACGTGGTGTCCTAACAATTCCTCTATTCAAGCTGAAAGGGCTATATTCCCTTTGTTGCAAAGTATTAAATTTGTCCCTTGAGATTAGTGTGTAGGCAGTTTTAAAGGATGAAACAGGATTAGATAAGGTTTCTTAGCAAGAAAGAGTTCTGAAACTGTGCTGCAAAAACCTCTTGTGTTACATGTGCTGGAAAAACATCCTTTGTTTTAACACTTTGAATCACAAGTTAAATTTATTAAATTATTAGTTGACAAAATGTTTCTTTACAGGTTTTTATGAAATAAAGTACAAATGGGGGGAAATGACACTTGTTTTAATTGAATTTGAATTTTTTTTATATGAAATTTCCCTGCCATTTGTAATTTGAAATATATTCCAAAAGGTTGATATAAAAAATTATAATTCTACTTATTTTCTAAAATATTCAGTACATTTTTGCATTTCTTGTTGTGATTTAGAGAAAAAAATATTATACCTTTATAAGTTATGAACTGAGCCAAACAATTTTAGTTTAAAAAGCATCAAGACACAAATGACAAGGACAGTCCTAAAAAAGTCAGTAATTCCACTGTGCTCCACTCACTTGTATATAATAATACTGTTGTGTACCACATGAAGACTTTCATTAATTTGATTACTGGATATTCAGTGAGCAAAGTTTAAGCTTTTCTACTTCTTAAAAAAAAATCTACTTTTGAGGAAAGAATCAAGGGGATTATTAGCATATGTATATTAAAAAGTAGGACAGATTAAATTGACTATACATTGCTTTTACCTAATGAATTGACAAGAAAAAGGCAGTGCCTTTTCTTTATCCCCCAAATTTTCCACAAGGCACATGGACTTTGATCCCATCCTTCCTGAAATTCCTGTTCTTGATTAGCTTTTCTGCAAGGAAGAATAGACAAGTTCCCTTTAGTAACTACCAATGGTCTTCCTCTGAGCCTCAAAAAAACCTGCTGAAGAGTGATAAAGTCCCGCCTAAGAGTGAAGTACACCGTACTTCAGGTATAATAACCTTGCTGGCTTATGACAGTAGTTATGTGACTGTGCAATCCTCATCTTTCCTGCTTCTCCCACTGTACAGTCCTTTTCCATTCATATAGTCTATTATGTTCATCCTGAATGCAATGTTTGCTTTCAGAAAGGCTATGGAAAGAGTCTCAACACTTTTCTCAGCATCACTGTAGAGTTCATTTGAAGAGTAGACTGTAAGATGCATAGTGATTCGTATCGCCTCTGTATCAGAATATCTCTTACCCTCAGCCATGAACTGAAGTACATCATCTCTGAATCTGAATGCTCGGCATTATCAAATTAATTTTTATAGCTTCATGGACATAATTGCTCAAAAAATGGTAATAAGTATAGGATCTCAAAGAGCTATTCTGACATTGTGATGTGATTATTTAATCTGTTCCTTTTCCTCTTTTAAATTATAATTAAAAAAATAACTTCAGCAGACTGACATAAAATTAACAACAATATCACCTGCAGTTAGAAGTTTTTCTGCACCTACATGAGATGGTGTACTGCAACCAACTCTAAGCCTGCTGTTAAAATATATTCTTCACAATATGTACCAAATAAAAGTTAAACTATAAATATTAATGAAGATTGGAGAGGAAAACTGAAGATGTTCTGTTGCTTAGTTCCATGTATTCAACAAAATCAGCATACTTTAAAACAAGTTGCATGACTTGCTCCTTTTTCCTTTAAGTTAGACACAGCAAGATGTGACTCCTTCCCACACAAGGCTAGTGGATGATAAAAATGTACATCATTAATGAAGTTAAGTGGCAGCAGGTTTGTAATTTTCACGGCACAGATAGAAATGGTATGCTGTTATAATTCATGGACCGGTATAATAGATATATTACCTTAATGTAATGCTCTGAAATGACTATCTTCGTTTTCTATAGCTGGAAGAAAGCTCATTTAAAAAAAAAAAAAAAAAGTCACCTAAGAATGTTTCCAAGTATATAACTCAGGAACTTTTCTCTGCCTATCACTGAGATGGCATAACATCATTAAAAGGGAATATCCAGTGTGCTCAAAAGCATTGTATGGCCATATGCTAAAGTATAGAGGAATAGGATCTTATTGAACTGATATCATATATTTTAGCATTATAGTGTCTATGTATTTTGACTGACCACTTCAGCCAGATCCAAGTCAGATTTCTGAGCCTATGTGCAGCCTCATCTAGCTTTGTGGAGGTTTAGAAATACGGCCTAAAAGATATTATAAGGTTTATCATACTTTTTCAGAGAGTATTTCCTCAGAACTTTTATCCAAAAAGTGATAAAGCCTTTAATGGTGGCAGGAATTGTGGGATAAGTGGCAGCTATGTTGAAGACTCAGGCCCAAACTCACATGGTCTGCATCATTTGTAGTATGATGATCAATAAATATATTCCTCTGGCACTGGCGGTGTTTTGATTTCAAGGTGAATCGGTCCCTCAGACTAATTCCTTCTCTATCCTCTGGGACTTTTAATTATAGCCACAAGAGTGTTTTTTGATGCCTCATCTCAGATGTCCAAAATGAGGCAGGAAATGGTATGTCAATAGGAAAAAATGCCCCAAATACACTCTTCTTCCCATTGCAAATGCTTATAGAAAAAAACAAAGTTGATATTCACGCTATAAATGTCTGTGCTACTGTCATACAGTGCAGTATGTGAACAAAATAGTAAAAGATGATCTGTCAACAAGCTGCTCTCTTAAGTTGGTAATTATTTTGAATGACATCGTATCACATCTAAAATAAATTTAAACAGTATCAGCAAAGTACAAATACAACAATATCACACAGCTAAGATTAACAGCAATAGCTCTCATTCTAGTCAATACTTTTTGTAATATTTAGTTATTGTTTGGAAGAAAACCACTACCACCCAACAGTTTTCACATTAAATATAGACAAATAGTTTAAATTAAACATATGATATTCCATCATTTTACACAGGAAGTCATATTTATATATTTAGGCATTTAATTTTTTGAATTACAGGACACAATGGAAGTAAAGATATTCCTATATTTTCAAGTTCTCTTTTGATTGGTAAGGGACAGTGGAGGCCCATCTGTTTTGCAGCAAAGAAAGCCCCAAACCATCTGTGTAGAACCACATGCCAGCTAAAACACAGAGATATGCACAGTTTTTTGTTATGAAAAATTTTGCAGTATTTTTTTCCTGTATTAGTGTGAATAAATTAGCAACAACTAAATTAAAGAAATCTTCTGAGAACATATTAACTTTCTAGTGCACACTGGAAAATGTATCCATTTAGAAGTCATGAAACATTCATTGGCAGAATTTGTTCTTCCTATTTTCTTTTTTTGAATTATTAAGACAGAGAAATCTTTATGTGTTTAATATAAGCATTTTTATTAACATGGTAATCAAAGTTAATTTACTGGAATTTTAGTATTTGTTTTAATAATTAATTTTTATTATTTTAAATGATTAAATAATAATTTAATAATTACAACCATGCTTCTATGGCCTAGAAATAGCATTTAAAAACTTGGGTCCATATGTTTCCTTTCTATCTTAAAAAAAAAAAAGCAAGCCAGAAGAGGGGAAATTCACCTATAAATGACTACAGCTTTGGCTTACGTGCAGATATACATCCTCTACCATTTAAATGGGTTTAAGAAAAAAAACTGTATGTAGAGAACAGTTTCTGAAATAAATACACAGTGACAATTGTGCAGATTTCTCTCCCTCTCTTGCCCTCACATAGGCACTGTGTTCTGTGTCAAGCAGAGGTAGCACTGTGAGCTCTGTTGACAGCTCATTAATGTTCAATACCTTCTTGAGATTAGAGCAATTTTAGCCAAGTGGGTATCCGTAGTCCTGAAAACTTCTGAAAATCCTTGAAATAACTGAAAAAAACCCAAGCAAAATGCACAAACAAACACCTGTGTGTAGTTTCTTGGTATATTTGTGGCAGTACACTGACAAAGTAGCCATTTCTCAACTGTTTTTAGAGCCTAAATAAAATATTTTAAAAATACAAGAATGAAATTATGATTTTGCAAAATGATTGAGCTTCTTCTATATAAACGTTCACTTACCAGTTCTGAACGCTGGGGAACTAAAAGATAGTCCCTGGATTTTATCCAGAACATCTTTCAACTGAAGACATTTGAGCTATTCTAGACTAGAACACAAAATTTGATCAGTACAAAGCTTTCACAAGCATGTTTTGGAGGAAGATACATGATGAAAGAGCAGACATTTTCTAAGTTAAAAAGGCCACCACATCATTTAGCTTGGATTCTCAATGACAAGCCAGATGTCAGAATCTTCTAGATTTTATTAAAACATTAAAATACTCGCTTGGATTTAAACTTCTGACATGGACACTATGAAGATGGTACAAGGACAAGGAAAAGGCCCAACAGTTAATGTTTTCCATCTTTCTTGTTTGATTCTTTTTTTTTTATTCTGTTTTTACCATGGGCTGGTGAAGATTAGCTTTGGACAAAGAAACTACTCATTCAGAAGTCATCTCTGAATTTGATTTAGAAGACTTGTTTACAACCTGAATAAGATATTTTCTCTGCACGTGTGGTTTAGACCACTCCTATGCAAGCAAGACACCTTTTCCAGTAATATAAAGTCTATTATTTATGGTTTTCATGGTTACTATTTTAGAACCATAGTTCCTTTTAGTAGACAGACAGATATTATTGTTATGTCTTTATTTTTTTTCTCCATGTTTGGAGAAAAGGATGCTGTCAACATTTATCTTTTTGTCTTAGAATGGTGATGTCTCAATCCTGATTCTGGAACTCTTGTTTTACTGTAGCAATTGTTACATTACGTAATCATGATAATGGATTCTGTATACTATTACTACATTTTCTAAAAAAGAAAAATAATTGCTAATATAGAAAACTAGGAAACAACAACCATTTTCTAGTAGAAAACACTGTGATATGAAATTTGTTCTGATGTATCTCGGGGTAACTCCTCATAAATATAAGGTCCAGATGACTTGGTTGGATACTTAAGTGGAGAATTTCATCATTTAACAGAATCAAAAGGATTCATCTTCTTATAGGCGATACCGTAGCTTGTGTGTAACCACAATTAGATGATTGCAAAAACTGTGGCTACAGTTGCCATTTGCACGATGTACAATTTGGTAGGCAGCACTTCGCAAACACACACAGTTTTATGTTTGATAGCTGGTATGCATTCCCAAGCTCTATCCAAGATTTCAGCTGTAAATAGATTCATGCACTGATTGCTTAATGGTCTACTTGCAGATCATTTAACTTTTACACAATATTAGCACATTATTTCTACTATGATCACTGGCACAAGGTTTGGATTTGTCATGCAGTGGTATACAGATTTGTATTTCAATAAAACATGCACTCCTGCAGATTTAAATGATACTGAACTAGATGTTTTACTAAATTTGTCTATTCCATTAATTTAGAAGTCAAAAATCCTATTGTAATTTTTTTTCTTCAAGGTAAAGAATCATTCAGATTAATAAAAGCAACAAGCTTATTCTGCACAACAACAAATCTCAACAAAAAGAAAAAAATCCTCAAACCTCCAGTCCATTGGCATAAAGATGTTTAAATAACAACAGAAAGATTATGATTGGGATTTTAATACTTTTTTTGTAATAGTTGTTCTAGACTGGCCTGTGAAATCTCATCCCAGGATATATTACCTTCTCATTGAACATGTCCATGAATTTTTTTATGTATTTATGTTGTAGTGTTTTAAACAGTATCAGATACTGATTTAATTGATTTTCATGCTATATGGCATAGACTCTTAATATTGTGTTAGGTTTCAAGCAATCATTTTGTGTTGGCGCAAAGTAAAGGAAATGTAAACACAAATAATGGTAGCTATGAACATACATCTAGGGCAAAGGTAGACAAAATGTATACCCTTTGCCACCAGTGACTCTTGCTACTCTACTCCAAGTGAATTGTCTATGGATTAAAAGACTGCTGAATGAACCTCAATATTTGCAGTTCTTCATAAGGATAAATGGGACCAATTCTAACATGATAAACTAAACTGAACGGATTTCAGAAAAGTAATTTCTTTCAACCAAGACACAGCATTATCTTCATGTCTAACACTTTTCATTATACTATACAAGATAACTTTGTGATCCTATAATTATTTTTACATTCATTATTTTAGAGCGTGTAGAATTTCCCCCCTCTTGCTAAATAATGAATGACCTGTTTTGAACTACACAAGAGTTTTGAAAGGAGAAACTATTCACACATGAAGGAGTTTGGAAAAGCTGTGATTTTCTGCTTGACTTAAAATCAGTTTATGATTCGGTTATAAGAAGGTTAATCAATCTGAATTAAAATGGAAACGAATATACATAGAAATGCAAAAGGAGATTGTTATTGTTTCAGAATTATATATTTACATGCATACAAAGCAATAATATATTTTCTGTTTGTTCCTATCATGAAACCTCTAATAATTTTATATTTACCATCTTTGGTTACTGAGGAACACTGCTTCCGAACAAGACCCTATTTTGCAATATGGCAGTTCCTGAGACATTCTTACACAAAAGTACATTAATTAAATCAGGAATCCACCTAGTTCTTGACAATATTTCTTTAAAAGCAAATGTATATAAATGATTTTAATGCAATAGTAATTAGCAAGCTTGATATAAGAAATAATAATTCAAAGCAGACAAAAACATTTCTCTTTCAAAAAGGAAACATTTCAAATTTCAGCCTCCATTAAGGTTAGTTCTCCTGTATGAAGGAAATATAATTAGATTCTTTTTAAAGGAAGAATATAATGTCATTCCTTCAAAAAAAATTTCTTTTCTCGGTAGTTCTTTACAAAACACAAAAGTCTAATGAGATATTTACCTGTATTAGTCAAGACTATACCCACATACCCACAGTGTATGTGCTTGTTAAAGTCTTCCAGTCATTCTAGGCTTAGGGAAATAGTGTCCAAATGTACCATATTTAGCTTCTATCTCAAATTCTCCCGAGCTGTCAATTTAGGTGTTAAAGAGACCATTTGTAAAGCTTGGCTGGGAATTGCCATTATTGACTGGAATGTGTGTTTATCATTACATTCAATGATGAAAGTGGAACATGTAGCATATGAATAAATGTCAGCAGATGTTTCTTTTAAATGGCCTGATTTCAACCTCCTGTTGTTTGTCTTGAATACAAATATTAAAAAAGAGAAAAAGGCAGAATTTTTTATGACATAAGTGCAAGGGTAGTTATATTAAAAAACAACAAAAATAATTATGAAAGTCACAGAAGAATGAGGAAAGTATAATTAATAAGAATTGTGTTGACGATCTCATGCTACTATCTGGTTTGATATTAAAAAAAATACAACAGCAATTCAATGTGGGCTATACCACTCAATAGTCACTCCATAAGAAGTAAGGAAGACTCACAGCATCTATTCTCAGGAGCATATTACACGAAGTTCAATATTTTTTAAAATTTGGTAGCATTGTTAAAAAACTTGCTTAAACTCAAAGCACCAAGAAAAAGGGGGTCACACAAAAAAGAGGCCTCTACTTACATTATTCTTGTTTGCAAAAGTGAATAATCCCTTTAAAAATACTAATAATTATTTAAGCCCTTGAAATAGTCTCAACAGTTCCACCAGGTAATGCTCACCACTGCAAAATTAAAACTTGAATGTGTAAACATTTCTGCAGTGCACAGAAATGCAAATAAAGGATTTACACAGACCTCCTCTTTTTCCTTTTACCAATAAGTAAGATTAGTTTAAAAAACAGTATACAACTGTCTGCTACCAGAACCATATTCTGTTGCTCTGCCTCACATGGTGGTGTCCCATTGAGCTCCATGGGACTACCCTGAGAGTAAAATAATGCTCAGTGTGAGCAGTGAAGGCAGAATCTGGCAGGAATTAGCATGCAGCACTGTAAACTCAGCAGTATTCCAACTAAATCAATAAAGTGAACAGAGACAAAATTAAATCAGCCTTGTGTTTACTGGAATGTGTTGCATTTTGTATCTATCTAAATGACAATATGCTATTGAGGTGTTGAATATCTGAGGCTCTCTGTCTTTACCAAGAGATGCAGGTGCTCAATGCCATTGCAAATTTCATTTTTAGTAAACAGAATAGCTTTACTGTAATTATAGTCCATATTTGGACGTTATCAGAAATCTACTGGTAACAGAGGGGATTTAGAAAAAAAACACACCTTCTTTTGTTGAAAGGCATTGTTTCAATACACTCCTATTGAAGAAAGGATTTCATACCTTGAAGTCTAAAATACTAAATATATGGTGCATTTCTGTAAGACTATATCTAATGACTGTAATGGATGCATATTTTGTAATTAATTGCTGAGGACTATCTCCAATTCCTATCTGGAAATATGTATTTACTAAAAGTTTCATGAAAATCACATGTGAACTTCGAATTAAGACAGAAAGGCTGGGGTATCCCCCTTGCTATGAATTCTTCTCAGCTGACCTAGGTTATGTCCTAATTACAGCAAGTGGAAGAGATCATCCCATATCACCTAGACAAGATAATGATTTTTACAAATATAACTGTACATTTAGCTAACTGATAACAGATGGGTAATATATACGTTTAGTAGTGGATAGCCTACAACCTAATTCTCAATATCTTCACAGTTCAAGGATATGTCCTTTACTAGTTTGTCTGGTAATAACAATATTGGCCAGTTGCTGATTGGATCTGGTAACAGTAATTTTGGCCAGCTGCTTATTGGAACTAAGGGAAAATTATTCTACTTCTTAACTTTTCCTTTTGCTAAGAAGTTTTAAATATATGTTTTTAAAAATATACAATATCACAGTTAGGAGGGAAGTCCAATTTACAAAAGAAAGACAATATAAGAAATAATAGTTTTTAGGGCTATGATTATTAAAAAATAATCTCTAAACCGGTGAAATCTTATTTTATATGAGTAAGGAATTATTAAGGGCTATGAAATATGAGTGAACTTCTCTACCTCCAATCTCATTTCAGTGCAATACACCCCAATGGTGATGTACTCAAAACTCACTTCAGGAAATTTATTTATTTTCCTGAAGCAGTGGACCCAAACCCACAAGATTACAGCATATGCGCAACTTCGTCCTTTGCCAGCGGTGGTGATGAGCTGAGAGCTAAACAAGTATTTGTAAATCAGCATAGATCTACAAATAGAGTAATAGTTGAATATGGTACAGGGATACCTGAGTAAATATAAAATATACTAACAAATTTTAAGTAAAAATATAAATATATTTGACAATAACTAAGACATTGAATAAAATTGTTGCCTAACTTCAAGCAACAAGCGAGAAAGCACAAGAAGAATTGTAATTTAATTATCTTGGTCTCCATCCTGGCATTTAATAAGCAGATCAATAATGTTATCTCTATAATTGCATTCCAAGAACATCATGCTAGTTGTTTTTGCACTTCATACACTACAGAATTTCCTCTTAAGATGTTTTCAGAATGTTTACAGTCATTTCTGTTCTTAGGCCTGGATTCATCAAAACACTGAGCTCATACTTAGCATTATTTCCACAGCATGAGTAGTATATTTATATGTATGTCTAAATGTTTTCTGGAATAGGGTTGGTTATAAACATGCAAAATGATTTGACGAATTTGAAACAAAAACTAAAAACCCAATATAAATTGACAAAATATGCTGTTTCTTTTGGAGTATCCTCAAATAAAAATATCTTCATATGATTTACAGTCATGATATAAAAATATATGGATTAGGATATGCTCTCTATGTTTAGAAAATATTTAATTTAGTATTATCTACAGTATTAAATGCAGACTTCTTTCCAGGTTTACCCTTCAAAAATCTATAGGTAGTGCTGCCATTCAAAAATCAGAAAGCAAGGAAGAAATCTAAGAAGGAGGCTGCATTTTCCCTATTCGCTTAGATCTTGGCACATTCACTCTTCAATTGCTCCTCACCCTTCAGATAAGCTTGAAACCAAACTTCAACCTTTCAGCACTATACACACTTCACACATTCCTTCACTTTGGCAGTTAACTGAAGTTAACTCTTACCTCCTTGAACCAAACCAAAACACATACACAAAAATCCTTCCTTGTTCTCACTTCTAAAGAAACAATAACTGTAGGTCAAGATCACTTCAGAATGACTTAAATGTCTCTTAATTTTCCCTCCAGTAAATTATTTCATTTCCTCTTCTGTCACAGATGTTTTGGAAATGCTTATGTGCTTCCTCCTCCCTTCCCCTAGTAATACTTTAAAATTATAAATATAATTTTGAAGAATTTGGAGGGTTTTTTCATCAAATGTTAGAAGTGACAGAGAGTGTCTTGTGGAGTTGCAGAATCTGTGAACAATTGTCTGACATGACGTGGTGTGAGAATACACAGAATAAAGCACTGCCTTTACAGGACACTTCCTTGTGTTGCACTGATTAGGTGCTCTAGTTTTTCATTTGAGCAGCCTTAGATATAAACCAAGAAAGTTTTTGGATGTTGGGTTGAATATTAATCAACAGCTTGTTTTTTGGCACAGTTCCAAGAAATCTCCTTCCTCTGTTACCCTGCCTCTGGTTTGTTGAAAGGGCACTGGCAGCAGAATATTACCTCCATTAAATCTGCTGATTTTCCCATTTCTTTTCACAAATTACTCCTAGATGGTGTCTAGCATCCTGACTCTTAATTTTCTAGTCCAACAACAATTTTTTATATGCATTATTGTGGAAACTGTACAAAACACAAGTTTTATCCATAAGAATTGCTTGAGATTTATAACTGTTGATATTTGTCCAAATCCTCTTGTGCCTCAGACTTGTGCAATCTTTTCCCAAAGAGTAACATTTTCTATTCTAAGTATGTACAATTGTATATTTAAAAAAAAAAAAAAAAAAAAGTGTCTCATATATTGCTTTTTTAATAGTCAACATACATATTGTTCTTCTTGCTCTTGGTTTCTGTTTAAAACTGTGGTAGCTTTAAATAGTTACAGCAGAGTTAATGTAAAAAGTCAAAAGTAAAAGATGAGGGGGTTCGCTCCTTTTTCTTGTTCACAAATACCAGCTTGTGGCTCATAACAATTGCAGCTGTAATGCCTATGATTCTCCTGCTGAGTCTCCCAATCTGTAATAAATTAGCTGGAAGTTCCAAGAAATAAGCAAAAGTCCCCTTGATTCCTACCAGATGCCTATTCTTTAGGGCTGAGGCATAATCTAGAACTAGAAAATATCCTCTGAAATTCTGGGGACAATTGCAAAGAGTGGCTATTGTATGATATTAAGAAACAGAGCTCAGAGTCTGGGACTAGGCTCCCTAGAAACCCACAGCCCTATGACTAAAGTCCTCTCCTAAAGCAACGGAGCCATGGATGACAGCCCGCTTCCCAACTAAATGTTCTAATCATTTTGTTAGTACAGAAAAGACAGGTGACATTTCCTCCCTTTACACATGCACTTTAAAAAGATTGAGTTCCCTCAGGAACCTGCCTCAGGAGACACCTCTGTAATTAGATGTCACCCAAATAAATGGAAGCAGTGAGGTGCCTACATAGCAAAGGGGCTTGGTTTTCTTTGCATCTCATTTCTCATTCTGCTTAACATTCCTTGTGGACTGCCTCCAGGCAGCTCCATGATCAGTGAGTGGAGAGTACCAAAGACATATTTACATTTTACTTATGGAAACAACCACACTGTTGCAATAAGGAAGGAGTCTAATTCTTATCCTTACATATGTTAAGTAAGTGAAGTGGACCAAAGGAATGAAGGTCTAGATAAAGCAGAACCAGAGATATAACTGTCCAGCCTCTCTGCAACAGGCAGAACTGAAGCATATCTTAAGCCATTTTTGTTCAAGTCTGGTCTGGCAAGTGTGGCTTGGTGTGAATCAGCATGCTTCTGCTCCTGCATATAATTACCTATATTTTCTATTGTCCCAAGCCACATATTTGTCAATCTCATTCTTTAACTGAATACATACATATATCACACATGGTACTTCTCAAAGTAAAAATGTGATTACCATACACCAACTTTGCAGGAATTTTTATGCTACTATGGATTTACAATCATTTCCTTGATTCAGTTGACCTGAAATTGTAATTTTTCTTCTATGTGCTTTTAAAACTTCTCCTCATATTCGAGTGTTTTCATCTCTATTGCAAGATACGTGACTTGCAAGATTCTTTTATTCCATTACACTTGTTTCTTCTTTTAATATGCATATTTTACTCCCCTTGACAATGGACTGGTACTGAAGAAAGAATAGACACCTTAATCCTGCTTGGCAAGATTTCCCCTTTAAGCTTTAGTCTCAGCCAGGCATGTGTAGTGTTTGTTGACCTTTTGCACTAGGCCAATCAGTCCATTGTGGTCTAAAGTAAGATTTCCTATTCTTGGCAGGCAGCAAGGCAGAGTTTGATGACGAAGTCTTTGAAGTATAGCATCTGAAGCCCCAAGTATAAAAGCTGCTTGAGCAGCCACGTCAGTAGCAAAGGTTGCTACAACATTTTTCTCATTGTAGTATAATTACAAATACTTTGAAAAATTCTGAATGTTTAAAAAGTTCTGTTCTAGAGAATGATTAATGAATGTCTCCAACTGCAATTGTGTATTGCCATTAGACATCATTCTCTATATGTTGAATTCAGCAGTAAAATGTCAATAATTTTGATAGGACCAAGATAAGACCCAATGCCACCTTTGTGTCAATATGTGAAGAACAAACTCTTCTTAGAAGTGAATTTAGAACCTTAGTAGGAAGAGATCTGGGGTGCTTAAATGCTGTTAATAAGGTTTGCCACAGATCTCAGTAGCTTAGGAGACAAAATGGAATAACTCTTTGTTAGGTCTTTTTCAAATTTGCTAATATAAATGTGCATCTGCTTTTAGTTGAGAGAAGGTGAAATGATATTTGAAATTTCAGTATAATATATTATATAATTTATAAAAATGGTTCAAAATAATCACTATCTTTATAAATTAAAAGACCAGAGAGAGAAAAGAAAAATACAAATTTACATCACCACATTGCCTGAAAGAATCTAATAGTTGTCATAGTTTGTTCATGTGCCTTAAGTACTGACATTAGTTATGATCATTTAAAATATTTTTAGAAAAAATATTTTGCTTACTACCAAGCTTAAAAACATGAAGTACTATTAGCCACAGATACAATCAACAATACTAAAATTGTAAAGCTAAAAAAAAGAGGTGCATACCCATTTCAATATAAATTTAATTGGTGTACAAAAATGTTGTAATATCCATTTTAAGGATAAATTACCTGGTCTAAATAGACAGCTTGCAATGTAAGAACGGGGACAAACCAGTTTTGGTTTTTGCTGTACTCTAATTTACAGCATCTGAGTGTGGAATAGGAATCTATAATAATATTATAGTGTGGTTTTGTAACAACAATCTTTCATTTTGTTATTGTCCCATTTTGTCTTCTCTTTTTCCCCTCTCCTGAGTCTGTCTGCCTTCGATGATGAGTTTACAGTCTAAAACTCTACTACTTCCAATAAAGTATTATTCTATGTATGCTTCTTGCTCTTTGATCATTTGGTTTATCTCCATGACCTAAAAAGGATGCCTACCAGTAGCTTCAGCTATTCTGCGTAAGGGAGGAACTATTCATAAGAGGAGAGACTAAAAAAAGTCAATTAAGTACAGAACCCTGTTCTCATGCTTATAACATGACAACGTTGGGAAGGATATTGGTTGAGTGATAAGTGTCTCATGGTCTCTTCCCCTTTTTTAAGGAGCTCTGAGTGCTCTGTTCTAGTCACGAAATAGACTCTTGCCAAGGTCACAGATGAGAAAAAATGATACTCAGCTTCCCCATGAGCTTTTTCAGTGCCTTATTTGAACAATGAGATGTTAGGGTCTTCAGTTAGGTTTCCACCCCATACATTAAGGGAGTAAACTTGTGCAGCTACCAATATATTTTTCATAGAATAAAGTTCATGAGTTTGCACAAAATGGATGCAATATATGTTATAGTATTCAGCACTATGATACTCTCTGCTTGTAAATGTTCTGTTCCACGTGCTTAGTGCACATATCGCACACAGACCATATGGCACTACCTTGACTTTCTGTCCACACTGTACCTTGGGTGCCCATCTGCCTGTAAAGGGAGGGCTCTTTATTTGATACTCCTTGCATCAAGTCACAGTCACAGAATAAACGAATGCTCATCTTTCTTGAACATCCACACATGCCTTTTAAATTACATCATACTCTAAGATGTTTGGTGAATTAAAAGGAATGGCCAGGTAAACACAAATTGAAAAACTCAGACTGGTTTATTAATTTATTTGATTACTACACTAGTTCTTACAGGTTTTTTACTTGGAGTGGGATTTTTCCCTCTCCTCTTCTTATCTTTGATTTTTATTTCATTATTTGATATTCTTTTGTTTTATTTATTTTTTAAAAATCAGAACTCATCATTCCTGCTACTTTATTTCTACTCTGTTTCTCTTAGGAAACTGTTTTGACTGTTCTTCATAGTCGTTACTTTTCATTTCCTATCTCACTTTCCTAGAACCATTGGAAATGGACTGCTCTGTTCAATAAAAGCAATTGGCTGAGGATAATAATTAGATAATTGCAACAGTGAAGCCAACTTTAATACATTTCTAAACATGTAGGATCCACTGCAATATGTAGGACCTAATGCAACAAGAAAGGGATTTTTTTCTGCATAGGCCAAGATTATGTCAAAGGATGTACTGCTTTGGGTTTGTAATTAATTGTATCACACAACACAATGCAGAATGAAAGGATTTGACCTTTGTGATATAAATACCAATATGTGAGTTTGTGTTCCACAACAAAACTAGCAGGGTCTGAAGATCTACTACAAGTAAGATATGCTTTTCCAACATCTTACATGAAAATTTTAAAATTAAACATGATACCTGCAAAGTTACTCAGTCATGCTCAACTGTGCGATAATGTATAATGGCATAATGCTAGAGATTATTTTAACACCTTATTTCTACAAACAATCATGAAAAGCCTACCATATTACAGCAGATGAGTGGCACACTCATCTGTCTCATTTTTGATGGACAGGAGGGATGGAGAGAGGAAAAAGGAAGTGGAGTTAAACACAGTCTTTCCATAAACTCATATAGAACACAATTTTCTGGTATTCTGCAAATCAGTATTTTCCTATAAAGTTTTCATGTTTATGCCTATAAAGATATGTTTTTCATACAATAACACATTTTGTAATAATAATGAGATCCTCTGATCATTTTCCTCCTTATTATTGGATAGCACTTCCAGCACTGTGCAAGCACAGTTGGCTACCCAGGGACCCTGATGCCAAGTTGCGGAGGATATTCTTGTAGCAGTGACAAATAGCTTGCCTGTGGGCTGTGCAGAGTGTTGTTCTGGCAGCAATGAAGTTGTCTATGTGTCTGTCACTTGGTTAGGCTACAGAAAGTCTAGGTGGTTTGATTTTTTTTTTTTTCTGCCTTTGGAGAACTTTGTTTTAAACTTGCATGTGTTTCTGGTGAATTAGTTCATTTGACAGCAAGGTTCTTAGCAGACCCCTCACAAGTGTTACATGTGAGTACCTATATGATGAAAGAGAGAAAAAATCTTCACAGTGCCATACTTGTTTTCCATACAAACCTACATGCTGCCATTACAGCCACCCACATATCGTTTGACAACTCGCTTATGCATCAAGAATCTTAATGAATCAGGACTAAACAACAGTGTCCCTGTGTAAAGCCACATATTTTAAATGTTATTCTGACTTTATGCCTTTCCGGTGAAAAATTTGGGTAGACTGTGTGATCTGTAAACAAGCATTCAGGGACAGGTTCTGTTTCACTGCTCATATTTCTCATATTGACAACATTCTATGTTATTGATTTCATTTAAAAAATACAATTAGTAAAGTCATGCTGATTTCAAAAAAACCCAACAACTCTCAGTAGATAAATTAGCTTGTAGACATATACAGGCAATTCCTACAGTCTTTTGACTACCTAAGAAAGTATATAATTTAAAGCTCCTAGATAATTTATGGGTAAAATACAAACTAGCTGAAACTGCTGGCTAAAAAATAAATACTCCTCCTATTTTACTTCTGAGTTTATAATTAAGGGTAAACGTGAAATTTAAATAAAAACCAAAATAAAAAAATACATGAGTTATTGTGTTTAAAAACAGGAAAAAAAGGCATAAATATTTGTATAAAGATGAAGGAATAATTTAAAATTCTTTGGAATGATAACAGATCTACTATATAAAAGTTCTGCTGAATGATGTAAGTCTAGACTAAGTAAAAGGAAGTAAATGCTATTTTCATGAAAGTCAATATACAATGGCAGTGTTTTAAAAGGGCCTAACAGGCTTTTAATCTTATAAAGGAAAAAAGGTTTATTTTTGTTCTTTCTGTGTATATAGATGTATTTGCTGATTTGATTATCCATATTGGCAGATCAGGTTAAATGGGCTTTGAAACAGCCTTACATTCTTTAGTAGATTAAGTCACTGTACTGGTTTTACATTCACAAAAATGTTTCTAATTTTTTTTTTCAATTCCCTATATAAAAAGAAAAAAACTCCTGCTGCTGATATTTAGAAAAATAATCAAAAAACTCTAGGTATTGGAAGATGTGTTGAAAGGTATTTTAACATTGTAAATTAAGGTTACAGAGAGGAAATTTCATCTAAAAGTGATGTTTGAGTTAGTTTGTTTTCATTGTGACCAGTGATAGTACTTAAGTCAGCTTTCTAGACTACATGGGTATTACTAAACTAAACTCATCAAATTTGCAACTATAGCTTTGCCAGAAACATTTTTGAAAAGAGCCGACAGCAGAGATTTTCTAGCTTTCATCACTTAAAAGCACAGAGTGAGGCTATTGATCCTAAAATTGCTGGGATTTTCGAAGGAGACTGCTTGTTTGTTCTGTGCTGTTGTCACTGAAGTGGTTAAAGCTTTGTTTGTTTGTTTTGGTTCTGAATGGCTCTTAAGCCATTAAGCTTTCCAGCTTTCACCAAAGTTGAAACTGTTTATTAAAAGTATCAAGATATAAACTAACCTCTGAGAATTTTAACGAACTGTATGAGGCTGTACAGTCCTAATGACCTATCCATGTGGTTCTTTTTGAAGGCTTTCCTGTGTTTGTTTTTGCAACTGATACCATACTAAATTATTTCAGTTGTTTTGGGGAAAACAAATTTACAAGAAGTTGAACATTATAATGAAATAAGTGTTTTTTCCCTCACAGATTTTATGTAGGTGCTCTAAGTGCTTTATCAAATCATCATAATGTGTACAGAATATTGCAATGAAATATTTATAGTGTTTTATTGGCACTAAATATTTTATTATTTGTGATATTTACTACAAAAGTGAACAAAAGCAAACTTCAGTGGTAATTAACCCAATAGATGAGCCCTGTTTAAAAAAGTCACCAATCTAAAAAGCCAGAGTGGACATGGATAAGGATACTCCAGAGCCTTAAAGTTTAACCTCAAATATATTTAAGGAATAGATTAGGTTTTTATTGTGCTACCAAGTATTATTCTCATTTCAATGTAAGGGACAGGTTACCTTGCTGTAAGACCAGATGTTTATTCAAACAGTTAAAAACTCTTTCAAAAATTGTGAGGAAGGGCTTCAACTTCAAAGTTCTCAATACAAATTGAAGAAATATTAAAATTCAATTACTGTTTTTTTTCAGGTGGAGATACCTACCCTCACAAGATAATTAGGACACCAGCATTCTATGCAAAAAGGCTGCCATTAGACTTCTTCATTATAGGCTTTTGAACAGTACATAGTATGTGGAGGTAAAAAATAAAAGTGCGTAATGGGAAATCTGAATCTGAACACCGATTATCATCTTAAAGATTTGTATTGCTATCTAGTCCTACATAGAGGTAGTCTTGTACCAGGCAACATCCAGATACACAGTATTTATCTCAGAAAATTTCAGTGTAAGGAGAAGTTAAAAAGATCATGCCAAAGTAAGAAGAGATGCATGTGCATGGAAAAAGTTATCAGCTACTCAATGAGATTACAATTTTTTTCAAAAAGTACTCCATATATATATTTCTAATATCTTCAGTGATTTCTTTCACAGGTACATGCCTTTTAATACCACATATGCATATGCATAGCATTGAACAAATAAGTTTGACTTCTCTTTCTCCTTACCTGTTTAGTTGTTCTTAACAACTAGCATCCTAAAACAGAAATAAATAAATAATGTGCACCAGTATTTGGAAACTGCATCTTTTTTACATGTACCTATGTCTCACAAAAGTGTTGGAATTCTGGAGAAACCTTCAAAAATCCTGTTATTAACTAATGTTAATTAAATTTAAAAAGAAAAACATGGAAGCCTTGCATAAGCAAAAGTGCTTTTCAATAAGACTATATTTGAAGAGACAATGATTTCAGAATAGGCTAATAATTTCTTTATGATGTCTCTTATTTTAGATAAAATCTATCACATGTTCATTGGAGAAATAATTATCATTGTAATATTTCAGATCCTTATGAGATATTGTTTGAGTAAGTGCAATACATTGATGTCACACAATATTTTTGCTCATATAGCAGGGCAGGAAGAAAAATTAATTATGGCTCAATACTTTCAGTGATGTAACATTATAGGAGGTCTTGTCCCAAGCTCTTAATAAGAACTTTTGAAACATTATAGGCAGTTTTTCTTCATTTAGGTATTTTTGGTTTAGGATAAATCAGAAATATGAGCAGCATCAGGAATTGCCACTGTTTGTCTGTCTAACTATTATCAAAAGGCCATTTATTGCAGACATCCCATTATAAACAATTCTGGAGGAAAAGTCTGAAACTGATCTAAGCTTTATGACCTAATTTATGGAAAATACATACACTGAAACCTCTGTAAAAAATTGTGAGAGTCATGCAGCTTGAGCACTAAAAACAGGCTCAAACAGCTGAGAGCTCTAAAAACTCATATTCTGTGTGAACCATCACATGTGCATGTATGTAACATTGAATTGGTTGCACACCTATAAACGGCACAAGGAACTGGAGGAAAGAGAAGGGATTAGGAACTAAGGTTTTGTAAGCATTATTCTCAAAATAAACTCTGACTCCAGTGAGACAAAACATGAGTACAGTTACAGGACCGGGCCCATAATGGGACATTACTTTATCAGAAAATTAGATTTCAATCGCTTCATTTTCTGCCTGCTATAGAAAGTTACTCCGTTCTTAAGACCCTTTCATGTCACTGTACTAAGAAAAAAGTGCAACAACCCTCCTAAAAGATGGTCCTGTCAATTATTTTCCTTCATACTGTTCTATTATCTGAGAATATAAATGTAAGTTGTTCTATTCATTTTATTTCATTAATCTACAGTAAAGGATGGAAAATACTGTGTTAACACTATCAATGAAGGTGACAATGTTTTAAGTTCCTATGTATGTTTAAATAACTTATCCTTTTTTTCCACAATTAGTAGTTAAACATTTTATCTCATAAAAATTCAAAGTACTTTGAGAGAAATGTTTCTCAAAGAGCAATCCTAGGCTAGTAAAGCAAGTAGAATGAAGGAGTGAAGAAGGGAGTAGAAGTATGATCTGTAGTTCTGGCAAAATGTCAGGACCATTCATTTATTTTCCTTTTGTTTCACAGAATCACAGAATGGTGTAAATTGGAAGGGACCTCTGGAGGTCATCTTGTCCAATACCCCCTAGGTCACCTAGACCTCATTGGCCAGGCACACATCCTGATGGCTTTTGAATATCTCTGAGGATGGAAATGCCACAACCTCTCTGGGCAACCTTCATATAAATGTTTTAAGATTTTTAAAATGCATTTATATATTAAGGTTTCCTTGCATATTTTTTTCCCAGACAATTTTCTAGCATTTTACACAATGTCAGAGTTTATTACCATAATTTGATCAGCCTTCAAAGTCTATTATATTTGAGGTATGACTCTATGATAGATGGATTACAACTTTATTGGGAGAGAATTCAACAAATAATTAAGAAGCTTTTAAAGAATTTGATTCAGATATATAGTATGTGTAGCTTGACTACTTCTTCTGGAATGTGTATTGATACTTAAATGCTTTCATCCTAGGACACTCTTTCATAACCACCTGAGAAAAGGAGTCGCTTGACCCGCAGAGTCAACAGAAGCTATGTCTCATTCCCTGGTAGGATCAATGCTTATCAACAGTTGGGCATTCTGGGAAATGCCACCACTGTCAGCTGGTATATTGCTAAGAGAACATAGGTGGGGTAAACATGGATGCAAACAAAATTTAAGTTGCATTTACCTTTCAAGCTGCACTTCTAGTTGAACTAAAAATTAAAGAGTAAAGAGCATTTTAATGTTACCTAAGATATTACTGATAATAATAGCCCAAATTCACTACTGTGCTGTAGGTAAGGTACCTACTTCTATCAGTACCAAGCTGAAGCAGTGCATTTATGTGATATAAAATTGTCCAGGATATAGGAATATACTCAATGTTTAAAGTTTACCATAGTAGTTCTAACTCCTACTCCCTCTCCTATACATGGCAGATATATCACAGGGTGTGGAATATCTAAGTGATGTGCAGGTGCTACTCTTTACACACGCATTCAATCAATCTGTTTATATTTAAGTCTGTTTAAGATTAATTGTGGCTGTTTTCCAATTTGTGTACTGGCACATTCTATGCTCAAAATTAGAGAAAAAGAGCTTGAGAACAATGAGAACTTCCACAGTGATTTAGAAGAAAATCATGACATTCTGCTCTGCATCTTTTTGCTACCTAGAAAGATTCTTGCTTTCTTGTAGAAGATTGAATTGGGAGCTCAGAATCCTGATATCTACCAGCTCAATTGTCTTCTGAACTTTTCTGCTGTATTAGTGCAAGTGACAGTGAAAGCAAATGTGGATCAGTTCTTCAACTCCTGCAGTTCACAACTCCAAGTATCACATAAAACCAGTCCTGATCCTGTGCTTTTGTGCTCTACACTATAGGTTGATCTGCAACTTCCTGGCATTAATAGCAGGCGTAATCTACCTCTGTTTATAATTTCCACTGCAAAACAACTTTTACTTCATTAAAATCTTATATGTCTAATATTTTGGATGAAGTTGAATTTAGCAGATGCAGTAAATGCAAGTTATGTAATAATATGTAGGAATTCAGATAATCCAAGTTCATACCATGTCATAAAAAAATCCTCATTTGAAATATTGATGTAAAAGCTGAAAAGTCTAATTTTTCAACATTTACGTAAACCTTCAAGGCAAAATCTATGGTTCTTGAAAACCAAGGAAAGAATTTGATGGTTGGAATAAGGAGGGTGTTGGCTTTATGATGCGTACTCCTGGTTTTCTCTTCAGTATCCAAACTGCAAGATGTTGCAGTCTCAGGCATTGTATTGAAAGCTAAATTCTTCCCTGTTTGGATCATCTAACAATACATTCATATTTTGGGGGAATAAAAAAGAAAAATGAAAAGGTGGGAATAGGCATCTCTTGAAACAGGCTTCCCAGGGTGGTGTAGTTGATGAAGTGAGTTAGATTTCAATTTGGGAAGTAAGCAAGGAATCTTTTCTTTGAGGCTGTGTAATGTATTGATGATATCCAGTCAGATCTTTGATTGAGTTGTTTCCCTTCTCAGCGAGCTGGCAGTGTTCATGTTAGCTGTATTCATGTTACCCATTACAACATCTGCCATGCTCACTGGAAAAAATCCCTTTACACACTGCTAGGCTTCTTTGTTTTGTTCAATTTTCCTACCTAATCTATTGCAATCAATCAGGTAGCAGTTTCTTAGCTTGAGTCTAAAAGTAATCACAAGCTTTACTTGGTTTACTGTCTTTGCTTAGCCTATGCAAGGATAGGAACATTACACTAGCAAATAAGATGCATAACAATCTTGATTATACTGTATTTCATTTTCTGAGATAAATTTCCTGTGTTTCTTATTAGGTACACTAGAAATTCCTAAAGAATAACTACTTTCTTAGATGGTAGAAGTTCTGTTTTATTTTGCTGATAGAATGTGTTTCCTGTGCTCATGAGACTTGGTTGGGACACACAGGAGAGAGAGAAATGAAAGTGAAAGACCACAATTTCATCAGCATATATGCAGGAAGTCGGTTAATACTGCTTCCCCAATCACCAACACTTTAGCCAAAATTTTAGCCAACGCCATAATTCCACAGCGTCAAAACCTTTCATTTCATCATACAATTTTAACATTTTCTTCATACAGGAAGACAATACAGTTGAAACTGTGTAAGTGTACATTTTTATAGTTCTAGCCATTGACATCTACTTGGAGGCAAGATCTCTCATCACCATCCAGGCACTGGAGGGAGCAGGGCATTCACTTTATCCAACTTCATGATGCTAGCAGACCACTCATCAGGTTCCCACTGTGGTCAGTGGAGAATGACTCTTTCAGATGGTGTTTCAGGTTATAAAGTTAGACTCCTGCTCTGAATCGTTGCTGAAGGAACCACTTCCATTCCCTCCTCCTCTTCATTTCTGCTCAAGGAGTTTAGGAGAAGAGGAGAAAGTAAATATCATTCCCTAAACACTAGTGTAGTTTTACATTAGTAGGTTTACGCTGCCTTTTAGTTGGAGTTCATCTATAATCTTCTGCGACCAACAGTTAAATTATTACTAATTTTTCCCATTAGTAATCCCCATGCCTTATATCTGAAAGACTATGAAGAAAATAAAAGTCCTTACTCAACTGTTTGCCAGGCTCATCCAAAGTAAATACTATGCAACTCCTAAATAAAACCTGTAGTCTGGTCAGACCTGCAGTCAACACAGAGATGCAATTCTAACATTATTTAGACTATATGGTGAGAGACTGGGGCATCAAGCCTGTTGGTGCAGTTTCAAAAGATTCTCAGAAGACAAATAAGAGTGAAGTGGCTTCTGGAACCAATCAGCAAATGGGGAAATAAAAATTAGGAGAAGGGAAACAATTTACTCTTCTCATCCTTCATCTGCTCACACATGTCTTCTGGTTATCAATAAAGGTCTAGCTAATCCAGAAAGTATGTCTTCTCGATCCCTTCACTCTCCCTAGGCTGATCACAATATATGCAACATTTTCTATTAAGAAGAGATGAGACAATTGGTTTGTTTACTTAACTACCAGTGGAAGATTGTACATATGACAGAAAGCAAAGCTACGCACAAAGATCAGGGGCTGCACAGCAAGATCAGCGGCTAACGTTCACAAATACTCATGATTACATCTTACAGGACAATCAAACACACTTTTGTCTATGAAGTCAATTAGCGTGTCCCTTCACATATGAGAAGAAATGAATTAAATGGCAAAGCACAAGAAACACCATAAGGAAGTTTTACCTTAGAGTAAAACATTCAAAATCAACAGAGACATACCAGTAGCCGCACTTCATGTTGAGGCGGTGTTGTCCTGATACTGAAGGCATAAGCTGTAAATTTTGTGAGTATCAGTTTACTAGTTCAGATCTTCAGTGGAATAAGTGCAGAAATGCATGTGAGGATTTTTTTTTGTAGTGCCATCTGATCATGGCAGCAGTTCGTGTCTATGCATACATACCTTTTGTCAGTTTTCTGAAGAAAGTAAGAAAAATTAACCTATCAAAGGTATGTTTTTATGAACATTAGACAACTACTGTAATTTATACATAGGAAAGTATCTCTGATACTTATCCTATTTTTTTTTTGTATACTATCACCAACAGATCAAGTATGGTATCACTGTATAAGCATAACTTTAACCATATAACTATATTTCAATGTATGTATTTAATTCTTTCAAATGGCTATTCCTCTGTGGCTTTGGCCATTCCTGGCTCTGGTCTGAGGTTAAAGAGTACGTGTAAGCTCATAGTTGCCTTTTAATTTTGTGGCCTTGAGCCTTTGACCCAATGTGGTGTTTGGTGCTCACTAGATTGAGATTAAATGGACCAAGCACTTGTACGTAACATCCAGACCCTGACCTTAAATTTGTAAAATGAATTGGCTCCTGGCTATCATATTCAGTATCTTCTGAGTAGAACGAGCAGCAAAAAAATTAAAACACATTTTATAAGCACTCATGTGTGCCTAACAGCTTCCTTTTCTATTGCAAGGTTTCCCTTTGTACTTTTAAAATTATTATTATTTTTATTCAAATAGGTTATTTCTTTGACTTTCAATCAATTGCAATAAAATTTGATTACATACATTGGCTCTCAGAAAAGAATTGTAGGTCACCGTAGGCACCTCAAGTCGTTTGTTCTTCATCATGGAGAAGGATAGTTTAAGGACTTGTTTCTGCCAAGTTCTTTTTCATCCCTCTGCCCCTCCCGGCCTCCATTTTCACCCTCCCCAAGTATTTTCACAGCAAAGCAAAAACACTAGGATATAATATAAAATAAAAATAGAAGTGATATAAGGGTTGCATTTTATAGCTGTATTTGAGTACATTACAAATGAATGTTTGTTAAACAGGGGGAAAAATCAGACTAGTATTGTCGTGATTCTAAGAGAATTAGGTGATGCAGGAACAGGAAGAATCTGAGTAGCTTGCATTTAATTAGCACTTACTGGTACAAAATAAATTAGACAGATTTGTCTTGTTTTATGAGCAAGATCCTGTTTTTCTATTTCGTTTTCTTTGTGCTTTTGGTAAGGACAGATCTGGCTCTTTGGATACTAAATAGGCAACTAATTCAATTGGTGCTTTCTCCTAGGGTCTGCTTGCAAACCAGTGCCAGGCTCACAGGCTCTTTGTGTACTGCCCTCCCTGCATGTGTCTGTGCTCCCCTGGCTAGTCAGTTTTTTTGTCTCTGATGGTTAATAAGCTTTGAGCCTAGTAGTCAAATGTGGTGGGAACGGGGACAAGACGAGGGTCCTTAGTGAAGGTGTTTGTTGTTAAATAGAACAATTCAGCTGTCTCTTTAGAAAACTTGACAAAAGGAAATGCTCCCTGCTGAAAATTTTCTTAGCCTGTTGCACAAAAGATGAAGTTTGTTTAAGAAATTGCTGCTAAAGAAAGCATCAACCCATTAAGGTAATTATATGGAACCTGTGCCGTATAACAGCTTAATTGATGTTAATGTTTGTCTAATTGGTGATTGGGAGAGTGCAAAGGACTAAAGGTCTTCATAGCACTTTCAGTCATGGCTCTGAAAGGGGTTCTTCTGGTTTTCACAGTTATAACAATGCCTGCGCGTCTTTCTCAGATTACGCCTTGTTTTCAGCCCCTTACAGCATTCTGCTCCACTACTTAAAGCGTAAAATAAGGGTGAAGAGCCATTGTCTAATGCAGCCTTTTTCAAAGAGTGTTTCTGACAGGGATTGTTCTAGGAATCAGGCAGGAGAGAAGGGAGTGCGAGAGGTGAAAGCCACTATCACCCACTTGTGTCACATCCCCAATGAGCGGCAAGAGCCGCCTAATTGCTGCGTGGTTTTTTTTTTTTTTTTCGTTTTTTTTTACCTCCAAACCCCATTCTCTTAAACAAGATCCTTGCACCAGTGCCACATGTTCCTGTGGAATCTATCAAACAAAACAAAACAAAAAACCCACCCCAACCTTTCTGACATTTTAAAAAATTGGCATAAAAAGAACTGTTACGGAAACTTATATAACCCACCGAAAACCACAAAAAAAAAAAAAAAAAAAAAAAAAAGGAAAAAAAAAGAAAGCCAAAACAAAGGAAAACTCAGGCATTCTAATCCGGAGTATGTGTGTTTCAGATTGCATACGTCAGCATGCACACAATTCTCATATGACATAAATAGAAAACGATTAAGCAAAGAAACGGTAGGTGTAAACTGCCTATTAAAAGCAAAGTCTCTTGTAACCTGCTTCTCCTACCTTGTTCCTCCAGACAAAAAATCATGTTAACGAGCCAGTGGTAGTCCTTGTTGTGGAGCTCAAAGGCTTTCTATATTTTGCCTATTCAGATAAAATGAGAAAGTGAAGCATCCAGTAAACTCCTTTCCCTTTGCTTTTCTTGTGTTTTGTATACGCATAGACAGACACATGATAATTTCCTCTCTTCCTACCCCAGAGGATCAGCCCCAGGCTTCTCTGTTTTAATATTTTACATTCCTACATTTTAAGAGAGCGCTATTTTTATATTTGTTCCCTTCTTTTCTAAACACGAGCACTGAGAGCATATTCATCCACTGTCCTAATGAGGAAATGACGACTTTTATCAACCTTATTAAACATACACCCAGAAGATATCCATTTTAATAAGAGGCCAATTACTAAGTGTGTCTTCAGTTAGAAGGAACGTAGCTTTTACCTTGTTCTTTGGCTCTCCATGTCTCTAATTAATTGAATCTTGAAATCGTTGGACTTTCAGCTTAAGAGAAGACTGAAGAAGGGAACTTAACAACACTGCCTATTCCTTTATGTCTAGAAAGGGCTATAAAAAAAAAAAAAAAACAACACCTGTAATGCTAAAAGACTCAGGCTTTTGTCTGTTTCTAATATTACTTTTCTGCCTAATTGCCATCACTGCCACGTACATTAGGCCCTTTTTCAGCAGGGTTAAAACAGGGCCAGTGATGAATGGAAAACTGATTGTACTGCTGTCAAACTTGAATGTGAGGCTTATTCTGGAGATAGAAGTATGAGGAAAAGGACAGAGAATTGCACTTCATTAAAGCTCTACCAAGCTGATTGGAGTGGAGGAGGTAATTGAGATTTAAAGTGGCATTCCCATCACACTGTCCCTTTTTCAACTTAACAACTGTCATTCAAGCCACATAGGGCAACAATTGGCCAGATTTCCCAGCTCTTCTGAGTAATAAAACAGACACTCACCTTCTGGCTATTCGTTTTACTTACTTTGTTCTAATTTCCAATTCATGTGTCATTAGTGAACGAAGATTGACAAGAAATAGCTTTGACCTCACAGATTTGACCTTCAACCTCAGAGACCCAACTCTAGACTGAACATAGGTTGGAATATGCTAAGAAACACCTTTCCTTTGCACAAGAATGAATGGCAGTTTTTTTCATCATTGTACCACCCCCTGCTTGCCACTACATTTAGACTATGAGACATGTCAACTGCCTGTCACAATTACAATAGACACAGCAAACCAGAATTTTCCCCAAATCCAAGGGGAACTTCCTGAACAAAGAGTAAATTTTACTGCACAGATTTTGGAGACCTCCAATTTGTGCAGGCATAATGAATGCAGCCTACACACAAATAGGTAGTTGTTAATTATCCCAGCAATTTCTTTTTTTAATGTGCTAACAACACAGCGTGCTAAGCCTTCATATCTTACACTGTTACCTGATGATCTCATCACATTTGAAAAGATGGTAATCTGAAGGGATGCATTATTATTGCAAGTGTTCGTGACAATAAGTTACATCGGAATAGTCCTTATATTTTTTATCATTTAATATATGTGTCAGAATGAAAACAGACGGATTCTACTACATCTTTCACAGTGAAGTTGTCTACCTATATAGTACTCCTTCTGGGGTAACTTGATCTTTTTATTTTCTTTACGCAATTATCCCAAGGCTTGTGTATACTAATTTAGTGTCATATTACTTATCAGAGCATTTTGTGGATGAATAATAACCACAGGGCAAGACCTATGACCTTAATAAGAACCTTCAACAAATTTTAGAGTAATTTGTGCCTTTTGCATAGGGTTCTTTTAGAGCTCTACTGTTCTGAACAGAAACTTGATCCCAGTAAGTCTATTGTATTTAGAACATTGTTTTTGTTCCTTCATATTTAGTGAATAAATATTTGGATGGTCCTGGTATTAAGCACCAATAAACACAATAATTGAATACACCAATTCATTGTTGTCAGGTGTTTAAGAAGTTGATTTGGGGTTTTTTTTGTTTTGTTTTGTTTCATTTTCTAAGATGAAACATTTTGAAAACACAGGCAGGCTTCCTTACTGCATTGACTTCACTTTAATGAGATATGCAGTCATTTCTCTTTTTTTTTTTCCCCTATGTAATATTCATTCTTCTATGCATAAAGCAAACAACATGGGCAGGTTATTGCATTGACTTCATTCTAATGGGAGACACAGTCATTTTGTTTTCTTGTATAATATTCTTTCTTCTATTATAAAATATATTTGCATAGCTCATTGTGTTGCTCTGTGTTTTCTGAATTCCCCATTCATGTTGCTGAAGAAAAAAAGAATAAAATGTTCTCTATTTTCTAACAGAAGGAGGTATAAACTTTTGTGAAGTCTCACAGTTGTCACCATGTCATTTATAAATACTGTTACAATCCTCTACCTTCCTAAAATTTAAATACAATTCAAAGAACTGGCTTCTATTGAAAGGATACTATTAGCATATAAATACAACAGAATCATTTTGGAATAGTACACGTATCCAGAGTATGACATGGTAAAGAATTTACTCATAATTATAAAACCCATGAACTCTATTGAGTGTACAGTACTGGTCTTTGTTGAAACCATGTTACAATTGTGTAAGAAACATGCTTTTGTGTTAATGAAAATAAATTACTTTACCATCACTCTGCTTTGTTTGTCAACTTAATTATTACACAGGTAAAATATTGCTTTGCATTAGTCAGAACAGACTATTTTCCTTTTATATAGTTTCCTTTTCCCAGGGGTAAATTTTAATGCCCTGAAAGGTCAACAGAGGTCAGGACTTCTTGACTATATCTCAACAGTGCATTTCTGGTCATCAAAAGAAATAAGCCTCTGACCACTGGTAGCTGCTGTAGGGGTTTCTTTTATCCTGCACCTGTGACAATTACCCTGTGTTAGTGAAGCTAACAGGAGTCAGGTTGTAGGTTAAGGGTCAGGGCACTGTCAAGAGGAAGTTATTCTTCAGTCCACTAAATCTGTTATCATTTTCATCTAATGTGACATCCATCTGTCAATCAGGGAATTTAGGCAATTGTCTTATTCTAAGTGCTGCACTTTATGCCTCAAACAGCTCACATTTTACTGCTTTTCCTATAATTACATTTTTCTACCTCTGAAAACCCATCTGCAAAATAAACAGGGAAAATCTTACTCAATCATTTTGAAGATCCAGGCTTTTTATGCTAAAAGCTGTTTCACTTACAAAATTGAGTGATTTCTCCGCAAAGTTTTATATTCATTTAATTTTCATTGTTATGGCTTTTTAACACATAGAAAGAGAATAAAGCTCCTGTAACTACATGGATATCAAAATAAGTTTTCATATAAAACTGTCAAATGCATACCAGTCAAAAGGAGCATGCCTTTAGATGCTGCACTTCTTAAACACCATGCAAATGGCATGCTATGGTTATGAACGACACGGATAAGTTTTTACAATAGACTTTTGAGGAATTTGAAGCTAGCATACAGTTGAATTGACTACAAATGAGCAAAGACTCTGAGTAATTCCATGTATAGTACCACAGAATGAAGTTCCAAACTCTGTTAATTCTAATTCAGCACTGCTCCTAAAGATGTGCTTAATTTCAAACACTTGAACAATCCCAGCCAGTTACCAAAACACTTATATAAATTGGAATAAAACATAGGTGTAAAGGTAAATGTTCTACTGAATATGGGTGAGATTGCTCATATGCTTCAATTTACACACACTTTTAATTGCTTTGATGAACAAGAATCTAAATACTTTGCCAAGCATAAAAATCGTGGCATGGTTATACGATGCAGTTGAGCCAATCTAACAGCTTGTTACCACTGAAAAGGATAGTCTTGTTCCCCCTACTTCCTCCCCCCGCCTTCCCACCCCAGATTAGTTTTCTGCTGGGTTAGCAAATTTAATTGCCTCACCAAGTGGTTAGGCAAGCATGCAAGCCAGTGTAGGGACAGTGACAAGAATCTGTGGCTGGAGAGAATTTTATTGGCAAGCCATTACATAGATCCGGTCATATAATTAAACTGTAGTTTCCCCTTTCACTTTTGCCAAAATTCCCCATTTTGAAAATTAAACTTAACTGATTTGCAGTTATTATCAACAAACTCTCCAAGACCTATGCTGCTATAATTTCACTGGTAGCAAAGGTGGTAGATAAGATAGTCTTACAAATTCCAGAGCAGAATTTATTTCAGCAATAATATTAATAGTAACTGGCTTTCAGTATATTTTATTAGGAATGCTTGAAAGAAGGCTAGGATCCTTATTCCTATCTTACAAATGGGGGAAACGAGGCACTAAAAGGGGGAAAAAACCACCATAGAAAATCATTAGCAGAAATAGAAAAGGATTATAGCATCCTTAAATCCATTCCAAGGGTCCGTGCTTTAGGTCATAGTATTCTTCCCATCAGCTTTGTGGGCTTGTCTATAAATTTGTGATGTGAGATGTTTAATTGCTCCAGAACAAGCTGGGATCTTGCAGCACCCCTGAATTCTTGCACTCTTCTACTTTTACCAGCATGGTTTCCTGTAGCCCACACTCTGTGAATGTTCTGTTTTAGGGATTCTCTAAAGCTCTTAATTACTCAATGTCTTCCTTTCTGTAAGATTTACTGTACTTATTTCCACCTAATTTCTCCAGACATAAGCTAGATATGCTTCCTTTCCTGCCACACCCCCATCTTTAACTCTTCCTGCTTTCTGACTTTCATCAAAAACATTGTAGGGTTTTCAATTAATTCTGTAAGTGCTTCTTTTATTTTCTTTTTATATTCCTGTTGTGATACTTGAAAATTGTCACATACATTCAAATTCACATTACTTATTTTTATAAAACCTTGCTTCACCCAGCCATTTAATTTTGTTTCTTGATGAAGCCAGAGACTACAGATTCCATTGCTGTCCCAGAATAGGGAATCAAAAAAATTATTCATGCAAGAGAGAAGTTATGCAAAGCTGAGTGTAAAGGGGTGTAGTTAATTTTGATATCGTCTCCTGACATGGTGGTCAGACTGTGCTGGGTCATATACCTAGATGTAGAAGTAGATAAATACTTCCTGTTTCCTTGGTACCGATATGACTGTGTAAAAATGTCAAGATAAATACCGGTTGTCAAATTACATGCCTACGTACTCCCAAAGTACAAGTCACCTTTGATCCAAAAGAGTGTAATCCTGTCTAGGATGGTCCACAGCTCAAGACGATAAGGTCTCAGTAGCTAACTGTGGCTGAACAGTTGGCTTGAGCCTGGTCCACCACAGTCCAGTCATCTTCTCACTTCAGAACACTATGCATATTCATAACTACTTGCTGGATTGAGATAACCACATAGCAACAATATAAACTGTCCCCAGTATTTGACATGTTGATATAGGATTTATGAATGAATAATGGGGGACTTGTAGGTACCATTTTGAGTATGAATATGTATGCTGCAAAGTTGTAGTAACATTTTTTTAAATAGTTACAAGCTGCACTTTCCATATTCAAGGCCACAAGAAAAACTACCCAAAAAAATGTCTTATTTCGTACTTTGTTAACAGATAGTCATATTCAATGGAACATTTCACAAGAAGTAAGTCTAATTTTGCATAAGAAACTCTAGTAATAATATGAGTCATCCCTATCAACTCTGCGTTCTGTTTACAGAAAAGCATTTTACAGTTTTGGTACCCAGTCTGGTACCTTTAAATGCTACATGTACTACCTAAGTGCAAATAAAATTATAGTTCCTTTCTGTCTTTGGATGGTAATAGTTTTACACTGAATTTCCACAAAATCTCAGTATTTGATGTCCCTGAAATACCATTTTGATGTCTTCTCGTTCCATTTCTCTTTAGTACTTATGAGTAAATTAAAAAACCCCACCCATTTATGTTTCTTACTGTGACTCCTTTGGAAATGAGTAAATTCTGTAGAGAAACCATTAAGTCAGAGCAGTGTTCAGCAAATCTAATTAAGCAAATATAATTCAGTTTCCTCTGCTGAGGCAGTAACACAGTGTATAATAAAGAGGGAAGTGTATGAATTATTTTGGTTTTGTTGGTTTTGATTACCTGTATTTTGAGTTCAAGTATGTTTGACCTTTCAAATAGCAAGGAGAAAGGCCAGCAAATTAGAAAAGAAGCTGCATTGGCTTCAGTGTTCAAGTTCTGCATATTCATAGACAAAAAAATTGGAATATTTTCAAAATTTAAGTAGGGAAATGATTCCTGTAAAAGAAAAGTATGTAAATCTCAGTGATTTGAAACAATGCATCTCCCAGCTTTTAAATATACAAACTTTCTTGTTTATTTGAGTCAACCACTGGAGCAAGACAGACTAAAACCAGTTTTCAGAAGTCAGTTATAAACCTCTGTAAAGCTAAGCTGTTAGTACTGTTACATTAGAGATTATAACGAAAAACAGAAGGAAATAAAGATTTGGGGAGGGTGCAAATATGCAGAAACATGATGACATTTTCTATTCTTTATTTAAGCAACCTATGCCGGTTGCTATTGTAAAATCTTCTGGTTTGTCTTAGAGGCAGAACAGAACAGAATAGTTCACTTGGAAAGGACCTACAAAAATAATCTAGTCCAACTGCCTGGGCACTTCAGGGCTTACCAGAGTGTTGTTAAGGTATTGTCCAAATGCCTTTTAAACACTGGCAGGCTTGGGGCATTGACTACCTCTCTAGGAAGGCTGTTCCAGTGTTTGACCACCCTCTCGGTAAAGAAATGCTTCCTAATCCATGGTCTAAACCTCCCCCAATGAAGCTTTGAACCATTCCCATGTGTCCTGTCACTGGTTACCACGGAGAAGAGCTCAGCACCTCCCTCTCCCCTTCCCCTCCTCAGGAAGCTGTAGAGAGTAATGAGGTTGTCCCTCATCCTCCTTTTCTCCAAACTAGACAAACCCAAAGTCCTTAGCCGCTCCTCATAGGACATACCTTCCAGCTCTTTCACCAGCTTTGTTGCCCTCCTCTTCAGTTTTAAGATGTGAGAATTTAGTTACAGCAAAATAACTACAACAGTATAATATCAAGGGAAAAAAACACTAACCCACTGATGAGGGTATTGTTTCTGTTTGTAATTTTAAAATTGCCTCACATTTTCTATGTATTTTGTACATTGCTTTTTAAGGAGTCTAAATTTAATAAAAGACTCCGTAGTTTGGTAAGACTAGTTCAAATGTGTAACTAGTTTTGAGAGAAAAGTTTTCAAGCATTCACTCAAACTATCTTAACTTTGTTGGCTGCTGAACTGTAATAACTTATATATGCATATATATTCTATTCTGTGTGTATACATATAAAGGTGTAACTGAAAAGAACTTCTATGCTAGATCTCAGTAGCTGTGAAGTCATGAAGCTAACTTTACCAGTGTTATTTTAAACTGAGAAAGTGAAAAAACATGCAATTAATATGAAACCAGTTCAGGAACACAATCATGTGCTTAAGTTTGGCATTTTGAGACTGCTTATATATCTAATGATTCTTACGTCTTGATGGAAAATTTTCAGGGCCAGAAGAAAAAAAATCTAGAAATATTTATGCATTATGTTTCAAGACCATATTTTAATTGGCATCGAAGGAATAATTAAAATAACCTTGATTTGGCTTTGTTGTTACCACCTCACTGCCATCTGACAACAGCTATATAGGCAGCCATTAGGGTATGCTCATATCTATTGTATTTGTGTAACTAAGTGGGGAATATCTGGCTACATTTAGTCATCACAAACTTTGGGCCCACTGCATGTCCAAGTAATTGTTAGTTTAACACATTGGCTTTTAAAAATCTGTCTACCATGGATTTACAGAGCCTGGTCCCAGGTTTTGTATTAAAAATAAGTTAAAAAAAAAAGTAAGGTTTCAAGGTATAAATTCTTTGCGGAAGTGGTCTGTGATAATTCTGCCATTGTGCAACAATTGCCCTTACTTTCTTTGACTTTCTACCTTTAGCTAGTGTTCAGAAGTCCTTTAAGGCAGAGGCTATGTCTTTTTCGTTTATTAATAGTGCATTGCCTAGAGCCATTAAGCACTAATAGCAAGAATTTAAAATGATAATTTTCTCTGGCATAAAAAGATAGTATTTAATCTCATATGTTTGGTTGGAGAAAGTGAATTTAAAATAAGATAGAAAGTGTTAGTGTACACTTTAATGACTATCTTCATAACAAATAGTAAGAGGCTGGTTTTCTAAGTGAGGCTAACTAGTCAGAAAACATTAAAAATTGCACACAGGCATTGAAAGAGCTGAATCCTCAATGTTTTGTGATTACAGGTTCCCATCAGCCCAGCAGAAAACCATCAAATTAGATGGAAATAGGATATGCTATCAGCTGCAAGTAGTAATCTTTTTATTAGCTCTGGAACAACCAGTCCCACCACCATGTGCAACTGTAATGAAATATAGATTCTTTTTTTTTTTTGTAGAAGAAAAACCCTTCCATTTTATGAACCCTTCCAGCCTGTTAGTAAGCCTGTAGATGTTGTTGTCAATAGCATTTTGTTCTTTATTTTTTCAGGTTTCCTTAGAGTTAATTTAGTTTTGAGATTACCAGACTGTCAGGTATGTGAGGCCTGGAAACTGAAGTTTTCCATTTATTCACAGAATGGTTGCACTATGTGTCTGATGTTCCTATCCTGTCATGATTGTGCGCTAGAGGCAAGATCTAGTAATGTAAGGGTACATTTTTTTCCCAATAAAATCTCTTGTTGAGACTACAAGCAACTACAACAGTCATTATCTATTGTAATAATATCTTTTTAATTTTGCAAACACCCAGCCATTAAAACAAGACCGAAACAAAAAGTATTCATTTTTCATATGTCTGCTGGTGGTTGTCCAGGGGTAAAAACCTTGAGAGAAAGTATTTTAAAATTACATGAGAATTAAAGGGTTTCAATTGCTTGAAATTTTCATAACTAAGAAATTAACTCCCGCTGCAAACAAGGAGGAATGTAGGCTGTGCCAACACAGCTTGGGCAGCTTAACTTTAGGTGCTTCAGGACACAAGATGTTTAGACACGTGGATTTCAGAAATCACAAGGGAAGACCTAGACAACCATAAATCTTTTAAGTTCTCTGAGGCTTATTATGACAACTCCTTTTTTGACTTCTGGTGGGAGGAGAAGTACATCCCATTTCTGTGGCTCAGTAGTCTCCGTGCCAGTATTACTTTTTCAATTTAGGTACTGTAGAAGCACATTACAATGGCTGAAGGTCCCTCCTGTTAATTTGGAGTGGACGTTAAAGTGGTTTAAAACTTCTCTTGTATCCACCAGATTGGATTCGTTTCACTTCCCTTTGACTATGTTCAATGTGCATTTATGCCTGCTAGGCATTTAGGCTCTTTCTGTAATCAGTGGAGAATAAAATTACTCCAAAGAATAATTCATTCATCTGACTTAGATCCTGCATGGGGAAAGAATGAATTGTTCTCTAGAGATTTGTAGCCCTGCATTTCTGTAGAGGAAGAGCTGACAAATTGCTTAGACAGTTTAAAGTTAAGTGAGATAAATCCTGCCCATCACTCCTGACACATACCCTCGAAAGATAAATTTCAGCTCCTTGAACTCAGTAGGATTCAAGCATCTAAATAATTTTTAGAATTTTGTCATTCATCTTAAAATCTACTAGCTCTTCATTTGTATGAACAACTGCACTTTTTTATCTCACAACGCCACTATGAATTTAAATGCAGTAAACATTGTGAAGCAGACAGTAATCATTGCAATCGAGGTCAGATACCTCGAGTAAAATCTTAATCACTGGTATTAGGAAGCAATAAAAATAAGGTTATATCTTTTAGTGATTACTGAATAACAGAAATAAGTTGGCTTTTGTTGGTGCCTTCATACATCAAACCTGTGTGCATCTGAAATATTTGATCCCACTCGGGTCTGAGCAACAGACTCAAGGGTACAGCTGTTTTAACACAGTACATGCCATGGTAAGGAGGCTGTGATAATTCAGCCTTTCTTTGTGCCTTTGTGATTATCTTCTAATGATGACTCTTCCCATGACTCATGAGTGAAGGCATTTGTGTATAGATGATAGATATATATTAAACATTTACTTCTAGACAGCATGCTACTTCTCATTATTAAATCAATGCTCAAAAATTGACTTGTGAGTGCACTGGCAGAAATAATTTCCATCTATACAAAAATGTCACATAAGAGGTAAAGTTCCTATTAAGTCAAAATTTATTCTGTTGTCCCAGCTATTTTTGCTGAGCAGTAAAAGTCAGTGTCATCTTCCTCCAAGGAAAATGGGGTATTTTTTTGTAATACTTAAAAGAATACAGAAAATGTACATGGTACTCAGGAACTCGTTTCTCAGGAGTTGAGACACAAGGTCACTGTTTGGTTGTAAAGTTTCTCCATTTTCTCCTCTCCCTGTCATCATTTACTACTCTGTTACTTGCCATTTTCAATGGAAACCTAGTAGCTCATCTTCTTAAGAGACACTTAAAATTTGTCTAGGCTGGAAGACAAGAAGATAAGGAACTTGAACCTGGGTCCTCTGTATAACAATTGGGTTGCCTGACATGCAGTCTACCAGCTGTTCTCTTTCTTCTTTTTCATAGTCACATAGTCATAGCAAAGGCTTTGATTTGTTCCTAAGGTACAACAGGAAAAATAAGTGAAACCTTGTAAAATGTCATAAGACAGAAAAATATTTTTGGCTAGCTTTAACATTGATTAATTCAAATCATTAAATATTAAGGGGTTAGTTTTTCATTCAATAACCTTCACAACATTATCCTCATAGCATCCTTGAAAACAAACAATACGTTCTGTAGCCGTTTGTAATATGTTATTTTGATGTGTTGAATCAAGATTTTTGTTCGTTAGGGAAGAGAAATGCTAATTTGAAGTCTGTCTGCTCCTGAGCAACAGTCTCTCTAGGAGACACCTGCAGAACACTTCAAATATTCCATAAGATGTGCAAGTTTTTTTCTGAATTTGGGTATGTATATACCTTAGGTATTATTTACTGAATGAAGTTCTACTCTTATTAGATCTCATTTGAACTTACATTTATTTAAAAGAGGACCAGTACATTTCCTACACAAAAGGATACACTTCTATATTTCAAGCTTCAATAGTTAGAAACTAGTAACAGTTACAGTTACAGTTTTCTAGTTACAAACTAGAAAATATAGTTCCACTTTGAAATAAATGGATTATTGTTAGTTAAAAAAGAATCCATTTATCCTTTCATGTTGTCCCTCTCTGTCTTGGTTGAATCCTTTTTTGAAGTTCTGTATATCCTCTTCATAATCCTAGTGGAATTCCACTGGTACTGCATTCACAGCCGTAGCACACTTGCAGAATTCCAAAAGGTCTATTTTCTTCCATTTAATATAGCAAAAAGAAATCTTGCCTGAATACAAAACATATCTGTTTTGATTATGCAAACTGTTGTGTGTAATTTTGCATCTTCTTTTTATATCATCATGTCCATTGAATCCATTTTAAAGGGAAATCATTTTCTAGACTAAAATGTTATCCTAAGAGCAGCTCCACTTTTGCTGACATGATTATGATTAGGAAATGTAGATCACTGCGTATGAATACATTAGAAAAGAATTTTTCTGATCTAAACTCTACAAGAGAACAAAATAAACCACAAATAAATAATCAAGCAGCTTTTATAAGTTTAAAAATAAGCCATGTATTGCAAAGTTAAAAAAAAAAAAGAAGCCAGTTTGATCCGAAAAATAACATATCTAATTTACAGCAGAGAGAATCCAGCAACATCATTTTTTAATTGGGTAGTAGAAGTGCTAAGGTGACAGGACTGAGAACAGGTAAATCATCTAGGAATAGAAATGCTCTAAGACAGAAAGCCAGCTGGTGTAGTGCTTCCTTTGTGTCAGTGATCCATGTTGCATTCTGTAATAGGGACTGTTCAGGCAGTCTGTTGCACAGCTGTTCTTCCTTAGAAACAAACAGCCAGGTCTGTTAGTGGTATCACTCTGCAGGTATTATAATGACAGTAGGGGTTTTTGGTTTTGTTTTGGTTTTTGATTTTCTTTGAAAGTGGTATTCATCTCACTGAGGAGGAACAGCTTCACAGGGATATAAATTAAAGCTGCTTTATGTTGCCATCCACGTTGGATTAAGTACTTATAATGTGGCTGTAGAGGAAAACTGTGGAGGCTGTCTATTTTTTTGTGGGTTTTTTTGTGGGGTTTTTTGTGTGGTTATGATTTTGGCATATAGATATATATCTAGGTGACAAAAGTTATCTAATATTGGAAATAATTCATAAAACACCACACCTTCATGACTTTATCTAAAGAGTTTCATTTTCAAAGCCCAAATTTGTTTTCTGCTCCACTTATTGCTGCAGTGGTGCAAGGAGAACGAGAATTCCCAAAAGGGACATTATAATGATTTTCAAACTTACCAAACGTATCTAGAAGAACATACACCTAGGATAACTCTTTTTTTCTGACTCTTTCTATGCATAAAATTGATCTGGATCGTGGATTGCCAGCTATTAGGGCAGGCTTAGTCCAGCAGTCTAAATCTTTTTCTTTTTAAGAAAATTGGCAGTGTTCTACACTCTAAACACTGTAAAGTTATTTTCCTCCAAAGCATAGAATTGAATCATAAAGGATCATAAATATTTTTAAAGTCACAAATGAACTATGTCACACCACTAATTAGCTGATTATTTTAAAAACAAACACAAAATTAATTATGCCTGCTAGTGAGATTTTTTTTTTTTTTTCCCCCCACGTAGCCCTTATGGAAGGAATCTGGAGAAACAAATTGTGACGATGTTGAATAATGGTATTCTGGGACTGGGTTGACACTGAAGTAGTCATAGCTGTGTGTAAAATAAATCTTAAAATGATACTGAGATTTTGGTCTATGCTGGGAATGAAACAGGAATGTGTTGAGTTGAAATACAAGGTGACAGGGGTGATACTGGGTTTAAAATTCCCTGGAGGCAGAAATGGCTGAGATGTTATTAGGACTGAAAGGAGTTATGGAGTAGTAGATATTAGGGATGCTATTCACAACAGTGACTACCAGGGTTTATCCACAACTAGCAAAGTTGATGTTTACTGTAACACTTTTTCCTCGGTTTCTCTGTCATAAGTGCAGGCTGGGCAACTTTGCTGCTTTCCTTTTCCCTTACCACTTCTGGGCAAAAGAAGCTGCAAAGTGATCATGTGGCCTTAAAGCCAGACTTGTGTCAGAGGCACAGATAAGTGGAGGCCACTGCTCCTTTCATCCAGTGCTCAGTAAGGGATGAGATATAGTTGCCACAGTCTAATCCATCTAAATTGGAGAAGTTACAATAAATGGGAAGAGTTGCCAATACAAGCTGAACCAGGATCACCAGTCCTTACTGTATGTTGTTACTCCAGCAGGTATGTCTAACTTATTGAATATCACTTTTGAGTGCTAGAATTTATACCACAATATAGACTGGTGTCTGGATCCAAATTCTGGGACCCGGTACTATGCAGACAGGAAACAATTTCCTAAGAGAAATACCAGATCCAGCATGTTTGCAATGCAACTGCAAAACTTTCCTCTCAATTTCCATCTCCAGGTGATATATGTAGCTGTTCCTGGTTTCACTAAGCTACACCAAAGTACCTCCAAAGTACCTCAAGATCCAGACCTAGGAACCAGAATGAATGTCATGACAAAAAATTCAAAATGTAGGATTTCGCAGGAATCTCAGTTATTATTATAGCAAAACTCTCTGCAAACATTTTAATTAAAACCAGATTGCTGTTTGCAAAAAAGTTGGAGGCTTTGAAGAATCAATTCCATGATCAAAATAAACAGCTGTTAGGTACGCCAACATAAAAAGAAGCCCCTTATTCTGTTGCATTTATTATGATAAATTTTTTGGCAGAAACAGGACAACAAGGATACAATATCTCACATGGTGACAGTGCTAAATTGTCATTAGCCAGATAGGAGAGATCATTACTGTTACTTGCTGAAGTGAGAAATTAGGGATTTAATCCAAAACCAACTAAAGCCGGAAAGATACTATTGTGACCGGCACGTAGTAAAGAACTTAAAGTACAAAGTATCAGAGTGACACTGATTATTTTGCAAATTTGATCAAAACAAGCTATGATATTAGGGAAGTTTTGGAGGGTCATGAAGGAAGGGAAGAAGAGAAGGTTGGTTATTTCTTTTTGTTTTAAGAAGTATTGTTTTAAGAGGAAAGTGTTGCTAGGTTAATAGAATGAATTATTTTTCCTTCCCAAGTTGCCTACAAAAGTAAGTACCATTGTTTTACGCCACCAAGATGATCACCAAGCAAGTCAAAGGAGAGAACTAAAAATGTGTATCTGTTGTGGGATGTTGATATACAAGGAGAATGTTTGTCTCAAGAAACCTCTGACAGTTTAGAATATTTTAATTTAGCCATTACCTGTAAGCGGATTTAGTAAAAATTGAGAGGGGAGTGTATGAGACTTTGATCTTTTGTGCATCCCTGGGCATACACGATGAAAGTTTGTAAAAGATACAATACTGTGTTCCCTACAGGTCTGCTAATTTAGTAATACACTCTAAACATTGTTTCTGGTTATGGCTCTTACATCTTTTAAACAAATAATAGTGATCCCATATATGATAGGCACAAACTGTATTGTTTTCATCTCTATTTTTCACCCTTTTATACATGCTTTGTACAATGATTAAGAACTGACCTGAACTGACACGGGAACTCTATAAACTTCTTTCTATTAGTCACAAGCTTTTAGTTGCAAATAAAATAATATATTTGGAACTAAAACTTCTGTGTTTATTAAGTTAGCTTCACAGTTGACTGGAGGTAGATAAAGACTACTACTTTTCTTTTCTCAATACTTTGGGAATTTTCTTATTATGTTTATCAAAAATTAAATGTTTCTGAGGACAATTTTGATAGATGCTGTCATTTTTCATTTATTGTGTATTTGATTTATCAAATTTAGTGCCAAATAGAAAGTAAAAAATCTATAAAAAATCTAATCATATATAGGTGATTTAATTAGTGCATGTATGTAGAAAATGTAATCTGTGGTAATTATCTGTAATTATGTTTTGCTTGCAATTTAAAATAACTCGTCTTTTTCATTATGGAACAACCCTCTTTTTCACTTTTCACCACTTTCCATAGCATTGATTGCTCTTTTGGCAAGAAAGGATTCACCACTTCAACTAGAAGAAAAATCAAGGAATTAGTAGCTGTTTATAGTTATTCAACAACAGAAACACTGAAGAGGAAAAGACATTTATATGGAGGTCAAAAGCGGTATTTAATTAACAGCTACCAAATAAAACAACAAGCAATGTAGATTATTAAAGAAAATCCTCCCAATGCTGAGATCTATTGCACCATTCAGAAGTCTCTGACAGGAAAGTGGTAGAATCTTGTGTGTTCAGTTCCTAGCATGAAGGTGGTGCTCCTGTTTATGTATCTGCTCTGTGATGGAGACAGTAGTGGAAATAGAATGAAGATATAGGAGAAGAATTAACTTTGACTCATATTCAGGAGACTTATGAGGGACTTGGGAGAATCTGCAAAGTCGGTGGGGCACAAAAGTGGATAGATTTGTGGGTAGAAACTACAGAGGCAAAGCAGAGCTATGTTGGAGCTTTGCGTATATCTGAGCATAATAATGCACTAGCACAGATAGTGAAGAATTATCAAAATTCTGCAAGAAGTCTGTAAGAAAACATCAAAATATGCAGAGGCCTGCCCAGGAATAGCTATAAAATTTTGCATAAACACTTAGAAATATATATCCTAAATCCTGCATTCACAGATGTGTGGATTGTAGAACATGTTATTGAATTCCTAGAGTAATGGAAATGTAAATAATTCAGTATTAGAATAAAAACTTGGAATATCAATATTTTCTGTAGGTTTCACTTTGAAATTTTCTATTGAATAGATTATTTATGCATTCACATTTCAAACTGAGATAATCAGAAACATTCCACTTGAATTTGCTCCTGTAATAACAGAACTTTTTTTCCATATAACATCATAATTCTCTCCCTTGAGATACAGCCAGAGTCCTGTACACAAGCATATATCCACAGTGGATCACTAAGACCTTTCTAGAGGGAAGTAAAAGCTTCTGAGGCATTTAGCCCTTCAGAAAGACACGAACATAAAACAGCTTCCATAAGACAATCTGTTAATAGTAAAATTAAACTAATACCAAAAACAGTTTGAAGAAATAGTTACAACAAATGAAATTATTACAAAACAAAATAAATTAATTATGTGTTTCCTGATGAGAGACATCAAATATTTAGGCTTTGGTTCTGTTTCTGAAAAATGCATGATTTTCCTTTAAAAAGCTTGTTTAGGATGAAAATGTATTTTCTCTCCATCTGACTGGGTTGAAGAGACACTGTGCTCCAATGACCATGTTCTTGACTTCTGCTTGATGTCTGACATGAAGAGAGAAGCTGTGGATGGAGTTATAGTGACATAGTACACAGTCAGGGATGGAGAGGTAAAGATAATAATGCAAATGCCATAGATGCAGCTTGAGCTGTAATATTAACTGTTCTGGATATATTATCAAGATAATACAATTAATATTAAAGACAAAAATTTTCTGTTAAGCATTGAACGAAAAAGGTTGTGTATAGAAATAATGAATCACATATAATTTACTTTTAAAACTAGTGCAGATCAAAATGAAGTAGGGATGGTATCAGCTGTCTCAGAGATTCAGTAAAACAGGTCAGTCATAGGTATAACAAGAAACTGGGCCCATTAACATCTGTGTGGTTTAATTTACCTGTGTCAACCAAAGGATCATCAGTCAATGAGAGAGGCGTGTTGAGACCAGATACTTTGCAAAGGATTACAACAACTACACTGAGAAACTGTATTCAACACAGTTTTCAGCCACACGGTCCACGACCTACACTCGTGGTTCTCCTCCCATCTCTGCCCCTTAGGATCCAGGAGAGTGACCATGGCAGCACACCCCTAACACCAGTTCTTAACTCTGGTCTCTTTCATGACACAGGCTTTAGATGGTGCCACTCAAGCTGAGGTTTCCCTTCTTCCCACCACTTTCCTTTTTGCAGTATAAAAGTGTGACTGAAGGTCCCATGAAATCCTTTTCTGAATTTGCAACTTTTGCACAGAGGAGACCTCGGGGTGGGGGGGGGAATGTTCTCAGAATTTGCCTTACCGATGACTAATTCTTGGGCAACAGGCAGAGACAACTGATACCATATATAAGTAAATGCAGCTTGAAATGTAACTCAGTTGTTTTAATTGATTGGGATGTCACTTTTCCAATATTAAGTAGCAGAATATTTTATCTGATGCTAATTCTATTAGTTCATATTTTATGCAGACAACAGATCTTATTTGTGTGATTGCTCAAAAAGTGTTATATTCTTGCAGTTGGTATTTAAGAAGAAGAGGAAACCTGATTTTGGAAGATGTAGGAGACAATTAAAAAATTTGGAATAAAGACAGACATGATCTGTAGAAGTTGCAGAGTGGTGTTTCAAATTGACATCCATAGCTCTGGATGTGGGGTTGAGAGCCATATTAAATAATATTGCTCCTGAAATGATGGCTTCAATCATTGTAAAAAAGACTGATGCATGAAATTCACACTGGAAACATTTAATATGCTATTTTAAACAATTAATTCAAATTTTTCACTTTCTTCAGTTAAGACATCTTGTGATGTCTAGAACCTCAATTCAGTAAGGATTAGAAATTTTATTTTCATTTCTAGCCTGAATTTACTCATTGCTAGTTTGTACCTGAATGCTCTTTTGCCAGCATGGTTTAAATATTTCATCCTTTCTCCTGATACCTGGCTGAAGAATATAGTGAGAGTGATTATCCTCCCTTTAACTTTCATTCCATTAGATTAGACAAACCAGCAAGGTCTTTCAACTCTCTTTAGACAAGATTGGCTCACCAATCACCTGTTTATCCCTCTAGCCTCTCCTTGCTCCTTTTCAGTTTGAATTTACCTTTTCTGAATATTGGTGTCCAGAATTATAAATGTATTTCACATGAGATTTTATACATATGTATTTTCATGCTAATTACATTGCACAGGTATAAAACCAGTAGAAATGAGGTCTGATTCATGTCCTACATTGGGTGACAGAGAATATGAAACCCAGATATCAAACCAATATCCCTTCTTCCCTGCATTTATTCCAGGCATTAAATATGAAAAACAGAAACACACCAAAGAAAATATCTTAATTTACAGAAGGATCCCTGTTGACTGAAATTCTCTCTAACTACTTGGAGGCATATTTTTTTGCTTTTATGCTATGAAAATCCATAAGTATAGCTATGTTCTATTTCATATTTTTATTTCTACAATATCAGTTCAGTTCCCTGTAAAATTTCAATATTGTGCAGCTCATGTAATTGCGTATATCAATAAATCATGCACCTTTATCATACCACTTATTCCTACTCATTGAATACATAACTGTCAAGAAACAACTTTGCCATCATATTTCAGTTTCAGTAAAAAGATCTTATTTTATTGTGGCTTTCACTCATTCCCAGATGTCCTCCCTTCCTTGAAAGAGACAAGCCTGGGCGATGCCAGATTAAGATGAAATATCATCATCGCAACATATTAATTTTTCTTCGAAGATCTTAAAATAGCTTTCTTATGCTTTTGCTGGAACATTTTTCATCTTGCTTGAAGGAAAAAAACATGGATATGAAAATCATCATCATAACTTCAAACTGAGTGGTATATCCTCAAAATGTGGGCTGCAAATTTAACTGCAGTGGCACAAACACTGTGCAGAAATAAACAAATATATACTGTTATACTGGAGAAAACATGTCCTTTTTGGAGGCTGCACCCTTTATACATAAGTAACAAGCTGAATGTAAATCAGTAATATTTTCTAGGCATATTTATGAGATATATGCAAATAAGATAAAAAGGCAAACATATCTTATGCACATTTGAACGTTACAGGCCTGTATTCTGAATCAGATATATTTTTTACTTTCTTAGAAACATATCAGTGCAAATTTTGCTTGGAAAAAGTGCTTATAAAAAGCACTTAGCTAATATCACTGACGTTATTTTCACCAGTCCAGGATCTGAAAGTGTCTACTTGTCTTAGTTCAAATGAGAGAACAGTGTTAGACTAATAACACATAAGGTATGAAGTATTAAAAGGTAACTGTAGAGAATGTTTCAAACAATTTAAGATGCAAATAGAATATCAGTGCTATATATCGCAGAGGAACCTTTTAGGATATATGTATGAATGTATCAATAATTATGATATTTTTGTTGTTGTGAAATACTTTATGAATAAAGGAAAAAAACTCCAAAGTGAGATTGTTATACAAAATAACAAAAAAAGAAGGGATTAAAAAGTGGCTGTATTAATCCAGTGCTTTCATTATCAGTCAAGACGACGGTGAGTTAGTAAAATACTACCAAGGGAAAAATTAAATACCAGAAAGCAAGCTGGAAAAAGTAATGTAAATGGAAATGTAGATGGAAATAGCTTATTTGGATTTTTATTTATGATTTTTCTGCCATATGCAGAACATATAACATTCAGTTATAGTTACAGTCTCTTGATTAATTTCAGCAATTCTGTGTTCTGCCCGTATCTGTTCCTGAAGGATCATTCATCTTGTTGGCATGTTAACCAACCTCAGACTTAATCTAGAAACATTTTTGTATTATTCTAATTATTTTCATAAGTGACAGGCCTTTTTTTTTTTAAAGGAAAAAAATTTAACTGGAGACAGCTTACTTTTCTTCCATTTTAATCATGCACTGTACCTTTGTACTGCACTGTGGGTTTTTTGATGTTCAAGGCTTAAGCGTGCTTCCCAATATCTTACCGCAGAACAGGGAGCTCATTTTTTCAGAGTAAGTTCTATCCCTCCTGGCCTCACTGGGGCTAGATCTTCACCTGGCCTGTGCAGTTGAAAAAGGAGGGCTGAGAACTCAATGCAGTCCAACCTCCCAGTTTAAGCACTTGTCACGATCATGTGTGCAGAATAACTTAATTCACAATTAACTTTTTATGGTCAGGTGCAAATACAAGCACTGATTCACAACACCCAAAGCAGACAACATGTTTATAGATGTTTATAGAGGACAGAGATGAAGAAACAGAAGAAAGCAAGCATAGTTCATCTGGTTATACTAAGGATACATGAGGTGCATCCCTGTGTTTCTCTTTTGTTCTCTTTCACTTACCCAGCTGATTTTATGTTCTTCCTGAAATTGTGGGCCATAGGGAGAGAAACTTCTCTGTGAGAAAGCTGTTGAGGCTTCCATCAGAGAACACTTTCAGGAGCCCTCCCAAGGAGCCACCTTCAGAGGTATATTCAGGTTCTCAGGGTCAGCTCCTGTGGGACATGATATTTAACTGCTCACCACCACTAAAAGTGGAAGAAAGAGGGAGACAAATATGAGAGGAAAGGAAAATACTGCTTTTTTCCTTTTGGCAGCAGTAATCTGTTATGCCAAGGTATCTGCCTCTGAGACGGTAATCTTATGTCTTATGACCCTGAGATAGCCACATTTGGAAAAAGTGTACTTGTTCTTACAGTTCATCTGTTTTTTTAAGTCGTCCAGAGAGGTTTAATTTTTTATGAAGTACCACAATTATAACAATGAATAATTCAGTAAAATGTAATATGTAATAATAGAGTCAAAGATGACAAGAAAAATCATTAGTAAATTGTGAGTGTAAGGGATTTTATGTGCCCTGAAATCTTACGTTAAACTTAGGCATGTGACACATTGTATCATATATATTTTCCTTTTCGGTCTAAAATTGTAGCATGGAGACTGAAGCATTCATTCACCTCAAGAGTTTGCTAGACTTAATTCAGATATTGTATTATGGAGGCAAGAATGGATGTAATGATGAAGTTATTAAGCAATGATGTCCCCTATAAATATGTAAGCCATTAGAAACTCTTATATTAATATCAAGTCCATTCTTACTTCTGTGCTACAGTGATGACCCTCCCTTGCTGCCACTGAGTTCACCTTCCTGCCATGACTGTCCAGTGTCTCTTGCCTTCCCTTCTTCCTATAAATAATGTGCTCCCACCCACCCATATGTCTGGCCAGGAGATACACATTTCATCAGCTGCTTTCAGCTGAGAGGTTGGTTAAAAGCCCAGCCAGGATGCACACCCTGCTTTTTATAACAGTACACATTGCTGTTAAATAGCTGGCATGCTAGAGAAGCTGCTTTGCGGGCTGCATGAAGTCCCTGAGCCGTATGTTACGCAGGTCTGTTCTCCAACTTAGTTTTGTTTATTTCTGTGTGTGTCAATGGTATGATATGGAACTGTGATCTCTTTTCTTACTTAAAGATATCAGTATATTTCAAAGGCAGAGAGCTTTTAAAAATCATTATTGCATTGGTATGTTATCATTTATTTTTAATATGAATTTTTATATACGGTAGTTAGTCATCTCAGAGTAAACAACAGATGTATACACCTATATTATGGTTTAGCACTGATGCTAGTATTAAGCAATAATAAGAAAACATGTCAGAAACTTTAATGATTAATAAATATAACAAGAAGAAATCTCAAAGTTCAGTTCTGCTTTCAAAAAAGGACTGAAAAAGGCATGTAATTCTTTTCAGAACACACTATAATGACAAAATTCCTGGTCGGACATATATAGTTGCTCCTTAAAAAAAACCAACTAATTTAGCACTGATTTATTTTATTACTATTTTTCCCCAGACCATGCCTTCCCCTGTATCTGGAGTAAACAATGAATAAAAAAAAGTATTCCGACAGTATAGTGGTTCTGACTGCCATAAAACTGTGTAGCTTTAGTTCTGAATAAAAAGGCTTTTTAACACTGGAAAACAGATTTTCTTTGTACTCTAGAAGTTTTAAACCTCACTAATGCTCAAACCAATGTACCGCATTAGCTGTGAGGTATGAAGCATGAGTTGTTACCTCTATTATAGGACTTGAGTCACTCCAGCCTGTGTAAAAAAATAGTAAATGCGTGACTCCAATGAGGAGAAAGTAGTAGTAGGCACCAAGTGAGAGAATGGAGTTGATGTTGATGACTGCAACATGTTGTAGGAAACCAGTGCAGAGCCAGAGGACTGATCTGAACATCTCAGGGCACTGGGGGAGACGTACTGAAGCTTAACATATTAATAAAATTAATTTCTTTGAACACAGGCATGTTGCATGGCAGTAGTCCGGACAGGAGATAATCAAGGGCTTCATCCATCAGGATGGAAGTAATTTTTTCTCACTAGTTGGAGGTGATGGAACATATTCCCATAAATTACTCTGTGGTAGCTTACTGTCAACAAGACAGTCATGAACACTTATGACCTGAATTGTGTAATGTGTGTATCAATTTTCTAAAAGCAGCATGATTTAATACTCTCCACCACACTGTCTTTTTTTTCTCTGTAATCTTTAACAGAACTGTGATTTTAACTTGACTAGCTGGGCAGGCATAGCTCAGCACAGAGTCAAATTGTTTATAATTGTACAGTTGTAGAGGTGAAGGTTGGACAGATAAAATGTTATTTGTGATACAATGAAAAATTAAGATTACAAAAGAAGGAAAAATGTAGTACAGGAAAACCAATGAATTGGTATTAAAAAAAATCTCTATATACCTGTATGTGCATATAGTTAACATTGGATTTGTTAGTTGACAAAGATTGTATTGCAGGACTGTATAAGCATGAAAACACAAGTCCTGTTGATCACCTTGGTGAAATGTTTTCCTCGTTATAAGCAAGAAAATAAGTTTATATTTCACTTCGCAACTAACAAACTACAACAGAATAAGAACAAACGGTTTTAAGAGGGGGATAGCAGAAAACCTTAGCTATGGAAAGATGAAAAACACCTTATCAGCAGGGTAAGGTGTTATGAACCTTGTTCTTGTCATCTACTCCATATTTGTATTCTCTTTGAGTGGTACAATGCAGCGTAAAGGTGTGTTGCAGGCAATTCTTGCAGAGTATGAGAAACATAAGTTCAGAGGGTAACTCGTTAATCTGCACACACTCTTAATGCCTCTCAAGTTGTCCAAGTGAGGGATGCTCACAGATAAGACAAAATGATTATGTAAAAGCAAGTCCTATCACATCTGCAGCTGACTGCAGAAAACTTGCAGCCTGGAGCATGAACTAGCATCCATTATAGTAAGGCTGGGCCAGAGAGACATATTTTCAGTAACTGAACTCTATGTTTCATGTTCTCAAACATGTTGCGTACTGTGTGAATTTTTATTATAACTGTTCCTCACTAATGGTTTTCCCACATATGCCAGCTTCCACGGATTCCAGGTTTCTAAAAAACCAAGAAAGCTTTTAAAATGATATCCTAAATCATGTATTGATACATCCATTAAATTAAAACTATAATATTTAATGAATGAGGAAAAAAGTTATTAATGTTAAAATGCAGTATGAAGAAGCCATGCCTAAGCCTGTCAAGAAGGAGAAATTATTCTAAATTGTGAGTGTCAGAAATACAACATCCTCACTAGGGTTTTTTTGTTGTTTGTTTTTGACATGTACCTTTATCTACTTCCAACTTCTGTGGAAAAGACATTCACAGAATTCAGAATCATCGTATTGTCCCGACCATACACATTATAAGCAGTTTGGTAATTAGACTCTAAAGCGTTTCAGCTTTGTATCTTTACTCTAGTCATCACTTAGCCTCTCCCTGCTATTATTAAACTGAATAGTTGAATTTGGGCCCAAATTAAGTTGCTAATTTTCTAGTCTGGTAATGTTTATGATGGAACAATGAAATGTCATTCTTCCTCCAACACTGGATATGATAGTACCACTAGTAAGTAAATAACCATTGTTAGCAAATTTAGCCATTTCTTCACAGCTCTTACCCGTTATCAGGAGGATGCGCAAGAAATACCTTAGAAACCATGAAGTCAAATGCACGTTTCTAAAAGAGGAATGATTTCATGAAGTCATCTTTGTTCAGTTGTAATCTGATGTTATAACATTACCCATTAATTGTTGAAAAGCTTTCAATTCACTCTTCACCTGAGTATTTGATAACTAACTGTCAAAGAGCAGGTCTTGAACTTATTGAATATGAGCTGATAAATGACTTAAATACTTTGGAGAATTGTACTATATAAGTTTAGGTTGATTTACAATTGTGAAAGGAGTTTCTAAGATGATAGAGAACCTTTCAACCTTCGTATACTGACTCTGAACAAAGGCGACTAAAAGCTGGAGAAAATTTGAACCTTTTCAGGCAACAGATTTTTAAATAAACATGGAAGGTAGATTTCAAACTCAGACCATAAAAAATGCCTTACTGTAATTTAGTCAGTTCATTCCATTTTTATAGAACACTACATATAAAGAGTTCTACACAACTAATTTACTTATATCTATGCAGCTAATCCAAAGAAATGTATGTGTCTTTTTTGCATGACTGTGCACATTTATTAGAAAATCTAGTTACAATCTAAAAGTTTATTTGAAGCCAAGGAAGCTACAGAGCTAAAGGAAGTTAAAGCAAGAAGTGATAATATATATATATTAAAATATATTTACAAAATACTGATTTCTACTACTAAATGCAAATTATATACTTTATACAGAATCACAGGATCACAGAATCACAGAATGATACGGGGTTGGAAGGGACCTCTGGAGATCATCTAGTGCAACCCCCCTGCCAAAGCAGGTCCACTCAGAGCAGGTTACACAGGAACGTGTCCAGGTGAGTTTTGAACATCTACAGAGATGGAGACTCCATCACCTCTCTGGGCAGCCTGTTCCAGTGGTCTGCCACCCTGAAAATAAAGAAGTTCCTCCTCGTGTTTAGATGGAACTTCTTATGTTCAAGTTTGTGCCCATTTCCTCTTGTCCTGTCACTGGGCAACACTGAAAAAAGACCAGCCCCATCCTCTTGACACCCATCCTTCAAGTATTTATAGGCGTTGATCAGATCACCCCCTCAGTCTTCTCTTCTCCAGACTAAAAAGACCCCAGTCCCTCAGCCTTTCCCCATAAGAGAGATGTTCCAGGCCCCTAATCATCTTTGTAGTCCTCTGCTGTACCCTCTCCAGCAGTTGCCTGTCCTCCTTGAACTGGGGAGCCCAGAACTGGATACAGTACTCCAGATGGGGCCTCACCAGAGCAGAGTAGAGGGGGAGGATAACCTCCCAATGACACTGGTTTTCATGGCCACAAGGGCACACTGCTGGCTTATGGTCATCCTGTTGTCCACGAGGACTCCCAGGTCTTTTTCCTCAGAGCTGCTCTCCAGCAGGTCAGCCTCCAACCTGTACTGGTGCATGGGGTTATCCCTCCCCAGGTGCAGCACCCTACACTTGCCCTTGTTGAATTTCATCAGGTTCCTCTCTGCCCAACTCTCCAGCCTGTCCAGGTCTCGCTGTATGGCAGCACAGCCTTCTGGTGTGTCAGCCACCCCTCCCAGTTTTGTATCATCAGCAAACTTGCTGAGGGTACATTCCATCCCATATACTTTTTCCAAAATGGTTGGTAAGGCTATAATGACATTGGTAAAGACCATTGTCCCATTTAAGAATATTTTTTCCAGAAATAACATTGTGGTTGTCAAGCCCACTCTGTGAGGTAAAAACTAGGGGTAGGATAGGATTCAGTTCACCTAAGTTTAGCAGCCTAGGAGATGGATGCATATTCTGAACTAAGTGATGGCTTTCCTCTGTGATGAACATCTTCAGAATGCAGCTGACACGTCCTTTCTTAGATAGCTGGGGTAATTACGCTGCTGGAGGTGGTACCTCTTCCATGAATTGCAGGGCAAGCTTAGAAGATGTATGCAGACAAGATGCCTAATTTTTATATATAAAGTTATATGAAATAAACCTCATGTTTTCTACAACAATGTAAGAATAGTCTTAACTAATAGATTATTAGTAGCCCCTTTAAAAAAGTAGGATGATCCACATGCTTTAGGTTACATAGGTGCCCAAATGTTTTGATTGACCTTGGTTTAAATCAGCACGGTGTGGGCATCTTTCCTCTTTCAGTCATAGTTCTGTAAGCTGAAGTTTACCAACCCCAGACTGCTTTCAGTTGCTGCCATCCACTTAGTTTTCCTGGCTGAGCTGCTGCTGAGATTGCTTTCTAGGCTATTAAAATTAAAATGAGCCAGCATAAACCATCGAAATAATAGATCTTTTTTGCTTGCCTGCTTTGCTAACCCAACTCACTTTGAAATAAATTAGGGAGGGATCACACAAGTAATTTAACCAGTGGATCTGGCAAGGCAGCGTTCTCTGGCAAGAGGATGGCAATAAACAGTTGGGGGTTGGCTGGGGATGGTAATCTCTTCAGCTGGTCCTGTGGGAGCAGTAATGCAGAAACAATTACACAAAGCTCCCAACTGTATCTTCTTTTGAAGGGCATCATTTGTTTTCATCCAATAGTCTTCAGTCCCCTCATTTACCACCAGAAATAATGCTATGGTTTCCTATTTCTAATGTAAATGTAGGTAAAAGAAAGAACTTAATATTCTAAGTAAATAAATCTCACAGAATATGTGCCACTTTTAGACCCATTTGTATTAAGAGTATACAACTCTAAATTGTAAGGAAACAATCTTGCAGTTTACTGACTGAATTATTGCTGAAGTTTTTTATAGAAACGGAATGCCTTAGAAAATTAAAATATCTGCCCTAGTGAGATATGGAGGTGACACATTCACAAAAAGAAAAACAAAACAGAAAAAATACTTTGCCACTGTTGTGGGTTTGTTTTTTTTTTTGGCATAGTCCTCTTGGAAGCTGATGAGAAAAAAACCAAAAAGAGTATATTTCTTTCTAATTCCTTAGATCTAACATGTTTAAATGCTGCAAGTTATCCACTCAGTAGTGTGAAGTCTACTGCTGGTAAACTTGTTCAAAAAGAGAAAATCTCTAAAGTTTCTGTGTTGGTTATCTAACGGTTTGTCATTACAGTTATTGTTGAAAGGAATGTAATTCTTTGTCTTAAAAAGGATATTTTGCTGCTCAGCTCTCTTCTGCCCTTACAAGTGTCATCCTATCTTGCTGTTTTATGAATTACAGGAATGTGATCTCTATGTGACGTGATCATCTATAAAGAAAACTTGTGGCTCAATCAATATTTCTTTAAAACATGTTTGCTCAGGCTTGAAAGTTCATAAAATCTCATCTATAAGTAAGTTAAGATTTGCATGTGCCATTCTTTACATTTTAGATAATTCAGATTGTTTTATGTAACAGCAGCCTTGAATTTTTAAGTAGTATTTAAACATGCAGTCAAGATTTATACTTTTTAATGTAAAAGTATATATACCGCTGTACAAAATTTACTAATTATTACTACTTTCGACATTTTTAAAAAATGGTTGAAATTTTCAAACATTATGGGTAAGTTATTTGGCAAATCTGTAAAAGCAATTCTATTTGACAAATCTATGATACTACTTTATGAGGCTAAATCACTTCCACGCTTGCAAGGTCCTTACTGTTTCTGTCATAATTGCACACAAAAAGTGAGCAATGATTTTACTCAAACTAATACTAATTACTTTTTGCTGTTTTAAATTTATATCCTGTGAAGAAAGTTCATATAATTCTTTCACTATTCTTTTATGAAATAAATTTTGAACTAATACTAATTAATCTGAGCAATCAGAATGCCACACTCTTTTCTCACTGTGGTGACTAGTCTTTGCTAGTAATTGAATGGTAGCCTTAAACAAGGTGAGGTCATGAAGCTTATTTATCTGACACTGTGAATTCTATGCCTGTGTAAGAGGGAAAAAGGATGTTTTTTTGCCCTCAGGGTATTAGTCATGGTCCATAGGTTCGTGGGAAAAATGTAGGAAGTCTCAAAAGTTTGTTCCTATTATTTCAATTTTTCTTAGACTTCATTTGAATCCCAAAGTGAATTTTCTATTATTCCTTTGAAGGGTGCATAGGAGGGTACCAACAGTCTTTGAGGAGCAACACCTGCAGTTGCATTCAAAGGCATGACTTTTCCAAGCAGTTTCTGAGCTGCCTGGTATTGTCCCAGGAAGGATAAAGGCCTAGGTTTTTTACCTGACTGGCAGAACATTCCACCACCAATAGAACTCTAAACATTGTTTTAGAAGTAATGAGTCCTGCTGGTTTCATCCTGCAAGACCTTGAAATCCCACAGGGCAATGTGGTTAAAAATAAAACAGAAGGCTGAGGCTTTTAATGAGTTTCCTATCCACAGATGCCATCAAGCTTTTATACTATTCATTTTATTTCTACAGCTTCGACAAAGGAACCCAGAGTTGTGGGCAATACTCTGACAAGTGCAGTTCACAAACTTGGCAGAAATCTAGACTTTGGACAATAAAAGATCATTGAAAGAAGTAAAAGAAAAAGCAAAATAATAAAAAATTAACTTAAATATGGGATACTTTACTTACAAAAAGTGAACATAGTGCAATTCAGGCAAGTTAAACTGCTTGGAGCATAGAATGAGAATATGACTGCAGGTTTCCATCATGTCACAGAGGTTATGATGACAAAGAAAAGTGAACTGAATAGGGCCAGTGAGAGGTCAGTGTGCATTTTTGGAATGTCCTTCAAGCAATACTAAATTGACCATTTTGGAACTCTTCACTGTGTGTGGATCTTAACTATTTGAAGTCCTCCATACAGTCAGAGAAAATGAAGAATATTAATGGAGAAAAAGTTTCTCTTTTACGAGAAGATGAGGGTGAGAGCATCTGTGCCTCCATACAGGGGTGTAGAAATATGCTTGTATGGGTTTGGGAGACACTTAATTTCATATTACTCTTTCCCCATTTCACATCTTTCTCTTTTACCTCTTTCATTTCTTCCTGGGATTTCCTTAAAGGAAGATCCTGGAACATAAAGAAACAAAGAAATCCATGGTCCATGGAGCTCCAGTCCAGATTGGATAGTGTTGTGTTGATTGTCTTTGATTCATCCCTAGTAAAATGTGGAAGATTTTGTGACTCTAAGAGTAAACAGACTCCACAGGTTGAAAAACCGGCCTTTCATCTTGTCTTCTCATGCCCTGTTCAAACGCAAACGAAAATTCTCATTGAGAAGCACATAAATATTGCTTTCTCAGTAGTTTCTTCCTGCAGTTGACATGAACAAGTCCATGCTGAATGCTCTTGTGAGGATGGTCAGGTGGTTCAAATGCCGGAAATTAATTTCACTGCAACTCCACCCCATTTTATGAAAAGAACTATTTTTCTGAGATTTCCAATACAATTTTACAGTCTTGGGAGCTTTCACCGAAAGCTATAGATCCACTGTAAACCCAATATCCATCAAGAACAATTTTCCAGCTATTTTGAGTTGTTCACTTCACTGGTTTTCAGATGGCACAACTACTGATTACGTATTAAAAATAAACATTTCTTAAACCAGTAACAGCATGCACTCCTCAGGTTCATCCAATGCATGGTTGTTGTACTCTAAATTTTAAGATATGTCTTTGTTTTAGTTTTCATTGGTACAAGAAAAGATGCCATCTGCAAAAAGCCTTTTACAAGCTGTGGAGAGCTAGCAGAACAGATTATAAGCAGTCAGAATCTTTTTCTGTTCAGAAAATGGTATTTACTTTATATCTAGATTTATATGTCTGCAATTTCAGCTACGGACTGTAAACATAGAGTCAGGCTCAGCCTATTGACTTAGTCATGGCCAAGTGTCTTGAAACGGAGAAGAGACGAGTTCAAACGCCTTAAACTTCTGTGCACTTTCATTCTAAGAATTTCCCAGGGCTCTCAGAAGCACTTAGGCAATCAGTGTTTCCAGCTCCACATTTTGGCACTTCTCAAATCTGAACATCTCTTGTTCTGTCTTCTGTTAGTATCTTACACTAATTAGCTGTACACTGTTTAAGTTTTACTATTTAATATTGAAAGGAGACTGCCTTTCCATCCTCATGCTGTCTTTGAAATTTCTCTCCTTTTAAAAAAAAAAAATCATGTATTATTTGTGATACTGAAAATACATGTACATATATACTACACAACCAGATATGCATGCATATACATACATACATAATCATATATGTGATTACTGTTACCACACCTCATTTGTACAGAACAAAATAATGCAGGATTTTAGTGTTTTACCTTTTTAATGAAAACTTTAAGCTGATTAAATTAAGTTAAGCAGTATCTAACATATAGCGCTGCCAGTAATGATTGACTAGACATCCACTGATAATACCCAATATTTGTTATGTATTGTAGCTTTTAAAATAAAATTGAAATGACTTAATAATCAACTGAAAAATATATAGCCTGCAACTATTCTTACCACTTCTACTTAAATGCTTACTCCCATATTCCCCTCTGCAGAGCCCAATGCAACACCTTTTGAAAGCAATTGGAAATTCTACAATGAAATTTTGACATTCCTCAAATCTGAACATCTCTCCACTGTTAGTATTTTACTAACAATGAGCAAATCATGCTTATTCTAGTAGCATCTAGTTTTGTACCAAAGTCTAAAATTAGATTCCAGCCCTGTAACTGAATCTACATTGGCATATGTGTCTACTCAGCCCTCCAGTCACTTCAAGTAGGCTCTGGTTTGGTATGGGAACCTTGAACACAACATTTGGGCTTGACAGTTTGGTATTTGGGGCATAGACTAATTTTCTAAATGTGTTTATAGTGCCAACTATAATTTGGTAATACCCTGAAAAAGCTACTTAATATTTAGTGATGGGAATGAAGGAAAATTAATATTAAATGAATAATGGTAAATTAATGTTTTGCTTAGTTTAAACTCACATGGTTGTTAATGGTAAAGCCACTAAAATTCTTTTTGTCTTTCAGTACAGGTCACTGAAAAAAAAAGGAAATAATCAAAATATTAAAGAAGGTAGAATGAATGGTTTTCAAAAAATATGTTGTAAACTAACGGTTTTTTCTAGTTGAGTGCAAGTATAAGTACTAACTAGTATTTTGGATACTTACCATGAGATATCAAACAGCATGTGCTTTCTATTTATATTGGTTACCAATCTCAATATTCAGAGGAAGAGCGTATAAAGTTAACAAGCAATTATTTGGCAAATTAGTACTCAACAACCCCGAGTAAATAGGAAGTTTGAAACCTATCTGTTATACAGCTACTTTAATTTGCATAGAACACTGGTGTGTTTGCTTTGCAAATACTTTGCAATGAATCATCATTTGTACTACACAGTCCAAAGAAAAGCAATCAAAATTCACAGCAAGACAATGAAATTAATTATAACTGTTGAATTCTGTGGTGGTAATTCCTCCTCATGCAGGAAGATTAATTGCATTGCACTTTCCTTGCACTCCACTAAATGATCTGATGAATGTATAATCATTTACAGATTTCTCAAATGCTGAAAATTGATTACCTTTGATTAGCTCTGATCTGCACAAAGAGCTCTGACAGAGTATCAGTGAAACATTACAACATTACAGACAAAGTAACAAATGATTTAATTACCAGTGTGCTTATTAATGTTAGATTCCCTGCAGTGATCCTGGCAAATCAGGGGCCTGTAATAGACCTGTGGGTTTCACTGAATTCCATTAGGGTTTAAATAATATTTCTCACTATTTCTCAAATCCTTCTTTTCATGGCTTCTTAATAACTCTAATTAATTCTAATTTGCACAAAAATCCATTGCATCTCCCTAAACTTTTAATTAGATGTAAAGTAAGATAAGTCATTGCTTTCAGAGACTGGGGAAAAATGCAAACTGCAGCTTTATATGCTTCCAAATAAGTTTTTCATTAACAAAAGATATTTCTCTATAAAGCTATTTAATGAAAGTTTAGAACTAATTTTGAATTAAGCATGTGGTCCAGCTATGCACTTTTAGTTGCAAACATAATAATAGTTTCGTATACATGAAGAGAGCGAAAAAACAGGATGGTAAAATGTTTAGCTAACTAAATGGTAAACATAATTTTAATACTTTTTTATGTATTGCCAATATATACATTCACTCATTTTGTTAATTGTCGTAGATAAAACACTCTGATTAAGCAGCTACACTGTACACTGAAAGACTATTTGAAAATGAAATAGCAAGGGAACACTAGCCCAGTTACAGACCATGCTGAATGTTGTTGGCACAAACAAATCAGGCTTTTCTACTCTTGTACTCATGAACACTTAGATCAGTTCAGATTGGCAGGTTCTTTGGTTTTCTCTGGTTTTATGTCATTATATATGACATTAAATTATTATGAAGCAATGACAATGAAAACCCAGATGATCAGAGAAGTCAAACAGAGCTCAAATTAAGCTCTGTTTCTGCAAGTGTTTCTTAGAGAAAAAAATAAATGTAGGTAATTAAAAGCTTATTTAGCACTGAAGTACTAATACATAGACAACTTATAATAATATTTTTGTATTTCAGTTGTGTAGGAAAGGAGTGACTGTAATACTGCAGGTGTTACTTTGTCATTCGTAATGCACAAGACGGAAACCTTAAAAAATAGAAATATTCAGCCCCTAGTGTGGATGATTACATTTATTACATTCACTGCTGTCAGCAGCTGAAAAGCTATCCATCACACTGAAACAGCGATGAGAGTCAGAAGTCTCTTTTTGTGGAGAAATATTGAAGTCAGATTGTTGATGTCAAAAGTCAAACTCTAGTTCAGCTATCTGTTTTATGAATCTGACTGAGACACATTGTGCCTGTGTTCAAACTGATATCTAGCAGAGCTCATTTTAGCAAATGTGTGATTTAGAAGTCAGAAAAACATTCGTACCAGCAAAATATTAAGAGGAAACTGATAGGGCACTCAACTGCTTTTATATTTAAATATCACATCATTCAATAATAATGTATCATTTATTTTTCACTGATGGTTAAATACTTGTTGTGTATGATACAATGACATTATCATACTTGCATACAGTAGTCAGAAAAATATTTTTTAAATGCACAAATGACCGCTTCTACCACACTAACATTGACGGTTCTGTTGCCATCAGAATATTCATTTTTCAATCTATTTTGAATATACATACATAAACACACATGCATATATGAGGAATGGTATATTCAACTAGTTTCAAAAGACAAGGAAAAGACTTACATGGAGGTATACTGACATAAGGATGAAGCAGTGCACATACAATAGCTGAGTGAGAAAATCCAGTGTAGACATGATGAGAAAAAAAAGAATGTTTTAAGCCCTGAAAGACCGATTACATGTTCACCATTGGAATTATCTGTCTTTACCGACCGCAGCTACCATTCGCTGTACTTCGATAACATAAGTAGGATTCTGCAAAAAGCAGTACTGAATAAAAATGTCTAACATAGTGTATTTTCAACTCTGCCAGATTCTTCAGGTCTGACTTCTGAAAAAGTGAAATAAATCAATGGTGTCTTTTCATATCACTAGAATTTTAAAACAGAATTTTAAAACAGAATTTTACAAATAATTGTGAGGAAAACAGGTTCCGGATAATAAATTGTACTCCATTGAAAAACGCTAAAAATAAACCAAGAAATCTACTCACAGCTTGGGGAGTACTACTTAATATGAGTATCTTCAGTAGTTTACATTGAATATTTTAAAAGCATTTCTAAAGGAAGGTGCTTTGTGTCTGAGAGAAAAACGTATGCATTACACGTTATTGAACTTGCTACCGTCACTGCAGATTTTGTTCTGTTTAACAAAAACAAGCACAGTTTGTGAATTCAAGTCAGGGAGTTCCTTTTATTTTTGCTAATTTCACCATCCTTTCTCTTTTTAAGCACAGCCCTCAGGGTACATGATGTAATGGTCACCATTATAGTACAGAACAGGAAAAAAGGGTATCATGAAATGCAGAATTGAATGGTATTCTTAGAAAAGAAAAATGTATGCCAGATTTTTTCCAAGGGAGCTCTACTCAAAAACAAACAAATATGCAGATAGTGTACAAAGATTCTTGAATCATCATTAGTGGTTAGGAAAAAAAAAATTGGCAGAAATAAAGTGGACGGTTGAAAAAAAAAAAGAAGCCAAAATGGAAGGACTAATTCAATGATACCAGATGTAACACATGACTGTGGGGATTGAAGGGTCATGAGTTTGAGTCAAAACTCAACTTCGAGTTAATTGGCTGGCAGTGGGGCTGCACAAATTGCGGAGATAGAGTACTTGTTTCCTAGTGCAGGAGGTCAGCCTTCTTATGCATTTGCACTCTTTGCATGGCATCCAGGAGCTAACACTTGCATTTGCTAGAAGAGAGTTTGCTTGCTTGTCATCTTTTTAAGCAGAAGAAAAAGAACTGGCTGAGCATAAAGCAGAATGACACATTTAAAATTATTCAAAAGCTGCTCTGTCTTGAACTACATGTATTTCCTTCCTCGATTTTTTGTCTCTGCAAACAACCCAGAAAACAAATGGTATACAATAGTTTCAGGGAATATTTTAGCCCAGCACTATGAATTCATTGCTATGAAAACCATATATAAAGTATATAATCTTAACATATTTTCCTTTTGAAAAGACCAATATAGTTCTTTCCACCTTATCCAAGTTGAAATGTTATTATGTTTAAAAGAGGAAAATAATTGCCGTTACTGACTTTGCTAGGGAAAAAAAAATACAAATGTTCCTTAAAACATTTAAACGGGCAAGTGGGAAGAAATTTTTTTTTAAAAAGCTTCTAGCTGTGTGCGTGGAAACTCTGGCTATGTGCCCGAGACGTACAGCAAAAAAACAACATATGGAACTCACCAGTTCCTAAAATCCCTTTCCACAAAATTCATGCCACTCCTCGCCACAATAAAATGACTCACGGAGGGGTGTGTTTTATGCCTCCCAGGCAGAACTCCATAGTCCACAATTAGTCTATCTATTGAAAGGCCAAAATACCTTATTGTTTTACTTGCTGTATAATTATCTGTTATGATGAACTGTGCTTCTAAGGACTATTGTCCCTAGGCTTGGATCTGTGTGTGGAGCTGTTCCCTGGCTGAGACCCAGGAGTGGACCTTCCATTTACAATCCATGCCTGAGTGATTTCTCCAGTCTCTCCCCGGCTGGCTGAAACAGGGACTGTTTCTGCATGATTTCTTGGGTTGATGAGAAGCAATTATGCCTTAAATGAAGTCATTCATGTCTGCCATTTTGTTTGCATATTTTTCAGCATTCACCTGTTATTAGACCTGTTTTTAAACTGTAAACTAGTTTCAAGTAGACTTTTGTGTCTAATGCGGTTTGGTAATCAGAAAAAAATATATATGTAATGTTTTCTTCACAAATCGCTCAAGCAGGAAATCTAATAGAGTGATTTAGAAGTAAAATAGCATTTAAGAATGTCCCAGGCATTTCATTTCTGAAGTCATAATGTATAAAGATAATCATCTTGAGATATTAACTAAGATTTTTAATGTTTATTCTTTAAACAACATTGTCTGGAGGAAAAGATTGCCAAAACAGTAACTTTACACAATTTAAAGCTGGAATCCAGTAATACTGGCATTGTAAACAAAACACTATTTTAATAATGTATTTTAAGAATGTATTTGCATGTAAGGCAAGTTATTGTGTGCCATTGTTAATATTTCTTTTTGAAATGTACAAACACTTTGAACAGCCAGATTTTTTGCAAAACATTTATTTCTGATGGGTCTTAAATTAGTACAAAAATTCCTTCACTATGTACAGAATTTCCTAAGTATTTATCAAATAATTTTCTACTTTCATTCTCAATGTCTGGTAGAGCTTTTCCACAAAGCAGTTTCCAAGGTGATGTTAGGTACAATGCTGATAAAAGGTAGCCATGTCATGAAAACAAATACTGTAGCAAGAGCTTTGTCAATTTGTATTAAGCTGGATATATTTTATGCTAATTTACCAAATCTTTTGTTGATTTGTCAGGCATCTGAATGCTTTTTTTTTTAATGAAGATGAGTGAATTTTGATAGGTGCAATTTATGTCTGAGAATCTCCTCCCAAGAAACAAATTACTTTGTCACATTTTTCGCCATGGCAAATATAAAAGACAAAAAAATATGTAGGCCTGACAGATCTTTATATAATTGTAAAGCTTAAAACACAAACCAATTTTCAGATATTTCAATGAATTATATGTGTAGATCACTGATTAAAACTGTAGATGTACTTTGAAAAAAAAAAAATCCTCTTTTCATACTGAATAATCCCTATAGCTAAATATAATGAAACTAAACCGACAATATATTTTAGGCTTTTAAAAAAAATTTATATAAAACATTGGAAGGAAGTTGTGAATACTTTTGAAGTGCATAATTTGTCTGGGTAGAAAAGGGGTTTTTATTGTTGTTGTGGGCTGTTTTTTTAGAAGAGACTTGTACTAAGGTGACCTCTACTGTTTAAAAAAAAGGCTTGCAAAAGCAGCCCTCTCCTAAATCACCCAACAATCCTAAATTGCCAAGACAGACATGGATACTGCTGTGCTTAAAACTATTTGCTTAATTCACTGCTGTTTGGATTACTACAAATGATTTTAAGGTTTCTTTCTCATGCATTGGAAAGTTCCCCTGCCATTTACTTCCTAGCCATTTGCGTGCAAATTCTGCCTGTACTGGGATCTCTGCCATTAAATTTTCTTCACACTGAAGGGTTTTCTCTGCTCCTGGCGGGGCAAAGTCATGACCCAGAAAAAAATTGATTCATGAATTCTCAGGGTGCAACTAAAGAAGAGAGGAAATATGCCTTGGCTGAGCTCCTACTAGTGACAATTTAAAACCTGTAATTAGTTTGGATTCAAGCTGCAAAAGGAATCTGAATTTAAAACGCATTAATTCAAACTGATATATTAACTTTAACAAAGTAGATCCCTTATTATCTAGAATCATTATTACAGTCTGTTTTGCTAACTGTTGGATTCCAGACTTTATTAACTTAAATTTTATTAGAAAATGCAAGTAATTGCTGGTGAACAATTTATCTATGTGATGGTTGTCTTGGAGAAACAGAACTTTTTATTGGGGTTAGTTAGCTTTAACACCTCAGTTATGGATTCTATTTTTGTAAATTCCCATCATCCACATGCTGCACAATGGCTGAGGCCACTTACCCCCTGCTGATATCAGGACCCCACATCCCCTTTAGCTAACTCCCTGACATTTCTATGAACTACACAGCTGAAATGTTATACAGTAATTAATGTTGATCCTAGCACACACACAGCCTCCAGTACAAATTAGGATAGAAAAGGTTATCATAATATTTTGCTAGTCTGTTTGGTAGACTTGAATTGCTCCCTGTGGGGGACAAACAAAAAAGGTATTTTTAAGATTTCCATGATGAAGGAGCATCCAGGTATTTTTATTCAAATAAAGTAAAAACTATTTTGAACATTTTGTCTAGGAATAATTAGCCATGCCATTTGCACATTTTGATACCTGCGAGGTTGTGGGTCTGTTAGGAGTAGTTTGTGGTGTGTGTTTTTGCAGATGAAGCGATGTACGGTGACTGAAACTCTTAACTAAGGCTCTGTTATCTTGCGGAGTTCAAATCCAGGTACAACTAGCAGCTGGATCCTCTCGGACTGTCAGTGGTGTCTGAAAAACACCCAGAGACTAAATAATTTAGATTACACCATTCTGACCTGTATAATTGTTTAAATGAGTAATGCAGTCACTAACTGAAAGAGGTCAACCATCTGTAGAGGAAACATAGAATTTGGTTTCATTTCCAAACAAACTTTTGAAGCACAATACTGTGGGAGGTAGGAAAAAGTCTGCTGACAGATCAACGGCTTATCTGCTACACCAAGGTTAAAACTTCTATCACTTGCAGAAAGTAACGTTAATAGAAAATGCTCCCAAGAGGGTAGGTTTAGCACAAATAAAGTTTGATCCACTCAATATGCCATTAATTGTCTTTTTTATTTTCCGTGGTTTACCATGGATGTGCCTTAAACAGTATGATTAGTACGGATGGATTCTCATTACTCATTAAGGAAAACCACAATCTTATTTAAATATTTTTGAAGAAATTAGATTCATCATGGAATTGCTGAAAATTGTATGGCTTGTCAGTTTCCTTTTCAGGAAAGAAACAACTTTACAGAAATTCCTGCTAGGTTAGGAATTACAATCCTACATCCCTTCTGAAACTGCGAAGAGAACAGGTTCCTCAGCCTGAAGCAGGCGCTTGAGTGTATGTGTCCTGAATTTTTATTATTTAGCACATGTAAATACATAATATTTGCCTTCCCGCTCACATGTTAATATGCCCATTTTCATAAGTAATGAAAGACTTTGCATGAGTAAAGCTTGCTTTTTTTTTTCCAATTTAAATCCCAAGGTACATTTCTTCTCACCAGTTTGTGCACAGTAAACCCAATGTGAAACAATATTCCCAATGATTAATGTCCTCTCAGTAATTTTGATAGCATATATAGCTGCATCGAAGTTTTTCTGTCATTTTCTGTCTTTTTTTTTTTTTAATTAGAGAATATATTTTATATGCAGACTGAACCTTGCTTAACACTGTGCATAACACTGCACAAGATTGCAACTTGACAAACATATATTATTGAATGATGCCATTCATCACATTCAGAAACAGAAGTGAAGGCCAATTCCATTTAACAGACAGTGTGAGCACTGCTGCTGAATGCACAAATGGTGCTCTGTAAATGTTGCCCCACTCATTTATTAAGGCCCTCTTAAAAGAGAACTACTCTTTGGAGATGACAGACAAGAAGCTAAGACTTCATGTTGAAATTTAAAAGAAACATGCTTTTCCCGGAAAACATGCTCAAACTCAGATAAACTCATAGAAATCAATACAAACTGATGAGAAGAGTAAAACCATTGTGCTTTCTCACGTAGTGGTGAAATTCAACTTCATGCTTGCAGAGAGACACTTTTTTTATATAGGTAACAAAATAAATTTGGGGATTATCCCAAAGCAATGTTTACCAATCCTCCCCCAAAATTCTTACTTAGTAGGATGCTAGGACAATGTTCATATGAACCAATACAATAACAGCAGAAAAGAACCATGTCTGTGTCTGAGAAAATGTTCATCCTTTTGAAGTGAGAACTGAGTACCCCAGACCCAGACTATTCTAGTAGAAAATCTCCATCACAGGTCTGTGAATTAATGTGTCCCTTTGTTTACTTTCTCTCTGAACCTTTTGCTGCTCAGTGGCCTAACCCAGAGAGGCAAGGAATAAATTATGCCCCACCTGAGACTGTTTTGTCACCAGATGCAGGTTTAAATACAGGTTTGGGAGAGCCTAGAACCTATATTCCCTAGTTCCTGGTTAAATATGCTAGCCATAATAATATAATGTATCAGAAACCTTTTGGCCTGCAGGCCAAAACAGGAGACAAAACAGGAAGGGATGATTTGAGAGTCAGTCAAGAATAAGAGCGTGACCTGTAAATCTCAGTCTTTCATAGATACCTATGTAAAGACTTTAGAAAGTCTAAACAGGTATATCACAAGGAGAGTATAACATAAGGAGGGCATATGAAGGATTGACTGGGAATAGGTATATTCCAGAGATGGACATACCTTCTCTGCTTTTATAAATGAATGATGTCTTGTTAATCTTGACAATTTCAACTCAGAATTTTTCTACCAAAATTCAATTGTTCAAGAATTGCAATATAACACTGAGTCACTGATCCATAAATATTACCTAGAATAATAGAATCATAGAATGGTTAGAGTTGGAAGGGACCTTAAAGATCATCAAGTTCCAAGCCCCCTGCCATGGGCAGGGACACCTCCCACCAGACCAGGTTGCTCAAAGCCCCATCCAGCCTGGCCTTGAACGTTTCCAGGAACGGGGCATCCACAACGTCCCTGAGCAACCTGTTCCAGTGTCTCACTGGAGACATTCATCGATAACCCATATCTGACATTTCAGGGAAAGGTGAAATTCCAGTCACATGCCATCAATTCATTTGTATGTTCTCCAGTTCCACCTGTGTCAGACACTAACATAGTATTATCTCAGAAATACTTATCATTTTTAATGTACCAGTTTTCTGAAAAAGTTTTATTAGAATAGAAATTGGTTATGGGATTTTAGCAAAGTTTTCTATGAGAAAATTTGAAATAAATATACTTTTATGCCCATATATAGACTGGATTTTTTCAGAATTATCATTTTGGGGAAAAAAGTATAAAATATTGATTTATTAGTGCAAATATGACATTATTTTTACCACCACAAATATTCTGTATTACAACACAGATTGAAAATTATGTAAATAATCATATTCTCCTATTTACGTTGTCTTAAATTAGAGTCAGTTGAGATAGCTGGATTTTAAGTAGTGTGACTGAAAGGAGAATCTCTTGTGGAATAGAAAGCTTTTATAGGTAAGCAGAAATAGTCATCTGTTTAAAAGCCTAAATGGGGGCTGAGCGCGTCAGCAAATTTGAAAAATTGCTAGCACACAGTCTGAACAACTGACAGCTTGAACCACCCAAGCAAATGAGGTCTAGGGAATAGATATCCAACAAGTAGAGAAAGGCAACATGATCTTCAAAATGGGCCATGTCAGGGAAGCTAGGATTGACAGATTATGGCATTTAAGCAACAGATCTTCACTGCACGTTCCTCTGTCTTTCTTAAATTATAGTGTTTCAATGGAGTTGAAAATTGGATTCATAGAGGTACAAATTAAGATTGAAATTTTACAGTCCTTATAATGACTTGTGTCTTAAAAAGAAACAATTTCAAAAATGGCATTTGGGTTTGGTGATTTGGTCTTCACCAATAACAGGTAGATAAATGGCAAATAAATGGTAGATTTTATGGTAATGAGGCTTTTTGTGTTTGTTGTTTGTTTGTTTGTTTTTCTTGGTGATGATGAATATAATAATCATACTAGTAGCTAATCTAGTAACTAGTACCCACAAATCTGATTCACCAGAATTTACTCTTAGAATGTTAATGTTTTCTGGTATGGGTAATTCTTCTGTAAGCTCCAAATACAAAGCAGACTATCTCAAAAAAATACATGCATCTTTTAGTTCTAGCTGCAGAAATACATGAGCAGATGAACAAAGTTTGTTCCTTTTCATGGTATATTAATCTCTGCTAGTTTACACAATCTCTGCCAGTTCTTGAATATCTGCATTCCTAAACTGAAGTTTATGAACATCATGAGGAACACATGCAGTGCAGTTGATGTTTGTCATCATCTGATTTGTACATCATCAAACTCATGATGTAGGAGTGTCATGTTATGGTACTATACTGTCACATTTAAAAGATGGGTATTTTAAAAGATGGATATTTTAGGATATTTTAAAAGATTTTATTAGAGTTTTTTCCTGTCTCTTAATTGATGAGTCAAATTTCCACATCCTGTTTAGAAGAAAAATTTCAGAATATTGATGTAACATGATAAACTCAGTTTCGGATCCCAGGTAGCAGAACTCCTTATTCTTATATTCTTACCTGTCAGATAGTATTATATGAAGAAATGGGAGATGCAAACTGATTATTCAGGGTATCTACTAGTGTACTACCTGCTTCATGGTTAGTTAGGGCATTTGCCACCTATTTTGTGTTTTGAAAAGATAACTTTCTTTTCAAATGAGTAGCAGAAATGCAAATTAAAATTTACTCACATAGTTGTGATGACACTTTTTCCATTTTGTTACAGTCTTTGCAATATTTTGTATTTTTCTTCAAGCATAATTTTGGAGACATTTAAATATGAGAGACGCTAAACTGTCATTTAAAAAAAGTGTTTTGGTGAAGTGCTGGAAGGCCTAAAAGACTTAAGTGAGAGGAGGCAAATGAAGGGAACCAAAACTTTCTAGTTTCACACAAAATATTTTTTTATCATTTTAATCGAATGTAATTATAGTACTGGATTATTGACAGTATGTACTAAGGGTACAACATCCTTGAAAATGAAGATTGTACAATCTGCTGCATAGGCCACATTGGTAAGGCACAATTTATTTTTACATTATTTTATGCTGTAAAGATAAAAATGTGTAATGATCCAGAGTTTCAAGAGAATACAATTTCTTTAAAATCAATACAACATAAAAATAGAACTAATATTCTGTTTCTAATGGGAAGAAATGCTGTTTTATAATTGCAGTATACAGTCGTATTTATTACAGGCGACATGCCTTCTCCTTTAAAGTATTTTAAGAACTGTATAAGCCACTTTTAAGTTACCAAACCTGGGACCTCTTGTACAAAACTGTGCCATCACATCAGCATGTAAGTGCACTCTGCATAAAAAAGGATGGGGATTGATTTAGGCCGCACTACAGAGCCACCCCAGGATGAGAGTAGCTTTATTCTCTGCTTGTTTTCTCAGCTTTTTATTCATTTGCAATGAGGGAGTGTGGTGCTTTTTTGAAAATGACTCTCTTGATGAGGCCTCTGATTGTAAAGTACTTTCAAACTGGGAACTTCACCACCTTTGTTGCTGAGTGGATAACTTTTCCATTAAAAAATGTGAACATGCTTTCCACCAGCCCCTTTCCTCCTTCTCATTATTGTTCATGTGCATGGAAAGTGACTTTCCGTACCAGACTGCTCACAGGAAGCTTGCAAAAAAGGTACCCACATTCCAGTGCAATTACATGATAGCAACCAATATTTTCATTACCAGATGGTGTTAATAGCAGTTCTCTAAATACAACTTGAGTATTTATCTAATCCACTTTATCTCTGCAGATCTCCTATAGGCTTCCCATCCCCAACCTCCTCTTCTTACAATACCTGTACACTGAGCATGTAGATACGAAACCATACAGTGAATTTTAGTCACAAAAGTAACTGAGTTAATGACAGATTTTTTGGTGAGAATTTGTCCCTGGAAATGCATTAGTTTCTAAGCTTTTTTCCTTTTCCAAAAATAGGCAAGAAGACACTGCATCAGTACAGACTACTACTCACTACCCACGGTACTTCCGCTCTTCTGATGCTTCTTCCCAGACTTAGCCCACATGGACTTACTCTCTTGCTCTCTCTCAGAAATAGAGCAGTTTCCTTCCTCATGAAAACTGGATTTTTTTTTCTCATCATGATTTGGAATTTACCTCTCCTATACACTAACTGTTCTTCCTACTATACTATAGCTGTAGCTGTCAGATCTTCAAATCAATGGTAATTTACTGGTGAAAAAAAAAAAAAGATAGATACTTAACATTTTAGCAAAAGTTTGGGCAATATTTAGCACTTGAGTGTTAAAGGAAGTGAGAATTCAAATTGTCAGCACTTAGCACTTTCATTCATATTCACTAATCTCAGGAAATTATGTCCTGAGAAACCAGTACATACTTAAAATTGAAACAGGCAGTTTAAAAAAGATTCTGCATGGCATAATATTTGTCAGTATTCAAAGCAGAGATTTTTCTTTTTCTTATTAGATTGGTCGGCGTATCTCTTAATAATTTATTGCCGCTTTGTTTGCAGCATCCCAGGACAGAATCTCTCACAACCTATTATTGGAAGACATTACCAAACTCTGTCAAATTTGGATGTGAGATTATGTTATACATTATAAATTACAGCAGCAGATGTTCTTTTAAAAAGTTGTGGTTTCTTTAAATGATCTAGCTGATGCAACTCTTTGAGTCACTCTGGTGAGAGACAAAATTGATGACAGGCTGATTTAGTGGTGCACTTTTTAACCAACAGTTTGAAGAGATTAGGAAGTTGTCAGAACGATATCAACAGAGGTAAAGGGATTAATTTCAAAAGTCATTTTAAATTAAAAACTAATGGGTTGCTTTCTTTGAAAACTCTTTTATAGCTGGGAACAACTGAATAGAAAATCACCCATAAAGAAAACTTTTCATTTAGTATAATTTTACTTTTTTTTTTTAGGCAGATGATTTCTAGTTGCCCAGTAGCATGCTAACTTTTCTCAGAAAAACGTAACATGAACATTTCTTGGTGAACACATTAATCATTTAAGTTTCTTAAATATTTCTTCATCCCTGAAAGGTTTAAATTTTAGCAACAATAAAAGATGTCTATCAAGTCAATAGACAGGAATGTGTTTAGCTTGACAGATAAATAATAAATGTGTAATTGTCATTAAAGAAATAACAATGAAGATAGAAAACTACTTAAAATATTTTTTAAAAATCTATAACAAAATAAGTTCATGGGCAGGAAATGTTAATTAAAATATGTTTATGATTACAAAAGAAAAAAACATTTTTATCAATGTTGGCATGGAAGATGAGATATCAATAGATTGATAACTTGTGATGCAAGACAGTAAAGTTTCTAATGTTATAAAAAAGCCGTGCCTTTATAATAACATTGGAATTGTTAACCTACAGGTCCAGTGTTATTTTCTGCAAGGAGAAATTCTACTTAAGCATAAACAAGAAGACTGGGAACTGCCTGAGGATTTTACTCCTCAGTGATTCCATGTAGTGGCTCAAATCACATGATTCATAGTCCCAGGTAGTACCCCCAGAACTAAAATTATAGAATCATAGAACTATAGAATCATAAAATCATAGAATGGTTTGGGTTGGAAGGGACCTTAAAGATCATATGCTTCCAACCTTCCTGCCATGGGCAGAGACACCTCCCACTAGACCAGGTTACCCAGGGCCCCATCCAACCGGGCCTTGAACACCTCCAAGGATAGGACATCCACAACTTCTGTGGTACAACCTGTTCCAGGGCCTCACCACCCTCTTAGTGAAGAATTTCTTCTTTATATCTAATCAAAATTGTTCAATAAGTTGTTCAATTTCTTCCATTATGAGAACAATTTTTTTTTTTCAATACATTCTGGCTTCGCCAAAATTTAACAACCTTACCTGAACTCTACCCAAATTTCTACCTCTAATGTGACATTTCCATGTTTTGCTTCAAGCTAATTTTATTTAATTATTTGTGTGTGCATACATGCATGTGTATATTTTTTAAAAAGTAAAAATCTTGTAAAATAGAGCTGTTGTTTCTAAAATTAGTAGGAGGAAGAAAAAAACCACACCTGTTTGGTTCATGTTCAAAAAATTACTGTAGTTCATTTGTTCAAATGCTCTTGTACAGAGCAGCTCTTGGTCCTATCAAGAGTAAGAGGTAAAGAACATTTAATGTACACATTGAAATTTGGCTAAAATTAACATATTTACAAGACTGTGAAAAAAGTCTGAGTTCATGTGCAATCAGAGTTCTTGTATCTGGGTAGTCCATCTCCAATAAGGAAAGCTACCTTTGCAAGCAATGGTCTTTGCTGCTGCAGCTGAGGAAACTGAGGACAGAACCTGACCTTCTAGATCTCTGAGCATTGGCCCCCTTTTGGCTCCCAGGCAATATGGACAGAAATGGGTATGCCCTGACTCAAGTAAGAATTTGCACAGAATATACAGAAAAGTAGCCAAGAAGCAGGAGATGGTAGCAGAAGCTTGAGCAACACTTTTATAGAGGGGAAAAGGATCAATTTGAAGATACTGGATAATTGCAAAGGGAGGGCTGAAGGGAGAAGTGGGATTTTGTGGGTGACCAGGAAAAAACAAGGAGAAAGAGAAGAATGAGACACAAAGGCAGAGTAGTCTTATCTTTATGTTCTAGAATTAGGATTGAAAACAGGAGTCCAGTGAGTCTTGCTCTTCTGCAGTTAACAAGTAGGTATGAAGTTATTCATTTCCTATATGGGCCAGGGTTGGCCCACATAAAGAGAAGTTACTGTGTTGAATTATGATACCAGAAACTCCATAGTTCTGGAAGTCTTCTAGACATGAGAGTCCTTTTTTTTTTTTTTTTTTTTAATTAGAAACTGTTCTAAACGTGAGGTGTTTGTTTTCACAGGTAATGAGTCAAAATAACTAAAGATACTGTATTTCCTGAACCACTGCAATGAATACTTTAGTATAGATGCCTTGCGATACAGTCCTTCACTAGATGATCCCCTTCTATTTATTCCAGAGTAGTCACATCTTTTTCAGTTGAACCAATAATTTCTCTGTGCCCCAGGTTCTCACCTGCAGAGCCAGATAACACCACCATCCATCTTCACAGAACTTTGTGAAGACAAATTTATTAACTTTTTATAGCACTCAGATGCTGTAGTAAGCATACCAAAATACTGAAGAAGAAATCTGTAATACTGCGGTGAATACTAAAAAAAAAAGAGAGATCACACTTTGAATAACTAGTCAAATATTGAATAACTAATCATTCATTAAAAGAGGCAGAGACTGTACAAAAATAGATAGGCTCAAGTAAGGAAAAAACATCATGATACATGCATAAAGGGGCTGAATTAACGTTGTTCAAACTGTATAAGTTTTAACATTAGAAGAGTTTGATGTCATCTGTATAGTCTCTTTTTATAACACCCAGGTTATTATCCTGTAGCTCTGTCTCTGTATGAAAAACATATGACCCACTATAGTAGAGTAAATGTTTTGAAATCTTCCTTTTACTTACGTTCACAACATATTCCCTTGAGTCTGAAAAGGACTCTTTCTCTGATTTTCCTTATTTAAAGTTGAATATGAATATTCTATAAGCACAAAAATTAGTCTGGTCTCCCATTTCCAGCTTTTATTTTATCCATCAGATCACACCTCATTCTCTGTTTGTCCCTATTTCAAAGGAGTGAAAGGAAGTAATGTCTAAAAGAAAATAATCGTTGAGAGGTAAAGTACTAATACTAAGTAAGGAACAGCCATATGGGAATTGTAAAGTATTCCCTGCACATTACATAGAAAGTGATGCAATGTACTGTGTTCTAGTCCATGTTCATGCATGCATGTAGTGCATATAACAGCAAAGAAAAATGGAGAGTGAGCATTAGGCTTATTTATCTGTTTGCCTGTGCCCTACGCCTAAACACAAAAGATGGTAACGTGTACCATTAAGTATGTTTGAAGTGATGCAGCTGGAAGCAGAGTAGTGCTCTTTCTAATAATATATCTGTATTCCTACAATTATATTGCCACGCAGCAGCTACAGCGGCTCTTTGAAGTTTTCATTAATGCAGCATTTAGCAAACTTATCTACTACAAATTCTACTGTTCTTTATTTTATGCTTATATAATGCAACCTCTTTTGCTTCCTACCACAATTTTCCACAAAGGAAATGTAAATGATTGCAGTGTGAAAGCAAGCATCATCTTTTAGTTCGCTAACCAAGAGATTATTTAGATCTCAACATTCCTTAAACACATTTAGATTACAATAGAGTCAAGTAATAAATAGGACTTTCAAATATTTTGGCAGGACACGTGCTCTCCCATCTATAATACCTCCCAGAGTGCTCCTGTATGACTGTCCCCTCTGCTGTGTTTTTAACCACACCAAAGGAAACATTGTGCTACCTCCAGAAACATACTCAGAATCATGAGTTTTCTCAGGGCTTCCCAGTCTGTTCTGTGCTATCACCACACCACCAATGACACTACTAGCATTGCCACTCATTTTTCCTGGTACTTCCATACCACCAGACTTCCCATACTGCACAGTACTTTTCAGCACTCATCATCCAAGTGCTATAAATCCCACCATCCAAGTGCTTCAAAAAATATAAATCATATACATATATATACTCCCACACTACCCACAAAGGAGTAGCAGAGCTGTAGGCAAGCAAAACTGAAACAGACATGAAAGGCTGGGATGCAGGGTTAAGAGTTCAGAATAGTCTTTTCAAAAGCAGAGATCAGACGTAGTCATGGGCTGGGCACCACTACTTGAGCTTGCTTACTCTAAGCCCTAATGGACATAAAATATAATGTGATAAATTTGTCTACAATAGCTGGTATACAAGCACCTTTTGGGGTGTAGAGGCACAAGTGGGTCAAGTGTGTACATGTATATAAGACCTAATACTTTAGACCTACCACAAAGGCCTACACATTAAAGAGCAGGACCTGCAAATCACAGAATCTGTATTTAAATTAAAACTGCTTTGTCAGGTATTCGGCTATAAGATCTACGGCAACTGGCGTTTTCTAGGGACATTATATCACTCTGTTTCACAGGTGACATGCATGGATTTGATTAGGATCTTAGCACACATATCCCAGAAAAAAAAGAAAATAATAAAAAAATTAATCTTTGCCTTCTTAATATTACAGTGCTGTTTGAAGGATTACATAAACTGTTTTTTAAAATGATATATGAGAGAAACAGATCCAAATTTAGTTTATTGTGGAACATAGTGTTCCTTAAATGTTCCTACAACTCAGGTATAGAGACCCTTTCCATTCTTTTAAATAATTGATTGGGAGTAGGAGGGTCGTGGGGTTTTAATCTGTTTGTTATGCTCAGAATAAGCACAAGAGAGAGAACAAAGAAACTTATTTTATATTTGCCTGAGCACATTCAGCATAAACTTTTTCACAGAATTTTCAGCAGTCTCAGATTATGCTAAATCCTTATGTAACTAACAAAATGTGACTTGGTTTAACTCCTGAGTGGTCAGTAAGAATCATGGGTTCAACTCTGAAATCTTGGTAAATACTTTTCTATAATTCAAGTGACCCTAACTGTCCCTGCTACATCTTCTCTGCTGGGAATCTTATCCCATAATAAATATACAAAGCAACAAGAATAGCAATTGGGGATCTGTTTCTCTAATCATAGACAGACTTGTGAAAAAATGTTTGTGGGAAAAACAAAGATATTGAGTCCAAGAGGATAAGAAGTGAGGATCTGATCAGATTCTGCATCCAAAGCAAGGACTGTACCCTGACAATATTCCTAGCCTATTTTTAGCAACCAGTTTCAGGCAATCAGCAACAGCAGTTCAGTAAATCTACGGTAAATTAGGATGCTATAGCATGTTTTCTGTTCAGAAACAGCAACTCTGCTTCAATTGGGTTTTAAATATCTTCCTAGTTCTGACATAATCCTAGCTGCAGGCTTTGTTGAACCAACTGGTGTTTATTTTGAAACTGACATCTTAATTCCAGTAATCTGACTGCTCATTGTAGGTCATTATCTCACCAGCAGCATACTGACCACTATACAAAGAGGTGGAAAGGGTAAAGAACCTTTAACTGATATGTTAAAAATCATGCAGTTTTGTTTGAATTACTGTGAAAGTTGTGTTCATGTTTCTGTTTTCCACTCCGCTCACCAGTTGTTTGTAACTATGCTAGAAAAGATTCTCTCCTGGCTGGAGCCCAGCAGATTGGTGCTCAGCTTGAGAGGAACAGTATTATTTAACTTTGAAAATATTTATTGATTCATGTTTTAATTAGCAGTAAAAAGCATTTTGTTTATTTTCAGAACATTTTCCCCCTCACATTTAAGGGCAAATTCTACTCGTTTTGTGTTTCACTTGCATAAAGGTGACATTTTCATAGATGCTTGCTTGGCACAAGGCAGAATCATGTACTTGGTATCCTGCCCTTGCTTTTTGGAAGATCCAGAATTGGCAGCTATGGTTATGCGTAGGGGGTTTTTGCTCTCTCTATAATTTGCTACCCAGATCAAATATGGAAATTTTTAACCCATATTTTGAGGGTTTATTGCGTTTTTGCATTTGTAGGTGTTTTTCCTGTAATATGCTTTGTTCTGACATTTAAACACAGAACAGATATGTTTTAAATGCTTATGCTTAAAATACCATTCATCATGTTTCTAAGTTTGTACAGCACATTCCAATGAATAGTTAACATTTTGGATCCCAAAATAATCTCTACAAAGCACCATTTGATGGAGAAGCCAGGAAAAATGGTGGCAAGTAAATCCAGGTTTAAATGGTACTGCATTCTGATCCAAAATCATGCATCTTGTCTATCTCAGCAGCATTCAGATTAGGAACTTTTAACAATGTCACTAATGTTACTGGTACTTGCAATGAATATCAAGTACTGATAGAAAGTATTAATTATTATCATTGCAGCCTTGAAAGCTGAAGCAATGTTATTTTATAACACAAATGTTTCAAGCATCCAATGCTGCTTCTAAAACAGTAGAACTGGGCAAAATATTAATGAGGAAGGCACTATTTATTTGTTTTCAACAACAACAACAAAATCTATTTTCTAATCTGCAATTGATTTAGAAGAACATAATGACATTTTCAAAGTAGTGAAATTTCATTATTCATGCTGCAGTTATTTACAGAAACTTGAGAAACATGTCCTTTCGTACCCATGTTTTCACTTGTGAATTTTTAAAAAAACTTAATTAACTATATGGACAGTGGGAACTAGGAAGCTTTTGCACATTAGAGCTGTTCTTGTCAGATAAATATTTTTAACCATTCTTTACGTACTGGGAAACTGATGCTCAGATAAGCGAAGGCATGTGCTCTGTATATCACAAGTCTGAACACTTCCAAACACGCTCTGATGTTTTGTGTTGTTGCAGTCCACAGCTGACTGTCTTGTTTCTTTGCCGATTGTTTCCAATGTAGAAGAGACAAAAGAAAAGTTAATATGTATGCCCACTCCTCAATTTGTGCTCTCCAAACCACAACGTGCTGCATTAATTCATTGATGGCTATTTAAATACACCTATTAGGATGTGAAATGCAAGGCTCCATTTTGCTGACCAGCTTCCCTGTTGGGTTGAAATCTCTAGCAGAGCAGATAACGAGAGATAATAATTTTTTGCATTGTCTCACCATGATTTATCAGAGCTTTTCTGGAAGAGCCCTGGGATCCCTCTCAGCTAACTTTAGTCATGTGAAAATTAAACATCTGGTTTAAGGTAATTGTTTAGGTTCCCTCTGTCATCACCTGAATGGCAGATGCCTTTACAGACGGACTGATCCCTTTCACCTCAGGGTAGGATGAAATGGCCCTTAGTGGTTTCTTTCTTTCTCCATTGCTATAAAAAAGGCATATAGATGACAGCACAGGGCTCGCCTGGACAACTGTTTACAGACCGGATGTTAGGCGAGGTGAACACCACACTCAGGGTGTCTGCAGAGAAGTTCCAGCAACCTGGGTGCTTGTTTAAGAAATTACTGTCCTCAAGTGTCCATTTATATGAGAGGATTACCTAGCAGCAATGATACCAGAATGACTGGTATGTCTTCGCCACCATCGCTGCAACTTGCTACGAGAGAATCCAGAGCAAAATCCAGGGTGCTCATTGCCCGTCTTCAGAGCTCCGATACTCATAAACAGTGGTTTAATCATTCAGTAATACCTTTTAATTCATGCAATTAGTCACAGTTTTTTAGTGTTTTGGTGAAAAAGTTTGGGTTGATTCATGAATATATTAGTCTCATTTTGACCCACTGGGTGAGAGTCCCTGTGAAACAAATCAGCCTAATCAAATTTCTTTACATTCAATCTATATTTCTTTTTCATCGACAGTTTCTACACTTCAGAAAAAAAAGAAAAAAGAATGTTGTTAGTTTCCTCACCAGCAGGACAATAACTCTTCTCAAGGCTTTCACTTGCTCATCTCCCCACTTCAACCTCAGATATATCTAACATTCTGTCACTACCTTTGTCTAGCAGAGAGGTTCCAAAACTGCCATTCAAAGTGTTTCTCTCCCCACAGATGGGAGCAGATCTATTATCCATAGCATCACCAATCTTTGTCAGCCAATCTGTCAGCTATGAAGTCATAAATTACAGCATCCAAAAATTCTTTCTGTTCATACTTTTTCACTATTATTTTAAAAAATATTTTTAAAATATTTATTTCAATCATTATAAATAAAAATTTGAATTTGATACTTCTTACAGTGTAATTCCTTTTATTCCACCATAAATCTCTAATGGTGGTGACGGAATGGCATAACCGTGGGGATTAGAGCACATATTACCAGAAACATATATCTTACAGTTTACAGTTTCCTCTAAGTGAAGAGTTTAAGATGAGAGAAAAGGTTCTTTTGTATCTTTGAAAGTGTTTTAGTCATGATCTGTAACTCCATGCAGTTGTACATCTAATAAACACAAAAAGAACAAGCAATGTTAACCTGCAGGCCTATAGAGGCACTGTTTCCGTTAGTGCCTATTTCATATTCTGTTACTGCTCTCTTTCCTGGAAAGAATCTTCAAGATCGCTGAGTCCAATACACTGCCACCACACAGACAAGCATTATATATGTGTACATCTATCAAGACCTTAAAACCAGCTAAGTAGCTTGCCTGCACTGCAGGCAGGGCGTTCTTGACATTCACACATGTTCCTGAATTGGTTGGGACATCTGTCTGAACTTCATCTTTATCTGTCTACACTAATCAGGGCAATCTCTATTAATCTCTTCCTGTATGATCCACCTCAATCATCTCAGTAGTTCCCTTCACTGGTTCCAGGACAAGTTTATTTTCAGTGAGTATTGATGACCAGAACTATATACATTACCGGTTTCTTATGCAACGGCATTAACAGGTACGTGGGTCTTCTGGAAATAGCTTGATTAATTCAAAATTAGTAAAGTAGAGGATTGTATTTGTTTTTTTCTCTGTCTCTCAGCAAACAACATGAATCAATTAAATCTCACAAGTCCTTCTTTCCTTTGATTTTTCCAGATAATGATTTCTCATATATGTTTCATTGCATTTCTATAATTTCACTCCTTAGTATCTTGATTTCTTTCTGTGGAACATTTTGATTATGACTTTGTTTTGTGTCACTGACAAATTTCAAAACCAAATTATTATTTTTTGTTAGTATTGTTAATGAAAATGCTAAGTAGCATCAGATCCCACACTAGTCCCAGGGAAAACTGGTAATCTGCTACTTTTTCAGTTCAGTTCATTCTTATCTCTCCTTTAGGAATCCTACATCTCTTTTATACATTTTCCTGTTATCATGTCTCTCCAGTTAAGTTAATCACTAGCTAAGATAACCTCAGATGGCTTATGTAATCTGCTACATTTCTACATGAAAATTAGTTTGATGATTGCTATGTAGAAATACAGTGGCTTGAAGAAAGCTTGTATTTGTGTCCTGCTAACCTTAACTGTTTTGTAGTCCTAGAAGCCCCTGGTCCTTCATTTTTCTCTTTTTCCTTCCTCTTCTGTCTCACTCTCATTTGACCTCTTTTGCTGTTCCAGAGTGCTAAATTCTGTCTTCTCAGTCCCTTCTTCCAGATCCTATTCACATTTCTCTTCCAAGCAGAACTCTAGACTTTGCCTTTTTTTTCTGAACCACGTAGTCTGCCCCTCTTTGAACAATTCTCTTGGTGTAGTTCTGTTCTTTCCACAGCTTCTCACCACTGACAGTTGTGAGTAGAAAGGAAGATAGCAGAGCAGAAATAATGAATATAAGTAGATATGAAGGAAAAATATTGAAGTGAAAAAAAAAAAGGTGATTTATGTCACAGACGTTTATGTTACAGAGAAACAAATTTTTCACCAAGTTCCTTTTCTGACATTGGTGATACCTGAATTTTGTTTATGAGGCAATATACCTGAAGACTGCCAGTATTCAGGGTCGTATAAGAGTGTGATTAGATCTTTGTGGCACCAATATTCTAGGACTATAATAACTTTATCAATTTTAGGTCACTTTTAAAGAATCATAAATGTTTTAAAAATTCTGAAAAAAGATATTTTTCTTGCAATTTCTTAAATTCATGAATCTTTGGCCTCAGATTTACACAGTGAAGAAGAAAAAGATGCCAATTGATGATTGTCTGCATATATATATAGAGAGAAGTAATGCTTACATGTATAGGCATATGTATATATGCACATACATATACATACACATTTATGTATATAAATCTATGATAATCCTAAAGTAGTTACTCTGAAACAGTTAGTATGTATAATGCACATTCCCATGAGGTGTCACACAGCATTCAGAGAACTAGACAAGAGACTACTATATAATTCACAGCTCTGGAAGATCACGTGGCCAAAGAAAGAAAAGACCAGCTCTATCATGTCTTTTTAAATTTAATTTATTTATATATAGAATATAGTTGCAGTGGTAAAGAGCTGGCCTCTGTAAGGATACTTTAAATAAGAGTACATTAAATATAGTTCAAGTAAAATCTCTATCAGTGAGATGTAGGGTCATAAAGAAGACACTTCAGAAATTGTGTCTGTCTTCTGCTACCAGAAACGTAGTTGCAACAGTCAGTGCATTGAGTTGTTTTATGCAATACAGGAGGTACTATTTTACTATGTAATTCAGGATTCTACTTTAAATACAACACTCTAGATGATCTGGTCTGTAGTTATCTTGGAGGAAACCTCCAAGGTAGCCACTTCCCTCTCCTGTTGTTGCTGAAACAACGGTTGAAAACACCTGACCCTTGAGGGTTAAATATAAAAGCTGGGCATTGTCAGTGGTAACCCCTTATTGTGAAACATATTTCATGCTATGCTCTGAAAAGGATTCTCCTGAACTTCAAGGCATTAAATCTGTTAACTTTAAACTTCTCAGAGACATACAGATGAAGGCTGCTGCTGTAATTAGAAGATTTCATGTATATGTTTTTGATAATTTTGTCTTTCTATTACATGGTCAGCACATTTATTGTCATTTCTTTTAAACTGAAAACATCTGATTGACACTATAGAAGTTCAAATCATTTTAGCCAGTGAAGAATATTTGGAGGAATATCTGCATTCACTCACAAGGGATGAAGGAGGAGACTGAAAACATTGAACAATGGCACTGGACTTCTATAGTGTGATTGTACCATAGAAATGTAAAACAAATGGAAGGTACAGAAACATTTTGGACTTCCACTGAACTACAATCTGAAAATCTTGGCTTACACATACATATGAAAATTCTGCTTTGCAAATAAACAAAATATAACCTCTTCCAAAAAAAAAAAAAAAAAAAAAAAGTGGAAAAGAAAGAGCACACAATCAAAAAAGCATGATTTTTTTCTTACTAAATATAGGGCAAAACTTTCCAGCCTGTATTACCAGTGTCTATGTTCTCTGTGGAATAAAAGTTGTATATTAAACTAAAACACCAATATGAAATGTAAAACCCACGTTTTCTAAATGATATTGAGTTCTACTAACTCAGACTCAGGTGAGCGCACTCAAGGAGAATATTTGTACTTTAACTGATCTTTAGGTAATTTCTCTTAATTTTGCTAATATTTTTCACCCTGCATTTTCTTTCCATTTAACTTCTTTACTGAAAATTAATACTTATAATTGTCTAGTTTATAATCAAGCTACCACAGGATTTGGTTATTACTATCAAAGCTAGGATTTACTTTGTAAGGCTTCCTGTCTAACGTGTGTCTTTTCAGGATTTCTGTTGTATTTTATGCAGTTCATGCCGACAAGATCTCTGTTTTGGGGTGAACTAGGCTAAAAATAAGTTCTTATTGATAAAGAAGTCACTTCTAAAGATGTTACTTCATTCTGAATTATAGCCATACATGAAATACAGAATTTTGGTTATTCACAGAAGTTAATAATCAAAATTAATTTTTATTTTAGAAGTATTTAAGTAAGTTTATATTCTGGACCTACCCCTGCATTTGGAATACCACATCAGCTTTTACTACCTGATCCCTAACCATTTCTTCAAAGTCTTAATTATTTTATTAGAATATTTATTATTATCTGCATTGAAAGGCAGCTATTTAATAATATCAATTAACATGTCTTCCAGCACAAAAGATTAAACCATTTTTTTTAAAAAAAAGCAACACCCTACTTTTATTCAGTTGCAGTTGTCTTAAAAAGAACTAGCTGCTTCCTCCAACTGTGTATTAGATATATATTCGTAAAATGCTGAGAGATAGAAAATAATGTTTACTTCTTTTTTGTTTTTTCTTTCCCCATTACATCTTTTTCTGAGGCTGTGTGAAGATTCAGGCTATCTGACATATCTAATACAGTCAATTAATTTTAGAGATGTCAAAAATTATATTGGTCATCTATCTGTCTTCCCTCTTTTTAAATAAAATCTCATTTTAAATCAAAACTTTCAATTTTTTAAAGTAGTGATTTAGTTTTCATATCAATATAGCATAATTCAGAATACTTCTCAGCATTCCCACAGTGAATGCAGAAACGTGTCTTGAGTCAGTCCATAAATGCCCTCTGGTGACTATCTCCAAAAATGCAAGGAATTTTTCCTTTGATATTTCTTTTTTCAATACCCAGTACAGTAGTTCAGCCAACTAATGTTGAAAACATAGCAGAAAATAAGCAAACAGCAATTTCAGAGATCAATCTCCTATGCTGAGCAGGCTTTCTTTAAGTTCCATTTTGTTTCTCAAGCCTGAGGTTTTAAGGGACGCAATGGCAAAACTAACCTCATCCAACATTTAGTTCCCATGGTCTTAGATTCTAAGACATACATGATAGATAACTTTAGTTTATTTAAAGAACAACTTAAAAAAATAGAGATGAGGCCAACAGATCAAAGGGAAAGCAATGCTGAGAATTTAGAAATCAGAAAAATTGTCCCTAAAACGAACATTAAAGAACTTTGGAACTATAAAAAGGCTTATATAAAGATCAGACTGGTAAATTGAGCTGAAACTGATTTCCCTAAAATCTTAGGTCAACTAAAAATTATTTGCACAGATTAGAGCCTATTATTTCTTTCCCTAACTAGTAAATTTCAGTATATATTATAAATAATTGTTCTTTAGGATGAGACAAAATTACTGAATTTGCTGCCATTTCATCACCTGTGCCCAGTGAACAGTTAAGTTATAGTTTGTTCGTGCGGCAGTGTTCAGACTTCATCTCCTGGATTTTATCCATCTAATATAAATAAAGAATTGAAAATTTCATTTGTAAAACTGTAAAATCAATAGAAATCTCCCTAGATTATAAGTATGCACTGCATTCCATTTGATTTACTCACACAATTGGAAATTTGTCTCAGAATGGTTCCTCTAGTTGATATCTTGTTCAAGTCTGTTCTAGCAAAATTTCTTAGAGAAGGTCAAGAGAAGCTTTCCAAGTTTAAAAAGTCTGAAGATGCACAGAGTGAATACAAAGGCCCAGAACTGACAGTAGTTAAGAAAACTAAGAATTTTAGAATGTGGAAAGGTAAGGATAACAAAACAAGTCATTACCCACTGAAAAGAACCTGGTGGCCTAGTAACAAAAAACGTAATTTACTGTCTCAGTTCCCACAAGTCAACAGGACATTCAGTAGAACGTATCAGGCCAATAAATATATACATGTTTCATGCTCACATTAAAAACATTCTAACCAAACACTGCATGCCCTAATACAAAATAAAAAAATTCAGGTTACTCTGTCCTCATTGAATGTTTTCCCTGGGAAATATAAAAGGCTTTACATTTACTGAAACTAAAATAAGATAAAAATAAAGTCCGAGTGCATCCAGAAACATTCCAATGATGAGTTTGGGGAATGATTTTGTAACAGTTGACTTCTGTTTTGAAAGATAATCTCAAATTTATAATAGTCTTAGATTCACTACAATAACACGAGCTACTGTGATTGATAGAATAAATACATAAACAAACAAAAAATCACACCTTGCATTTCAGTTCTATTTGGGGAAACTGGCCAAGACTAAAGTATTGTTTTCCTGTGATTTAACAAAGAAATGCTCATCTTTTACAATGCTCTGATAATATACCTAGAGAATAACAACACACAAGATTCATAGTGAGTACTGTTTTGATTTGCTACATTAACTCAAATACATCGTTAAACAGTGAAAATCATGTCTTAATAAAGACATACTAGCTGTGTAAACAACTTAATCTTAAGAAAAAAGAGTCTGATTTGTGCTGTGTGTGACAATATGCCAAATCATGAGGTTTCCTAAATTATAAGCAGATTTACAATACTCAGTGTCCATAAAACTAAATATGTCCAGAAAACTAATTTACTTCACCAGATGTAAGCACTGTCATGAGAGAGCACAAAAGGGAACCATTGTTTCACACAACAGCACTCCAAAAAAACCCCACCAAAAAACCCCCAACCAACCAAAAAAAAAACAAACCCTGTGTCTATACTACTGTAAGTAAAAGTGGTAACATAGATGGTTTATGTTAACTTTCACTATTTTAGAAATTAGCTAAATTAGCAGAAGGACTCAATAAACGCAAGTATTGATTAAAAAAACCCATAAAATTGGTAGTTTAAGTGCTCCAAGACTGTTTCTTGGACTAAGAAATAAAATTTATTTGCTTTAGGAGTTTCTGTGTTATCTAGTGTCAGGGACTTGGGATGTTGGGTTAAGTTCAGCGTTTGTGAGGGAGACAATTGCAATAGACAAGTAGGTAGAGAGGTCTCTAAATCTTGCCAATACACGTAAAAGCAGATTCTGTAGCCATGAGTTTTACCACTGTCATCTTCTTCATCTTCCCCTAGTTTATTACTTTTTAGCTAAATACAGAAGTTTTATTGATTTCTTTTTAAGATGTTTGCAGTTTCTATCATTTCCTATGTTTTTATCACATATCTACCTTAGTGTGGTGCTGATGCTGATAAATAATACTGCTTATTAGATATAGCAGGTGGAATGAAAGTGTTCCATGTAGACTGTAGCCCCTGGAAATGGTCAATAGCTTTATTTTTACATTCAATGTATTTTTGGTGTTGCTGGTGGCATTGTTAAAGACAAAGGAACCCTGCCCAGTATGAATACCATACTTTTATCAAGATGAATCTGGAATGCTTCCTAGGTTATACATCTGCTTGCTCCATCTAATTTACATATCAGAAGATATGCTGACCAGGGGATATGGAGAGTAATTATATGTATTACAAGTTGTTAGGCTACTATTTCTACAACTGCCAAAGACTCATCACCACCACCCCCTAAATCTAAATAAGCTTCTGGTTAGCTGGCTGTCAGAAACAAGTTAGAATGCTTATGTGCCAGATACGACTAGCTGTACTGTGTTTACATGCTATCATGGACATATTGCAAGTCTTGTCACAGGCTAAACATTTTGCCACTGACTAGAGGACAATAGCTTTTCAACATTCTAACATCATACACTGTACTTCAGATTCTTCACCCCTTTTTAACAATTTCCTGTTGCTTTATTTATTGTTTTTCATAAACTGTGTTCATTGCAAATGAGCTCTGAACAAAAGCAGTGGTAGAGGCAGGTTAAAAAAAAAAAATACTTGCCTTTAAGGCAGAGACAGGGCCTCTTCTTGCTGTAGCCTCTATAGTTGGTGCTTCTGTCCAGCCCAAACGTGCAGGGACAGTGTCAAGACAGCAAAACACCTCTATGCTGGCGCTTCATAAGTGAAGTGGCATATTATAGTAAGGCCAACACCAGAGCAAGCCACCTAAGTTTTGCAACTATGAATGTGGCTTGACATGCATCCAACAATGAAGAGAATAAGTATTGGATAGTATAGTAGCTTGTACCTTAGTTTTCAAGAATTTTAAATAATTTGTCTGAATTTCAGCTATTGATTGTTATCTGTCAGTGCTCGGGTCAATTACTAGAGAAGGACGAGGTTTTGAATGTTTCCCCTGTGAATCCGATACAAAGCTTGGTTCTTCTTTGTTCATCCTCCCCCTTTAGGAATGATGAAACATTAGCCCAGGTCTTTTATACGCACATAAAGTGTATAATATGGTGTCAGATCCAGAGTGTTTAAAAAAAGATTAGCAGGGAACATGTAGTCTTAAGTAAGTGGATGTATTGTGCAGCAGTGAATGCATTTAAGAGGCAGCCTGTCATTGTGAAACGGAGAGAAGAACACCACCTTGGTGAATCCAGTTAAATGTACACCTGTATATAAACCTAATTGCATCGATTTGAACTTGCACTGTACTCCATACTTGGTCAAAATTTTTCTTGCTACTGTCTAAATGAGAAATATAAAATTAAAATTCTCTGACACACACTTTCAGAAGTGTCCAGGCAGGGCTAGTCCATTATTTTTTAATGGAGGCACACTGGATAATTTTGCCATCAGCAGCTCAGCGGAAGACATTGCTCCAACTACTCACCCAGCCAGGTGCGGTGGGTGCTGCCTGGGAAGACACCCATGCTGCCTTCAGAGCAGTAGGACACTAAAACTGTCCTGGACTGGACTGGCAAGGACTGGTAGGAAATATGGGATGTCCACCAGAAACACAGGAGGCCTTTTATGTCCACGCTCTTGAAGAGATAAGGGCAAAATTGTAGCCCAGGTCTGGGTTCAGCTGAGAGTCTACCATTTGATTTGATACAGCCATACTGAGATTTCTTTGCTTGTTAAAAGCGCATGCTCAAAAAAACAGATTTCTGGAGAAAGGTTGTTAATATGTGTTAACAATGTGTTAGTATAGATACCTAAGCTCATGTTCTAAACTTTAGTAGACACTTTTGAAAAATAGTCCTCATCTTCAGAAACTTTATGTAAGCACAAATACAGGCTGGGCGAAGGACAGATTGATAGCAGCCCTGAGAAGAAGGACTTGGGGGTGTTGGTTGATGAGAAGCTCAACGTGACTCAGCAATGCGCCCTCTCAACCCAAAAGCCAACCATATCAAAAGAAGCGTGGCCAGCACGTTGAGGGAGGTGATTCTTCCCCTGTACTCCACTCAGGTGAGACACCACCTGAAATACTACATCCAGCTCTGGGGCCCTCAGCGCAGGAAACACCAGGACCTGTTGGAACAGCCCCAGAGGAGGGCCAAGAAGATGATCAGAGGGCTGGAGCACCTCTCCTATGAGGACAGGCTGAGAGAGTTGGGGTTGTTCAGCCTGGAGAAGAGAAGGCTCTGGGGAGACGTTATAGCGTCCTTCCAGTACCCAAAGGGCGCTAGCAGGAGAGATGGGGAGGGACTCTTTAACAGGGAGTGTAGTGATAGGATAAGGGGTAACGGTTTTAAACTGAAAGAGGGGAGATTTAGATTAGATCTCAGGAGAAATTCTTTACTCTGAGGGTGGTGAAACACTGGAACAAGTTTCCTGGAGAAGCTGTGGATGCCCCATCCCTGGAAGTGTTGAAGACAAGGTCGGATGAAGCTTTGAGCTGGCTGGTCTAGTGGAACGTGTCCATTCCCATGGCAGGGGCCTTGGAACTATATGATCTTTAAGGTCCCTTCCAACCCAACCCATTCTATGATTCTACGAAATCTTTCAAGTTAGTAGCTGTAGCTTGTACAAAGTGAATCACAGTAATAACTGTGCAAAACCCCACCCATAACTATGGTTTTGTATGAAACAGTAGCCAATAGTCAAAACTTTATTAGTAGTGATATGGTGTAGCTAGTAAATTTTCATTCATGTGATTTAAGCTACCATCTGCCTCTACCTGCACGTAATGACTTTTGCACAAAAGCCTTGTTATTTGTTTAATATTATATAATTTGTTTTAAATCATACTTAATCATCTAACTTCTCCATAACAGTTGTGAAATATGCAGACACCTAAAGAGAAGACACAACATTATATATGATCATGAAATTGTTTTGAATACTTAAGTCAAAAGAAAGGCAGTATAAATTCAACAATGAATTATTTTTTTCAATTTTTTATTAACTTCAGCAGTCTGTCAGAAATCAATACAGAACTATCAGACCCAAAGTTTTCCAAAAGTTCAGAGTCCTGATGACATCAGAAAGTAACTGAGATTGCACTATATAGTAGGTAGAGAACTCCTTGTTTATTCTGTAAGTCACCACTCCTCTCTTTTTTCTTATTTGATCTTTTCTGTATATACATGAAGAGATTATGGATCTGATCCTCCTGTCACTTATACTGGTGATGTGATATGACTGATTATGATGTGAAATAAAATTTGAAGACTCTACACAATCTTTAGATCAAATGTAGCTATACAGCTCCCATAAAAGTTCTGTAACCCTTGGGTTCACAAGCTTTTCTCCTTCTTGCTTTTTCCTTATGAATATGGTCTTTAACAATATCAAGTGTTCAGTGTTCCCATGTGATCTTATATCAGTATGACATCCAGCTTCCAGCATGGAATTTCATTTTACAAGCTAAGAAAATATAAACTTTAATTTCCTCAGCCAAATGTCTTTGAATTTGAGTTAACCGAATATTGGATGTTAGTAGAAATCTATAAATTTTAAAATTTACCAATAATGCAGAACTGTGCTTGTAGTATTGCAGCTAACGAGATTTTAGGTATTCTATTAGCTATTCCTATTTATAGCTGCTTTGTTAGCTGTAATGAGATTATTAAATGTTCTACCTACATTGCTTGAGGACCATCCAATATGAGTATTGTACTCATTAATCTTTGAATTATGCAATATTAAGCTAAAAAATATTAGCATCTCAGTCTAGAAATGGAATTTAGTTTTACAGGTGTCAAATATATTTTAAAGGCTAAAGTGCCTACACTTAGAAGAGGGCTTTTTTCAAACTTTACAGATCTGTTTTTATTCTTCAACAAATAAAATTAACAAAATTAAAAAATTAAGCAGCTACAAAAAATAGATTAAATGTTTCAGTGTTATTTTCTGTGACCCATTGTGTTCTGTGACTATATTCTAGAGACAACTTACTATGAACTATCTTACTATAGTTTTTTCTTTTAATCTTACTTTGCAGAAATAGTTCACAAGACTGAATAAGATTTAATGGAAATGATTCCTGAGTTACATTAGAAAGTTCCATAAATCCTCTTTATATAAGCCCCACAGCATTACAGATTTGTTAAGCATGGTCTCAGAACAATTTTAGAAAGATTTCTTCTTTATTTTTGAGAGAGTAAATTGGCCCACTATCCATACTGTGACAAGAAATTGAATAGTACTGAACCTTTACAGGGTATGTGCATTAGTCCCAATAACTAAAGAGCAGTAAACACTGTTAACAACTTATTAAGTTCTTGTTTGGGATGTGTGCAAAAGAGAGTAGTTGTACTAGAAGAATGTTTTTTTCATGACAGTGATTTCTAAAATGCAATGTTGTTTATTTTAGTATAAAGTGATTGCTATGCATTACAGATGTAAAACATTTGTTGTTAAAAACATGCTTTTACAGGTGCACAATGTCCTAAGAACAAGAGAGGCTGAGACCATTCTGCAGGTGCAGGCTATTATAAGAGGAATTACTTTTCCTTCTTCTCCACTTCTTTTCTGTATCAAATCTTTGCAGTATCTCAATTCGTATTAAGTATCATTTCTGTCTAAAGCATATAATGCACTTTGTGTATATATATATATACACCTACTTCTTCAATGAACAAAGTGTAAGATATGATCGCTTAAGAGAATGGAATACTTTAATTTCAGTATTTCAGCAGTGTTAAAATACTAAGAAACATCTGGAAGAACAGATAAAAAGAGATAAATGTTTAGCTTTGTTATGAGTAACACACTAACATACGATTAGGTTGTAATGATTGTAACTTAACAAAACTGTTGTATGAAATATTTTGTTTAGCATTCGTTAAAAACTGCTAATGCACTTGTGGTTTTTCATGGACTATATTTTTATGCATATTATTAGTGGAATACAAATATGCAAAAAAGCAAACCGTTTGCTGTTATAATGTGAAAAGAAATTTTACACCAATCTTATTTTTAATTTGTATGCGAACATTTTTACCACAAATTCCATATTTTAATAATACTATCCCAACTCTATTTTTTAAACTCATTTTGTCACTGTTTTGTAACAGAAACACTGTAAATATTATAGATGTGGTAAACTATTATACTTGTTTTCTTATAAATGAAATGATCTGTGCCAACACTGACAAAATGAATTAATGTGTTACTAAGGCAACAGTCACATTATATGCTTTCTCTTTCACAGTATGCGGTAGAGCATATGGTTTACTCTTAATGGAACACTAGCTTCTCATTAACATACCAGTAGCAATGTCAGAACTTACAAACCAGCATAACAGGGAAATGGAAAAACTTATAAATTAGACCCTTTCGGTATTATTGAGTAGGAAATGACTGATGTTGCAAGGTACAATATTTAGCTGATACAGTGCCCTTTTCTGCATCTTTCCTCTCCAAAAAGAAAAAAAACTTTTTCTTGTTATAAATACAAATATTGAGTTGCATTTTTTCTACTTTAAAATTATTGACATTCTTATCATTTTTAAAACCATGTTTCAGTATCTTTCTTTCTCATGCTGTGTTTTACATAAGCTTCCTTTTCTCTAGAACATATTAATACCAACAACGTTACAGGGAAAATAAAAAGTGCTCACTTCTATAAATGGTTTATTCCTTCACTAGGTCCAGTGAAACAAGCAGGAATTGTAAATGAACCATATATCTTCCTTGGCCATTCGGGATCATGCAAAAGAAATGGATACACCACACCACTGGGTCATCCCCTGGGGACAAAAAATTTTATCAGACCTTCCCCGGAGTTGCTTGGTGCTGTCTGCCATACTAAAAACAGTTTCCCTAACTGCAAAAGTTACAACTGGTTTATGGCCACTGGAGTATTTTATATTTTTTACCTAATATCTCCCAGTTTAGAAGTGCCTGTGGCAGGACAGCATTATGTCTCAAGTGCATGCTGTAAGAAGGGATTGCCTAGAAGTTTCGTATTCTCTGCTTTTACAAAGAAATTGACCGTGATTTCTGAGTGTGAGTCAATATGGCAACAGCGGAATAAAAGCTGTATGTGTGAGATTAGTATTTCCAGTTTAAAAATTTATAACAACTATTATTTCCCCTTGAAAGTAAAAGAAAATACTGTAATAATGAAAAAAAAAGCAACTGTGCGGCATTTTCTTCAGTACTCTTATCTTTACATCTCAACATAGCAGTGGTACAGTCAGATGACTTCGTTGTATGTGGTTTTCTGCTACCCAAGTCACTGCAGGGGTAAAACTTGAGCTGTCTAAGACTCGGTCAGTCCAGAGTTTTGTGGGAACTGAAACCTGGAACTGAAATTCCAAACATTTCATGCCACAAATCATTGAATCTTGAGTCTCTTGCAAAACATACCAAGGAAGAGAGAGTGCCACATCTGAATGGATTCAGCATGACTGCAGTACTTTTACTGACAGTGAAATTCTCATTTCAGACGTAGCTCTATGTGATCCAGCAAAATTACAAATACACAGCATAAGGAAGATCATGACAATCTTGTCCTCTATGCTACTTTACTTTAAAACACATATCTATAGATGGTTTTAGAAGTTTAAGGTTGTTATACAGTATTCAGAGTATGAGAAAATCTTGATTAAAAAGATCTATGTGTCTTTGAACATTGACAGTAATGCAAGACTAAATTTGCTCAGCTTAGTCTGCTGAGGTTTTTCTTCTTATTCATTCTCAATTATCTTTTATCTTCCCCCTTCCATTCTTTTCCCTTTTGTCTCTTTTTTTTTGTTGGTTTTTTTTGTTTGTTTTTTGGGGTTTTTTTTTTTTGTTTTTTTGTTTTTTTTTTAATTCTACATGGTTTTGTGTTTTAAGAACTAAGCCAGATCCATCACTAGTCCTTAGGAATTTTTTAGCAAACACTAACAATATCCAACACAGGCTGAGGTCAGTGAGCTAGCAGTGCTTACAGCAAATGCTCCAAAGCCAAAAAGCAAGAACTGTTTACACCCAGGTGTGGGGCGGTGTGTGTCTGTGTGTGTGTGTAAATAAACACAGTAAGGAATACTTCATTTGCGGAATCCTATTCTTTCACTGAGAGGAAGTCATCAACAAGAAAGTGTAATTATCAGACTAGCTTAGCTTCTCTTTTTCCAACTGTATTGTGTGTCTGCACCTGAGTGAACCTTTATCTCACCTCATCGAGGATACCTAAGCTGAGTATCAGTTTAACTTCAATAACACAAACTGTTACTGCAATTAGTTCTATACTAATTCAGCAATGATGTTTGTACTGTACATATTTTTACTAACTAGAGGTAGTACATCCATGTCATTTGTAGAATATAAACAGGATAGGGAGGAGGAAGCTTTGCAAACTCCTTTAACTTTATGAAACACAAAGATAATTGCCCTAAACACAAATTGCTTGTTAACTCTCTATTCTTTCATAATCAACCTCTGCTAAAGAAGCACTCATTTTTATGATTCATCTTTGCACCTCAGAGTTATATGAAGCATATTGCCATTGAACAGCAGCACTGTTAACTCCTGCATTTCAATAAAAATAAAAAAAACAGAGTTGCTTATTATTTTGATGTAGACTATATCATTACTTGATCTGGTCACTCATTGGACTATACTTCTACAGGGAGAAATCAGTGTTTGTGAAGAAGTTATACAGTCATTTGTAATTACTTTATGATACAGTAGATGGTAATAAATGTCTCTGAATGAAGTTCCTGATTCAAAGAGATAATTAAAATGTATGTCCCTCTGACCCCAATTCCTGCCAGCTTTATGTAGCCACCATGCTTCCAGTATCTTTATTTTGTTGAGACAAAGAAACTCTATGTTGTATTAACAATAACATCGAAAACAACGGCTGAAATAAATGTTTGGTCCAAAGTGGAGGGTTACAAGAGTCTTTTAATTCTGGTGAGGCTTATGTACTGTAACAATGGGGTTTTTTTCCAGGAGAAGCATTATTTCATTGAATTTCCATTGGTGTTAATACTATAAGACTTATCCTAGGCATCATGCAATTCTAGATACCCTCTTCAAGAGAGAAAATTAATTAGAGAGCAAAGGAAGCCAGCATGCTTATCATTTGATCAGGTCATTGACATAAGTGCTTCACACTTTTTTAAAGCCAAAAGCTGTCTTGTACACCTGCTCAGAGGTCTCATCAATTTTATCTGAGCAAAGCCAGTTCTTTTAAGCTTGTCCAGGAGAAAAAGGTGGCAATTGTGATGGGGAGGGAAAAATAGGGAAAGATGCGTTGCAAGCTCTTTATCTTGCTCTGACGTTTGTTTTTGCACTGATGTATGTAATGAAACAGAGAGGATTTAATCGTGGCAAACAGAAGCCTATTGGCACCCAGAGGGATCTCATTTTCTCTCTTACAAGTCTTTTTCGTTTCAGGTTGCAACATCTTCTTTTCAGCCTATCCACAAAGCTGAGTTTCTTACCTGGGGCTTAAACTTGTGAGGCGTGAAGCTCTTTTGTTTTGACAGGTGCTCTTTGCTACACATCAGCCTAACATTGGCAGTGCTAATACACAGAACAAACTTCAGATATGCTAATGACTGTAGTTACCAAAATTCTCCCTGTAATGAGTTTTATTCGCTTATTTCACTTTTAGTTCTTAGGATAAAGTGGTAAAACCAAATTGTGCCAATAGAAGAATGAGAAAGTTGGTTGCTTGTAATGCATTGCATGAATTTCTCCAGTTTCTATAAAACCTCTGAAGTAATGGGACTATCATAAACTAGCATGTAAGAATTAGATTATAATGTCTTGCATAATATACCTGCAAGCAAGACGTTTTGAACATAAAGAAAATGTACAGAGGAAACTTAAAATAATCCCTTAATTAGTGGCTTCCCAGCTGTTCCAGAAAGGGACATCCTTTTTGTTTATCAGCTGCCCTGAACCTAGCATATTATTTATGTGTTTTAATCCTTAATTAGTAGCCTAGAAGGTCAATAATGAATAATAACACATTTTTTAAGATGAAAAAGTGGACATTCAGACCTCGAAGTTGTGAAGCAACTTGTGAAGGCAATTGCCTTGCCTTGCCTTCCCTTCCCATCCCAGGACCCTCAATCACTGAGGTACCTTGTAGGTACATCATAGGTATCGCTTAATGACTAAATTCTGTATATCTGTTTTGTCAATTAAATGACATAGAGCTAATGTATATGTTCTCTTGCAGTTTAGAAGGAACTTTAAGGGCTCCAACTGTGGTTAAAAAGCCTGAAGAAGCAAGGAATATTGGGTATGGACAAAAGGTAGGGAAAAAGAAAGAGAAATCACCAATATTCTGTAGTTCATGGGTAGAAATTAAATGCACAGTACAACATAGTAAAACCATTTGTAAACAATAATTCAATTACAATTTATTTCACAGTCCTAGTGATTTCAATCCAGTTTTAGAAGAACATTTTTACCAGTGGCTTGAATTCTGTTTTCTGTACTTGTCTTTGTACTTTGAAAAAAAAAAGAAATCACAGCTGTGGAACCTTGTGAAAACAAGAATGCATTACTTCTCTGAAAGCTGTTCAGATCTCAGTATATCTGAACTGTCTATGGGAGGTCAACAGTTCTCGTAACTTGGACTTGATGGCATCACGGATTTTTATTTTTCTCATATCTAATTTTATCCTATGAATAAACTTTTGGAAAATCAGACATTTCATCGTCCCATTAAGACACTGACTAGAAAGGTATATCCCGTCATCTCTATTTCAAATAGCTATGAAAGAGTATATCTTTCTCAATCTTGTCAGTTTGAATAAACTGGCTCGACCTCTATGATTAAAACAATCATACAAAAACCTAAAACCAGAGTGCGGCACTGCTTCTTGGAAATTGTAGGGTTTTAGGCCTCAACTTCTTTTTCATGCAAAAGTATACTTATTTTTTTTATACCTAGTGTGGTAACCTCCGATTTTTTTTCTGGAAGCGACACTTGATACTTGAAAATATAATTCTCCACACACAAGTGTTTGGATGGAAAATATTTGATCAGTTTTATTTACAGCTTGCAAGAGCTACATTCAAACAGAATCTCCTAAGAGGAGAAAGAGCAATTATTAAGACTGTGAAATTTGGAAAGGAAATTTTGCCCAAGATCATCAGCATAGTACTTACTTATGGCTGAACTTTTAGGAGATATTTTAACTTAGTTCTTCCAGGTTCTCATCTTTCAAGGTTTCATCCTGATGTTCAATGCTTACTTCAGTTAGGTACTTTGGAAGGCTAAAGAGTTGAGCAAATCCCGCTGAGATTTGGCCTGTGAACCCAGAGTTTAGATATTGCTGATCTGCTGCTTTTTAGTGTACTCATAAAATTCTATCCATGAATCATGCAGGAGAGAGAGAGGAAAGCCTTCCAACATTACCCTAGTTCTGTTATTTCCAGGTGGCTCTATTTAAAGCCATAGGGGTTTTGCAATCTTGTACAGCTAGATGGACCTAAACCCTTGCAATCCAGACTAAAATTTATATGAAAACGTATGCAAGGAGGAGCACTGATATATGCGACAACTTACTAAAAGTTAGTAGGGAGAGACTGAGCTAACTAGATCTGTTGCTAAACATCTGGAGTACAGCGAAATGTGTCCCAAAGTGTGCTTCTATTAAGTTTGGGATCACTGAAGTACCTCAATGGCTTTCAACTCCAACTTGGTGTACTGTCAGTGAACCTTTCCCGGTGGTTATGTTGGTCACTAAATCATATTTTGGACAGGACTACAAAGACTAATACCTAATTGAAAAATAGTCCAATATTAACAAATAAATAATTTGTTTGTTGGTTGATTGGCTGGCTGGGTTTTTTACAGCACTTAAGCTGTTGGATGCAAGCGCTGTCAGATGTTTGGGGTATAGCTGCATTTCTTCATAGGAACTGAGGATCAGAGTCAGAAGAGTCAGAGCATTACTCCACTATGTGGAATGTTTCACTTTTTCATTTCCTTCTCTAATCAACTCCAAAACAGGAACAAAAGGACAGAAAAAGTATATCAGAAGGAAGTTAATACCTGAAGTTTATGGAACAGAGTTGTTCTATAGGTCTTACACAAAACAGCTTCCTAGCCCCTGACTGGCTTACTAGGAAAAAATTCTGTGACTGGTGATTTGACTGTGTACTCTGCTCAGTCTCCAAGGGTATGAGTTTCTGACAGAAGGCCATTCTTTAGCAAGATTTCCTGGCTGGAAACAGAAGTTAGGCATCTTTTCCTAGAAATAAGGTACACATTTCAAATACTGACAGCTCTCAATCACTAAGGAAAATTTGCTAGGTAACGAGGTGGACCCTTTACTGTTTGAAGCATTTAATTAAAAATTTGAGCTTTTTCTTCAATATTCAATTAAAAGTTCTAGGTCTTGATAGGGAAGATGACTAGGACGAGATTCTAGTCTATCCTGTGGAAGAAATTAGTGGCTATACATGTGACTTCTCTTTGATTAAAAAACCAATTGCCTCCATAAGCCTCAACCTTGTCCTTTGGTCCTGTTATTTTCCAGATTTGTGACAATTGTATCAAAGAGAATCTACCACTCTGCCTTTGCACTTCCTGGATACTATTTCCTTTCTGTTCCATCTTAACTCAGGCGAATACAGTGCTTTCCTTGAAGTCTCTTCACAGCAAGTTCATCCTAGTTGTTTCACAATCCTTCGGGTTTTTCTACTGTGCTACAAAATATTTAATTTGATTTGTCTAGTTATAAATATTTGCTACTTTGTATGTGTGTATTGAATTCAGCCCATATTCTCCTTGGAAAAAACAATCAATGTGTGAATCTATCACATATTTTACTGAGTGTGAACTTTATATTTATTCATATCAGATTGCAAAATCCACCTTGATTTCAAGTCTAACCTATGTTTTCCTACTTTCGCCCTTCAGCTTTCATTTCTAGAGACTGCTGGCACAAGACCTATAACTGTAGGCTATAATTGCTTTAAGCAGTGGAGAGTCATCTTGGTAGCAAAGTTTGCCTGCAAATCATAGGAGCTGAAATGAGAAGCTTGCAGCTGATGAGGCACCTTGCCGAAGGAAGGCACATCCTTTCCCCATTTCCTGAAGACAGATGAACTTTCAAGAGTTTCACAAAAGGAGGAGCTAAAAAGAAAACATTACATTTATGATATCTGTTCTTTTCCCTGTGATTTTTAATCTCCTCTATTTTATTAAGTAAAAAACAACCCTAGCTTAACAAAGAGAGGACAAAACTTTTGCTACTATGAAGTTTGACATCACTGATTTGGCTCTTGCAGGGTTAAATTTTAACCAGAGAGCTCACTTTTCAGGGAGATTCTAGGAGTTTAAGTGACAATAGGAGTTTGGACTTACTACTGGGATAGGAAGTTGGATGGCAAGGTTCAGTTCTTATGAGGGAATCTAAGAGTAAGCCAAGAGGCCAGGAGGTTAAAGGGCAGCACTCAGGCTTTCTATCAGCTCCAGAGACTCCAAGCATGCAAGCATTCAGAGGCTGGATTCCCTCATGACAATCAGAAGTATGGCCAGTAGGGACATGGAACTAAAACTGATCCTGCTTTCACCTCAGTGTAACTTGTCATCCACCCTCATTCATTTAAATGGAGGTAATAACAGAAGAATAATCCTACTACAAGTCATAGGCAAGAGGAATTAAAGAGAAAAACATAGTTTCTCAAATGTCTTTAAGCCTAATTCCCTGTATTTCAAACTGCAAGCAGAAATGTACATAAAACCAGTGCATGTTCAGAGACCTCCAACTCTATTGTATCTTTTGGCATGTCTGTGTGTAGTATGGTATATTTTGCACTAAATATAGTTTTTTTAGAGGACCTAGTTTACTAGAGCTTCTTAGAGGATATAGCTTAGAGGGCTTAGTGAAGTTCAGAGCACAACCTTTAATAAATTACAGCAATAAGATTGGAACTTAGGAAAGATGAGGAGAGCTGTTGCAACAATCATTCCACAGTAGAAAGAATGATTAATATTATAACATTTATTAATGACCCCAAGTAGCTAGGCAATATATACAGTCCTGTGTGTTGCTGTTGTTAGGATGAGAAAGGTATTCTGAGTTCCGGTTTGTTACAAAGATCATGCACAATTTTTTATTTCCCTTTTCATTGTAGCTAACAAAAACAGAGAGCATCTTTGTTCACAATTCCATGTGTTTTTCCAATTGTTGCTTTTCCCCCAGTCCTTTCCTTTTTGACAGCATTACACTACTGTTCATTTGTTTAGGCTGTTTTTATGATGAATAAAATAGCACTGTATTGCAGTCTTGCCTCCTGGTCTCCTGGTGATCACTAGTTTGCTTTCAGTCCCTTCTGTTTGTTTTCAATCACTGTGCACATATATTTTACCTTCTGACTGGTTTTGTATGTTTTGAGCAATGGCTTCTATATTTCTGCTGTTTGTTTTAGCAGAGGAATGAAGGCTTCATACCTAGATCTTAGCATTAGCATGCTTCAAGAAAATTATATGCAATCTTTCTTACAACAGCATTTTCATCACAGTTTTTAGTGCAGTCTAATTGAATATCCCCTGCACGTTTTCACACCCTGGCTTGTTTACAATAATACACATATATAACGCCTGTCCTAACCCCACCAGGAAGTCAAAATTTGAGCTCAGTATTTGTTTTCTTTATTTGGCCCTCTAAAAGTTCATCATGAAACCAATGAGCAAATGAAAAATCTTAATCTAGATGTTTTAACCATGCCTAGAGGGGCTTCTGTGCCAGAGTTTGACTGTCTTGCAAGCAGCTGCTTGTAAAAACCTATTGTACTACTGTTTCTGGTTGCATTTGCGAAGACAAAAGATTTATTCATAATCTCATATGCTATGGCATATGAGAAATGCAAGTTTGACAACAGATATTGGTAACAAGGGATTTTTTTGTTCAATTGGGTTTTTGGCAGGAAGTGATGAGGGAGACATGAAAAAAGGGAAAAATCTGTAAACACCAGATCTATATAATGAGTCCGTTAAAGCAAAATACATGAAATTTAGCTCCCTGGGTGCTGAAGCAATATATACGAGACTAGTTACTATGATTCACAAAGAGCCATCTTGCTGTTTAAGTACACTTTCAGCTACAGCAGCTGTTTTGATTCATAATCTGTGCTATAGCAAGGTTTATTTTAAAATACCAAGCAGGGGACAGGGCATTCAAACATCAATTACTTAACCGAGAGGATTCAAAACCTGAAGTGCTTGAAACTGAAATGAAACACATGGCAAATATTTTGCTTCCTGTCACACAAGGGATCCAATCCTGCAAGCTGCGTGAGTGCAAAGCTCCAGTTTGTCTGCAGTCAACAGGTGAAATTCTGACATTATTGTAATCAACCAAAATCTTTCCTTCACCTTTCACAGAACTGCTTTGACCACAGGGATGTTCTCTGAGCAGGGTAGGGTAAGGTTTCAGAGTCTTTAAGTTCTTGACATTTTAAGTTGGATTCCCTACAGGCTTGTAAATATAATGCTATTCTCTGGAGGTGCTGGAAGAATGACAAAGAACATCATACTTTCAGTCTCCTGGAAGGAGTGTTTGAGTACTCACATTTGGCTCTTGCAACTGTAATCAGAGCCAGTCCACTTAACATCAGTCCTTCTCTGAGAATTTGCATTCTTAAATTGCAGCCTATGTATGGCAGACTATGATTAAAAAAAAAAAAAAATTAATAAAACTATGTATATATATATGGACATATAGCTTCAATGCCTTTTCCAAATCATTCTATATGTCTCAGGGAGGAAAATACTGGCCAGTAACTATTAGTCTCTTGTATTTGATAAGTCAGCACAAGTCCTGTACTGCCAACCCAAGCAAATAAGTCACCAGTCATGCAACGGGCAGGATCTTTTCACCATGCCTCGGATCACTTATACGCGAGGATTGCCTGGATAAATGATTTGCAGGATGGGGCTCAGACAACACCTGGAATTGTCAAAGCCTTCAGACATACAGATGGTTGAGAGGAACTTGTATGTGGCACTCAAATTATTTTGTTAATGGTGCCATCTCCTGGTAGCAATTTGCTAATCTTTGCCCCCACAAACTTGTTAAATACTTACACTTTCTATTTTAATACCATAACACTGAAGAGAGGTAAACAAAATAACATAGATTGCTTTGTTGATTTTGTTTTTATTTTTTAACAAGGCATTTTCAAATAGAAAGCAAGCTCTTATTAAACAGTAGTGCATTTTAGAAAACAATTTGCAGGATATAGACCCAGTGTTCTTTGAAAATATTTTTTTCCTACTCAGGTTGTTTTCACTTCTTGCTTTCATAAGTATCAAATATCATAAAACCGAGTAAAGGTGGATGATACTTATAGAGGGCAGTGGATTTGCATACCAGTGCAGATCCTAAATACGCACATTTTGAGGAAAGCAATGGTGCAGTTCAGAGTGGGTTCGAGAATGTTTGACAAATGAACAAAGGAAGAGACTGATGTATGTCTAAGTCAGTAAGAAATCTGCCTTCAAATTTTGAATGGGACTATTAATGTTTGAATGCCATGTTCAGAGCCTTGGAAACAAAGTGCTGTTGGATTTGGAAATACTAAGACATCCCAGTGGCACAAGTAAAATATCCAAGCAATGGATCTAGTTATGTGATATTACACTAAAAGGAAAAATGTTTTCCTGAACTTATCCAATAATTTCTTTCACTAATACCGAAGGATTAATACCTTTGTATTGTGGTAAATTACTGTAAACTCTTTTTCTTGAGCTCTAGTCTGTTTCTGTTCTGGTTTTGCCACAGACTTTGCTGTTACTAGGAAAAAAACTGTTTACATCTCAATGCTTTTTATCGTATATTAGAAAGTTCAGAACAACACAGTATCTAACCTAACATAATACAGTTCCTGTGAATAGGTAAATTCTTAGTGATGCTGAATTTGGCTTTTACTGTACTTAGATTTGATCCTAATTCTGTAGGATAACAGGACAGCTACCTTTTCAGAAAAACACATAATCTGAATGTATGAATAAGCTTCGCGTACAAACAGGAATGGACATGGATTCTGTGTAAGGACTTCGTTGCTGTGGATTCCATTTTGATGCAATATTTGGGTTTCTTCACATTGCTATGCTTGAAAACCAGCACCAAACTTATTCTGCTCTGTATCTGAACAATGTTTTCATACCCCAAAGTTTAATCAGCCAATACCTCTGTCTTTCCCCAAGTATGCCTCTTTGACTGGAGGAAAGCAGTCTTATATTTTCATTTGCCACCTGTTTGCCTTTATTTTTCCATGCACATCCTGTTGTCATGTAGCAACTTCTCAATCTTCCCAGCTAAAGAGAAGGAGATGCAAAGGTAATCCAGTACCAAACTGGCTACTTCAGAACCACAGCTGGTTTGCCCTGACAAACGCAAAGACCCTCTAGCAGAAAGGCTTTGTTGGAAATAGGTTTTATTTAATAAGTACATAAAGGAAACCAACCATGGCCAGTTTTGGGAAAGCTCACACAAGACTCACACAGGAAGATATTCCAGAGGAAGAGACCATTTCTATTCACATATGATGCCTGATAGGCAGACAAGCTGAAGTGGTAGCAAGGGAAATAGGGAATATATTACCACATGTAGTGTGTGGACTACAACACAAGAATTTTCAAGGGAATGGAGGTCTGAATCGCAGATCTACCGGGAATGGTCAAATTATGAAATGGCCAATTATTTACTTGGAGAGCTCTACTGGTGGATAGATGTGAGCTACACGCTAAATTGCTAAATAGAGATGGCTATATAGTTGTTTGTGCAAAAAATTTAGCTGAAGATAGACTTTAAAAACACAGAGTTAGGAGGAGATTACAATCAAAATGGTGAATAACAAAGCAAACTGTCAAAGTTTTCAAAACATACTAGAGGCCAGATACTGAACAGTTTGAAAGCAAAAGAGTGGTGGGACTGAAGAGGAAGAATATCAAGAAGTATAAAGTAAGAAGGGAAAAATGCCTGAGAGCAATAATCAGCTCACATCAATTTTTAGGTAGATTTTGTATCTTGCCTTTCTTTTTGTATCCCCAAGTGTATCTCATTTCTGTTTGGCTGTGGTTTTTAACTTGTTTTTCCACTGTGCTGCTGCATTTCAGAGACAAAATTCTTAGCTCTAAAGATAAAAACATTGCATTTGGCTTCTGTGGACATAAGTAAAGCAGATTAATTTTTACTCTTGAGTACATCTTTTATTTGACTAACTCTTCTAAAGAACTTTCAGGATCTTATTTATATTGAAATCATTTAAAGATTTTTTTATGCAAACTAACCTTTTTACTTCATAGAGACTCGTTGCACAATGTTAATTATAAATTAAAGGGCTAATAATTTCAATGAGTGTATTTGACATATTTCTTACTATTGTCTCATTGACTACTGCTTTTGAACTGAAAGTGGGACATTCAGCACTCTTTCTATGCAGTCTTATTTTAAAATTTAGCTGGAACTGGCTGCCTGTCAGTAGCTTGGCAGCACTGCACTGTGAACTCTGCTGACTAGAAGCTGCCAGAAGTACTATATTGATTCCTAGCTGTTGGGTATCAGCTTCTATATTTAAAAAGAAGTTATTGCTTTGTTATGGAAATTGAAGGCAGAGGAGAACCTTATTGTTCTAAAACACAGAGTAATTAGCAGCAGCGGTGGAAACTGAAACACTGACATCAGACAGGAGGAGACTTAGTTACCTCTCCTATCATGAATTATTGTATTTTCACGTTAAAAGTGGTATAGGAAACTGGCATATTATACACTTGATATATGCCTAAGGTTTTGTAAAAACAGAGCGATCACTGATTAATTTGAGAAAACCCTCAGGACTTGTTATGCATCTCCGAATTAACTCATTTGTGCAGATATCCGGGATGGCCAGTAGGTGGCAAGGTACACAAATACACAAAGCAGCTTTTATGACTGAAAGACTGCAAATCGTATGAGAACTACTTAGCAGCAACCCTGAAAGGACTGTAAAGCAAAAGTCTTCCCTCTACTGAGAGATATTCGATAGAATTTCAGCATTTTCAGTTTTCCCTAAGTGTGATTCCTTATTGAATATTAAAGTTTAATAATAAAGTCCGCACTGAGTTGGAAATTAAGGAGTTGTTAATACATGTCTACTACAAAAAACAAAAGTATGAAAAGATAATTGGGAAAGGAGTAATATCACACAGTCTTTTATTTCACAGTTATCGTGCCAATCAGACAACACAAGGTCTGGTTTCTGGGTGGCTCTGAAAATTGGCAATACCCTGGCATTTTTGTCTTTGATCACTGGTTTGAGTTCAATCTAGGATGGTAATAGTTACCCACTTGGCTCAAAAGAGATCGCTTTGGTGGTTTCAGGCTAATGCACGATTGTCCACGTCATAAAATGATGACAGCTACTTGGCAAAGCGATTTGAAAAGGGAGGTTAAGGCTATGTCTGAACACCAAAGTTTTGTTACTTATGTGGATTTAGTTAAAGTGATATTATTGTCTAGATCTAGTCATACTTACATATGTATTTCTGTGTGAGTAGGGATTTAACCTCTATAGCTGTAAGAGACTCTTGTGCCCATATAAATATGTATTATCTAGAAGCTGTGCCAATATCATTTTACTGGTAAAAAGGCCCAGCTTAACCAACAAAAGAGTACAAATATTGAGAGAGGATTAGAGTAATAAATTAACAATTTTTTCACCCTTAAGGCTATGAATACATGAATAAGTCTGCAAAACAAATTAGAAATGGAGTATGTGGACCATGATTTTAAATATCTGTGATAGCAGAGTTATTAAGCATGAAAAATACTGCAGTATTTATAATACTAGTCCTGCATCCTCTACATTACCTAGCTTTTCCACTCTGTTGTCTCCTTCCCCAGAGCCAAGGAGGTGTTTTCTTTATAGGCTGTCTGCTACAACAGTGGGAGAGTTGGTAGCACTTCTGCCCAAAAGCTGCCCGAGTCTCCTTTCAAGCAAAAACATCTAGCAGATCTAAAGTAAATCTAGAAACAGTGGAAGTCTGTGAGATGCAAAAGCAACTGAGTGGGTGCAAGGGGCTGTGAAAGGGCAAAGGGCCCTGAGGCTTTTAAAGGATGGACAGGAATTGCCCCCTGCCCCAGGGGAGCATCCTGGAGCCTCAGCCATAGGGTGCTTCCAGGGACAGGCAAGGTCAGATTTGGCTGGAAGGCTGAGGAACAAGAGCAGAAGAAATTATAGTCCTAGTGCAGTCACTGACACCCCTTGATCAAAAGAATAAATTATGTCATGCGATCACACTTGTTTTCATATAGGGCCATGAAAGAAATGACACGTTAGTCTATTTGTGCGTGCATTCTGTATTACATTGAACGGCAAGATTAGTTTCTCAATATTCATTGAGAGGTGTTCCACATTTTGCATAAGGTTAGGAGATGCACAGGTGCAGTTCGATCTAATGTCCCGTGAAACTATATCCTACTTTGTCATAGTACTTTGTCAGTCATGTGCTAAGAGGTTTGTAGTGAACAATGTCGGAAACCCATGGATCTGCCACGGTTTGCTGTGGCAGTTATGAGGACTGTGGCTTGTGTATGAGGACTTCAAGGGCTATGCCTTTACTCAGGAGCTAGTATGTGGACACTGTGATCTCTGAGGCAACTATGGTTGTAGCTGCAGGTACATTTATCAGTAAATACGTGACAAAAAGACTTCTTTGTAAATGGATTATAATTCCCACTTCATGCACACAGTATAGCCTTTGCCTCCTACAGAATATCTCATCTAAGGATGCATGTTCTTTGGATGCATCCAAGGTGACCTGAAAAGGTGAGAATACATCACCCAGTATGCCTACCTTTTCTGGGCTTTGAGTTCCAGATTACTGCTCTCTGCTCCCAAGTCATTCATTTACTTTCTTTGTCAGTTTGCCATCTACAAATGGAGTTAAATATAGAAAGGTAATGAGGGGCTGACTGGGAATATTGTACATTCCTGCATATTTTTGAATGTTGTGTTTTCCAAGTGTCGTTAATTCCATAAGGAAACTAACATGAGTTGGGATAATGTCTGGCTGTGAAGGTACTCTTGTTTTGAGACTGCTTTTGAGGCTGATATTTTTTTAATGTGAGCTTGTTTTGAGCAAGCCAGTTTATTCATTTAAATGTATGTTACTCTGGCTGTGAAGCACAAACAGTGGTATTTGCCTCCTTTCTCACAGACAAGTGGCTAATAGTCATAAATCTTTAGAAAAAGGTCAAAGTACTGCAGATCTCAATGGTTGCAAAAAGGGGAAGAGGATTCTGGGTATCTAGCAGTTTTGCTTTGTGCTCTTTCCAATTTCTAAGTATGGATTCATCATCCCAATCCTACAAATCCTACAAATCCTATAAATTCTTTGAATTTCCTGAAATGTTGTGACCTTGAAAACCAACAGTCTGTGACATTTTTCCTTGATATTTTACTGAGAATGAGAAGCTGTATTCCAATTTCAAATATATAATACTACCTGATGATGCTTTGCTGGTTTAATAGGAACTCTTCCAACTTTCCATTAATGTATATGCATATACATACATATGCATTTTTTAGGCAAGGGAGGCTGTTTTCAGGCCACAATGAATATGAAAAAGCCTTTATCAGACTCAAAGCAGTTAATCTTGAACTGGCCCATTTTCCAGAAGGAGCTTTGATGTACAAAAGTTCCCATTAGGACAAAGGTAAAGTTGAGTTTAGCCCAGGAACGCATAAAGTGCTTCTTATTAAGAGCTCGTTATTTCCCTATGAAAGACTACAGTCATTATGTTTCTACTAGTAGATCTTATTTTGCCTATTAGAGGTTTTCCAGCCTGGGGCTGTGAGCCAAATGCCTACTCACCACTTTCTGCCATGCATATTCCTGACTGTACAAGCTTTTGAACATACTTCCTTTTGACAGAATAAGGCCTGTGGATATATACATTTTACATGAACATGAGTTTTTAACATCACCTTAATTATTGTTTTTCTTAAGATTCCTATTCTTAAAACCTGTAGTGATCATCTGCGGTGAGCACATGTAAACATCCAATGCCACAAGCAAGAGTGGCAGGGTTAGAAACCTCAGCAGTCCTTAATTACTCACTGAGGATCTTAAATCCTGTTTCAGAAGAAATCAGGAAGCCTGAGACACCTAGAAACCCTCAGAGGTTCAGGCTTGTGAGCTCCTAACTCATTTTAGCATAATGCAATGGAGGACTCCGGCCCATGATTTCTGGCAAATCTGGCTACAGTAGTTTCATACCTGCACTCTCGCCCCTGTGCCTTTTCCAAATGTCTCCCTGTGACAGAGCTGGCAGAATGGAGCAACGCAGCTCCAACTCACAATCCAGAAAATTAACTTAAAGATAAAAATTGTGCTCAGAGGCTTTTGAGTGTCAACTAGAAAAGTTGAAATGTTCTATTTTTGCTCTGTTTAAAGCCAGTAACAGACAGCTGGGGGCAGAGACAATAACATCTTAAACTGCTGCAGCTGTTTACTTGGTAAATGTGAGCCAGGTCCCTCAAGTCAATTTTTATTTTTTCTTAAGAATATGTCAGTACTCTTTCCACTTATTAAATTTAGTGACCTAACTGCTTAAAAATCAACTCATACTTCTGTATGCCTAAGTTAACAGTGGAACCAAAATGAACTACTTGCTCTTCAAAGGGTAGTTATTAAGACTTTCAGAAAAATCAGTCCCCATTAAATGTGTAAGAGGTCATCACCAGTAAGTCACTATTCATTTTGGAAGTTATATCAGAAATTATTTAAGTTATAATTGGCAAATGCAACATAAATTCATATTGGAATATAGTTTGTCTGGATAGAAATGCTTCAACGGAATCTGCCAATTTTTGTCAAGCTTTGGCAGCACACATGTGCTTGCAGATTTCGGTATTTGCCTTAAAGGCACGTTTTCATCATGCCTGTTTTCCTTGTAGCTCCCCTGGTTGGCACCCTGCCTGGCAGACTTCTGCAGCATGAGGCCTCAGGCCCTCCAGGCTCACAGCAGAGCTGCCCTAGGGTGTAGGACCTTAGTGCTTGGATGCCCAAGCAAAATATTTAAATTCATGGGACATTTCAAAATAGCAACTTTTCAGACTGAAATGAAAGTAGACTTTTCTAAAATTCTTATTTGTGAACAGCTGATGTTCAAGTAAGTAGATGTGCTCTAGTAGTAAGGCAGCAAAACAGTTTATACTTCTTATAACGCGTGCTCCCTGTTTTTCACCTAAGTAAAGCAAAGATTCAGTGAGAAGCACAGACAAATACCAGCTCACCCAGTAGACCCTGATTTCAATATTCACTTGCTCCAGTTGCTAGGAACGAGCTAAGCAAAAAGCAAATTGAAACTCTGCATGCCATTCAGGTGTCAAATTTGTCACCACTGAAAAGTACATGACCTACCAAGTCAGTTCCTCTGGTTTACATTTGATTTGGTTGAGCTCTTTACCATCTGGCACGTGCAGAGCAAACCCCAGGAATATGAGAGTGGCCACAGAAGGTGGCCAGTGCAGTATGTGGCTGGCTTCCTTTGTTGTTGGAATAAATTATAGCCTATCTTTCTGGAACAAAAAAAAAAGAAGAAAAAGAATTAGTATCTCCGGCAAAGTGGTAAATTAAGCAAAGTTTGGGTCCTGAACAGCTGAACAAGGAGAGGGCTCTGATTTATCTGCATGAAGCAGAGCTTTTCCAGGATGTCAGTATTTTGGTAGATCTATCTGAATAATACTGCACCATAATCTGCACCATAATCCATAATGATTCGACTCTGAGCTTTCTCCCTATGTCTTATGTACTGAAGTAAAGAGAATAGTACATGGGGGTTAACTTGCCTAGTGATTCACTCTTAAAATTTCCCTCGGAGTTTTCCTTTTTTCCTTTCTTCCCAATTTCACACAATGGCAAGTATCTGTTCCCATTAGTCCAGTAAGGTTTTGGCCTTTTTTTTCCAGTTTCTTAGCATTTTCCATGTCACCTCTCTGACTTCATTGCCTGGGTTAAATCCAGGTGTGTGGAAGAGGTGTTGCTTTATCCAATAACAGAAAAGAAATAACCTGTTTTGTTTAACCTCTCAAACAAAAACCAAAAAGACTATTGTTGACACAAGAAGCAGATGGTTCTTGCCTTGCCATGAGGTCAGGTTTTACAACTTTCTAATCACTGGAGAAGTGAGATTCTAGGAAGGCTTTTCAGTAGCGAGGTGCAGAGGGGAAAGAGGAGGACGGAGGAAGAAAAGGAGAAGGCAGAATATCCAACTAGTTTTGAAGAGATCTTGCTAAGCTGAGAATAAGAAGATTTGGTGTAGTATCTGAGATGATAAGGAGGCAAGGCTCACTGACAGGAATTCCCTTCTGTCCTACAGCGTGAAGGTGTGGATGGATGGTCACACGTGGCTGAGCAGCTGTGTGACAGTTTATGTGTACACATGTGCTTGATAGGCATGACATGCAGTAGCACAACTGAAAAGGAAATACCATCAAGAGATCCTCAGGTCAATATTTATGTGCAGCATAACCATTGTTGCATTTTGCTTCCATGATGCATGCACAGGAACTGTTGGCCTAATGGAAAATCTAAAGTACATGGAAACATTACTACAGAGCAGCCTACCGTTCCCTTTCCCTGAGTAAAACAGGCAAAGGAAAATCATGTAGGATGACACAATCCCAGATTTGCTTCAGTACACTTTGATGCTGATTTATCTGGAAGAGCAAGTTTCCATTTAGGCTTTGAGTTAGGAATCAGTGAATTCATCTGTCTGGCTGAACTGCAAACAGTTCAAATTTCACAGTGCAACATTTTTGAACGGCAGCAGGGAAAATTTTAATTTATTATATTGGCTAATGGCAGATTCTTTTTTTGAAAGCCAGTGAATATTTGCACAAGTTCCTTAAAGTGATGAAGCAAGCTTCAGTGCTAAAAATAACAGGCATGGGGAGAAAAAAAGTATAATATGCCCCCAGTAATAAAACAAAAGTTCTTTTGAAATCATGTTTAGTAGCCAGTCAGAAAGTATTTCAGAGTAGCAATTTATTTATACTTCTGTCTCTGCTCTGTTGGCAAACAGTTTATCAGAAGTGCTCCATGACATTAAGTAAGTTTATCAACATCAGTCTGTGTTTAGCAAACCCTTCTGCATGCTAAGCATTGTTATGGCAGAAATCAGCAGATGATGGGGTTTAGCATAACTACTCGATGTTCTTCCTTCATCAAAAGATGTGCTGGTTTTAGTTTTGTCACCCAGCTTCTTAGAGATGCCATTACAAGCTGCAAAGTAGTTTGCTTTCTCTTTTAGTCTTCTGACTAGGGTGTATGGTTGAGAACAGAGTGCCAGTATGCTATTTGACATTTTTAAGAATTTGTGTCATTCAAAATTACCTTTGCTCAAGGGCTGGTACACTAACTGTAAATAAAAACAAGCCACTAATAAAAGCCTGACTCACCTAAACTGATCAGTTTGAAAGCAGAGCTCTAAATCTCTGTTACTGGTTAACACAGATGAACGGGACAACAAAATTAAGGCACTCCTGTGAGGTCATGGCTCCTTATGAATACTTGGTATCAACGTCTGAACAAAGTCTATGTGATTCTGATAATTTTCCTCAATTTCCTTTTAGTAAAGTCAGTTAATTTGTCCTGACTCCTGAAGTTGTTAAAGAACAGAATATAATCTTTATATTCAGTGAGTCCACCACTGCACCTGAAGTAGACTTGCCTTTAAACAAGTATGCATTTTCACTGATGGAAATTTTATAATCAGCCTGAGTCTATTTTTATGTTTATTTTACATCTGATTTAAGATTAAGAATGAGGCTCAATGAAAAAGAAACAATGGCCAATGATTAGCCAAATTAAGCCTTGTAGGAAAGTCCTGACTGAAAATATAGACATTACAGCATGGCAGAAAAGTCAACACATCCAAACTCTGCTTAATCGGAGCTGTTTCAGAACATTACAAGGCTAGTGTTATCAGAGAGCTTTCTTCAGGGTCAGCTGAAGGGGAAAAGGATTTCTTGAACTGGTGTCTTTCTTTTCTGGCAGTGGGAGAAGGGGAAAAGAGGTGGGGAGGAGGAAGAAGAGATTACAAAGTAATTTTTCACAATACTTTTTAGTTTTCTATAATATTTCTGTTTGAATAAAGGTGCCTTTGCTTCATTTCTTCTACAGTACACACTATCCCTCCAGTAGAGGTGCAAAGTAAGTAAAATTCTGCTGGCTCTGGTCTTGGTATGTATGTTGCATAAACTTTCTCTGGACAAAGCTCTTCTTTGAGGAAAGAATAGATCTATCTGATGAAAAGCTCAAGATTGTAACATAAAGCCAAGTAGAAGATCAGTAGAAGTTTATCATATGTGGCTCTAATCATTGCACATTTCTGCCTCTCACCCCATGTATCTCTTCTTTTTTAACCTCACACTTCAATACCTGTACATCAACTGTTTTTTTCAGAGATGGCCTGTGGCATAGAATAATTTTCAGCTTGTCACTGAGTTACTCTGGCATGTGTTTTACAGTGCAGCCTGAACCTCTCACAGTTAAAGCTAAATGGGTCAGGTTGGAACATTAAGTAATGGTTAGAAATGAAAATTAGTATCTTTTAAGTTTTTGGGGGAAGGAGGGCAGGAACCTTGTCAGTTCAACAGAACTTGGTGGAAAAGGAGAAGCAGCACATTTCTCTAAAAAATAAATTCCCAATAATTTCACTAGTGCAAAATCAGTGTACTGAACTCTCTGCTCCCCAGTACATTTCAAAACTAACTGAACTTCTGATATAAAATCATCCGAGTAGGGTCTTAAAAAGTGTGTTTTCTAGGTACACAGGTTAGCTGGCATTTTCCTACCTACCTCTACACGGGCTTCATAATGATTAACTAATCTACTCTACCTACTTCTGATGCCATTCTAGTGATATTTTAAACAAAAAGATTAATCAAATGAACCTATTTTAACAAGACTTTTATTGAAAACATACACAAAGTCAACAAGTTATTTAGCTTCTGAATGTACATATTAGAGAATATTCATATTAGAGAAGAATATCTTAAGAAAAGGGGAAATACAACTGACATGCAGTTTACATTACTAAGGCATTTAGGCTTAAGAGCAAGTTATAGTGTGTGTGTGTCTGTGTGTATCTATATACACAAACATACACACAGGTTATCTGACTTGAAACTGTACAGTGCTATGCAATTCATTATTTTTTGCTTTTTCTATTTTTTGACACTAAATAAAGCTTTTATCCAAATGGTAGAAGTTGTTCACAGAACAGCAGTTATAATCTACTCTTCAAGAGTTTGCTTACAATTACAATACTAACGATGCACAAAAAAAACCCCAGATGTTCATGGGAAAGTTCTCTCTTACCAAAATGAGGCTCAAGTAAGAAAAACACTAGTTTGCAAAGGCACCGTGGAGACAGGTTTTAATACATTAAATACAACATGAATCATTCACAATAACGAGTTTAGTGTTTCTGGGAACTTTTGTAAATACAACACAGTTGGTCACACAAAAATGTTTCTGTTGATTTGTCTTGGCAACTCAGATACATCAACAGTGTAACAGCGTAACAGCTTTGTTCCCATCTGACAGAAAATAATGGCAGTTCTGCAAGGCAAACGTTAAACCTGACCGTATGTATTTATTAATTCCACAGTGTTTTGACAGATTATAGGGGATGCAACTTAAAGGATGCTGACACGCTCACTGAGGGCTTTCATTTCTGTTTCTTCTAGCTTGGTGTTTTCATTATGGTTAGCACTTGGACTGATAAGGTGTGCTGGATACTGCAATCCATGTTCTCCTGAATACTGTTCCCATCGGGAGTCGTCACTTTCATGGGTGATGTAACGTTCCCCCATTTTACATTCAAGTTCCCTTAAATCTAACCAGGTTTGATAGTCCTGAAACAGAATAACAGTATTAGTTTTAAATTTCCTAAAATAAATGACATTCCCTTCTACTACCAATAATATGCAAAGTGCTATTAACTCGGCAATCTAAAGGTCACGCATCCCTATTGCTCTGAAATGGAAAAATCTTACAATTAATAAATACGAAATCTGCCTGTAGAAATAAGTTTCATCTCCAGAGGACTGTTTGATAAATTAATTTTATTAAACTCTGACATAAGTATAGAACTGAGATGTTATGGGTTGTTTTGCAGAATGTATGGATAATCTACACATTTCCATAATATCTAAATGAAGCATGGGAGGTAAAACAATTCCTCGCACTAGAAGAAGCACCTTTAAATCATATATGTACATCCTAGTGATCTGTATCAGACAGTCAAGGCAGTTGCTCCATCTCAGGATAATGGTGCAGTACATGAATTCAGCTTGGGCTAGAAAAAAAATATCTGTTTTTGCAGACTTAGGCAGTTACTGGTGTGCTCAAAGAGACTAAACATCAAGGTATTTTGGACTCCTTGTTGACTATCAACAGTAAGGCTGGAAACTGGTTTGGTTCTCATGCTGTTTAGACCATGCTCTGCAGCCCCTGATTTGCCTAAAATACATCTCAAGTTTAATAATTTTGCTTATTCCCACCCAAAGCATACGTGAAACTGCAGTAATAAAGCCAACCCTAGCCCCATCCAGACTAACCTCAGCTCATAATCTTGTATCCAGTGTTCTTTTTCTCCTTCATCTTGTCTCAACCTAAGACACAACCCTGGTCACCTAGCCACAGCACCAGAAACCCACACACTGTAAATACATCCTTAGTATCTCACATCCTGGCCCACTTCTTACACAGGCATCCTCTCAGAAACTACCTCTACATCTCACCGCCCTGCACCACTGTTACCTTTCCTTAGCCCACAAGGCTGGGCTCTTCCGGAAAGAGGACTCATCTCTTCCATGGTGCTAGAGCTGCTGATGTACTGCCTCACCTTAGTTCACCTCCGCTCACTATTGCACAAGCAATAAAAGTGGATATAGAGAGGTGAAGGACTCTGCCCCATCATGTGAGACAGCCAGCATCCTTGCTGCAGACCTTAGCCCAGACCACCTCTGGTCCCCAAACGCTCAGACAAATGCATTCTGCAGTGGTTGCCAGGGAGAAGAGCAGGAAATCTGGGAGGAAGAAATCAAGGCCAGGAGAAATGTCCCTGGGGAAAGTGGGGTGCAGGGTGGGAGGTTGCAGCCCTTTTCTTCCTATACCCTCTACTTTGAGAAACAGCTGCAACTGTAAGGTACTGGAGTAGGAGCCAGCTTTCAGATTGGATAAAGATTTCTTCGGGATTGTGGATTATGCATCTGATCTGTGCCATGTCTATGCCATGATCACTTTCCTAGATGCAAATGTGGATCCCTTGGGAGATCCCGAGGGCTGATGTCCCAGCCTGGCCTCAGCCTGTTCCTGTCCCCAGGGAGGGGCTGAATGCCCTGGCCTGGGGCTGCCCCCAGCCTGCCCTGCTCCCTGACTGGGGGTGGCGGGACCAGCCCTGGCTGCTCACTGCTCTGATGCTTTTTTTAGGTCTTTGGCTTGCAGTGATTTGGCTGCTGCCAGGATAAAAAATATTACCGTATGAGAAGCAGAGGACAGTGGCTACTAGCATCTCAAACATTCCTAACATTTCAGTTTTTAGCTGAAGTTTTCAATTGAAGGTTGTTAATGTACTTTCTTGGAAAGCATACAACTTCACCAGTTCTTCTGATGACTGTAAAGTGAAAGCCGATTCATTAGTTTTAATAAGTGAATCAGGTAGAGTCCAGGCAACAAGATAATGTAAGTCAAATGACTCTAAGGGTTTTCACATACATACATATATATACACATATATATATATATATATATATAATGTTCTCAGTGGACAAAAAAGATAATATTTTTGTAATGCATTTTGCAAACAAGAGAGAGTTTAGTATTGGAATCTAGTACTTCAAAAATTAATGAGAAACTATAGATAAATTGGTGACAGAGCATGAGGTTCTCAGCATCTGAAAACATCTTCAGGTTTGTAGATTTGCTTAGATTCCGCTGTGCTTAAAGATGAAAATTTGTTATCTACTGAGAGCCTAAATGCATAGGAAAAAACATGGAATTTGTACCAATACCTGTAACCACGGGTGGCTTAAAGTTTTGTCCACACTGTAGCGCTTTCTCATTTTCACTTGCAACAAATTATTTATGAGATCAATAGCTGAAAAGAAATAATATTGGAAAATGTCAGTTTAAATATATTTGTTTAAACTAGGACATGCAAACAGAGAGACAGACATTACAGTTGTGAAGAGGACAGTTACCCCTTCTTACTCCAGCTTTTTACAAACTTCAGCCAATGCTGATGTCCCTGAAGGTACCCACGCAACCCTTCCTAATGGGATTACAACTGTTTTACTAAACAATTGCCTGCTAGCTAGTATATCATCTATCTCTCTGTGTTCATTTGTAGGCACACAGCAAAGACTGAAGATAATTCTGACTCAGTCCCTGCTCAAATGAAAAAAAATCTCACATAAGTGAAGACTACAGTGTTCCTCAGGTACCACAGTAAACATATATATATGTATATATTTCTCTGAGACTCTCAGTATCACTTCTAGATGACTGACAGCAGCACCTTCCCAGGCACTCAGTGGAAGAATCAGGTTTTGTAGGTCACTAAGTCATGCAATACTATTCTTTTGAACTGAGTATAGCTTCTACCTGCTACTCAGCAGTCTGGTATTTCATAAAGGCAAGATTCTTCACAGATTCTTTAATTTCTGTGGTTTTGAAGGAATCCATGATTCACTGAGGTTATACACGTGTGCTCCGGGGCCTAAAGGGAAAAGGCCCGTGACTCAGTGACCACTGCATGGAACTTCACCGAGTGACCCATTTGGAAAAATCTCTGAGATGAGATGTTATTGCTGAATTTTGAATATATCTACTGAAATCATTTTTAAAAATTTAAAAATAAAAAATGAGGGTACCATGAAAGGTTAAATTATACTCTAGGTGATGCTAAATGTTTGATATGTGTTCCGGGGGAAGCTTATTATAGAATAATTCACTGGCCACAAGGAATTATAGTATCATTGCAACATTCCCATTTCATCACAATATCTGTTGGCTTGTCCAAAGTATGCTGGTTTACATCTTTATTTCTTTGTTTATATCATGGTGATAGGGAAAGATGGTCTTGAAAGTAACACAGAAACACAGCACTGAGGGGAATTGGGTCTGAAACATGTCAGATGGACATTGTTGCCAGGTGGGTGTTGAAGGACCTGAGTATTTATCTTGTCTGTTTTAAATGCAGGAGATGGGATAGAATTCTTTAAACTGGTACGTCTCTGAGGTTGTATTTTGTGCAGCAATATGGAAAAGCTTTTCTTTTTCAACAGAGCCTTCCTTTCCCCGGGCTAAATTTGCCAACTAGATCTTTCTGCGTGTTTCCGCCATGGAGCAGAGCACAATGTCCAGGAAAATGGGAAAGTATATGGCAGCCTATCTGGATGTATGCAGTCAGTCCAACAGACAAACCTATTCTTAGCGATAGCAGACTATCACTAAAGTAGCCCTGACTTCCTGGTGCCGAATATTATCTTGGAAATCAAACCGATTGTGGGAATGAGATAAAAAAAAAAATCTTAGGACTTCTGACAAAGAAGGCACTGCCAGAGGCTCGGAGACATGCTTTTCCTGAAGCAGATGGTCATAATCTTACTTTTTCCATTGTGGACAGACAGATTTTTAGCTACTGTATCTTTCAGTGTAAAGTATAGCTCATGATAAATTCTCTAACTCATATTTATTTTCTCAAAATGTCTGTGAAGTGGATGTGGAATCAGAAAGAAAGTGGATAGCCAATAGGACCACTACTGACAGGTGGTCTGAAAACTCATTTGTTTTTTTCCAAAATGGTGGGGTTAATCTTTTTCCTCTATATTGGTAAGAAAAGTTATCAAATTCCAAGTTATGAGGAAGAAACAAGAAAGCCAGTCATATGCCGTGGTTCAGTTATAGAGTGACTTCTGATATAACCTGGGAAAAACGTAGCGGCCATAGTTTTTATCTGATGCTTGGAAGAGGAGAACATAGTTCTTAGCCACTGCAGTAAGACTGGGTATCAGCAAACATCAGCATCCTCTTCAACACTGTCACCTTACCCTTAAATTCAGCAGAATTACAGTAAGACTTCAGTCTATCTTTTGCTAAATAGGCCAGTGCTGAATGTGAATTTAATAGGGTTCCCATTTGTTTATCTTCACTGGTATTCAGGTGCATATGATCTTCAGAGTTAATTTTTCATCATTTACTACGAATCTCAGTTCGGCAAATAGGTCAAGAACTTGATGAAAGAATTGATGGCCTGGGGAACTGATTCCAGTCAGCCAACTGTTGAGATATAAGTGCATGTTTCCCTAGATATGCCTCTAACTGCCAAGTACCTACTGAATATTACTCCTGCCATGGAGTATTGATGACATTTATGCATCTTCTGTCCAACTCGCTGGAAGCAAATATGACTGTGAGCCTTACAAGTGATGAAATCACCCATAGCTATGCAGCCTCCCAAGTTACAACAGGATGAATACCCCTTTGCCCCTTTTTTTTCTTCAGGACAATGACATACTACATGTAATAACGCATTTCTTTGTATTCTTGGGGGAAATTGCCAATGGCTTGTTGAACAGACCAGAAAGGCATTGGTCTAGAAATTATCACAACAGAAGGTACATAGAGAAAGACAGAGAAGGAAACTAAGACAAAAGTGAAAAAGCAGCTTTACGGGATGGTTCAGATTGTCAGTGTTAAGGAAACATTTGTTCTTCACAACAGTTTACACAGTCTGCTTGTTTCACCACTAGAATATTGCTGTCTCTGTAACAATTTTTTGTGTTTGTTTTTAGTTCTTTATCTAGGGGTTTTTTTGCCAGGAAAGTTTTGAGTATCACTTGCCTCCTAGTAATAAATAAGCACAAATGCAACATGACTATTATGAAGACTTAGGGCCCAAACTATCTGATTCAATTCCATTTGCTTTAATATACAAAGTTTTCAAACGTAGGTGAAGAAAGAGATCAAACATGAGTTTCAACAGCAAAAAGCATTTGCTATTTTTTACCAGGAAATCATGTAATCCAAGAAAAGCCACTTCTCAAGCATAGGAGTTCTGAGTATCAGAAGTCAAGATGTAAGTGCTGGCATGCTGGCAAGGCAAGAAAAGGACAGTAAAGGAAAGCAGAAGCTAGGGAGCTCAGTACAGACAGGCTGAGTGCTGGAACTGAAGGATTAAAGGATTTCCTTAGGGATCTGGAATAGCCTGTTAATGAGAAAATTCTGAATTTAACTGGTGTTAAATAAACTGTAGAGGTTCACACACTGATAGGTTCTGTGGGACTATTTAAAGGACATGAGGAAAGATCCTGGTTATTCTCTGTTTCAGCTTAGGAAAAAAACTGTCCTGTCCTGATAGTGTCCTGACAGTGTCCTGAGAGCCACTATCTAACACAGTTTGGTCTGGCTACAGTTCATATAAGATGTAAAACCAGTAACATTCATGTTGACTCAATTTCTGAATTAAAAAAAAACAACACCCATATAGTTAATAGTTTGATGATTACATTTTGAGTCGTACTGTTTAAGAACACTGGAAATAAAAATTTGGAAGGTATTAACATTTAGTTTAGACATAAAACTTCAGTGTGATTCATGGAATGAAACTGGGGCATGAACTATCAGGAAATTAAATTTTCTGTCTAGGAAGATAGAGCAGTTTTGAGAAAAGGGTAGCAACTACACTGTATTTTAAAGTAAATTTTATGAATTTTCACTAGAGACTGATTATTGTTTTAAAACTAGGTTTTAAAGTAATCCTTGTCAGACATTTATAAAGTTTGACAATATTCCTCTGTAAAATCAATAATTCAATAAATGTAGAATGTTAAGAAAGACCTATGGCCTGCACATTATCCATGGGAATCCAACAGGTTTTCACCAAGGAAGCAACCTGAATGAAAGTTCTGAGAGGGTTATGGTACTGCTTTTTTTAACACTTCTGTGGGGCCCTGTTTACTTCCCGTGATTTAAGGATAACATAAGTAGCCAGCTGAGGGATTATCAAATTCCAGGAGCTGGAGACTTTGTTAAAGGTGATAAACTAGCCAGCTACGCTAGTAGCATGACTGCTGGTCATCTAGACAGGTGATCATTCAGCAGAATCCCCAATGGAAGGATTCAAATGCAACTTTAAAAAGCTGTATGTCCCCTTGACTTTAGGAAAGATTGCTCTTTAGTTGTATTTTACTGGAAAGAACCTCTGAAGTCAGGAGGTTCATGTTTCTAAACTGCTTATGGCAGTTTATTAGTATGGCAAATAATAAATTGTAGTAAAGACACCAACAATTTTCACTCTAAGTATCAAATTAACAATATAGGAATGACTGCTTTAACTCAATTAGGATGTGACCCATACATTAATGCAAAAGCTTATCAAATTTCTGAAAACCCTATTAGGAACCTACCATTCATTTAGTCCCACCATGTAGACTTTAGCTTTTCACAGAAGTTATAAAAAATAAATCACCTTAAGAATATCAAGAAAAGCAGTCCTAAGTTAACAATAAATTTATACTTGGTCCAGAATTTTTAAAGTACACCCATAATATTAGCTACTCTTACAGCCATCACTTTTAAAAATTTAAGCTGCAGACATTAATGTAAAACTAAGGACTTCCTAGGCCCTGGACTCTTCTGAGTAAAGTTCTGTTGATTAGTGGTATAATTTTTTCATCCACACAAACCCTTTCCCTATTGCTGGTCAATACACTTTTGTTGACAAATGCTGTAGTATAAATGCGGGGGGGGGGTGGCAAAAAATAATCTTCAGCTGGCAGAGTTTATTATTTTCAGGGACATGGATTCAAAAAATCCTTGGCAATTATAAGCTGCACCTCTACAAGAGAGGTTTTCTAATACTAATCTATCCTAGCAAACGTGTAAGTAGAGCTAAGACCTCAGTTTAAACAGCCAGTTAAACATTTACTGAGGTAGAGAGCATCTTTGAGCTGTAACATGCATTTGGCCTCCTCCTGCTTAATGCTCATTCATGTGACTTGGTCATTAATATGTGAAACAGAGTTTCTACTCACATTATGCTGAAACAAGTCTATATTAACACTGACTTGAAGGCAGCTGTGCTATTTATTTCTGACTCAAAAGCAGTGTAACAGGCACACCATGATCAAATTTAATGCATAGAAGAAATTGCATTGTTTGTTCCCAAATTACTTAATAATACAAAGTAATGTGATGCACCTATGTGTGCACATCACATAGCTCACCAGGCTAGTAGTAATAGCTCTGTTGGTAGCTGATGGAAAAAAAAAAAGTGAATACAATGATTTATGAAAATTCTACAACAGAACAAAACAGGAAAAAAAAAGTGAATACAATGATTTATGAAAATTCTACAACAAAACCATGAATAATCTAAAGTTTGATACAGCACATTTTACGACCACGCAGTTCAAAAGCACAGCCACCACAGTGAAGCCACACTAGGTAAAATACACTAACAGGCAGAAGGAAAAAGTCTTTCAGGGAGTTCTGTCTTTCTATTTTGCAGTATTTATTTTTTGTAACCTGTAGCCAAGTCAAAATAAATCTTCTGAGATGATGCAGATTTGGTGGACTGGAAGGTCAAAGTTGGAAATGAACAGTAATGCTGTTGTAAATGGGCTCCATGTTTGACAGATGTGAAATTTAAAGCTATAAAATAGGAAATAATTCTGCAAGCAGATGCCTGTGTATGACTGTCTAGCAAAATTCCCCAATGAAGTCTGAATCAAGGTCAAATTGTCATACAGGAATTCAGTGAATTGCTTTAAGCAATCTTGTCTAGCGGGAGATGTCCCTGCCCGTAGCAGGGGGGGTGGAACTAGATGATGTTTAAGGTCCCTTCCAACCCAAACCATTCTACGATTCTATGAAATAATTTTTATTTGCAATGTTGAGTAAACAACTTCATACAGTCTTTAAATAATCTGTGTTTCCCCCACAAATGCTTCAGTGATTGATAGCATCAATTATCATGGCACTGTTCAGAACTGTGATCCAGATTAGATGTGTTAGGACACTGGGTACAGATGTGCATTTTAACCATGTGTCCCGGTTCGAAGTAAAACCGAACCAATTTTCTGTTCTGTAACTTTACATCCTAGCTAGGCCTCCTCTAACTCTCTGAAATTAACGGCATATTGTGGAGAAAACTGCTCGTTCTCAGAGTGATAAGACCAATGTTTGTGCTCCATGCCAAGGAATGATATGCAGGGAGGCCCTTGCTTATACTTATTGCTATAACAACCAAGGTCAGCCAATTTCGTTATTTGCCCCCTTAGAGGGTCGGAAACGGAAAAAATGTAGAGGGGTCACATCGGTGGGGAGGAGTGGACAGGACAGGTGACCCAAACCTGACCAACTGGGGTATTCCATCCCATCTGCCCCATGCTCAGTATAAAAGCTGAGGGATCAAAGGGTCAGCCCCCTTCCTGCGATGGCCGACATCCAGAGAGGACTCTGTCTGTTCATCTGCCTTTGATCCCGATCCGTGTGTTCCTGACTCCAGAGCTGTAATCCAGTTCCCATTCGTCACTGAGTCCAGTCTGGGACTTCCCCAGTGCCTGCCGGTGACGTGACTGTCATCCTGGGAGCTTGATACGGTTTTGTATATATTGTATCTATTTCATTATTTTCGTCTTTATTTTTATTTTAATATTAATTCTTCATTAAAGTAGTTTAGTTCATTCTAAACTTCTGAATCTCCTTATCTCTTTCTCCTCCTCTCTCCTCTTTTAGGGGGGGGGGAGGGGGGGGAAGGGCCATCTGCCGGTCCGGTTTTGGTAAATTCAGCCAAAACCGCAACACCATGCTATATGGTCATTGGTAAAACGAACTGGACGGGGCCAGTAGGTTTACAGGGCCCCTGCACCTGCCCTCTTTTTGACCTGCGCAGGAGTGTGGACCAAGAGTAGCTGGCATGAGAAAACCGTTCCTTTATCTCCCCTAGCTAATCCGGAGTTTGAGTTCAATTTTGAGCTCTAAAAGTCAGCATTATCAAGTAATACTTGGACAGATATCCAGACTCCAACTCCCTGTGTTAAAGACAACGGATCTGTTCAGATGTTTTCAGGTTTTTGTTTAGCACAATAGAGTGGGTCATCAGCTAGGAATTAAACATATATAATAAAATCAGAACATATAAGCAGATTTAAATTTAGTAGTTTGTTTAAGTGTGTTCTTTCCCACCATTCTGCATGCTTGCAGCCTGATATCCATCAACTCTTAATGAAGGCTGTGATTCTATAAAAGGAGAGATAACACCCCAGCAGGTGAGTTTTCTGTAGGTGCTCTACTGAATCTTCACCTCTGAATGTAGAAATTGATCTTCTGTCTACCACAGTAGAAACTTGTGGGAGACAATTTCTTGCAGCCTCTTCTGTGTTGATTACTGTTTGCTTATCTCTAGCGCCAGATAAAGCATTGCTGCCAACAGATTCTGTCAGCTTACATATCAGAAGTGTGTGGAGGTTCAGGAGGACTTCAGTGTGTAATTGTGCAGATTTATAGCTGCTTTTTTTTTTTCCCCCCAACAGATCTCATCAAACTTCATCTGCCACTGAGATAAAACAACAGACAATGCTCTCAAAGCATTTTTCAGCTGAGAATCTCTCATGGCTATCATATATATTATAATGAGCAGTAGGCTCACTTCTCTAAGGCACCATTAACACGTAAGTTAAACATGTTACCTGAAATCTAAAAAACTGCACAGTAAATAAAAAAACTTCGGGCACAAGTTGGAACATAGGAGGTTCCACTCGAATATGAGGAAGAATTTCTTCACGGTGAGGGTGACAGAGCCCTGGAACAGGCTGCCCAGGGAGGTTGTGGAGTCCCCTTCTTTGGAGATTTTCAAGACCCGCCTGGATGCAGTCCTGAATAGCATTCTCTAAGCAATCCTGCTTCAGCAGGGGAGTTGGACTAGATGATCTATATGGTCCCTTCCAACTCTAAAAAAAATTCAGTGAAATTCAGTGAAATAATGGAAACTGTAAATGCCAATATTTTAATTAAATTTGGTATATACCAAGGTTCAGAAAAAAGATAAGAATCTGATGTTTACGTTGTTTCCTTTAAGACTTATGAAGCAATCTTGCAAAAGGTTAAGGACATAATGATTTAAAAAAAAAAAAAAAAAAACAGAGAAAATCAAGCTGCCTGAAAAATCTTTGTTATGTACAAGAAATGTTGGTGAAACCAGAACTGACATTTTTGTTAAACGACCTACCTAGTTGTTTTCAGAGACATCTTTAATAGAATTGATTTACCTTCTTTAAAGATGTTCATAGTGAACTATTTACATTATTCTTTTACTATCAAAAAAATCTTTGACATCGTCGACCAAAATCCTAGTTTCAAAAGTCTCATTGGTTATCTCCAAGCCTTCCCCCACCTGTGGAAACCCTATTCTATGACACTTTCTCACACTGTTCTTGAAACCTCATCTGCTTGGAATTGTTCAGTATCTTTTTTATCTTCTCCACAGAAAGACTATCAGGGTACAGCATCCTACTGAATGAAACTAAAGTATTGGCACAAGTAGAATGAGAAAAAGACTGTAGACATATTAGAGCTGAATGAAGAGGTACAGAAGTAAATATAAGCCACACCAGTTTCAGCACCTGAGGTTCCCCACAGATTTGACAGCAACCCAATCTGTAGGTGGCTACGTGCCTCCTTCAACACCTTCTGGAGAGATCCCACGCTACAGGATTACGCCATATGCAGACTATACGTGCTCTGCAGGAAATGTCTAAACCAGCTGATAGCACAAAACAGAGACTTTACATTATGGTACCTTGAAATTTCAGATTTATTTTTTTTTTCCACTGGTATATACAGGGAAAAAAAAAAGAGCAAAATACAACTACTCTTTTTTTTGGCATTTATATAATAGCAGCCACAAACAGATATTACCTTCATGAGAAATTTCTTTCCAAGGATTAGGTGGATACATGAAAGCAGCATTCTGGATTTGGTCATGTATGTCTTCATCTTCATTGAATGGAAAGGTACCACTGAGGCTCACATAAATGATGACACCCACAGACCACATATCCAGAGACCTGTTGTAGCCTTTGTTTCTCAGCACTTCTGGAGCAAGGTAGGCTGGTGTTCCTACAACTGAACGCCTAAATGATTTCTCTCCAATGATTCGGGCAAAACCAAAATCACAAAGTTTTACCTGTTTGAAGAAAAGTGCTATTGTAAGACAGACATTTTTATTATCAAACGCATACTTGAGGAACTTTTAGCATGGTTTAGTTGCAAGATACATCTCCTACTGTTTCTTCAAGGATACTTTTTGCTAAACTCCTCTTTGAGAGGAATAAATACCCTTATTCTACCGAGACGTTAGACCAGACTACCAGTCCATTGCATCTCCTCTATTCCTTCAGTGCATGAATAAACCATGGTAAAACCAATAACACAGGACACTTTAGAATACAAGAAATGCAGTTTTGGATGGGCCTTAACAGCTCAGGCTCCTGGTGAAAGTAGTAATACAAAGTAATACTAATTCATTCATAGTATAAAGACACGGCAAACAGAAAAAATCTTTTACCTCTAGCTTTTTCCTAAATTAAGCAAGTTGACAAAATTTAGTTCTTGAACTTCCACTTTCATTTTATTGTGGACCTAGTTACACTCCGCCTCTCCGCAAACTTCCTTGTCTGATTTCGTCAGAGGGACAGATTTAGCTGCTTAAAAATTCTCACTTGAAACTTGAGTATAGATCCTTCCATTCAATTACTTATAACTGGTATTATTTAGAAATTACCAATAGTGCTCTTTTTGAATATGGGCAGTTGAAGGAGATTATAGTTGAACTCAACAGACCGAAGGTAACAGGAGCTGATACAAAATGCCTTTTAATGAGAAATACAACAATGACCCATAAAGTATATTTAAACAAACTGCAATCTACCTGGCATTTAAATGCATAAAATTAAAGAGGATCTTGAACGATCTCTACCCTAACTTTCAGAAAAATAACTGTATTTCCGGTGATTGCTTGCAAATTGTCATTTATCTGGATCAAATCAATCAGATAAGTAATTTGTGCTTTACCAGTGAGCAAATAAGGAATAAGCACACAAGCAGTTATGTCACACTTAAAACTCTAGTTGAATATTTTAGGCAAGGATTTTCAAACATGTTTTCTTTCAAAAGTTTTTGATTAAGTGATCCATTTTTTCATATCTAAAATTTCTGTGTAGTTCCTGGAGGAGATACAGAGAGGTCGCTAGTCACTTTTTTGTTTGTTCATAAAATAATGACTGCTAACATTTATTAATTTGAACAATTTATCTTAAGAAAGGGCATTTTCTACTTGCCTGTGGGAAAGGATCAGCTGATGCCAGTAACACATTTTCTGGTTTGAGGTCACAATGAACAATATTTTTGAAATGAAGATGTCTTAAAGCAACAAGGATCTGTGAAGAAAGAAATCAGAAAGAAATTAAGTTTTGAATGTTGTAATTTTTTTTTTGGTTTTATATTGTTCAGACAGTATCAGTGATCAGAGAATCAAGGACCGGTGTAGAGCGAAACAATCCAACAAGAATGAACTTTTTACAACAATGTCTACAACGCTGGGCTGGGGTGGGGGGCAAAAATGTCAGCTATTATTTGCTGTGCCTCAAGTCTTCTTGGTGTTTTACTGTATGAAATATGATTTTTCCCTCTCCAAAGACTTCATATTCTGAACATTTTTTCAAAAACTGGGTCCTAAGTACCTGGGGTTTTGGGGGGTTTTTTTTTTGGTGAAAACTTTGGATGCAGGAACATTTCCAAAATGACCTTCTAGATTTAAATTCACTCAAAAAAAAAATATCACAGAAATATTAGTGACCCATTTTAAACATTTCCTTGAGGAGAGAAAGAATAAGGAGCCTTGCATGTATTTTTATTCCATTCCACACCCAAGAACATGGCAACGGAGTGTAACAGAACTTTTTATCCTATTCCTATGGCTTTAACTCCTTTCCTTGTGTCTGGTGAGGGGCTGGCAGAATTTCCCACCGAGCGCTAGAGCAGGGAGTGTCGAGGAGGCTGAATGAATCTGAGAAGGCAAGAAACCAAATTCTGGAGCTGGTGGCACTTTCACCCATGAAAGCCTGAAAACTAGGGAACCTACTACAGTCTACCCTGAATAATAAACTTCCACCCTAACACAGTTGTTCTTGCTCCTTTCTTTTTTCTGACTGCTGAAACACAGACTACTCTGACTCTGAGGCAGCTCACTACTCAATTGTGTATCTAAATTTAAATCAGTATTATGGGCGGCCACAGAAGCAATATGATAATACGACAACAGGAAGAACAAAAAAAACCCCAACCCAGATCACATTGTTAACAGAATTCATACAGGAAACCAAACTAATTTAATCAGAGGCAGTGCTAAGATCCAATCTCAGCACAGAAAATATGCACAAAAGTGCATAGTACGAACTGCAATGGTTAGGTATGGGGCAGTTCAAGAGGCTCAAATTTCCTCGTGTAGGTCTTCAACAGTTTGCTGTCAGTGCTTTGCATCCCTTTCCTGTGCTTAACTCTCCTACGAGAAACTGCAGCTTGATGGCCCTTCCATCCAGCAGCCAGACAGCTGTACATGTGTCTAGTTCTAGGTCATCTTAATGGTTTACTGCCTATCAGATAATGTTGACAAAGCTGTCTGTACCCTCCCTGATATTACAATTCAGGCTTTCATAAAACAGACAAATTATGCCAAAAGCAAAACATAAGAAACAGTGATAATAATTGACCTCAAATCTCCTTCTAGGTCTATAATTAATATCTTACCTGAGTAATTAAAAACTTTGTTATTCTCTCTGGCAACCTGCCCTTTTCACTTGATAAGATCATCTCCAGCATGTCTCCATGGAGTTTTTCCATAACAACAAACACTCTTTCCGGTGTCTCAAACATGCACTCCAGATTTACAACTCCAGGATGATGAAGATTCTATTAAAGATAAATACAGCACTTGAATAACGTTGATTTCCCAACATGATTAGTAGGTTTTGTCATTATATAGCCAATCTTCACCCCGTCCTAAACCAGACATTTCACTCTTTCATAATTTAAGCTGTGTGCTTAATCTGTAGACAACAGGCATGAAATTTCTATGGACAGTATAGGAGAATGGATGAACTTCAAATGATTTTAATAAGCACACATTTTTCTTATTGTGCCTGGTGGTCAAAACTGCAGAAACTGTAACTCCTAACATTACAATCCAAACACATTTGGTCTTGGCTGTTTATGCAGATTCAGCAGCAAAAATACTAGTATTTTTTTGCAAAATATTAGTGATTATCAATTAAAATAATTATCCTATTACCTGGTATTTATAGTAATGTATAAATGGAGTTAATATAGCAAAAGGAATAGAAAAATACCTGTAAAATTGCAACTTCGTTACGAAGTTGACTTTCCTGTTTAGTTGGAAACCTTAGCTTGTCAATTATTTTAATGGCAACATCTCTTCCTGTTTTACGATGTTTTCCTGCATTAATAAATGAAAAGACTTCTATCAATTAACATGAATAATTCTGAAAAATGTTCCACTTTTACTGGATTGTACAAATGACCACAACCAAGTAATTCTCAGAGCAGGTCTGCAGCAAATTAAGTCACGTAAGTCATTAAAAGTTTTCTGTTGTTTCCCTTCTTCCTACTCTTTGACAAGAGAACTTTTCTCATTATCATCTGACAAAGCTCTGTAAATATGTAAGAAACACATGAGAAACTCATCTCTGCATTTCAAGAATATGGATGCAAGTATATATATATAAGTGTGTGTGTGTGTTTGCTCATATACTTAAGCTGTATTGTCTGCAATTGGCAGGTTGTAGGCTTAGTCCTTCGATAGCAGTTCCAGACTAGCAAATAACAAAATAGGTGATTGCCTTTAGGCATGTGAGTGCATGTCCTAGGTTTATCAGACTCACAGAGATACTTCAGTGAGAAATTTGTAGTTAGTTCTCACTTCACACTGTCTCAAACAACAGCTGTACCCAAATACACCCCCAAAAACTGCTGAAAAAAGGAGGGAAAAGAGGAAAAAATATTAAGAAAATAAAACCCAAAGAAACAATTATAACAAACTTCTGAAAAACAAAGGAAAAAAGCTCACAAAAACATGCTAAGAAAAACAGCAGGAAGAAGAACGTATACAGTTTTTTCTTCTTTAATTATAGTTGTCAAAAAGAACAGTTTTCTGCACTTCAGGGCTTTCTTTACCAGAACTTACAGAGAATATGAAGCTATTAATATACACTGACCCACTACTGGATAGAAAACTTCAAATTAAAAAGTGACTTTGTCAACAAAATGCAGTTATATTGTTTAATGAATACTGCTTATATAAACCAATGGGCAGCTAATTTCTGTAACGAAACATTTCAGAGTCCAAATACCTTTACAATTCAAGACATTTTCCATCTAAAGCATAAGTGTACAGCACACCAAAGCCTTACCTCCATAAACAATTCCAAACTGTCCTGATCCCAACACCTCATCTGGGAAGATTTGGTATACAGTGCTAATATCCTGTTTACATAAACATAACAAATATTAAGCCTTGAGATTGGAAACAAAATGTTTATTTCATTTGCTTTTTCTAATGGGAAGTAGCACACATTTACTATAGTACATTTCAAAATATATTATTGCCCAAAACATTCATGCAAGTTTTCTTAAAAGCCACGTTAACGGCAGTTGCTCTAAAAGCTGCTGCATCTTCAATAGGTTTCAGCTGCTGCCACTTTCCAGGCAAGGACCCCCCCGCGCACAACATTACACTGTGAAATTTGAAAATGAAAGTAGGTATGGAAATAAAGAGGGTCCTGTTAGCAACGTCCTACCCAGACCCCAGGATCCCAGATCTAGGAATTGCTGCCAGTTTTAATGAAAAGGGAGAAATTACAAATTTAAAATATTCTTGCAAAAGTTCCTATGTCAGCTCACGTCAGCCACGGAAATGCAAGTGGTTTCTTAGTTTATAGAAAGCTTTGTGAAAATCAGCAGTTCTGGGCTTTGGCTATTTGTGTTTGTCCACTGAAAGTAGTAAAATATTCCATCCGTGCCAGAGAGGGAGTATCACATCTCACTATTTCTTAGTGCCTAAAGACAGGCTAAAGCACAAGCTGTTAGCAGATTCATTTGGGAGACTCAAACAAACCTCAAATCTTGGAGCTCTGTTTCATTTTCCTGATATTTAACCAGCAGCAAATACAATGAAGAGTAAAAGAATGCCAAGGAGTTGATAATAAAGGCTGTCTTGCTTTTTCTTAGGAAACAAATGGACACATCCTTCCCTAGTATTTTTCTGGCAAATACCAGAGCTGCCCCAAAGCTGTACAGGGCTGCAGGCAGCCCTGTTTATTTCCTCTGCCCCGAGACAAAAAAAATCAGCAATGTGACTGTTCACCTTGACCGCATGTCCTGTGTCTAACAGTCCTAGGTGAAAGAAACCCAGAATTGTTTAGGTATGTGCAACAACACGTGTAACTCTTCCTTCGGATAGAGCTTCATCTTTGTACAAGAGAGAATACCTGATCTCTCAGTGACGACAGGAAACAGTATATTTACCAAGAATTGTGATTAGCTTTACAAAATTCAGCTGACAGAAATCCCATGAACTAATAACTCCTACAGCTCGCTTTTCCTTTTGGTAATTAACAGCCTGCAAGGATACATAGTTAGATTCTGTGTTAAAAGAAATTACCCATATGTAATTCTTGAGTCTCAAGACAAGGTGCCATGAAGATGATTTTTCTCAGAAGTTAGAAAAACTAATTGTTTGTTAATTTCTACAAAGTAAGTGAAAAATGGCTGATGGGAACTCCTCTCAAACATTCCTCTTTGCAAAATAGATCAATGACTTCGCAAGCTTAATCATAGCATGTCTAGCACCAGCATCCAGAGAACACTCACCACATTTTCTTGAACTTGGCAGTTTGACACAGAAATACTGATGGATATATCCCCTGGGGAAGAAAGTAAAATATACTTTAGATTGCTGTGCTTTTAGTTCAAACATGTGGTAATAGGAAATGACATTTACATTACATCAATATCTACTGACAGCTCTAGAAATTGAACCAATTAGGTCAGTTTGTTCATCTAACAGCCAAATTAAAATTACACCAGGCCACAAATATGTGACTTGAACAAGTTTTGCAGAGTATAGTAAAGAACAATTATAGATTTCATTTTAATTTTTAATAGAGGAATCTCATAATTCCCATTTTTAAATTTATTATTGCTTTTTGTGCATTCTTTTTTAGGGCTTTACGGCTCACGCAAATAACTGCAACTAGGGTAAACTGTTTTTATTCAGTGGATTTAATATTTTTTTTTTATAGTGTTATCTACAGTGTATTTGATGCTATTCACATCAATACACATTAAAGTTCATATGTGTACTGTTAAAAGTAATACACATTTCAACTGGCTTAAGAGACATTATTAAAACACATAATGGAAATAAAAACTGGCACTTGTGGTGCTTTAATACAACAAATATCAACAACCTCTGCAAATTCAGAGCTTAGGATGTTACCATAAGCATTTTGAACTGTAAATCTATTGAGAGGTTCAATAAAACTTGCAAATATGCCTACTGCTAAGTGTATCACACAAAGACGTCATTTTCAGGAGGAAAGAATGGCTATTTGGAGCACCGCCACTTCTGTCTCCTACCTCTGCCTAGGATTTCTTAATATGGATTTCAGCCTCATCAGAACCAGTGTTCTCTACTATAAAGCCTGTATTACACTTTGAAGACACTCATTACTGCCCATCAGCACCTTTCCTAGTTGCTTAAGTAGCACGAGTAACTTCTGCCCCGTGTGACTTACTCCCTTGTCCTTTCCTTAGGAATAGACTAGTTTTGGAATGGAATGTTTTAGTTACATAGAGGCTTTTTATCATCGCCAATTTGTTTTCAAATGTATGTGTTGCTTTGTGTTTATGTGAAAAAAGGCATGGGCAAAGACTTTGAGCAGAAGACAGAAGGTTGCTGTCATCCTTAGTCCCCACAGGAGTTTTTTCTAAAGGTCTCAGATGACCTTAATTTTCGCATAAAACCCCAGAGATAACTACTAAATTGTAAAGAAAATTTTCAAACTTCCCAAGAGAGGACAGCTGTCGTTCCGAGTCCAGCATTTTAGGTGATTTGTTTAGCTATGCTGGGCTCAAACCACAGGCACTAGGCAACTAGCCTGATTGAAATGACATCCAGAATTTGAGAATATTTTATGCAGGAACCCAGTCGAGAAAGCAAAGGACAGAGCTGATCTAATCTGATATGTGGGCTGTCGTGCCCGGAGATGCAATGCCAGAGCCTGTTGTATCACTTGTTTTCTGAAGGGCTTGTGGTCTTACTAGCATTTTGTGCTGCATTAATAGCATCCAGATGTCAAGCGCTAAAGCGGGTGTATATTACAACAAAAGGTCTAATCCAAATCGTGTAGACACACACAAATTTGCTTTACGCTAATTAGGTTGAGTATAAGTAGCGGAGCAATCACAGCACCACATGCCTAGTAGTGGGAGATTGTTTGCTCTGTGCTTTGTTATCAGTACCTGAGCTAGGTTTAAATGAATTTCATGTTTGGTTTACATAAACTGTCATCTTTGCTAGAGAATTACCCAAAGGTATGTAAATTGGAGGCAAAGATATATTCAGTCCTTTTGGTCCTGGGTAACATCCATGTCTTGTTGTGCTTAGGACAACTGTTCTTCACACTTGAGCTCACTTCATCTCAGCATGGGACAATGTTTGCAGCAGTTGTACAGCCAAATGTAATGAAAGGGAGCATATCATTTATGCTGCAGTGACCTAAAGAGTGAAGAGCCCCTCCTGCAGATAGCTAGAAATGTAAATTACAGTCGCGACGGGAAAAATCTATCAATTCCCAACTGGAGCTCAGAAAACTTCATGCCTCTGCACAAGGAGGCTATTACTCATGTCAGCAACACAAATGTGGATGAGATGCCTTACAAATAGAAGAACTATTTGCTCACTAACAAATCTGCATCTTGTATATTAATACAGATTTCCTAGTGTAAACTGGAAACACATCGATCAGAAACCGTGGCATTTAAAATAATATGCAGACAGATGATAAGCCATAACAGAACAGCCTTTACTAGCTGTGCAATACTTCCTTTCAACGTGTGCAGAAGACTGAGCAATATCATTTGTGATATGACTCTACTTATCTGAAATGGAGGAAATGAATAAACTTACTGTGTAGGCTGGGTCCTGACCCAGTCGATGCCCCTTTAGGGATGACGGGCATCAGGGCGTGCTGTATTGCCATCTCCCACATTCGTGCCACGTCGATGCCAGTACCACTGGTGATAACATTGTTATTTAGTGGAACGCTTGAGAGGATTTCTATGTTTTCTCCAACATAATAGACTATATTTGCTGTGCTTATTTCAAAACAATGAGGATTGGCTCCTTGAGGCAGTAAAGTGAAAGTTTTTGCAGGTTCCAGAGACAAAATTTCAGACAATGGGATCTCCTAAAATGAAAAAAATGTATCATTTTATAGTTTGATAATCTTTACACAGAAAACTAAAGCAAGAATTTTATTTAACTAATTTATGATATTAGCTGTTGCCTTTGATCACACGCTTCTTGTACAAACAAGAAGGGTCTTGCAACCTGAAACTCCAAGACACAAAGTTTGTTGACTGTAAAATACTAAATTCAACAGAAATTCACTAGAAAATTAAACCCTGTTGACTCCTCATTTAATAAAATTTATTTGAAATAAATTATTTGCAGAATAAATCTATTCAACATGAAGATTCCAAATCCACCTTTCACATAGGTGTAAACTTGAGGTGTAAACACATAGGTGTTTCATCTTGAGTAACACTTACGGCACATTACACTAACATGTTTCCCTGAGAGGAAGCTACGTGAACAAAATACTTTCCATTATTAAAACTTATTGCAGTAATGCCTAAGAAGTTTAACTGCCTCAGGTGAATGGATATGAGCATTAAAATAATATTTTACAATCAAAATCACAAGATAAGGTCCAAAGGACAGAATTAAAATAATATATACAATACCTAATTGTTTGGAAAGACTCTGTATTATGAATAACAATGTCAGAAGAGTTTCCTGCCAGAATTTGTCACTGGTACAGAATTGCCCCTGTATAAAAACCTTCAATTTCCACAACATGTATTTTACCAGTCCTTGTTAGCTGACACCTTTCTGATCTGAGACTTGTTTGTGAAAGACAAAACACAAATATGCAGCTTAAATAATGAAAACAAACATAGATCATCTAAAGTTATACTACTAGTGTACTTTTAGCAATTATCTATTAATCCAGCAATTCAGTCACCATATTCTGCAGGTACAAAAGGAGATTGAAAAATATTCCTTACTTTGTAATATTTGCTTCCAGTATCATTTTGAAAAAGTGTGATGCATTTGCTGTCCAGTCTCCAGTAGTGTCGTTTCCTCTGCAATGAAAAACAAGGGGAAAATCCTTCTTGCATTTTTCAAGTAAATTAATGAAATGTTCGTTTATCAAAAGCATCACTTCCAAAATGTTTCATTAAGTTTGAAAAGATGAATTGTGAATGGTAAGGATTCATTTGCTATTACGTTATTTTTATGAGGACTTTATATTTAAATTTAGGATTTATAGGGCCATCCTCTGTTGTTTCGGTAGCTCTGTTCAAATCATTCACATTTTAAAAATTTAAAATGTCCCTTTGATCCCTTTGATGCATTACATTCAGCACAATTTGCTACAGGTGTGCTGCTAAACCAATAAAACTTTCCTTTTGTATCAGTTATAACACTCCAGCTCACTTTAGAAGGTCACATACTGAAGTCGTTACTCCTGTTCTAGCAGCTCGGAATGAAAATAACTTTTTTCTACGCTAAATCTATTTCACAAAACTCTCAATTCATCCTATCAGTAAGACATCTAGGAGACCACAGCTGGAAAGTAAAGCTACTCTCCAGAACCCCTAAGGTGCTAATATTATTTTTCACTTCCTTCAGCATGTCTTCACATTTGGCTGCCTATGATAATGCAACTGACACATTCAGGTATTATTTGTGTGTTTCAATTGTCTCCTGTTTCTTACAAGCAGTGCCAGCCCTCAGTTATGACATGAGTCAGGACTTCAGGAACCACAGGTACTGCAAAAAATGCCTTACATGAGTGACTGTAAATTCTCAAAGTATTGTTAGGATTTGATTCTGTACTATCATATAGTATGTACAGTAAGACGTCTTCCTTTACATTTCTTACCAGTGTGTCCTTGCTTGTATAGTGAACCATCCAACCCTCCTTCATTACTGTGCTACTTCTCCTTTTTGTGTGCTTCACCGATTGTACCACTCTCATTAATGGAATATTGTTGCTGGTTGAAGGGCTTAAGAATAAATCAATAAAGGCTTTTAAAAAGAAGATAACTTTGGACAAAAAGAAAAAAAAATCTTTTAAATCAGAATATATATCCAATATCCACATTTGTATTTATCATCAGACCTGGACACTATTTTGTTTTGTCATTCCAAGTATCTCGAGGTTACAAAGACAGAAAATTGTAATGCTACACCAAGAGAATGTCAGAAACCTTCTGAAGGCTTACACACACACACACACACACTCCCAAAAATATTCCTAAGGATGAGCTAAGAAGATGGGCAAATGACTAAGGCCTCAACTAGGGTGTGGAAGCCATAGCTCAAGCTGGTGCTACGCATGATTCAGATCAGTACTTGATCTTGAATCTCTCATAACCTAAGTAAACACTGCCCATCAGATTACTGTCCTGTGGTCTTTCTTGGGTTCAAACACACAGTGGAGCTATAAAGGTTTACAGAGTAAAAAATGTGTCAGCTGCCCAGCTGTGTGTACGCTGGCAGGGCATAGCAGAGAGTCTGCTGGGACCTCTCAGAGAAAGAGGTTTATGCTAACACATTTTATCATCAAAGACCTACAGCAATATCCCATTGCCCTGCACTCTGGGGATATGCGTACTGAAACTTTCCACAACTCGCCTGACACACAGTAAATTGGGAGCGCATGGGAACTTGACAGTATGCGTGATAGCACCATCAGATAAAACCTGGAATATCTAGTTGGTGAGGTTTAAGAAGCCAAGCCCATCTTCCCACTTTCCTTGCTGTTGGAGTTAACCATTCCTAGAGCAGATTCTGCAAAATGGAATATGAACTCAGAATCTGCTCAATCCTAAACCTAAATGCTTAGTTATTTCTGGCAGAACCTTACTTGAAGATGCTGCATTGTACATGAAAACACAGCACAGAGAGCTCATGCATTCTGCCCTGCGAGCAAAGCTATTGGTGCAACAACTCCAACAAAAAAGGGCAGGAGCAGCCCAAGAAAAGAATAGTATCTTAAATTTCCACAGTTGTTCTGACTGTGGATGTCTGCAGATGGTCCTGCTTCACTGTAATGCATCCTGGAAATAAAACATTTTGTGAATTAGCAATTTCCAATCAAAATGCAAAATGTGTGCTGTCTTAAAGTTTCATTAAGACTATAACATACAGTTAACATTTCTTTTTCACCTAAAAATGATCAAGTGAGCTACAGTTCCTATATAATTATTCTTGTCTGTACTGACAAGATATTCACTTTTTTATTTGCTTTTAATAGATCACTTAAAAATAATCCATGGACATGGAGACTACCCTTACAAATGTATTATTGCATTCATTACAAAGGTATTACCGGAAATACAGGGGTGCCCCTCAACTCAACAAGTAAAACATGTACCTTGGTTATCGATGTTTTTATTAGTTGTAATTGGGTATTTGTATTTTGAAAACCTGCAAAACTGTCTATCTAATGTAACTTGGGCATTCAAAATGTTATTTGGCACTAACTTCATGATATAAGCACAGGCCTATATTCAAATGATACAAGGTGTCTAGATATAGTGTCTATGCAGATGAATATGACAGTAGGAAAAACAGTTAATTGCTGTAGGAGGTAAAACTGCATATTGTTGAAATGTATTGCTTTCTATCGGCCCAGCAGGTGTATGTTAGTAACAGAGAGCTAAGGGGAAACGCATTACCAAAACCGACTCCTAGTAAGCAAAATAAAAGAGGAAACTGCAGGTCAAACTAGGACCTGTGAAAGAAAAATATTCTATAGTTCTTCAAGGTATGCATCGTTGCATCAAGAAAATTACAGCTGAAAGGACCTTAATTCATTTTACTTTCCCTGACAATGAATAATTGAATAATCCCTACTTTTTTCCCTACTAGTCTGTTCATTTCCAATAGGTGAATAATGCTTTCTTCTCTTCAGACATTTCTAAGGTAAGTTGCACAACCCAATTCCCATTTTCCTTCCTGATTAGATTAGTCATTTCAAACTACCAATATATTTTGTAACTTACTTGAAACTACTACTTCAAATTTGTCAAACTTTCCTTCTTTCTAAAGGTATCAAAAAACGCAAACAATTAATCTAGAGCCAATTATACCACAACCACTTATATGTTTTCTTTTTTTTTTTTCTTTTTTTTTGAATGACCAGGTATTGCACTTCTAGTCAGGGAAAAAAAGCTTGGGAAAATAAATTTTAAAAATTGTTCTTTATTGCTCATGCACAAATAAATTTTTATAACGTAATTTTCATAAGAGGGTAGACTTGTAACAATTACTTTTGCATCAGTTTTCAGTTGCTACTTCAACTTGACAATGATTTCTAAGTTTCTCTTAAGTTCCTAATGCATCTATTCAGTGAAGCAATCTCACTGAAATTTCAGAGCCACCACATATCACTAGCTGTCACCATTCTCAAGGAGTGAGAATAGGGTCCATGTAGATTCCCCTTTGAGCCCCAGGCATGATACTTCCAAATAAAACAAAAGAAGATGGAAGGTACATCCCCAGCTCACCTGATCATCCTGTTAGACTCATCATGATCTGGATCAGCATCCTGCATGTCCCCATTGTCACTGTGGCATCCTGTCATTGACATCTCAGAATCATGAGCTATAGATTCTTCCATGTCATCTATAAAACCACTGTTTCTTTCACTGTCATTGTCATCACTTCCTTCTTCCATGACCACATCAGACTCAGCTCCAGGACTAAGGAGATCTGGAATATAATTTCAGAAGTTATTATCTGAAAACATACGACACTCCGATCACAACATCCTCACGCATTTTGAGCTTCAGGAAAACACGGGTTTTCTTCCTCAGTGTGTACTGGTGAAGTGTGATCTGTAACCAGCCATTCAGAAAATCACTGCAGAAAACTGTAAATGCATCCAACCAAAATACTTTCAGAAATACTTTCTATTAAAAAATGCAAAAGTCAAGGCAGAACTTCTTATCCATGGACTTCTATCAAACATTCTACAATAATGAGCTTTATTTCTGAGATCTGGCAAATTTTATATACAGCTTGAATGTTGTGTACTGACTTGATGGCTGTTGGCAGGCTACAGCTGCAAACTGATGCTAGAAGAGCAGTAAGTTCAAAACTAGGAATTTTGTAATATGATGATGACATGACAGTGAACTATTGAAATAACTCCCAAGACAATTACTTATAATGTGAACTATATTTTGGGGGAAAAAAGATATTTCCTTTGCACCAGTGTTCTCTGTGAAGGCTGCACAATATGGCAGAGTAATTCATACTATTGAAAAAACATTCCCTGCCTTAAGAAAAGGAATATTGAATAAATATCAAAAAGTCTAATGTAAGATAGAACAGAAAAAAATACAAAGACTTAAGGTTTAACTTATTTGACTATGGTATAGTATTAATAGTATCTTCCCTCTTATATTTAAACTATGGTAAACTTTCCAATTTCAAGATTAGATATGCCTAAGCAAGATCAAGTAAGAAATAACTTTTTATTGTATTGCTGCTTGTGAATGGATTTATCTGGAAGACAGAAAGGAAGAGAAACCTTTAAACTTATTTAACTGAGGACTTACTTTACAAAAAAACCAACCAACCAAACAAAACAAAACCAAAATTAAAAAAAAAACAAACAAACCACCACCAAAAAAGAAAAGGCAATTTGTTGAAACTCAGTCTGCTGCTCTACAGGCTGTGATCTAACATGTCAAAACCATCAGTCCTGTCAGATAGGAAAGAGAGCAAGAGTTTTTCTGGGATGTTTGCAGTGTTTCAGGAAGTAAGGTAAAATCACACAGAATACACCAAATATTCTCATCAAGAAACTTGTGTGCAGGAACGTTTCTTGACAGCCAATGTAGAGGATGCCCCAAAAGAAAAAGCAGACTGAACTGGCTGACAGTAAAATGTTATGAATCGGTAGCATTTCACTCAAATTGGAAGTGCAGGGCTGAAAGGTTTGTTTCCATGTACAGTAGCCTTAAAATGTTTGGATATAAGTTACTGATGTGATTAAGAGACACATTATACTTCATCTCTAGCAGAAACAGTCATTCAGTCATGAATACCACTTTACAGTGCAAGGCTCTCTCTTTGCTATTCCTGCAACACTTTTTTAATCTCTATTTTTAATAAACCCAATCAGTTAAAAATAACCTCCCACATTTAGTGTTTAATGTGTTTATTAATGAGACCATATTTGGAATTTTATTGCTTCAGCTCTTCCTTCAGTTACTATTTTGGGGAAGATGCATCACACAGCAGATGGACAGAGTGACAGATACTGTATTTATTTAGTAAGTTTGAAAATAATGTGAAACAAATTACTGTTAAAACAGAAATGAGATACCAGGATGAAATTGCCTTTTACAATGCTACAGACACTATATCAGTCATTTAGGACAGAGTTCTACTGTGATGCTATGGATACTGTACTGTGGATATTATTTGGTGGGGAAAAGCCAAATTCTATAAATTTTAAGATGGAGAGCTCCAAGGAGTACACTTGGAGTAAGCCTGGAGTATGTGTTCTCACCCCAAGTGGCTTTGCACAAGCTTTCCTCACTCAGCTCTTCCTCAGACAAACCATCGCTTCCCACCAGGCTGGCATCAGATTCATGCGTAGGAGGCAAGTCAACAAAAGTTGCTTGTGGGGCAAAGGCAGGGAGAGGGCACAGAGGGTGTGTTGGAGGGATGAAATACAGCTGCCTCAGAGGTAAAGAGAGAACTTCAAGGAGTAATTCACAAACAAATGTAAATTTTGTTCATTTGGTCCAGCTGTCCGGAAACAGGGTTTGCCTTCCTGTCTTCTCTTAGCACATTTGATCAATTCTGTCTTGCACTCCTCTCTAAAACTGCACCTATGCAGGAAAAAATTTATCATTTATAAGCGGATTTAGTTACTTTCTCTGACTGCAAATCTCAGGGAAAACTCCGTGTTTTATCAATGGAACTAATGCATAATGGTGTATGTTTAGCTCTTGGATTTGAAAATCAAGCTATAAACTCCCATAAGGATTGTTACCTGCACTCCTGAAGAAATACTTATGGGACGGTTAATGGTTAAGTGAGCTATAAATGGTGTAAAGATTTAATAATAGTAATGACTCCAAGAGTCCAGTCTGGGGTGCATTAGAGAGGAACATGCAGTAGGAATACAACATCAACCTTCCAGAAAATCATGCAACTTATCACATTTCAAGTTGGATACTCTGCATCTGAAATATTTTTGTCCACACTAATTGCCAATAAACAGAAAAACCTTGTAGTAACACAGTCGCACTACTATGAGAAACACCATGAAAAATATTAGTTAACATTCCTAATTTTGGAAATTCTTGATAACTCTTCAATAAAGTAGATCACCAATTTAAGGTCTGAATAAGGATATCTAATAAGGTAATACTTTATTAACCTCAGAAACAGTTTAGGCTGACAACTTAACGTGGTAATATGCATTAGAAACTGAACACTTTACCACGCTTCTCATTCCTTTATCACATAGAAAAGTGACATTTCCAAGGCAATCAACAACTCATCTACAACCACCCTTTTTTTCTCCAGTACCGTCTGTCAAACCTACCCATACATTCCTATGCTTGACATAAAACCGTCAGCACACGTACGGGAAAATCGGCAGATATTCAAGCCTTTATTTCTGGCAACTGATACGATTAATTTTATACCAACAGTAAGAGGTGGAATTTTTTCCTGGAGGGCCTTCCCAATTCTTCCAGGTATACTTTCCCTCCTCAGGAAGATTATTGTAGGAAAACACCACTTTTTTCCCCCCTAGATTAAAAAAATTAATTTTTTGCTTGTATCTGACAGGTGAATGCCAACTTCTCGTGCATGCAGCTTTTTGCTTTACTCCGGTATTCTGCATTCAACAGGCCATGATCACCTGGCTCTTTTGCTGCTGCCACCACCCCTGTGGCACAGCTGAGCCTGTCTGTCAGTGCCACCTATTTTGAAGGCACACGCTTAGAGCTGGTGGCATATGAACCACTTGTAGGGTTCCTCCCACACTTTGTCTTTGATGTACAACAGAAATATCGCAGAGGAAAGGCCACTCCCAAGCAATGGAAAACTGTGTCTTTGTACACATCACAGTTTTACCTTTTTATTTAACCAATGGTTTAAACAGTGACAGAAACACTAAGGCAACTTACCTCCATTAATGGCAACTTCCCCCAGGCAGTTATTTGGCACTTTAGGAGCACAGCGTTTATGACAGTTGAACCTACAGTCTGTTAAGAAAAAAAGGGATACAGTAAAATTATTTCTCTTTTTCTGTGACACAATTATATTTTTTCCTGCTATCGAGACCATAAATGTTGAGCCTTATCATTTCACTAGTACAAATTTAGCATGTCCACAGAGCATTCCTTAGCCTGGCTGCATGCCACCTCCCTGTGGGTGGGACAGGATGAAAATGCTGGAAGATGCAGCTGAAGCACATGCTCAACCCATCTAGGGGAGCGACTGGGAGACCCGTCTGCTTGGCTGCAAAACCAGAGCTGTTTTTCCAGTGAAAGCAGCAGACTGGGCTGCAGTATACCCCACTGCAGCTTATGTGACTGACTGCAAATCAAATGGTGAAGATTGAAAATCGAAACAGCAGAACCCGAGCCAACAACTGTAAGCGAGAAAATATTTGCTCTTTTCATCGCAAAGCAACTTCTTTCAGACATCTTTCAGTGGAGGGTTCCTTCAATACTTTCCTTATTTTCTAGATATTTTTATTTCACCCTACCTTTACTTTTTTTCCTACCTGTAACTAGCACTTTATTAGATGTCATCTTAACTGTTTTCTTTTGGCTTACAGAACACATTTTACATAAACTAGGAGCCATAACTTATTAACACACCTGGAAAAGCAAAGACTAAGGAAGGAAGAAATATACTAAGGATGTCTATATCCTTATAATTATTTAACTTCAGATTAATCCAAAAACCAACTGAGATACAGCAGTGCTAAACTGTAGGTAAATATATTTTTTTTAATCAGGTTAATATTTACTTATGTCACTGGGATTCAAAATGACCTGAAACAGGTGATGCCTTCACTGAGATTTTGCTCTAGTTAAATTCACATCAGAATCGCATCTTAATTTAAATGAATGCAACTTTGAATTTTTGCAGGATGTTAGTTCAAAGAAGCAACACAAAGTATGCTGATTAAGTCTATGATAGTTATGTTTGTTTTAATGCGATTTTAAGGATCTGTTAGCTGATGTTATCTAACACCATAGCATGCACAATGCTTTGTATTTATGGGCACTCCGGCTGGCTATGGTGAGCCACTAGTCTAGGCTACAGTCCAAGCGGCTTGACTCACTTTGGCACCTGCTGAGGTACACCACGGTGAGACCTGACAGCACATTAGTCACACTGAAAAAAAGTTGGTTTACATTCTCATATAAGTTCATATTATTTTATTTCCATTATAACTCTCCCAAAACCCTGAACTGCTGAGACTCAGGCACATGCATCAATTCAAGCATAAGACTTTCCAGATTGAAAACAATGAAGATAAGAATACAGTCCTTTGTGTTAGCTACTCTGCTGTAACTGCTTGTGAGCACACGCTCACCTAGTGCCAAATACAAGATATTTTACACCTCAATGAAAAAGATGCGAGCTACTGCAGGTATACCACAGGGCAAGAATGAACACAGCCAGCTCCTGCAGAACAGCAATTACTGCAATTTTGATTCCAGCTTAATACAATGTAATTGTACGTGTGCCTACACCTAGGCAGTTCGGTGAAGAAATCATGAGTAAGGCTACATAGTAACTACTCAAATGCTAATTTACCAATTTTATTATGCTTAGCTTTTATGTTCCTAAAGGGCGTTCACTTACCTTTGCACTGCAAACCCTGTCTAAAAAGCCCTTTGAGAAGCTTCTTACAGTACTGGCAAACTGTTGGCCGTGTGTAAGAGTGGATGACAAAAGTGTGAGGCACTTTAACCTTGGACATTAAGATCTTGTCTAGCTGAATAGGTCGTCCAATGTAGGACTGTGAATTTGATCTCTTCTCTCGACCAGTGAATGATTCTGATGGTGTCTTTTGCTGTGAAATACACAAAAATAACATTTGATAACATAGTCATGATGTATTTTTACATTCATTTTTAAAATATTTTCATATTCACATATACTCACCTCGAGAACAGTGTCATATGCCATAAAAAGTAATTAACAGAACATGCAACATACCCTCTTCTCAGACTGCTTTTGAAAAATTGGAATGGTATCAAACAATATCTTTGCCAACACTACTATCATATATTTCACATTGTGGCTGAAACAGGTTTTCATTTAAAAAAAAAAATTAATCAAAATTAAAATATTCACTAAAGATTTCTCAGAAAAGTATTTTGGGTTCTGATAAAATCATAAGCCATTTTTACCTCTCTTATTTTCTGTTTTATATCAAAGGTAACTTTGAAAGGCTGTATTTTTTGTATAAACATTAAGAAAATTATTACCTTATTCTATGTGCGTGCAGGTTTTTGATTGAAAACAGATTAGTATTTTCCATCCCCTTCATTTATAATTTTTGCTATCACTAAATTTACCACATTTAGATTATGCACAATAGATCACAATAGGTATTTAAGTGCATATACAAAAATATGTATGAAGACACACAGTCTAACGTACCGAATCAAAAGAATTCCTGAAAGAAACAAGTTACCTTATTTTCTCTATTAAATTCAGTTAGATGCAAATATGCTAATTACCCCAGAAAACAAATGACCCAGAAAACTGCCTTCTCCTAAGAATTGCCCCTGAGAAACAACCAAAGTATATCCATAGCTAACATGGAAAGGAGAAAAAAGTGACAAGATGCAGTGACAAGATTTAAAACTCAGCTTCTTCTTGCCATCATCTGCAAATAATCTGATAACTGAAGGCTAGAAAATGAGTCATTCCCCAGTGAGTCTGCACTGTTCAAAAAGCTGTAGTAGCTGAAACTTCAGATTAGACTAACTTGAAAAACTATTGTTTCAAACTGATAATGTTATAGGAAAGTCTGCATTTGAGAAGGCTGATTGATTATAATTTCCTGGCCACCAAAATATAAAAATACATTTCTGTATGCTTCTGTCTAAGAATTTGGAGTAAAGAGGAATTTGAAAGTCATTTTGATGGCAGAAGAAGCTAAGGAGGTCCAGGCTTTGCCTTCATAGTGTAGTTAAAAAAAAAAAAAAAAAGTTTCTTCCTTCTAAAGGTCAGATAGGTTTCTTACTGTGAAGACCAACATTTTTCTTTTGATTATACTGCATAACTATCTGTCTTTGCAAAGACGCACACACAATAGATTTGTTGAACATCAGAGCTACCCTGCTAATTGACAACAATGCCAACATCACATGCTTATCCACTGTATAAATGCAGTCTGGTCAAATTAAGGAGAAATAGGCAAAATACATTGTATGAGCCAGGTACACGTGGTCACCATAAACAAACTAGATTGAAACAAATATAAGAAAGCATCTGTCTTTTCTTCATCACAAATAATAGTGGAAAAAGTATGAGTACATACTTTGATATTATGTGTTTACTTCCTGAGTTTTAGATCTTCATGCTCTGTAAAGTACTTATGCGAATGAAAAAACCTCAAACCAGTCTCAATTTACTTAATATTTGTTAGTTAGCAATACTGCTTGCCTAACGTTTCCAAGGCAGACTGCATTAAGTCTTATGAAGTCAACACAAGCAGGGCTTTGGAAGGGAGGGAGGAAGCCCAGCAGGAAGGAAGAGCAAGCCCACACGTATGGCACAAACTGCATTGCTCAGCTCCTGCAAACTACCTGCAAATGGCAGCCCGCACTGTGCGTGGACAGCACAAAGCTCACACGAGGAGCCAGAAATAGCAATGCAGTCCTCTCAGTCGTACGTGTAGGACAGAGACAATTTTGGCCCAGAATGATGCTACTTCAGTCTTTGTGCAGCGCCTTACAAGTTGCACCCTCAGCCCTATGCTGTGGTCAGGTACTTAGCTCTGGATTTGCTCTTCAGTGTTCACAAAAAGAACAGTTATATATGTGACATACTAAATTTTAATATAAGCATTTTCTTTTTGAAGAAAGCAATTCTTTAACGGTTTGCCTTAATTCTAACCACTACCCGCAAGACATTAGTCACAACACTTCGCTGTCTTTGTCTTGAATATGGACATTTGGTGGACTTTTCACATGTAGTGACACTATTCTCTTAAAATTTACTTTAATTGAGGAGTAAGATTTTCTAAGGGGAAAGAATTCTATTGTTTGCTTTCATTATGTCACTGCAACAAATTAGTATTTCAGTTTACTGTTCTTACCACTAGACCTATTTCTTGACAATCTTACTCGTCTGAAGTACAAGTGACCCAAATACCTCCTAACAGTATGATCTCTCTTAGGACCCTCTGTAATACCATCTAAACTAAATCTACTTTGTATCGTCATTCTTTGCTTTCGTTTTCCGAATTATTGCCAAATCAAAAATTATTTTGGCAACTGAATACTGCTAAAAGATTTTAAAAGGTTCAAATTACTTATACCTAGTTAACCTCATGCTCAAAGCATTTTAGAAGGCTGGTGTGGCCCAGTTTTCCTCACCAAATGCTTTGCGGGTCTTAGAAACATCAGTAACATTGGTGAAATGTACTGAGACTAATCTCAGGCACCTACATGATTAACAGAGAGAGACAGGCTTTGCTACTGCTCTGACCACTGAGATGCACTGCCTAGATCATGTTTGATCAAGTCTCAGGTGTGGTACAGTACAAGTGTGGGACAAATTATTTGCTACATTTTTTGCTTTTTCAGTTTGATGGCAAGTTTTTCCAGTTTTAGTGTGCCAGTATATGCTTCTGAGAAAAAGGGAATTCTGTGTGCTCTACTTTGACTCAATCATTTCTGAAAGATAACTCAGCAACAGTTATAACTCATCATACCATCAGCTTTGATCAAATATCGAGATACCATTAATAAAGCTTTGGTACTGTTGTTTATTAAATTTGTTTCTCAAAATTTCTATCAGTCAATGCACAGTTACAATTTTTTGAAGGATTTACTTCCAGTCTCACTTCACATTTTTATGATCGACTATGTTTTTTCTAGCAATTTAGAAGCGTTCTCTACAGTTCAAGGGGTAATGGATACTAAACAAAATATTTACGTTTTTGGAAGACCTACTGCTGAATGTCAGTCTTCAAGACTGGTCCCTACTTTACTTTTTTAACGTGATATTAATATTCAAACTGCTGCTTATATTAAAAATAATATACTGATTATTAATAACAAGCTCAACAACAAACAAACACAATTTCACCACGCTTACCTCAAGACGAGTGAAAGGAAATAGGTAGGCCTAAACTCACTCAAAAAAATTGTTTGTAGAAAATATCTGCCAGCTTCTTCTAGTTACATAAGAAGTATTTCTACTTTTCTTTGCCATTCTGCAAGTACCGGGCTGCTATGCAATAGCAGCGTAGCACACTGTCTAACACACCAGCAATTCTTAATTTACAGTGGCTTCAGGTCAAGTAAGAGGTAAAGTTGAGTTTCACCTTCTGCCATATACTAGAAAAGACATCAGCAGTCCTGGATCCGATCTGTGCGTGCCCAGGCCTGATATAATGGACTCATAGTCCCTTCCCTGTTCCAGCCAGAGACGGGTGACCCTCAGCTCCTGCTCAGAGGTAGCAAAGTGAAGGGAAGCTCGTAACAGAGAACTCATGGCAGCAGCAACCAGAGCATCACCCCACACCCCTCTGATGACTGACTGATTAGTCGGAGGAATACCTCCTCCCTCTGATGACTGACTGATTAGTCGGAGGAATACCTCCTCCCTCTTGTCAATGATGAGCTTCTCCTCCTAGTAACTTTCAAAACTCCTGTCAATATCCCTCAACTTTAACTTCCAGCACTCCCAGCATCAGAGAAATGCCACAATTTAAAGTCCCTGAAAGAAAAGGAAACCAGGAACTATGCTATTTTCACTGCAAAAGCAAGAATCTCTTCCACAAAGCACCTTCTTCTTTAGCCGGTGTGCCTGGTTTGTTAGAAAGATAAATTAGTTTTTCCTGGTAGTCAGCCAGACTACTGACTCAGCAAATCTGGAAACTTCCCAGGAAATGATTGCTTAACTGGATTACACCATGGAAACTAACAGCCTGCGTGGCTCCAAACACTAACCAGCCCTTTAGAACAATCATCTCAGCAAGGTAATCTATACTTTAACAGCTCAAAATATGATTTTCCAATTGACAACAAACATAAAGAAACATGCAGAGATTTAACTGTGTCGATGTGCAACCAAACCAGTGACGCTGATCGCATCCAGAGACTTCAATTCAATTATGCCTTAAATTATGAAAACATCCAATAGAATCCAGTATTTGGTTACTCTTTCATTTTGAAAAAAAGTTGGGGTTTTTTTTATTCCAAGAAGGAAGAGGTGCCAACCTTTTCCCCAAGGTGGGGCATTCTGCATGACTTACTAGCTGATGCCGTGCTCTTCCTCCTTATTCAATTTCTTTGAATTCTTGGATTATATTGAAGCTACTCATGGTTTATCTGTTGAGCTTTGCTAAAAGCTATTCAAGGGCACAAGAAGTTTGTCTACAGTAGCCAGAAGCACAGTCTTTCTGCAGAACGCTGTCATGGCAGGAAGGAGACAGTCCTCCATATAACTGCTACCCAAAGGTAAAATCCCTCAGCAGATCTCTCCGTCTGCATTTTTACTTTGTCCAAATACAGTTAAGAAACTGAAGTAAATACTGATTCCCTGCCAATGGATTCAGCTGTTCTTATTACCTGGGTGAGCATGGCTCTGTTCTAGCACCACATCTATACCTCCCAGGCACAGAAATCAAAGGGACTTTTTGGGAGATGCTGAAGGGACTAACAGGAAGCAATAAAAGCTGACTGACTGGATGCAGAGTTGGCCTCTTGGGAACAAAGACAAGGACTAGCCCTGCAATCCAACTGCACAGGCTCGCCTAAAACATAAAACAGACTGCTCTTTGTCTGACTTCTTTTAAAAGGTTTCAACAGTCCTACTAAAAATTTCCCAGGGATTCTGACAAAACTGTACCGAACAGCTTCATGTTCTAGAAGAGTCAGAAAAGAAATACCTCAGTTTTGACATTTGATCATCTTACTTTAAATCATGCTTGCAGAAACACATTCAAGTCAATAAACTTCACTCAGAAGAGAACAGGCTACACATCCTATACTCTCCTAAATATATAATTTTTCAAAATTGTTCACAAATAAGTGCTTACTGTTTGCAGGCTCAATATCTAAAAACTATTGTGACATTACTCCTGTGCTTTACGCTGAGATACTCAATTTAAAACAACACAGGTACTCCTACAATTTTGAAATGCTCGCCTTAACGAAAGAAACAAACTGTCACGAGATAATTATTTTTTTATTTACTTGGACAACTGAGAAAATTGATGTATATTTTAAAAAACCAAGCAGCAATAACTGTCCACAAGAAGTTTCATTTTCAATGTTGAAGCATACTTGTTGAAACATGCATTTCCTTCCCATATTGAAAGCAGAGGATAAAGCCTTAATATGTTCATCTACAATTTCTTCACAGGAAGCTACTGTCAAATGAGGTGCTAGATATCTATGTAACCACAGGAACTACTATGTGTTTAATGCAATGCAAATGTTGACTTTCTTTTACAAATTAAACTATGTGACTGTAATTAAGTGAATTCAAGGAAACAAATCTTCAGTTAAATGTACTGAAATACCACACTTAGAATGCAATCAACTGTGTTGTCTTTCGAGGCTTCTTGCACTCTTCTCTTTAAGTCAAGTGTATGAATTAATCCTACAAGCACCATAGTTAGATAGCTATGGTCTGAAAAACACTTGAGTGTTACATGTGTAAACACATCAAAGAACTGACTTCAGTACAAGATGTTAATATTAAACTATCCACAGATGGAAATTATTATGTACCCTGTTCCTCCACTCAGACATCAATACCAGCAAACACTGGTTTGAATGCTCTGTCTGTAACCTGCCTTGTTTTGTAAAGTAACAAGAGAAGATTACTGGGTTTCAGCAGTCATTGCCTGACTACACTAACTTCTCAGAGTCAGGGATTTCCCAAAACAAAAGCTCTTTGCTGGCAAAGGATTTGCTAGTGACAGCAGGCATAGTAGGGCTTGTATAGCACAAAGCTTTTTTTCCTGCATCTTACAGACACAAGTCCCTTCAAAAAAATTAGGTTTAGTTTGATCTTCTATTATGTGCTTCATAATTTTAAGTATAATAATTTTAAGTAATAAATTATTTTCTTGCACTACTAGAATGCCCACATCATAAGCCAGTCTCAGCAGCTCAGTTCTTCCTACTGCATAGAACTAATAAAAAAGAAAAAAAAAGGCATGTACCATGATACGAAGGTGGCATAGTCAAGTTATAGTTCAAGACAAAACCCTTCAGGGAATCTTTGTATAATTCTGGTTCACACTATCACATATTAATACAGCTTTTCTTTTTTCTTTTAAATGTCTGTGTAAATACATCCCATTTGACACTGCCTCCATACAACCCGTACCAAATCAGGGATAACCAGTAGACCTTTGGGCTTAACCACAGCCACTGTTTTGGAAAAAAAAATGGCACTGGACAGAGGAGGTCTAGACAAACCAGCTTAGCAAGATTTGTCTAAAGGGAAGAGAGTCTGGGGGCAGCAGGATGTTACCAATGCACAAAACCAAGCTTATATATTAGAAAGTAAAGCACCATTGAACATGTTTGGGCCAGGCAAGCGGAGATAAAAGCTTGCACTTATTGCCTCTATTCCTCAAAATACAAATCACACTTCGGGATCTTGTACCATTTCAGAAGACCCAGCACTAACATGAATGATGTTCCAGAGATGCTATAGAGAAGCAAAATTTGTTCTGCAGGGTTTGCCACTTCTTGTATTTTCAGTATGTGCAAACCCATGTGTTAGTACTTAGAAACTACAAAAAACTGTGTACCTTTGTTTAGATGTACCATACACTCCTTAAGAATTCCTACTGCCACAGTTGCAGAGCACCTACAAGTCCTCAGTTAAAGCAGCAGTGACTTCTACAAAAGATCATAAGCGGACCAGTGTTATTATTGTACGTCTTTCCTAAAAACAAAATAGGGGATCTTAACAGCAGGTGGCAATTACCGGAGAAGAAGAACCTGAACCTCTCTCCTCTTCTAAGCTGAAGAATTAAATATCCATAAAACCTCTCCAAGGGATCAAAACCAAGTTTCATTCAAAAACATCAGCAGACATGGCACATATGAAATTTCAGAACATGTATATCTTAAGATGCTTACCACTTTCTCTTCTATCTATCTTCCTAGATATTTGGAAAATATTAGGTGCAAAACTGATGCAATATTTAACACTTTCCTAAATATACATCTTTTAACTTAAAATAAGCAGCTTGAGCATCTTTTAGATCTCATCTAGCTGTGATGAACTTCCAAAACAGTCATATTTGGGCAAATTGGACCAGAAAAGCTCTAATACAGTTTGAGTCAGTCACAAGAAATTCAGTCCTACCGTATTTAATGCATGGCAGCTAGTGCATGAACTACTATTATTTTATGGCACAGCAGTATAAAAAGTAAGCCATTCCAAATTTATTTTCTGTATCCTACAGTGTTTTAATTCAGGGTTCAGTTGGACTTTGAATGCATAGACATGTGATGCTTTAACAAAAAAGGGAATTACATTTTCTATAACATTTTCTAATTGTTTTTATTGAGTTGGTTTTTACCTTTAATGTTTTAATATTTCAAATAATTGTAAAAAAGCAAGAAAGCTTAAAAAATGACACCTAAAAAATTGTGGAATTAACTTAGATTTCTATTTAAGTATTTAATTTTCAGTGACAGATTCACTGAGTTCTTGATTCTCAGTTCTGTTCAGCGCATGAACCTAGACTCACCTGGTGAATCTGGCAATAAATCAATGTAAACATTACTTAGGATCGGTTTTGTTTACAGCTTATATTTTACGCTTTTATTAATTCTAAATATCATCTAGATTTTGGACCTCACAAAATTTCCAGGGGCGCTCCCCAAAATAGCATAGGGTTTTTTATTAAAGAAATGAGCACACTGGAAGTAAGTTCCCATAGGACAGACACAAATGTACAATGTACAGCACTGGAGTATGGAAGGATAACTTGAGGGTGACACGAATACAACATAACTATGAGTGGCATTAATTCAGAGTTAACTTGAGTGTCTTTCTTCAAGAGTAAATATTACTTTTGCCTCCAAGAAACTTTGGTCTAATGAACACTACTCTAGCCATTGAAAAAAGGACTCCTACTAATTACAACTGGCTCAAGGCATAAAGCTGCACTCAGCTGTAATACCCTAGCTCTTCTTTAACCCTTTCCTCAAGGGGTCCTTTTTTCCAGTCCAGTGAGTTGGGGAGGAATATGAGGCTCTATAGGAACTGGGACTGGGAAAAGGAAATGTGTCTTCTAAGTGTGGAAAACAAAGGCTTCGTAGAGTGGGAATTTTTGAGTCACTGGAAACAAGGACTCCTTATCTCAGTGGAATAAGAGAAAAGAACAGCTGTATTAAGAGCTGGGTGTAAGTGAAGAAAGTGAAGAAAATTCCCACCCAGAGACTCTACTGTCCTAGTCCTGCAAAATCATTCTTCTATATATAGCTGAGAAGCCTCAAGCCACCTCTGCTTACAGTAAATCTACAGAGGCAGGCAACACCTGGTGCTTTGCATTCTGTCAGTTATACATAATTTTTTTTTTTAACTAAAATTTTAAAAAGTTATTTAAAATTATTTCGTAAAATATAATTCCCGATTCTTCATCAAAAAGCAAGGATAATATAATAACTCTGTAATACTCCACTTTCCCATGCCCCATAAGACACAGCATTCCTATTTTAAATGCAAAGCTCAGTTAGGCTTTTTCTGAGAAATCACTTCCAACGTGTCTATAAAATTACCTTAACACATCAACATTCATTGCTTCCAGAAGAATGAGTAAAACTTACCAAAATAATGAAAACATATATAAAAATAAATAGAAATAAAATTCTAATGTGTCATATAAATGCATTTTAAAGTAAAAACAGATGGTTAACATTTTTTTTTTTTTTTTTTACAAAAGAAACAATTTTGGTTTTTCTCCAAGCACTTTTATTTTTTCATTACTACTTTTAATTACTGTTCATTTAGGGTAACCCATCATCGTCAAGATTGATGGATTCATCATTTTTCCGATAGTTTTATTCTAAGTATGTACTATCTTAGACATTACAAAAACCCTAATTTATATATGCTTGTTTGTATTGTTTTATGGGTATTCTGTGGAGTTGTAATCCTGGGGCACATTATGATTCTTAGGGACACTAAGAATATATGTGGTTTAGGAAGAAATAAAGTTATTTCTTTTGAAAATATAGTTGTTTGGCCATGATAATCTTCATGTCAGTATAACAAAATATTCCTCAGATTAACTATGCAGTACTTCTAAAAAGGAAAACATTTGCAAAGCCTGTTCTTCTCTGGCTCCATCTCAAATATATGCTGCAAGGAACAGATGCCAACATTTCATAGTTTCAAAAACTTTTGAAACTTTAAACAAGAAACAAACCTATTTGGAAAAATCCATATCGAAAGGCAAAGAGAAGAACCTTTGACATGATATACACATTAAAATAAAAATAATTTTTCTCATTTAGACTTTATACTCTTTTTATATATCTGTAACTTAGTTGTACACTGTTCATGTCTATTTCCACAGAAATACAGAATCCTTGACTGCTTTTTTAATGAAACCATATTCTGGGAAAAAAGCTACAACACTGCATTATGGTATTAGAAGTTTATTGCTGGTGAGCACTTAAAGGTCAGGTTCGTTCAGCTTAAAATAAAATGTTTACTTTCTACATTACTCCACCAAATTCCCAATGTTCTGAAAGTGAAGTTAAAATTTTCTTCCCATGTGTTACTACCAGTAAAAAAGGGCTTTGGTCCAACCAATAACTTCTATCATGCCTAAGAGATGGAAAAAACCACTTTTGTATTAAATACTTTAATGTTAGCTAATTTTACTGTTTCATGTAAGAATTATGACCTTCACTTTGGAATCCAGACTTTGGAGTTTGCACTGGATATACTCTTTCTAAAAGAAAAATAAATGTTCTTGAGTTCTAAAAATCATAAAATCTAATCTGATTAAATTCCTGCATTTCTTCCCATTGACACTGATAATCATAAAAGCGATGTTCCTGATAGTAGCATAGGGAATACAGCAAATACAGTACATACCTCATAGCCAGGGCTGACAGGAGACTGAGAAAGGAAGTTGAAAAGAAGAAAAAACAGAATCAAGAAATAAGGGCGGGGTGGGGGGAGGCAGGGGGGAAGACAGAAAATAATGATACTTTAGAAGCAAGCATGAATATGTGATTATTTTATACTTTCATTCTATGTTTTAGAATAGAATGCAAAAGAATTGCATTTGAGCTATGGCAGGTGAAAATCTGGGTTACACAGCATCCTCCTAGTTCTACATGTTTTCAGCATTTCTGTTTGATGAGTTTTACACTACTAAATTAAGAATCAAAAGAATGAATATTGCCCAAATTTTATTCTTTGGAGGTAGATTTTTAAAGCTGCACTTAAATGTAGCCTCCAGTCAATTTCCAGCTCAAATGAAATGCTTTATTGGCAAATGAAAACATTTATACCCAAACTGAAACTGTCCGGGTGTGGTGGTTCGCTATGAAACAATAATTAAAGTACCCTTTGCAGGATTCCACATTATTCTGTCTAATTGATTTTTCGAATGCCTTAATTTCATAAGTTAGGGCATAACTTCTTCGCTTCATAAGTGGCATTTTTCCAGAAACCAGACTTACAAGCTAAATTTAACCCTGTGAGCTAAAGTTGGCTTCTTTCTGGTCCACACAATATGTAGAAAAAGGTTCTGAAATTGTAACTTAGTTAATAATTCCATCTGTGAAAGATCTCCAGGAACTCCTCTCTCAACTGCTCTAACTCTAAGTAGCAAATAGGGGTAAAAATAACATTTATTTTAGTCCTATTTAAAGAATTGACAGATATCTGATTGAATTCAGTGGTCCCAAACAGAGTTCGTATTTTGTTACCAGTGATTTAAGCGCTATGCCAATACGAATAACAAATGATACGATTTTGTGAAGAAGGATGATGTTTTTTAGTATATTTACATAGACTGTAGAAAAATGAAACACATTCCAAAGTGCATGCTTTGATTGGTACCACAGCATAAACTGCTATAAAACTTATCTCACAAGTACTGCGGAAGAGTGGAGTCCAAAGGACAGATATGATACAAGAGAACTGACAAAGCTTATGCACACTTAAAAAACAAAAGAGGAAAAAAACTGAAATACATTCTGTGCAAAAAAACCCAAAACAAAAGACATACAGAAGCCATATGTGACAGCACTTATAAAAATCTGGTAAATGATACTGTGATTTCCCGAAATAAAAGTGAAATCGGAAAGCTATTTCATTTCTCTAGGCTAATGCCCATCCCTGCACCTACTGTAAACATATTTTCTTTGTGCGTGCACATGTCTGTGCGCATGTGTGATGTTCTGAATCATCAGCGTGGGTACACTGATGATTACAAGTTCTTAGAGAAGTATAGCCTGCAGTATCTGAATTTTATTGCATTTCTTTAATGGCAATTTTACTATTTTCAACAGTTTCAAAATATGTAGCTTTGCAAAACAGGTATTTCATACAAGAATGTGTCAGCAAACCAGAAAGTCATATAGCTAAAAATGTTTTCAAACTGAATTTTTTTGCTATCTTGTAACTGTACAGTGCATTGAATATTTATAGAGAGTAGACCAGGATGCTCACTCACACAATTTTTCTAACCAAAATTCCAGAAACAATTCAGAAATAGGGCCAGCCTTCCTCAAAATTTTCTGTCTTGGTCTGAATAAGTCAGCCTTTCTGAAAAAAACGACTAAGAATTAAGAATAATCTACCAAGATTTGTTGCTGCAGTTTTTGCAGAACTTAAGCACCTTACTCATTTATGCAGCTTTTCAATTAAAAATACAGATTCATAATGTTAACCTTAATTTCCAAGTAGCTTGGCTAATGATAATCAGTAGCATAAGTACATAATTATGGTTCATAGACGGTACTGCATATGACACCAGGTCTACATCATTTGCAATAGTGTCCTTTTAGTATGTCAAGTTTATTAAGTTTAATATTCTAATTGAGAGGAAAACATGATAATTGTTGTGTGTACTTATAAATTCTTTCCTCTCTTTTAAACCTTAAGGTTTTCAAAACTTTCACTTAGGAGTGGATTAATTTACACACAGTGTAAATTCTTAACTATTCAAGTATATTATGACCATGAGTGTTAAAAGGAAAAAATATGCCAAAGATAAAAAAATACGTATCACTCTAATTTACCCTAGTCATTACATTTTGTTCTCAGAATAGTTGTTTTCATGATGAAAAACTACTATATTAATGCATATACAAGTATATTTACATGTGCCTCTGTGTAAACTGTACATCTACATCCACATCTACACACATCTATACAGATACACACATACATTCACCACAAAGATCGGTTGAAGGAAATAATGGAGATTTCTCTCATTTTCTTCTGAACACTTAGAAATATGCTAAATACCCAGGCTCCAACTAATTAACTATAGCCTTGACTGTGACATACTCAGTATGATACCGTGGTGTTTGGGTCACAGTGTTCTCCTGAGGATAAATCTTTCCTATATCATAAACCAATGGATATAATGGTCCGATAGAGAAGAAATTCAACTTCTAGTTCTAGAGAAGACACCCTCCAAGATGCAACTACTCACATTAGTGTGGGTGGCAGTTTCAGACCTTTGAAATAACCTAATTCTTGACAAAGGGAGGAGACTCCTGGGAGTGTCAGAAATGACACATACCTTAAACCCACATACCTTAGGCTGGTGACCTCCCTTTTACATCAAGATGCCTCTTCTCACAGCAACGCTTTATGATTCACATATCACCCCCTCCTCTGTAATCTATAACAGGCAAAGCCAGATCCTATAGCACTAAATGTCATTGTTTCTTATCAGCAATGCCCTGGCCTCTAGAGCTAGGGAACCCCATACCAGAAGGGCTTCATCCGGCACGCTGGGAGAGGGCTCTGCAGAAACTGTCCGAACAGTGCTGAGTCCTGTTAGGGAAACGTTCGACAGGCGCCTTTTCCGTACACCACTGCAGTTGTTAGGGATTTTAAATGCACATCTTTTATGGTAATTTAGACCGCATCCTGAAAAGAGAAATTTAAAACCATCTGATTACAGTTTATTACTGGAAAAAACAAAGAACTTGTGAGGTTTTTTTAAAACACCACCCTTATTTTTGATTAAACTTTTTTCCTCTAACTCTGCAGGTTTAGTTCTTATACTCTACAATTTTTTAGAGAGAAATTCTTATGATCTCTGAATAGTTGTATCTATAACCAGTGTTTTTTCTTTGGTACTTCAAAAATCTACGGTCTCCAAGTGCAAGAAATTTCTGTGATCCACATTTGGGAGGTAAGGAAGTCTTTCATTGGACATGGTACATTCCATTGGATACAGTCTGCCAGGAGTCAAATCGTTGTGGCAAAATGGGAAAAGATAGCTACTACAACCTCATATGGACTGACAGTAATTTCAATTAAGTGATCTGAATTAACGTGATATAGAACTAGATACATATACAAAATACATATAAGACCAATTTTTTGCACTTCGGGTTACAGAGCCATATTTAGGAGGTCTCAGAGCAGTCAAAAGGATTAGTTCCTTAATCAATTAATTATTTTGATAGTTCTTACTGTCTCTACCTACTGTAATTTTTTTTTTTCTAATGCCTAACTAATTTAGAAGCAGCATCAGAGACAACACGTGTTAAGTGGAATGGACCAGTCTCTTCCGGAGACTGAAAAATCACATCTCACTGCAGCTTACCTTCACATTTGAGTCCCTGACGTACCAGCCCCCACAGCATTTCTCCACAATGGTCACAGAAGGCTGGCGCTCGATACGAATGAACAAAAAGAGCATGGGGTCGGATCTGAAAGTCTTCAAATGTAGCAGAAGCTGCAACAATAAGATCATCCAGGAAACGAGCAAAAATTAGTGACATAAGTAATATGCTTCATTTACGTGGTACTTCATCACAGAACAAAGGAAAAACACCTCTTTGGTCACTATGATGATGAACTTTGAATTTTCTATTGGTTGTTATACTATATTTTGAAGATAAAAAGATTGAGGATATACCATCAAACAATAGTATATATAATAGTATATATATAATGACCATTGGGAAAAGAATAAAGCTGCTTTTACAAACTTGCAGCAATAATTTCTCTGATAATATTTTTCCAATAAAACACAGGAGAATAATAGCATATCAAATATTTATCAGAAATGGGCAGAGTTCAATCAAATGTTGGAAATTCTTCAACATACTCTTTTACAGACTGTAAAGGTCTACATACAAAAGATAAACTGAATACACACAGTAAAGAAACACAGGCTTTTTCAGATAAGTAAAGAAAAATGTATCAAAAATGGGTCATTTCAGCTGACCATTTGGTATATTGTATTCAGGAGCCTGTGTTGGTATCGGTGAACTGATCGCTCAAGTAGAGTTTAAAAAGAAAACATGTAATTATACACCCAGTCAAAAACCTTGCAGAGCAGTCTGGAAGACTGCTGCACATTTCCTGAAGTATAAACGCTTTCAAAGGGTTGTGAGCTTCCAACTAGAGTTAACAGTTGCAAAAGTTACAGGGGCTAGTTAAAGGCACTAATGTAAACTATAAAAATAAACAAGGAAAGTGTTTTAAGAACTATTTAGTACACAGATGCAGCCAGTACAACAATAGTTTTTAAAATCTACTTTAATAATAATTATTCTTTTTCTTATTAAATGTGCTAAACATATCAGACAGTATCATGAAAAATAATCTGTCAAATGTTATTGAACATTAAGCATGTATGCAAACATTTGATCTTGCTCAGGCTGCCATTTAAACAGGTGATTTAAGTTTGTGCTTGCTCTTCACAGATATCAATATGAATAAACCAGGTCTGTAGCCACTTAATAGAAACACTTTGTCTCTCAACAGAAATACATTCCTGATTTGCAATTGAGAGGAAAGAAAACATTTTTTTTTAATGGCTCAGTTCAAATGAATTCCTAAAAAATCCAAATACCCTTAGTCCCTGGCTTGTTCCTTGTGTATTAATGAAAAGAGGACCAAAAATTTGCAACCAATCAAGAAAAAATTTTTAACTAATTAGAACAGGATAGCAATAAAGACCTATGCCCTGGACTTAGTTCCTTCTGTGCACAAAACTGCTACTCTTAGGAAAAACTTTTCCAACAACGTCCACAGAAAAACATGTTTCTAGTCTCAACCAACTTCCAATCTAGGAACTTTTAACAGAGGTATTTGGAATACCATAATAAAAGTAGGATCCAATGACTCCCATGATATCAAACCTCCTTTTTTTAATGTTTATTAAAACAATCCAAATCACTTAAGAGTTTGTTTACTTCAGGATTCCATTTTCTTTTCCCAGAATTATTCTGTTCCTAGTTTTCATAATAAACCATGTTAAAAGGCCTACTTAATTCATAAAATTAGGACTTCATAAAACAGTTATAACATCCTGAATCTGAAACAAAACAATGTTAGGCCAGCCATTTTTTTCAGCCCAAAGGGCTTCCAAACACATGAGGATAGTTGTTCAAGTACATTATTTTTCTATTTTTTTTCCAGTCTACCACGGTCAAGTGCACTACTGTTAAGGCAATGCTCACTCTGCAATGGCAATGCTGTTCTTGGTATACTAGAAAACACAACTCATCAGAACACATTTTAGATGTTGAACAGAATTCTTGTGATTTTACTTTGGATAGGACTTATCAGCTTCCAACAGAACTGCAATATATGCTTCTTTGCTATTGTGTTTACTTTAAATTTGCACATAAGAAATATAAAACCAAAAAGCTTACTAAAACAGGATACTCAGTGAGCATTCATTTCTCCCCAAGGAAGAAGACAAGGAAATACACTACCATAAGACCCTCAGACATGATAGCCATGAATTTTGATAACACGTGAATTTTAGAAATGCAAACTTTCTGTTTATAAAAAAAAGACTTTCCTGAGGTCATTTCTAAAAGTATACAAGTTATAATCAAAGCACTATTAAGATACGAGTGATGTGTAACACAAAAATAGTGTAAGTCTCAATGTAGCAAAGGATTTAAGTATATATATAAGCTTAGGTAGGTATTCAAATAAATAGGTATAAAGTTATGCATGTATTTAAACTATTTTGAGTAAATGACATTTGGCAAATTGGAAGACTGCAGAGGAATTTTACATGAATTTGCTAGGGTGTGGGAGTGTTCAAATAGTATGAACAGTGCAGTAAAAACACAACTAATCTTAGAAAAAGCTGTAACAATTTAGTCTAGCTTGATTTACATAATAGATTAAAATATTTTAATATAGATTTATATTAAAAGACTAGTTTTTGTGAAAAGTAAATAGCAATATATCTCTGTAGAGGCAAATCTAAAAGTAAAACCTCCCACAAGCAGTTTTGCCTTGGGATTTGATCATTTGGCTCTCTTCCTGTGTCCTGAATTCAGTTTCATCTGAAGCTGTTAAGTGGATGGAAAATATTTTGTTGTTGAGTGTCACACTCTCAACTCCATTTTTGTTGTACTGGTCTCTGCCTGCCCCCCACCGCCCCTTCACAAATGTTGAAGAAATAATTGATATCCTTTCCATTACAGCCGTAACTGAACCTTCCAGTCTCCCTGCAAATTAATTAATGGGTTATCATGGCTCATGATCTTGTAATAAAAAATGTTTCTACTCTCAAGGAAAAAAAAAAAAGTGCTGTTATTATATCTTTTGTTTAGTTCATGTTACAAATCTATGTGATATTAAATAAATACTACACTTACCAGTAATAAAATTAATGCAATTTTAGGGAGGCAGAAATCAAACACAAAGAAACCTCCCAAAGTACGACACTTGAAGTTTTACCACTTATTATAGACACACATGCAGTATTACATACTTACTTTTTTTTATTTAAATGTCCTTCAGTTTAAATGTCCTAAAATTTCTTGTACAGTACACATTGCAAAATAGAGATGATCAAATTTTAAAGAAATTGCCTTTCAATGGAAGCTTAAATTTGCCTAAGCATTTAATTGATTACTAAATTAACGTTGGGGTTTTTTTCCTTTACAGAAAATTAAATTGGCTGAGCTGAATTACAGCTGGATTTAAATAGCTCTGCAGCGGGTCAGGCTGTCGTTTTCATGGTGAACTCACTCTCCTGTATCTGCTGTATCTGCTACAACAGCAGATATGCATTGGAGTTAAAACTCAGCAGGGATGAGCTGACTGCAAAACTGTTCACCTACCATGAACTGTGAGAATAAGCGTCCACCTGACCTGAAGGGTCCTGAAAGTTATGGTTAGAAGCTGCAGAAACCAAAGACAAAGCATGGAATGGCAGGAAACAATTTCAGGGAACAGCTAAGGACTGACAGATCCAATCTTTGTACAGGGTTTTGGGGCTTGAATACAAGATAGCGTAGACCAGCATCCCAACAAATCACAACTAGAGGATTTACTCCACAGCTTAAAGACACTCTTAGGCACCACCCATAGAGAAGGCCAGCAACAAACTGAACTCAACAACAAACTACAAGCTAAGAACACCAATCTGTTGGTTGAAAAGGTAACTGAGGCAAAGTTCTAGGATGCTTCCACCATTATCAAAAAATCCATACCAATGGTAAAGATAAGCAGTGATAAATACCATTCTTATTCTACATTTCAGCCCTCCTGGCTGAATAACTGGAACTTATCATATCATTTTAAATAATGGTATATTTAAAAAGCCATATCATTTTATACTGACATGATAAATATTCAAAAATAAAAGGCAGGGAGGAAAAACACATTTTGTCTTAAGAAAGCTTTAAATCTGGCAACTACTGCAGAATACAGAAGTAAGAAGAATACAAAGCATCATTCTTTCTCCATCTTTTGAAACTGTTTTGGCAATGTTCCACTCTGTCGAAAGGCATGGAAGTGTTTTAGGTTTTAATTTTTAAGGTAAAAAGAGTGTTTTTCTAGGCTTCAGATTTACGTGTTCTCATCACACTCTGCAGACAGCATTCTGTTTTCTTGTCTCATGAAATGATGTTATTTCAGAACACTATTCACTGAAACTAGTGTGTTGTTAGAACTTGATCCGGAAGAACCATGTTAACCAGCAAAATTACACAAATCTTTAATCTGTATAAACATGGACAATTCATATTTTTTATTCTGCCACCTGCATGGCATAGTTGACTTTCTATGGCTAAACCTAGCACAGCTTAAATTTTCAGGCCATGTAATTCCAGAAGCAGTCATATATGAATAAGGTTCTTCTTTTAAACTTCCTCCATCATCTTGTAGTTCATAACTTTTTTAAATTACACATCTAGAAAGGCTTTCCTATAGTCACTAACAATCAAAGTTTTAACTTGCAGAATATTCACTGAAAAATAAAAAAAGCCCTGCTGATGAAGAGAAAGATTTTTTTTTTTTTTAATTAAATGGAGACCTTTATTATTAACTAAACAACTTATGTCATGTCAGGCTATCCTTTTGCTTTGATGGAGCACTGATGCTGTGAAGGCAACTTTCTGGCCACATGTAAAATTGTGCAGTAAAAAAAGAAGGGGTTCCAAATATGCCTACAACCATATCCTGAAAAACTTACTATTCTGCAAAAAGTCTGCAATATTATGTTCTTAATATGATACTGTTACACTGTTAACTCTCAGGCTAACTTGTCATCATCTATTTAAGCATTCCTAGTATCACCAAAACACAGACATTGAAACTACAACAGTTTTGACAAGACTATTTCATCAAGTCTGTTAATGACTTGGCTGTTAATGGCTAGTACTCCTTATTCTGGGCTCAGGAGCAGATCTATCATTCAGCACAGCTGGAAATGAGAACAAGAAGCCATTACAACTCACAGAGGTAAGGTCTTGCTTTCAGAAAGAGGCAAATGATTTACTGATCGTTTTGAGTTCCAAGTCCAAAAGGGCTTTGAACTATTAGCAGAGGTGAGATCCTGCTATTATGAGCAACAGAGCTTCACATAATGGGAGCTGTCATCGAGCGGCCACGCCTCTCATAGCATAAGAAACCACCAACCACATGATCAGCAGTACCTTGCAGCTATGGAAAGCAGACATTCTCCGGCTACCCTCTCCAATTTGGAATGCCTTTAAGAGTAATGTATCCTGTTGACTTCCCGCAGGCACTCATAACAGAGTCCTTCCCTACAACAACTGCTGGCATTCATCACATGGGGGTAATGGCTTCAAGCTGGAAGAGGGTAGATTTAGGAAGAAATTTTTCACTATGAGGGTGGTGAGACACTGGAACAGGTTTCCCAGGGAAGTTGAGGATGCCCCGTCCTGGAGGTGTTCAAGTCCAGGCTGGATGGGGTTTTGAGCAACCCAGTCTAGTGGGAAGTGTCTCTGCCCATGGCAGGGGGGTTGGAACAAGATGATCTTTAAGATCCCGTTCAACCTAAACCATTCTACAACTCTATGATTCCCTGGCCAGCAGATACCTCCTTACTGGGAGGGACAGTGGGGAGCTAACAAATGTAAGGCTGGGAAGGGAGCAGATGAGGCAGCTTGGGGAGCATTCAAGTAAGGTAAAAGCTCTGATCTCCTTGGTTCTTAAATAAACCCCAGTATCCAGATTCACTATAGGTTGCTGCTTACATTGTCTCACCCAGGGCATGAGATTTAAGCAACAAACTGTAGGAGATAATAAACCATTTGCAATTATTTGTCCAGTGCTAGCTCAGACTTTTATGGAGAGTTTTATTAAAAGATTAACATTTATGAGTCAACATGTTTGATTCATCTGTACATTCTGAATTTTTAAAGTTCAATTTTAATGTACTTCTATTCATTTGACAATGATTCCACAATTTCAAACCTACAAACTATACAGCACAGTAGGTTTTCTATTCATTTGGAATCCCAGCACAGAATTCTTTCTTTATGAATTTACCATTTTTCACCCAAGTGGGAAAACCAGCAATATCTTTATTCATGGATTCAGGCCCTGTTAATCATAAAATTACACTGCAGAGGTATTAATTTAGTATAGGAAAACAAAATTAACTACTCCACAAGTTTACTGTAGCTATTGATGCTGTGTTCAAAATCAACTCTGACTACTGGCAATAAGAGGCAGCTCCAAATTAAAAATAAAGCCTCCTGCTCCTTTTCTGGGCTCACACTGATCTAAATTATTATAATAAGGTAAACACTACATGTCTTTTACATCTTTATTTCCTCTGACTTTGTTTTGTAAGTTCTTCACAGCTTTTCCCTGAGGCTTCCTAGAAAAAAATAATCAAGTGATGGATTATATGGTCAGTGTCAGAATTATACACCTCAAAAACTATAGGTGTTCAAAAAGAATTAGTAGCACTTGTAAAACTTATCCAATTCCTTCAATTTTCTTTCAAAAAAGGCTATGAAAATTGTTTGTTATAGGGTGAATAAATGCTGATGGCTAAAAATATAATGGAAGTAAAAATACAACGTCATGCTGAATTCACTAAGGAACCTTTGTGTACATTAAACTATTTTTAACACTCTTTAACGTGAACAATCTGCACAAGTTTAGATATCTCTTAAAATTATGCTAAGAATTCATAAATATATATCCTTATATACAGAATATACACAGGTTGGGGGTGGTGTTTGCATGGCATCATCAGATGTCCATGGGCCCTGATGAGATACACCCAGAAGTGATGAGGGATCCTGCTGATGTCATTGCAAGGCCACTTTCCACAATCTTTGAACAATCATGGTGATTGGGAGAAGTGCCCAAAGACTGGAGGAACGCAAATGTCACTTCGACCTTCAAGAAGGGCAAGAAGGAGGACTCGGGGAACTACAGACCAGTCAGCTTCACCTCAATTCCTGGGAAGGTGACAAAACAAGTAATCACAGAATCACGGAATCACAGAATGATGTAGGGTTGGAAGGGACCTCTGGAGATCATCTAGTGCAACCCCCTGCCAAAGCAGGTCCACCTAGAGCAGGTTGCACAGGAACGTGTCCAGGTGGGTTTTGAATGTCTCCAGAGAAGGAGACTCTACCACCTCTCTGGGCAGCCTGTTCCAGTGCTCTGTAACCCTCAAAGTAAAGAAGTTCCTCCTCATGTTTAGACGGAATTTCTTATGTTCAAGTTTGTGCCCATTTCCTCTTGTCCTGTCACTGGGCACCACTGAAAAAACACTGGCCCCATCCTCTTGACACCCACTCTTTAAGTATTTATAGGTATAATCCTGGAAATATATGACTACTTCTGGAATATGCTTTAGTGGCTGCCTGACTGATAATGCTTTCTTCAGGTCTCAGTTCTTTTATCTGGGAACACCAGAGACAATTAACAGAAGCATGACTGTATACAACCACTGCATTTTCTCAGCCCCACTCCAATCTTTCTAGGATAACACTAGAAAAGGGAGAAGGGAACGTAAAAATGCTACGTAAATGCAAAATTTGCACATGAAATGCCCAAGACGACTTAACCTGGAAGAAAGAAATGAATTATTGCTCTGAATTGTGGTTGATTTTTTAAAATGGATTACAACAATTCAAGAATGACTCATCAGGGAAACATCTCCAGTGCCTGGCCAAGTAGATCTGAAGGTCAAAAAGATAAGCATAATGTTTAGAGAATATATCACTGCTTCACTGAAGATAACAGAAGTGTTATACTGACTTAATAAGTTTACTCAGGATTTTACCCATGCACATAAATAAATGGGATTGAAATGAACATTGGGAAACGGTGGTACTAATATTCCTCACTTGACATTCTGTGTTCAGTTTCTGTGAGACCAACCCCAAAAAAAGTATGGTAACAGAGAATAAACACCGGAGGAATGGAAGACACCTCCATATAAGGAGACATTAAAAGACTGGAATTGTTTCATTTGAAGAGGAAATGAGTAAGAGTTTGCTGGATTCAAGAAGAGGAGGAAGCCAAAAAACCAAACCAGGAAACAAACATAACCCCCATAACCTTCTGCACCAACAAACTACAGTGATAGGAGTCTTCATGTCCTAAGAAGAACGCAAGCTCCCCGAAGTTCCTTTTAGGAAACAAGTTACACCTTAACTAGGTTAACAGAAACATTCTTGGGGCCTCTTTAAGAGCCAGAATGAGCCAGATTTCAGTCAGAATGACATTGTCTCCAGGCCTGAGTCACACCACCATCCAGATATAAAAAACAGCAGACTGCAACCTGTGGCAGTTCCTGACTCTCTTCCTCCTTATTTTCCATTTCAAATTGTTATATTCCCCAAGGGAAGGAGGTTTGCTTGTTTGTGCTCAGACCTGCTTTAGCTACAAGCCTCAAGCACTTCCTAAAAGAAGATGTGTATCTTACCATAAAGGGTTGCAAACTTCATTTATTGGAAATAAACATGAGACACTGTTGTTTCTAAACACCAAAGCCAGCTGTCAGCCAATGAAAGTAAATTTGATGAGTTTAACAGTGATATTGAAAGACATTTTTTTACGTAAGCCATATTTAATTTGAAACTTGCTGGAGCAATGAGTTATTGAGACCATGAATTCAGAGACTGAAAAAGCAGAAAGATTCACCAAACAGTAGGTTTTTTCTTGACGTATATCCAAGCAGTGTAGAATACACTGTTGACAGGTTAACAACAAAACTTGTCTAATTGGCAAGTCATTCCAAGTGGGCTACCTTTTATTTTTCAATTATGCTCCTCTCTGAATCATTTACAGCTACTCTGCATTCAAGACTCACTACTATCGATTAACAAATACCACAATACAAAGGTTTGGTCAAGCACGTATTGGTCAAAGAAACTGTCAAACATAACAAATAAAAACCTATAAGACAAATCAAAGAGTTTTCTGTTTAGCCTAAGCAAGCCTTGTTCCTCATTACATGTTGTTGTTAGTGAAAATGAAGTGGGAGACGTAGTTATTTGAGGGAAGAGAATGGAGTCTGAGGAAAAGAGAAATCTTCAAGTTTTGGCAGTTTTATGATTAGAATCCGTGTTAGTAGTAGAAACAACTGAGAGAATATGAAGAACTGAGAAAAGGAGAAAGAAAATTCAATTGAAGTTTCCATATTCACATAATCAAGAAATAAGATTTAAATTTTTTGAAAAAGATGAAAAATTATTTTTCTAAAATACAACTTTAGGTGAATCTATAGCAGTGGTCTCCAAAGTAGGGTACACACACTCCTGAGTGTGCACAAGACAATCTATTAGGGTGTAGGAAGAAAATATTGGAACTTCAGCAACAAATGTAAGTTGTAAATAAGTAAAGATACATAAATTGGGGGTGTATGCTTAAAAATGTTTAGTGATGGGGTGCACAATAAAAAGCTGGAGACCGCTGATCTATAGGACTTTGCCACTCTACCTTTAAGAAAAGCTCAAGTGCTATTAAAGACACATCCTGTGAAACAATTCATAGCCATGTCCAAGTTTCACACACCATAGAATAAGAAAGGACTAAATAGATTAAATTGGTTTGTAAAACAGTAAACAGAGGTGATTCATCGTTTGATGGAAATATGTTTTGTATTAATATGCACTTTTGTTTTCTCCGTCAATGCCTTTTTAATTATAAGCATTTCATATTGATTCAGAATGCTAATCAGATTAAGCCATCACATTAGAAGTTCAAATGAGCATAGAAATATCCATTAAAACATAGGACAATGTACCACAGACTCCAAGTTTCATTCACCACCTCAAGTGTTATAAGAAATGGTCAGCTGAACTGGGGGTTGCTGAAGTATAACACTTAAATAATCTATTGAGCTACTGTTACTAAGTGGGTTGTGTTAGACTCAATCAAAATTATAATATCTAAAACCTTTTAAAGAAGGATAAATGTGATGTGTATGTAATATGATAAAAAACTGAGTAAAAATGAACAAGAAAGGAAAAAAATGCCTCACCCAAGTGAAAATAGGACATTTTAAGGAAAATTAGGGGGTTTAGAGTTCAGACATTTTATCATACATACCTACCATATAACATAAAATGAAAATCAAGAATTAATCAGATTTACCTTAGAAGCTGATAGGCATAATCTACAAAGCCTGGAATCCTGCCTTTCAAAGAGGAGTTCCTAATGCAGCATCAGCATCTGGTGGCATTTCCCCAGACCACCACGTCAGATGCCCACGCTTTGCAGATCAAGCGTCCTCTGAAGCAGAGAGGAGGTGACCAAGACAGATGACACAAGGGCAGTGACATTACAAGCATTTTCTGTTTTGTCTGTATTCCTTTCCTAAGAATTCCACGACTTGTACTTGCTTTTGTTGACTGGTACTGACCACTAAGATGACATCTCAATTTTTGGTAGTATCAGCTAACTCCAAGCCACTTGTTACATAGATAAAGATCAAGAAATTTCCCTGGCACTTTATATTAATATATACTCAATTTCATCTGGAGTGACACTGACACTTTAATAATCCTGCTTTCCAGGTCATTTATGAATGTATTTAACAGCACAGACCTAGGAACTTCTGCTAGTGACCTGCTTCCACTGTGAAAACAGCATCTATTTCCACCTTTTGTTTCCCAAGTCACATATAGTTATTTATCCATTTGAGCATCTATCCTTTTCTTTCATGAAAGCATAGTTTCTTTAGGAGCCTTTGGAAAATAAAGTGTTTGTATGACTTCTGGAAAACCAAGTACACCCTCTCAACTGAACAGAAAATTTGATATTTTTATTAAACAGCACACCAATAACTAAAAATGTATCTCTGAAAATTGGACAATTAAAGGTGCACAATGTAGGATGTCTGATCTATTAGCTAGAGGTGGAACAGTGAGATCTCATAGACAGGTCCTGTCCTAAGAGAAGGATGTGTGTGTATTTGTAGATTCTCTCAAGGAAAACTCATCTTCCTTACCAATAGAATTCTTTCCAAAATTTAATTTAATTTTTTATAAAGACAAGATGACATTGTTTATGATTACTAACTAATCAAGCTTTAAAATGACATCTAAAATCTTGACATGAGTGACAAATTATTCACGTTCAAAAAGCTTACTTAAAAACATAAAGGTAATTTTATTCCTATGAAGAAATACACTGCTTGCTTTCTCACAAATCCATATTCACAAAATCTTGCAATTATTTCAGATTTTCAGCTGCTGAAATAATCATTAAATACAAAAAACATAAAGAAAGACCCAAGGAAAAATAACTAGCATGGCCTGCATTTCTGTAAGAGCCCTAGAAGCAAGGTTGGCACATTAACCGCTTCCCTACTAACATTTTCCTGTCTCATATCATTTTACTCAGTGTGTACTGTTGATGATGCAGCCAGAGAATATAAGGAAGTGATGATGGTGGTAGGATATCTATTTTTTTTCATTCTAGTTTTACCCACTCCCTCCCGTAGCAGAAAGAAAGGAATGGTAAGGCAAGACAGGGAGCTCAGAAAGACTCTGCTGATGCAGAACAAATACAAATACAAATACAAATCTTGAAATCTGTATCCAGAAGGTAACAATTATAACACTTATGAGCTGAAGAAAAGACAATCAGGCAAAATAGAAACAAAGGAAAGAATCTTTTAATCTTAAGAACCAAACCAACAAAATCATCTATCTGAAATCCATGATTCAAGAACGATGTAGGCAAATGAACGGTAGGAGATACAAAATCAATCCACTAACCTAATCAGCAGTGAGCCTTACTTCTACAGAAATAAGAAAAAAGGTGACAGCTAGAAACAATTGAAAGAACATAGAAGAAGTATAATTTTAATTGGTATCATCTTAGACAGGGTAGAGAAAAGATAGGAGTATTTCTCAAAGGCACCAGAAAAAGAGGGTGTTAACATAGCCATGAAGACACCAAGAGAATGGTGTTTTTCAATTACACCAAAGCAAAGTCATAAACTATGAACAACTACATAAGTACTATAAAATGATGTTCAGATATAATATCATAAGGAGCTGGCAGTCAAGCTAATGTTACAATCCTGTTATATGTTGATACATGGCATTTACTATAATTGCATAGTTATCCAAAGCATTTATTCAGTTCAATATATTTTATCATATACAAGACAGTATAAACTGCACTGAATCCAAATAAAATGTCAGCATCTAATGATCAGATGGTGTACCATCTATGTGATATTAAAACAGAAACAGCTTCTTAACAAAAGCAGTGGATCAATTCCCACCCTCATCAGCTCAGCAAGGGAATGCAAAATAGCTGCTATTTGACTTTCTTGCTTCAGGAATCCTGCCAAGCTGAGCACAACTGCTCACAGCAAGCAGATGAAGTACATTCCACTAATTTGCACAAGATGCTAAAGTTTCATCGTCTGCCTTCCAGTGGCTGGCAAAGATCTCTTACATCCCAATCTAATTTTGCCCAAAATAGATGGAATTTTTATAAGCAAACTCATATTAAAACTGTAAATATAAAATTGGTCTTTGCTCTATATAACATGAAAAGACTTAACAAATTTACACAGAAGTTTTTAATAAACTTTCATGAACAGAGTATAGCATAGGACATGAACTATGCTGGCAAGAACAAAAGTCTGGAGGTATCTAAAGTAACCGTTTCCTTCAAGGCCTCAAAAACAGAACTCAAAAAGTCAGAATAGAGAAGTATAGAGCCACAGCAACTCTGATTTGTCAGCTTGTTCTACAGAGTCAGTGTATGAAGGACTGTACCTCTCGATCATGAATAACTCTTTATTGGTGTTAACAAATGGCAGTGCAAAAAAAATCTTATTTAAAGGCTAGTTAAAAGAACACCGCACAGCTTCAAAAACTAGAAGTTAAGCTGGCTTAAGAAGCTAGTTTATCAGAGCAAGCATATTCCATTATGTTCAAATCTATTGTGAAATTTATATTATGTTATTTTGGTGATTCGCATTTGCATCCTTTATTTCATGAGCGGAACATGCAAGTTACCTTTGCATAGATCCAGTTGAAGCTTGTAGCAAATACTACTTAGTCACTAAGACTGAAGAACACTTTTCAACTTAAGCTTACCTTACATAAAATTTACTTCCTTTTCTTGAGCAAACAGTAAGACTGCATTTTAGAGAGAGAGACCTACAAAGATGAAATTTTTGGTTTCTCTTCCTTTCAGTGTTTACAACTGACTGGCTGCTCATTTAAAGCCATCTTTGGTTATAGCTTCGACTGTAGCTTCTGTACCTTGCTTCCTGGTTTGGGCAGCCTGCTAATTTTTGAGAGTATTCTAATCAAAAGGAACCCTTCCTACAAATAGAACTTGATAAAATCCTTTCTCCAAAGATTCAGCTCTTTTTCCAGCCTGAAATGCAATTCAACAGTAAATGTCAGGTTCAATAAACTCGTTAGTGGAGATTTCCACAGCACTAGTAAATGACTCCTCTTCTGTGCATCAGGAGACCAGACACACTTTTCTAACATTTAGAAGAAGAAATGAAATAGAAAATGCACAGCTAAAATAACAGCAACATGGCAAGCGATACGCTACTGACCAAACGGTATTAGTTACTGTTCAATGAACACCCAGGAGCGCAACCTAATAAACCAACTGGGTTCAACGTACAAATTTGTGGGTTTATGTAATACATTTCTGACATATCCCCATATCTCCTATACAAGCACTATCACAATCCCATGCAGTGAACTGAAATAAAGTATTGAAACAGGTAATATTTAAAAGACTACATAAAAGGAAGAAACCATGCAAGAGGTGAAAATAAAACTGTACTTATGAGGGCTACTAATGCTCATAATGAAAGTTCCCTTTCCTCTTTTAAGTGCAGTTGACTGAATCTGTAACTCAGCATACCCTTTTGCTTCCACTCTCATAATAACATCCGACCTTTCTGTTCCAAAATGGCATAATCTATATTGGCATCGAACGGCGATTCCTCTGGCTGACTGCAATTGCTGGTGTTTATCTCCTCTGGAGCAGTCAGCAGACAGACACACAACATTTGTTCAGCGAGCTCTGCGATTCTTACACTCCATTAAAATCCTACTGCATTACACACCAATGCAAAATAGAAGTAATAATGTTCATTATGAATATAAAAGCACAGCAGGTGCTCTATTCTGAGCTGATTAAATTTCTTGTGTTTCACCAGAAACCTCTAGCTCTACCACAGACTGTTTCACTTATATTGTATGATATCCACAGGTACAATTTTCTTCCCTAAAATGGACTTAAGTGCTTCAGCTACAATGAGCAACTCCTCTCAACTATAAATTTTTCTAGATAAATTTTCCTGTCTTTCAAGGACCTGTAATATAAGCTGTAAGCCAGAAGATTATCATATTTGTTATTCCTTAAACTGTCAAGAACATAAGTACAATAAGAAAAAAAATTAATCACAGGATGTCCAGCCTTTATAAAAGACCTTGTAATTAAGTAAACTACAACGAAAATTAGAAAATGCACACTATTAGGATAGGAACTGATTGTATAACCCCACAGTACTAGGGCTGACAGTTCAGCTTTCTCTACCCTGACTAGTATTGACATGTGCAATAAAAAATGAATGCAGTGGATCAGTATAGCTTTTGACATCAGATATCAGTGCCTCGGGGGATGTTTACCCACAGCACTCAGAGTTTTCAGCAGCAAAGCTGTAGCAGTAACACTTTGTTCTACTGCCTCTTTCAGACATGCCATTCAAAAACAATTGCCATAATATACCTTGAATTTACAGACTTTTAGAATGTATATTCTGTTCAAATATTTGTAATGTAAGCTAAAAATAAAACACTTCAACCAGTTCAATGTAAGCATCTGAACATATATTGCATTTCTTTTGTCCTTCCAACCACTGAAGTGCTTAGTATCTTCAACTATAGTGCGCAAGGCCAACCTCTCCTGTTTTCAGAGGGGTTTTTCCTCCCTTTAAAATCAATTTTCAAGGCATTTCCAAATTATTAAGTATCATGAAAAAAAAATAATCTTATGGCTCTGTATCTAGGTAGCCTTTTTTTTTTTTAATTAAAAAGGAGAGATAACCTATCTTCAGCTAATTTGTGATGCACTATTGCCAAAATGTACAATAATTTGAAACTATATCTGAATATATTTCAATAAAAAACTGCCTGCATTAGTTTGGATACTTCCCTGAATATTACAGACTGTTTTATACAGTTTTTTCTCCAGAGTTGCAGAACTGGTCATACTTTCCTCCCCTTGATGACACAGAAATTTTTACACTGCGGAAATGAACTGCTGCATTTAGTTAAGGCTTATCTGTAGGAGGACACTGACGCTCTTGAGTGCTTACGGAGGAAATGTATTTTAATTTCTTGTGTAACTTGAGACATCTGACAGAAGGCTTTCATTTGTAACAGTGTAATCATCAGTCAGGCCATGAGGTATTACAACTTTCACTTGCTGTCCTTTGCACTTAGAAAGAAAGTCTTCTGAGCAGAGTGTTGTCCAGTGAAAAACAGATGAGTTGAACTAAATTCACCAATTTCTGCAATGTTAAAGTTCCTGTGCAATTGGGGAAGGAAACCATTCCCAATTCTATAATGTTAGAATAGATACTGTGTGGCTGATCTTTTCCTTACTCTTGCTGTTGTGTTTAGGAGCTGGTGTTACAGCATGTCAATATAGAAAACATACCTTAGCAATTGCACTTCACAGGAAACTCCTGCAGTAGGACAGGAGGAAGACTGAACGCAGATGCAAGTTGATGAAAACTGGGATTCCAGCTTCAGGAAATCACACTGAGGAATCTGGTCTGACAGTGCAACTAAAAACGTGCAAACAACTGACCCACCCCTTTTCTCAGGTTTAAGTTCTTAAACTCCTTGAGGTATCACCAACTGATGACTGAGGGGTCTCCACTCCTCCTCATCTGGCAAACCTCATGTTGTTGTCAAGGTTTCATAATAAGATCTCTTTACACGGCTGGGTGGGTAAAAACTGGTTTTGTTCGTGCTTTTTTTGTTGTTGTTGGTTTGGGTTTTTTTAAATTATTTCAGTGTTTTATTAAAAAATCACCACAGTTGGTCTAAGAAGCAACTTGCATCAGTTAACTATATCACTTTAAAACTTCATATGTGCAACTGCACTATCAGAAAGGCATTTATGTGTTTGTAATCTACAAAGATACATTGAGGATGAGGTGTGAGGAATGAAATTATATTTCTTGCTGAACTCTTATCATTGTAATTGAGGAGGAGAAAAAAAGACCTCAACTTCAGAACTACATGAACGAGATGCATAAGCAGCGGTACTCCATGAAGCCCCATGTAATTTTTGGATTATCAGAGTAGTAGCAGAAGAAAATAATTGTCATTTTTAGAGAAAAGAGGGACGAAGATTTGTAAATTAAGTTTATTAGTCTATAAGAGGAGTGGTGACATCTCACATTTTCTTTCCCAGTACCTTAGTAAAATGATAAGCAAAAGAACTGTTTGCCTTCAAAGCTCAAATTTGGATAATCTTTTCGTGCATTCGTTGCTTGAAATAACAAAATCATAAAACTACAATTTTCTCCGGTGTTTTATTTGTATTATATGAGAAACTTACAATCTTACCTGCCAGAAAAGACAGTAAACATCTATTTAGATTTACAGAATAGTGTTCAAAAATGCACTATGCTTTTCTTGAGGATCAGAAAGTAAGAGAAAACAAAATCTTCTAATTGCACATACTATTGCAATAATTTCTTACACCCCTTATCAGTATTTAAGGTGCATATATTTTAAATTAAAACATTTTCTCTTAGATTGATAGATCTACTATAAAATACTTCTTTAATCTGATACTAAAATATCAAAATAGTTTTGGGGCAAGAAAATTAAATAATTTAAATATTGTTTCCTGACTGCTTTAGTCTATTCTGTCTGAATCGTGCACTTTAGGGATTTAACTTCAGTTTAAAAATTGGTTACCAGAACACAGTACGACAATACTTCATGATATCAAAAAATTCAGGCCTTCAGTCAGCAACATATACTCTAAGCTGAAGCACGAGAGAAAAAAATATACAGATTCTGGGCAACTGTAGGTACCACCCACAGTTTCACCCAGTGCTGATTTAATAGCCTTCCCCTAAATACTGCAGAGTTGCTTATGCTTCACCACTTTTGTGGAGAGATGCTTCACCTAAATAATAAAACCATAAATCCCCTAATGCTCTTAAACAATATAGTTCTCCTTTATCCCTTGCAAGTACTGCATAAAGTGCTGCTCTTGAAATTTCCTTTTTCTTGAATCCTAACTGGGACAAAAAGGCTATGGACTTTTTCAGTTGCAAAAGCTTGACCGCAATTTTCACAGGTTTTTAGTTACCTGACAAGACAACTTCAACTAGGTCTCCTTCTTGAATATCTGCAGCTGATTTCACCAACTGGAGAATGTTTTCAGAGGTAGGGTCATGGCGGAAGAGCAGAATTTTGTCGTACATTCCGTAGAAACCACATTCAGGAAACTGCAAATACAAATGCATGAGAATTTACTACACTGTAAAATACAATTAATATAATTATTTCTGAGGGCAGAGCGGTCCATTACTCAGACTAGTACCAAACAAGATATATATTTTTTCATATATGACAATATATATCTCTATACTCTGAAAATGGCTTTTCCCCCAAGCAAGACCATTTGCCTTCCTCTTCCTCTGTGAGCAATGTGGTATCCACTAGGAAATGAGAAAGAAGTGCACCCCTTAGCCACTGCTGATAACTTTTCAAAGACAAGTTCCCAAGCAAGGTGATCTAATCAGACCCTCCCGGAGCAGGTATTCAGACTAGATGATCCATGGATGTCCCTTCCAGTCTGTATTATTCCATGATTCTATGATCTCTCCCCAGATTAGTGCCAAAAAGAGACCTTGAGGCTGGAAGAAATATTTTTCAGCTCTGCCTAAAATGCAATGCCTAAACGACAGCTCATTAGAAAATACCTATTACTTGAGAATAAAGTTAAGGGAGTATGTGTCTAGTAAGTTACTACACCCATAAAACAGTATTTCCAAACTTAATAATCACCTATTTCAATGCAAAGGTGATGGAGCTTTGAAAGCAGATTAAGTTCTGTTTAAACTAAAAAAAATTTTAAAAAAACCTCAGAGGTTATAAATTAAACTTATCTAACCAACATTTTTTTCTGTCTTTTTTTCTGCAGCACAAAAATGGGAGTTAATGTTTTTCATGCTCCCAGCTTAAAGACTTAGGATTTTGTTTTGAAAACATAGCCAAGAAACACTTTTTCTGATACAAAAGATTCAATTCAATTTTACAGCACTGAACTACTTCATGTATTATTTGGGAGCTTTATCAATATGCAGTGAAAGAAACACAATGATAAGCATAGCTCAAGAGATAAACTGGCAGGTTTTGAGGTTATAGTTACTATGAAAAGAATACAGAATGGAAGGAACCCAACAAAAAGTACTTTAAAACAGTATATTCATTACTGATTACTAGCAGCTTTGGAACCTACCCAAGAAAGTTACGGTTTTGTTGGGGTTTTTTTTTTTGTTTTTTTTTTTTGGTTTTTTTTAAGTTTTAAAGCATGCACTGAAAAGAGAGATAAAATGGTCAGATCCCTGGTGTGAACGAAATGCATCTACATCTCTGAAGTTTTGTCTGTCTTATTCCAAACTATACCGTAAATATTGACCAACTTCTAATTCCTGCTTGGGCAGATTACCTGCCTGAAAAAAAAATAGTTGCTGTATGTATTTATTCATGCAGGTTTTATACTGAACAGAAACAATCTCCAGTCCCTGAAACATAAAACATTCTCACAGAATATCTGAAAAATTCTGCTATAGTGCATGTGTTTAAAGATGCAGAATGTTTGCTCATGTGCAGTGTGGACCACATTAAAAATCCTAGATAGGTACTTATCTATATGATATGAGATACTATTTGAAGGCCATCATGTACTAATTATGAACCAAAAGAGCTGGCAATCTATTGTCAAACTGGGAGAAGGCTGGCACCAGCATCAACACTTGTACGGGCATTAGGATTATGCATTAGGAGATATGCATTTGTAAAACTTTCCTAGTAATCAGTTAACCATTCACATTCACGCTCAGTCAAATGAACAGTAACAGCAAGGTGTACATTACCACGTTCATAACGCTGAAAATGGCTTACTATGTCATGTTCAATTCACATTTCCAGAATGTTTCTCACTGATGATTACCAACTCTACGTGGACCAAAAACTTGCCTCTGAAAGTGTGGTCTGTTGCCTTCTAAAAATGTTATGCATGGTTTTATTCTTGTTAAAAGGAGCAAAAATGGTATTTTCTATTTTCATATTCTTCTGTGAAATAATGAATACTGAATAACCTAGTTCTGTTAGAAGATATGTATTACCACATTCAAAACTTACAGAAGCAACACCAGGTGGAATAAAATTATTAAAGATGGATACCGAATTTTTGTTTATTTAAAATAAAACTGTCGTATAGGCCACACTTCTAACAGGGTTGTTAGCCTGCCAAAAGTCACATTTTGTCATGAAATAATGAGTGAAGTAATGAAATGCTGCCATATTTGGACAATTTCACTGTGCAGGCAACTTCTACTCACTTCATACTCTCCCAAGAAAAGTGCCTTTTCCTATGAAGCAAGGAACCTTTCTTGACCATACACTGGCATTATTATTGCTGCCTACATATCAAAAACATTCAATTTTTATTCAATTACCAGAAGATATGTAATATTAAGGAACCATATTAACTTTAAGTTATTTTAAAAGTTTACCAAGAAGGTAAAACGGCAGCATTTTGGAAAGAGAATTTAGACAAAACCAATCTTCCTTACGCAAGACAACAGATCCGTGTGTCTTTGTGTCTTCCTGTTACACTATGGCTATATTTTAATGCTAAAGTAACATCCTCTATCACCTTAACTAAAGGAGAAGGGGCAGAAGAGACTTGAAGTTTCAGTATAATTGAAATTAACTCAGTACAGTAACGACAGAAATTTTCACTTAAGGGAAGAAATTCTGAGAAACGGTGAAAATCCTGAAAAAAGTTCTCTTACATGGAATAGTCTTAATCTTCCACAAAGACAAGATAACTTAGAAGACGTTTTCTCCTACAGTCCCAAACGTGAAGGTAAATACTTCAAGAGTCACATATTTAAGATGCAGTAAATATTATGCATTAAAACTGTTAAGAATAAGCCAAATAATGCCTGTGTCACAGATCATATATTTATACACACATATATATGTGTAATATAGCAAATACTTTTAAATGTAAAAAAAAAATAGGGCTAATTTGAAAACAGCAAATGGAACGGGAATATAAAGAGAGAACAAACAATTAAAGTCATAATCAGTTTAGAGGGAAATGCCTGTACTAGCTCTGAAATCCAGTGAAATGAGAAAATTCTTTCAGTTTGAAAAAGGTCAGGAGTGCCCATTTTGAAAGATATTTTAAATTTTTCACTGCTTCTGTAAAATAAAATTCTCACTCTTATGACATGCCATCAGGCTTGTATACTGTACCAAGGTAGGAATCTGTTTAATTAAAATTATAATCCCATTGGGATTACTTTCTCATACATGTTCTAAATTTAAAAAATTTTGAGAAGAGTGAATTTTCCTGCTGGCAGCCCTAGGGCTGGAGTGAGGGGAGAAGAGCTTCTCCAGCCATGGTGCACCACAGCACAGGCATCGGAGTAGCTCCTGCAGTGTTTGCTGTATTACACATGTAAATATGTGTATAAATATGGGTATTTGGAGGAATCGTTTATTATATTCTGTAGAGAAAAATAAATCCAATCACAACATTTTTTGGTAAGGTATATACAAGAATTATCTTCTGGGTTCGAGTTAGTTTTCCTCAGATAAACTACTCTCATGCCAAGAAAGCCATTTTGATGGTGTGATTCTCCAAATACAACATTGTGTAAAGACCAACTGTTGCAACAGTGACAAAAATATTCCCTCAGCTAAGCATATTCCTGCCAACAATAATGTTGATATGCACAAACAAAAGTAAACAGAAAGCAGCCACATTTCTTGGTACTGCAATACTATAAATAGCATTTATTTTTGCCAAATACAGGGCAAAACAGGAAATGCATATATGTCAAGCTACCTAAAAGCTAACTAAAACCTTACAAGAATGGTATTGGATCTAAATTCCCAACACTAATAAAAGCCCTTGTTTCGGTACAATAGCTACTTAAAGTGGAACTACCAGGAGTAAAATTGTCATCGTAATTTCTATAATGAGGAAATATAATATTTCTGTAAGAATCAGAAGAATGGAAATTTTTTTTCATGGGGTTCAGAAAAAAGATCTATTTCTAGATGCTTAAGAAGGCATCAGTAGTCATTAAGACATCACAACTGTCCAACGAACACATTGGTTGCCTACTCCAAGTGTGGAATAAAACGCATAGTCTTAAACTGTTTTCAGTGTGGTTTAATCGAAGGTGCATTAGTTTACAACTTAAACAGGACAAGTGACCTTTACAGCATAATAACTTGTTAAACTGCCACAGTTTAGTTGTATATTTCAAGTGCTGCCGTCCCCCCCCGCCCCAGCCCAATAGAGAGAAAGATCAGCTCTCTAACACAATTTACATCACTTACAAACAATTCTGGGTTCCAGATCAGCAATTTAGCAAAATTTCTGTATTATTATAAGTCTTGATGTTGTTATTTATTAGATAATTTCCAGTGTAAAAAGAAGCATGTCTCTAAAACACTTAAAACTACAAAATGTATCAGTCTAAGAATGAAAGGTTCAGCGCATCTGAAGACCAGTTGACAATTCAGTTGGCCATAGACACTGAAGTTCTAGAAAAGCTGAGAGTATTTTTTAATAAATTTTCCAAATTTGTACTTTCAACTTTGCTACTTAAGGTCAATTATGAGGGATATACAAGACCATTAGGAAGATATATCGTTAGATAAATCCCCCATAAAAAGGAAGGTTCTTCAGCCTAGACACACGCAGTCCCTGTCTGGGATCCGGACGTAAATGATTACAGTCTTCAAATACATAAAAGACTGGTGCTGATAGAAAGGGAACAATCTGTTTCTCCTCTGCACGGAAAATTAAGGAGGAGCAAATCTAACACACGGGAAGGGATATAATACAGAGAATTAGACTGGAGACAAGGAAAGCTTTGCAAGGTTAAGAATTTAAAAAAGATCTTATTGTTTGCCAAAGAAAGTGAATCTCTATTACTGAAGAGAACAATTTCAATCAATGTCTGTGTTATGGTTTGAGAGAACCCATAACAATCTATTGTCGTTAGACAATTATTCTATCACCCAATGACCCCTCCCCACCCGGAAAGGGGAATCGGGGAACACAAAGAAACACAAGGGTTGAAATATAAATAGATTTAATAGACTAAGACTAAATAATTAACAATAATACTAAAGAACCAGTATTAATCCCGATACTGATATAAGATATACAGGAATTATACTCAGCCTTCTATATCAGTAGGAAGCTGTGCGCTCCCAGCAGTGGACAGCAAGTATCGGACACTGGGAGCGCAATGGCTTCAGGAGGAAGGGAAGGCCTCAGGGTTCCAGCACTGGGGCAAGGAGTTGTCTGGACCGCCGCCATCAGGGAGAGAGCCATGCAGCAAACTTTTCTAATTTATATTGAATGTGACGTTCATGGTATGAAATAATCCTGTTGGCCAGCCTGGGTCAAATGCCCAGGCCTTGCTCCTCCTTGTCCCTGCCCGTGGCAAGGCTCGAAAACACTAACCTTGAATCCCACAGAGCCTGGCTGGCTATAAAGTAAATATTTTCATGTGAATTCAGACACTAGAGTCTTCTAAAAGTGCAATATTCCCCAGCATTAGAAGAAAAGTTAGTCCTGTGTCTCTCAACCCAGGACAGTCTGGAATCCAACAGCTGATCTTTCTATGTTGGGATAGAAGGATGAAGTAGATAATCCCATACGACCTAACAATCATGATGCTGAAAACTTTACTGTCTAGTACAAATGGGGACAGTTTTGATCAAGGTATGGCTAATTTTTATATTACTAATAGTCTAATAGCGTATTACTAATTTTTATACTATTTATTTACTTATTTATTAAGTACAAGTCTCTCTGTCCACAAGCAAAGTTAAATCTTGCATGTGCCTATCCACAGCCATATTTGGTCAAAAAAATGCATAAGTTAGCATGACTGTTCTCCATAAAACTGTCACTATCATACAGAGGAACTCTGCATTCTACATCCACAAGTTTTGTTCATTAATTTACTAAATAAAAGGTAATTTAGTACAAGAAAACTTTTTGAAAAATTAAATATGAACTATCCCAAGATGATGTACAAGTACTAGCTTTGCTATTAGAGCAGTTAATATTGTCCAGCCTTGCTATGTAGATGCCATTCATTACTATGTTTCTATCAGTGCAATAGCTCTGTATCATTCCCTTATTCTATATTACTGGTTAGCAGCCTGTAATGTACCAGACGGATATTGCAGTACATTATGGGAAAACTATTGTAAAGGTTGTATTGCATATAAACAACTACTACTCTCAAAGCAAACTTTTATATAATCTCTAACATGCTCTTCTGCAAGAAAGGAAATACAAAAAACTGTTTTTCATCATAATGACAATGACATTTTGAAAAAATTAAGCACTCCCGTGAAAAAACAAAATTCTGGCAGTAAATAAACTAACTGTTTACCAGGCTTAACATTTCAAGGAAGATCTGGATTCTGTGCCATTTACAGGGCTGCACTGAATTGACTTATTTGACTACTACTGATCAGTGTAACTATTTATAAAGCACATACATATAAGTTTGCAGGACAAAAGGTTTCAATCATTCCTGTAAAATAGTATTCACATAGACAAACAATTATGTCACAGTACAGTCAAATTCATTTCAGACAGCTTGATTAGGAAAACTTGTAATTTAGAGATCATCTCCCTTTAAAAATCAACTTTCAGAGATGGCAGAAGGGGACTGTTTGAAGTTTTAGCAAGATGATGTTTCTGGATCAATCTGCATGTTGTTTCTTACTTTTCCACCTTAAAAAGGAAAATGAAATATTCTATTAAGAAGACAGTGTTCATTACTGTTGTTTGTAGTGATTACAAATGCATTACAATTCTAAATATGCTTTTATTGTTGGATATAAATGATTTAAATTTGTTAGTTTATTAGCTTTTAAACTATTAATATTTACTGAATGTATGTGGAGTAATCATTCACAGACTGTGAATGCTGCTTTAGTACTACTTTAATCAACTACCTCTCCACAAGAAATAAAATGTATATACACACTTCTCAAGAAGTGTGACTACCCCAAGGTTTACTTTTAAAAATTTCAACAACAAAGACCCAAATGTCAGTTTTCAGCATTCCCGCTCCTGACTTTTCAATGATGCATCTCATATCATGCCAATAGTTTCTCCTTACATGTACTGTAATGTTACTGCAATAAAAGTGTAATATTTGGGAAAAGCATAACAGACCTTTATTCCAAACACTGAGCCTTAAAGCCTGCTGTCTGAACATTCATATAGAACATGTTTTATATGATACTGTAGCAGCTTTTATGGTAAAAAACAGGAAACACTACTAGCATTTGAAGTCACCCATAAGCAGACTGAAGTTGTGCGATGCTTTCATTTCCTGAAAATATCACATAACCGTTATCTACCTGTAAAACTTAAAAAAAAAATATATATACATATTGAAAAAAAAATATATATAAAAAAAGAATTGCTTTTTCAGGTGAAAAAACTGCCGGTTGGGATCTCTCAAGTAATAATTTGGTACTGCCGAGCTTGTGGGTACTATGGCAGCAGATTATAAAACACAGGGCAAAAGTAGGCTCGGCACTAACCCTTCCTCAGCAGATATCAAAGCGGAAGCAACCATTGAAGTGTTTTTATCCTTAGCAACTGTAAACATCTCAAGAAAATCCACCAAAATATTTCACTAATAACTGTATAGAAGCCAAATGTATAGAAGCAAATTATGAAAATTCTGGGTTTTCATTTAAAAAGACTTCAAGTGATACTGGAAAAAAACCTGCAGACTCATTTTAAATTTCAGTAACTAGAACATCTAATTATAAGTATTCAGTAATTTATTTAATCCATTATCCATTGTATCAGTCAATAACTTCATTGGCATGTGTCCATTCACATGCAGACACAAGCTGAACTACGTACGTCCATAACTGTGCTGTCTTATTAATGACTGTTCTCAACATAAGGATCAAAGACAAACTGTTGAAAAAAAAATTGGTGATATTTAAAACCTGTCCAATTACTGTGACAATCAAATGGCTTAACTATTAAAGAAATGGAATTTTCAAAGACCTGATATATCTAAATTATAATGTATTTCCAATATGAATTGGGAAGCTTTCAATAATTAACTATGTATATTATTAATTATCATTATTTGAATAGAGAAAAGTGTTTGGCCTTCCTCTTTGCTATAGTAAAGCACAATTTCTAATAGAAATTAACTAAGAGGAAAGGTGAGACTGCCTAAGGTGAGACAACTCTCTCACTAGTTTGGTTTAATAAGTATTATATATTATTTGGAAGATTAGCACAGTAGATACCTCAAATGAAAAACTGATGAGAAATAAATTTCTTCCACATGAAGAACTTTATCGCAAAGAGCTGGAAAACACATATTCTAAACACTGATGCTGATTTCAGTGCAATTACTAATGTAATCCAATAGTTGAAAAAGTGTGTTGTTGTTATCATTTTGCAAAAATATTTCTTTCAACATACTAAAATTGTCACATTTTTGTAACAGAACAGCTAGGGAGATTCCCAGTGCTAACAGTGCAAAAGGAAAAAAAAGTCCTCTTCTTGTTTTGGTCTTCTTGTATGTTACTACAATTTTGCACATTTCCTATAAGGGATAGTTTCTGTTGCTTTACTCTAGTAAGTAATGAGAGTTGTCTTTTTAATGTTTCAGTCCTCATTGACCTTTTTCTTAATAATAAATTGAACTACGCCTCTTTTAGTGATAACCGTTTTTTCCTTCTAAACTAGTTAGATTTTTTCAAGCCTTCCTCTTAGAGAAGTCTTGGCGATTACTGTAACAGCAACAAGAATCCTGAGAAAACTTGAAAGTATTTCACAGCACAAAGATAATGCTCCACCACACATAGGACCGTGGGCTAAACAATGTCTTCACACTATGGGGAGAAGTTGACTCACACTCAATGTTTGTTGACTTAACCTAAGTGCTAAAACACAGGTTAGGTTGACCTAACCTAAACAAAGTTGTTGACCTAACCCTAACGTGTTAAAAATAAATAAATAAATAGTCTTACATTGAAACAATTGTTTCAAAATAAATAACACTGCATTTTATTTTTAGAAGTCAGGATTTCATTTCTCTACAGAGGTTATAACACAGCAAATTCATGATACTGAGAAGCAGAGAATTTTAGGCTAAGAGGACTGCCTAAATTCTCAGTTGTGGCAGTCATTATTAACTCACTTGCAAAACTCAAGAGATTTTTAAAAGCTGTGTTTACCAAGCACAAAGCTATCATGAACATATTAGTCTTTCCTTTATGCATAAAGAAAATACCCCAAGACTTCACGATTTTGTTGTAAAAACCCAACAGTTAGCATTCAAAGACTTTCTTCACATACACCACTACAGTTACTATAAACTAAAGCAAACTGAGATTAAACAGAAGTTCACACCATGGGTATACAGAATATATGTAGTATCATCTGAGTAAGAAGAGGAGCTGGTGCCTGCGAGGTATCTCCACCTCATTCCAGGATGTTTCATGCTGTGCTCAGGACATCCGAGTAATGGTGACTCTCTCTAGACCTTTCCAGTGATTGCATTTGCACTTGCCAGGCAGTCAAACAGCAAGGATAGGCAATAAATGCCTAATTCCTTTCCTTCTTTTTTTCTTTTTTAATTTTATTTTCCCCAGGCAATCAGCTTTCAGCTGTACAGGAAAGAAAAGCATCAAAAAACATAAATAGTAGTACTGACCATCCCGATACTGCCAACATTGCAGTACTGTCAAGACAGGTTTAGGTCAAGCCCATTTGTCACAGGTACAGAAAAGAAGATAAATGATTGATGAAAGAAGATCTTGTATTGGAAAGATAAGAAGCAACCAAAGAAATCTTGAAAGGCTAGGAAGAGAAATTACTAGAGCAACGAAAACACACTTAGAACAGAAGCATAGGAAAGATCTTCATGTCTTGTGAGCCTTGAGGGTAGCAGCAAAGAGCCAGGATTACAAGAGTTAAAGCAGTGAATGGGAACAGCTAGGTCCTTGCTTCCTTTTTGCCTTTGCATTCCCAAAAAAGTATTGGAAGGTTTGCTTCTGATATAATAGCTAAGCAAAACAGAGAAGTTTATAAGGTTATACCCACTAAACCAGCCAGGAACCATTCTCTGGATCCAAGGCTAAGTGGCACAGAGATGGCTCACTGCCATACAGCTGACTTCTTTCCCCAGAAGCAGGCAGACAACATTCCCACTGCTTATTTTAAACAGTCCCTTACACATGCTAAGACCCAAACCCTCTGGGCATCATCTGAAAGAGTGTGATTAGGCACGGTTCAAACTGTAACAGGAAGCACACAATTAAACAGCTAAAAAGTTTATGTGATTTTGAGCCAGTGCTTGAGCCTGTATTCTCATTTTGCTTTATTTATAGATATATTTTGAGATATAACTTCAGAGAACCATCACAATTTGATACATTCCTAACATCAGTTAATCTTCTTAATGCTTTAATGAGCGGTGTCATTCCCTATTTACAGTATTTATTATTCTTTTTTACTATAATCCCTGATCAATTACATGTTCTATAAAGCACAATGTGATACCTGCAGCATAGAAGTTAATAAGCTGTTTCCAAGTGGGCCGTCAGAAAGAAGCAAGTTTCTTATTGTTCATGATGTAAACAATATTTTAGATAACAAATATGCACATACAAGTATTTCGCTAATTCTGTTTGCGGCAGTGACTTGCTCCAGAAATCAGATTCCTTCACCTCTCTCAGATCAGGAACAGAGTACTTTGCCCACACACACTGACTTGGACTGGCACCAAACTACAACTTTTTCTGCAGCTGCCGTCTATGGAACAATAATGTCCAGAGAGGAAAAATACAGCTGAGCTCCCTCACAGAAATATCCATGAAACAGATGAAACGTGGCCATGGTGAAACATAGGAACATGGCTATTTTGGCCTGACCTCTGAGCAACCTTTTCCTCAGCCTCTTTCAGTACAGGTTGTTCCCTGTACTGAAATTTGCTTTGTACTGAATTGCTTCCTTTGCATAATATCTTTAAACAAATATGTTCTCTTGCTACCTGTGCCTCCTGCCACTGCATGTCAGCTTGCCTTCTGTCACTCAAATTGCTCACTGCCAAAAATATTGACTATACACCACTTTGCTCAACCTACTTGTACGCAGACTTTAAAAACTCCCAGTTCAGGGCAGGCAGCAGGAGATATAGGCAGAGAATCAAAACAAAGGCATATTAACAATACTACATGACATTTTTTTCAAATACAGACTCTTTTACCCAACAGCAAACAGAAAGCAAAGTTGACACATCAGAAACATAGCTCAAAAAGGTTGTTAAATTTTACTTGTGTGGTTGTAATTGAAAACTTCAGTAAAATCATGGTGACTTTGTAGATTCTGATTCCTGGTAATGTTGCTTTAGTGATTTTAAGAAATCTGAAGACTAGGGGCAGAAGAAAAAAAAAAATAATATGGTTTTCTCTCATTATTCCTGAACCAAGTCTGGCAAATGGCTACCGGCCTGGGGGCAACCCACAACAGCTCAATGCAATTAAACATGAAAAATATTAAATAGTAACACCTATTTCTAAAACAAAGAGATCTTTAGCATAATTAATCTAACTCTATTTGTACTACCACAAGACACTTTCTTGGGATATATAACTTTATCTTAAAAAGATTAGATTTATTTTTCATTGAGACTTCTGTGGAAGTATTTCATTCTGAATTACTGCATGTAATGGGTTACCAAAAATATATGTTGATTATGTCTTGGAAATTGATTTTCTCTAAAATGATGCAAAGACAACCTTAATTTAAAATAACCTCCGATTCTTAGATATAATTTATCTTCTCCAGGAGTTAGCTTTCTTACTCTTACCTCCTCGGTATTTTGTGAATATTCTATTATAGCTTTCAATGCAATGAAGATGATACAGTCAAGCAGATGTAAAGGAAGAGTAAGTCAAATAACTCAGACATTGAGAAAACACTCAATTTTATCACATAAAAATCCCAAAAGTTCATGTGCCATGCAAATCAAAACACACTTGTGTAGCTGACTTCTCTATCATGTAGATTAAGAGGTTAATTCAATAGAAATATTTAGAAAAGCAATCATAATAAACAAACAATGAACCTCAAAAGAGAAACTGCCTTCTGTATCCTGTTGCAGGCAAAAGTATCATTACATGCACCACATCTGCACACACTGCATAATCTCCCTGAAAATTTTCACCAGAAGCAGCCCTGAGGGAAAGCACTAACAGTTTGTGTCTTCTCCATTACTTCATACTGCGAGTTTGGGACCACTGTCTGCTACCACCGATCCATTAATGCCACGTTTCTCTTTCCAAGGCAACACAGGGACCTCAGCAGAAAGGCTCCCATAGTTCCTGTATACATTCTCTGTGCAGCCCAACACTGTCCAGCCCAGTACAGAATTATGGAGCTTCCTGTGAAACGTTTAGGAGAAGAACGTGACAACAGTGTCAGATTGTTGACAGGCATCCATTTATGTAGATGCTTCATGAACAGATTGCAGTTCTCACCAAGGAGGTTGAGAACTGGGGCAGAAATTTTCATGCCCTTCAGGGAACAGGCAGAAAAAGGATGATGAATCCCTAACAAAATCAAGTATTTTTCCTAGTTCCTTTAATAAAAAAAAAAAATTTAAGACCGTGACCAAAGAGTCCCTTGCTCACAAATATTCACTGTTTCTGAAGCTGAAGTCTGACTAATTTTATGCCCTATACTACATGCGGGAAAATAAACTCCTAATTCAAGAAAGATGAAAAGAAACCAATTCAAGAGCCAATTCTACACAGTATTTAAAAAACAAACAAACAAACAAACAACCCCCAACCCCCCCTCCTATTTCTGTGACAGTCTACCACCAGATATGTTCTTGCTATCTCTAAGCAAGCATTACATTAATTCAGGAGACTCAGCCAGGTACATAACTCAAGAGACTACACAGACATAGAACCAGTGTCTTTCCTCTCTTTACAGATTGCACAACATGTAAACTACTTACAGTCAAAGTTTCTGTGTGTGAGTTAAGAGATCTAGACAGATCTAATAAAGGTGAGAGACCTAGAGATCATTCTCACTTGTTTATACCTCTACTCTGCTTCCAAAATATACTTCATTTCCTTAAGATAGGTGTCAGTTTAGGTAATTGCTTAAAGACAGATTTAAAACTTTTTTTTTTTTTTTGCAAAGAAACAGAAACCAAAACAGCTCTGATCGAGACTGTTTTAATTAAAGCATTCCCAAATACGTGGTTTTCTCCTGAAAAAGTTTGAGAGATTTTGAAAATTACTTATTCTTTTATTCACTCACAACATTAATTCTACATTCCAGGAAATACAGTAAGAGCCATTTGAAAAATACTTGTAAAGGGCTCTCTTCTACTGAATTTGATAGAAATGTGAATTTTTTTTAAGTATAAGCAGCATGTTGGTTCAACCTTTAGTACCAACAACTAGTGTCTTCCTTAGTCAGTTATGTATTTTACTTCTATTTATTAATAACTAAGATCCTCATTAATAAAGGATAAAGAGACAACACCAAATAACAGGATTATGGGGTTCCATAATCCTTTAATGAATATAATCAAGAGGAGACTATAGCAGGAGAAAAGACTGAAGGCACTTATGTTGGACATCAGTTCAGCAGGAGCACACATACCTAGAACCAGGCCTGCACAGGGAGTCAGAGGACTAACTTATCAATAAGAACTCATAATATCATGTTATACTCATTAATTCCCCTTTCAAAATGTAACTTAGAAAAGCCAAAATACTAAGAGGAAACTGTCCAGAACAGCCAGTAAAGAACATTAGGACAGAAATGTCTGTAAACAATTGTTTTATGCAAATTTAGCATCTCTGCAGATCTGAGTAAGGGATGTGATGGAAGGTTTGGGATGCATTATCCACGACACCCAAAAGGATTTTCCTTGCCAAACACCTGCTTGGGGATAGGAGAACAGCACGACTTATTTTTTTTTTTTAACATAACAGAAAAAAAAGCAGCTTTTATATAATAGTACTAGAGATATATATAGACTTCTAGATAGCGAGCCACTCAGGAAGCGGCCATTTGGGTTTCCAGGCCTTCCTACCTGAAAGTTTCAAAGCTGGACTGTACAACTTTTCAAACACAGTCCTAATCATTAGGCTAGGACAAGATCACCAAAGAAACAGAAACCACTGAAGGATGTATGGGATGACAAACAGATCACAACAAATTTTCTGTCTCTGTATCGGGCACTCAACAGAAACTGAGCAGTTAAGAGATTAAAAATAAAAAATCCTCCTGAGAGTAAATGCCTAAACTAAGACTCCCCTCCCCAAACACCTTGTCAGCAATATTGTTTCTTAACAAAAGTGCTTGTAGCTGCTGTGTTCCCATTTGCATCCAGTACGTTCTTTAGTAACACATAAGCACTGAAGGAAAATCTCTCAGCACACTCAGGCATAAAGATGAAACATATGTTTAAGTCTTCTGTGAATCTAGGAACACTTTCACAGAACTAGGAAAATCATTTATAGAGAAGTACATGAATAAACCTTAAGTTTAATTATTTTTTTTTAATTTATTTCAAAAAATAAATGCACTAAGCACAGAAATTGCTGGGTTGCAAAAGGAGCTTTAAAGTACATATCTCACACATACAGAAAAATAATGTTCAAAACATAAAGTTGATAGCAACAGATATAAATAGAAACTTAAGAGTTGTATAAAACCACAAAGGAAAGCCAGATGATACGTGGAAGTACGCTGCCAGCGTACATAACGCACATTAGAAGTTTTGCTACCATTTAGGGACAAAGAGAACTATGACAATTCTACCACGATAAATATTTATTGATCACTTTCCTTCCACACACACGCACCCCCTTCATTTTGGGAAGAGGCAATATTAGGTATTAAAAATGAAATATTTTCTCGTCTAACACCTGTTGATATGGATGTTTAAGAGAACTCACTGAAGCTGCACACTTATACTGGCACATCCAAAAAACTTTGAAGCAAAACTGAAAGAGCTGTGAAGTCAATGGTTGGGTTCTGGAGCAATTGAGAGGAGGAAAACTAATGTGCGTCTTTTTAAAACAGGAAACAGAGCTACCTGCCTCACTGTAGACTTCTCAAAATAAGGGAACAAAAGATACACAGTTCAACAAATGAAAACATGAAGGACAGTACAACTGTTGCACTACCACCTTGGCTTATGGAAAAACTAGATAACTCGGTAATGTAAGGAGGAGACTGCAAAAGCATAACTTAACAGCAACAGAAAGTCAGACTCTGCAATACATGTCAGGCCTCAGGAAACATGGAATGCAAGGTGCTCTGATGTAACAGGGACTCTATTCTCAAAAGCAGTGATGAAATTTAGCTAATGTAGTGGGTAATTAGATGAGAATGCACTCTTAGTGAATTGCATTTGCCATAAACTGGGGAATACCAAAGAAGCATATGGATTTATTACCTCTGCTTTTGGCACTGATGCAACTGCAACTGGAAGTCTCTACTCACACCTAGCATTTAAAATTCAAAAAAGTAGGACACCAGAGAAAGGATTCATGGAAGAATGATAGAATAACGAAAGAACTGAAAGACATGCTCTCCTGTAAGTGACAGCAGGGGATTAAACTGTTTAATTTCTAAAGGAAGGTCAGGATGTGATTTGATCATTTTTGATAAGCATCAGTACGAGAAAGTGAAATCTGATTATCTATTGATTCATCTGCCTTGCAGGCAAAGAAACAGCAAGTTCCAATTTCTGACAGCTGAGGCTATGAAGAATTAGACTACACAATAATTATTTTGCTGGTCCAATTTCTTTTTTTTTTTTTTGCTTATTTGAAGTAGCTAAAACAAGTGCTCACTGAAAAACAAATATGGTAGTGTTATTTCCACATTATCGGATTTTTGTTTCTAAAAGAGATGCTCTGTTTGAAAGGAATTCATTCAGACAGTTCCTATGGCCTTTCTTACCCCCAAAAATATTAGAACAAATTACCATAATGCCATACTCTCTTAATCAGCAGCAACACCCACAGCCAGGCTAACCACAGAAACCTAACAGCTTTCTTGGGACTCTCTTCTGAGCATCTTTTTTGTTTAGTTGCAGGATGACAAAACAGGTATCTAATACCCGAGTTATCCGACAGTATCCTGCCACTCAGTTTTGGCATTGACAAGACCTCTGATGTAACACTCTGTTTAGTTCTGGGTGCCCACAGAGAGCCCAAAAAAGAGTTCTGTAAAATGTGATATAAAAGGAAAGATTTAAAGACCTAAGAAATGATGGAAAGAAGATAGATCAAAGTCTTTGACAGTCATAAGTTCTGTTAGTCAGGCAGCAAGGAGTTTATACAAAGGGGATTTAACTTAAATATTAATTAAGAATAGTTTAAAAACTGCCAATGACTTTTTGGAGGTTCTCAGAACAGGTTAGACAGAGAAGAAGGTTACAGATAGATCTGATCTGGACTTGGAGAGGAAGAAAGCCTTTTGGGATCTTTCTATCTCCATATCTACGACTTGCATCTTCTGAAAGACACAAGAAAAAAATTACTTGTGGTTTAGAGTAAGAAAAATACACTATATAAGGCACACTCCTACAGTGTTGCATTCCTGTCTGTAAGTCACAATCCTGTGACTTTCCTTTCTGATTATCTAAAATTCTCATTGTAAGTTCAACCGGAGAAATACTTCCCCTTTTTTTTTATCCTGAACTGTTGTGTAGAGCTCCTCTGCAACGTTACAAAGCTGCCACATTTCGCAAGGGAAGTTTTTGCATCTCGGTGTGGGTGAATACATGTCCACCCCCATCCAACTAGTACTGACAGTTTATTTGACAGCTTAATTTCAGTCAGACCTATCTGCCTCAAGAATATTTTTAAAAATCAAGACAAAAGTTGCTTTAGTTTAATATATCGGGGATGTGCATATTAGAAATCATCTCTCTAACAGATGAAATGAACACACTATCAATCCTAAACTCCTGCATGGGTTTGCCCATCTTCAACTCTCCACTCTCATCTTCCAATACTTCAGTGTTTAATTTTTCCAGTACAGAATTTAACACTCACTAAATCTCATCTCTTCTCATACAATGGGATCAATATTCAACAGTATTGTTCTCAGGGTCAAAAAGTGACTGAAACTATTTTCATGGCTCTTGTCCCTCTGATGCTGGACTTTACATAGGTCCTCTATTGTTTTTTATGGTATTGAAGTTCTCCTGGTGCTAAACAAATTACAAATGCTTTCGTGAATACATATTGATTTAATCATGCCTCTGAAAATCTAATTTCAAGTGCCGGCTCCTGCATTCTTGCAAAAACAGCATCACTCAATGCTTTTTTTTTTTAAAAAAAAATCTTTTTTAATGTACTTTTTATTCACTGTACAGTGCTACAATTTTCAGTTGCACAACTGATGCTGGAATTTTAAGAAAACATGGTGGGGTTGGTTTTCTTTTAGAGTCATCTTCTTAACAATGGCTTAAATAAGGCCATAAAATAAATATATAAGATTATGATTTTTTTTTCTTATTTAAAGTCAGAACTGTTAAATTATAAATGCTGCAGAAAAGAAATTTATACCAAGAACAAAAAGGTAAGTGAGCTCCTTGAAGCTACTGGTTCACAGTATAACTTCATATAGAATACCATATTAAAAATATATTGCTTACAGCAAAGAAATTATGGCTTCCTGCCTTTTATAAAGAAACTGAAAACTGCCTTTTATAAAGAAACTTTGGCACAAACCACAATATTTTGAAGAGCGCTTCAAGCAAAGTAAAAATTCTATTCCTGCCACGGGAAAGGCAGCTGTCACATTAAACTAAGAAAACTTTTCAGACCTTCATCTAACATGTAAAGAAACCCTTCTAAGTTCTAATAACAAACGAGTCATTGTAAAATAATCTCATTTGCTTGAAGTCTCAGCCATTTGGCACCCAGCCAGCCGGGGGTGAAGAGCCAGACACTTAATACCCGAAGTTCCTAGCAACTAGAAGTCCGCAGGGAGCAGGAGATTGTATTACCAGCAGCTGAGTGAACAAGACCTCAGATATTACAGAGGAACACACAGAATTTAGTTTTTGGGACCTTCTTAGTCTTTTGCAATAGATCAGAAGTAGGAAGGCTCGCAATAAGGTTCCTAACCAAAGGGGGCAAAAACCTTTATATCACGTAAACTGCATGACCCTACAAATGCGGAGTAAAAAATGTTAGGAGACTAACTTGTGATGAAAGGAAAATAGAGGGAATGACACGGTCAGCCTTATACATCACCATTTTAAAACTCAGTAACTCAGTTAAGCTGTTTGAATTTTCTGCTCATTGCCAAGACAGTCATCTTTTCTAGCAAGACAAAAAAATCTTTTCAGTTTTGTTGGGTTGATTTTCAAATCCTCTCCCCACTCTGCCCCCCTCTTTTCTTACACAGCAAAAGAAAGAGGCAAGTAAAGTGACGTGTAACTAAAAAGGAGTAATTCCGTTTTTGCATTCAAAACCAGTGGTGGTCAATCCATTTAGCTCTGACCGCGTTCATTTTTCCTGAGTGCTGCAGGGAACCACAAATTCTCAGTGTGCACCACGAGGAACAGACTCCTGGCTAGTTCAGGATTCAGAGAATATGCCAGAGTCCAAACCAAGACAGGCCAGCTGCAGTGGGTGCTTCTGCTCTGTATCCTTTACATGTGATACTTACCCAGCATTTCCCATGCCCAGTATTGAACACTCAAGGTGCTCCAGACACAAACATCTCCTGCCACATACTCACTACCCACATGCAATCTAACAGCCTTCGCTCTGCCCAGCTCCAAACATTCTTACTCACTCCTCAAGCACTGAAGGGGTCACTGTGATCATAAAAATATTTAATGATCATTTAGAAACATAAATCTAAGTATTTTCCCATGATACATTCAACAGTTTTGATTCTCTACAAGTGGCAGTGTTCTTACTACACATCACTAAGTGATGAAATAATGTGTTATTAAGATTATGACAAACACATCCCTCTCATTGTATCAGATCCTCTGCAACTGCAAAGCTAAATTTTAGGAGTTTTTTCCTTGCAGTGTTTATGAAAGTACTTTAGAGATAATATTTGTGCTTCTTGAACAGATTCTCTTTTTTCCTCACAGCAACGAATAATTTTACTCAACTAATTATGTATTAGCAGCAGGTAATTTCACCTCAATTATTTCTTGCCTCTAAAACCGGTGAGTGCACAACTGTGTGAGAACAAAGCTATAAACATTTCAAATAAGCACTGATCTGAGTACAGTGATCCAGCATGCTATCTTGAACTGCCAACATGGATGGCTTCAACAATAACAAATGACATTTCAGAAGCCTACAGCAATCACCAAAGAATGTTTCATGGGTTATGTCACCTTTGATTCACTTTACACAGTGCACCATTAGAAGCATGCATTGATTATTAATTGCTATGCTCCGAAAAGGTAAATAGGCACTTGAAACTGGATACAATGCAGATCAAGCTGACTTTTGGGAATTTTCAACAGGCTAAAATGACCAAGGCCATGATTTTTAAAAGCATCTGGTAATTGTTCTTATGCATGGCAAGTTAAAATTGACTTTTAGGAACAAGATTCTCTTGGTTCAGATTCATTTCTTCTTGTTGTGCTGACCATTTGTAACATGTACACCACAGTAAAACCTACAATGTTAATAAAAAAGCTTAAAAAGTCAAATGGAAAGAATGAAATATATAACTGTCTGTTAAGAGGATGCATGCAAGCAGAAGTTTTGTTCTGTATTTTCCTCACCAAATGATTCACCAGCAACATCATTTCCACCATTGTCTCACCTATGCACAGAAGAGAAAGGGGGTTTCTATTATTCACAAATAAACTTGAAATCCAGTAAAATGAGAACAAGAAAATCAACAATTAGCAAAAAGAAAGCATAATAATGTAGAAACTAAATGTTTGTATTATTATGGAGAATCAAATCTGAATATAAACCAAATTACTGGGGTCTGAAAAAGTTCTGCAGGCACATAAGCGGATTTCATATCCACAGACAGGTGCACATTCAAATTACGTGCAACTTTACACTGTGCATATTGGTTTCTGACCATTCCCTCCTTCCTGCCCACTGGTCCTTCTTTGGACCGATCTGATTACAGACTGCAGAACGTCTTAACCCACAACCACAAACCTGGCTGTAGCAAGAACCTCTGTTTACAGCCTACGGAAGTCTGTGCAGATAATCTTCAGAAAGCAAAAAAATTCACTACTCTGAAAAAATTACATTTCAGAAGTTGTAATAACTTATTATTTTTCATGATACAGCACAAACTACAGATATACAAGGTAGGGCTTCCAATTTCAACCACTTAAAAGATAATTAAATGACTAGTCTAGAAATCTTCATTGCAACTATTTGTTTTTATTTTCTTGTGAAGGGAAGAAGATAAAATGTTTTAATGCTCTTTAGTGCAATGATAATTTTAAACTTTAAACTGAAAGAGGGGAGACTTAGATTAGGTACTAGGAAGCGATGAGACACCGGAACAGGCTGCCCAGAGGAGCTGTGGCTGCCCCATCCCTGGAGGTGTTCAAGTCCAGGCTGGATGGGGCTTTGAGCAACCTGGTCTAGAGGGAGGTATCCCTGCCCATGGCAGGGGGGTTGGAATTCAATGATCTTTAAGGTTCCTTCCAACTCTAACCATTCTATGATTCTATGATAATAAATCTATTGTTCCTCAACATCACTCAAAATCATTCCAAGTTGCAAACTTGACTATATTTTTTTAAATCTCTTGTCTTAAATACAGGCCAGTTCCTTTTTTGCTCTAAAGTTTTTACAACCACAAAAGTGGAGGAAAATGACCACTCTGCAGTGGTTGTCTCAGAAAAAAAGTCTGGGCAAGGACAAATCACCAGGAGCCTTGGCTGCCTGCTGGGTTTAAGAACCTAAGAGTCCATGCCAACTTCCCCTCACCACAGTAGCCTCCTCCTCCCTTCCCCCTGAACTACAGCTGGCTTTGAGAGAAAAGCGCTTGATTTCACCCAAAAGCCCAACAACCAGAACAATGGAATCACCTGATCCTGAATAGTTGTATTTATGAAAGAGCTGAAAGAAAAAACAAACAAACTCCTCCCTCTCCCCTCCCCGCCTCAACTATGCTGTGAAGAGGAATTTTTAAACAGAAAGAGAACTCTTCACACCAGTATTTAAAAAACTAAAAAATCATTCTGCCAATGATTACTTCTGCCAAACTGGAAAAAAGTCCTCCTGGTTAAAATGAAATATGCATAAATATACAGGAGTGACAAAAGACTATTTTTTTTGCTTTTGGAGCACTATAATTTTACTTAAATGGTAGGTGTTCTTTCTAAACAGAATGGCATTTCAAAGAGACATCCAATCCTGTATTTCAAATGCAGCAGTCATCTCTGAAACAGGGTCTTTAAGAAAATTTCAAAATAGTAAGAAGCAAATTAGTGGAAAAAAACTTATCAACTGCATTTTGAATAAAAACATAACCATCAGGAAACCCATGCACCTCTCCCTACCCCCCTTCTCTTTCCTCCAAAGTCTGTGCCTGCACAAAGATATAAGAAGCCACTAAACCACAGAGTCCCACGCCTGCCAACCACAATGGCTAAATAACTCGCCATATATCAGTGTCATTTTACATGAATGCCTTCCCTTGAGATTTGGAAATAAATAAAAATGTATATAGCAAAGTGATGACTGAAATTAAATGAGAACACTTTAAAATCTATACCTTTAACATTTTTTTTTTCTTTACTGAAAAAGATGAGCTTATGTCTTTATGCTAGCATACAATACATCTCTTTACAGTGGCTTGAGTAGGTCACCAGGTCAGAGGGCTTTTTTCCTAATGGCAAAACCAGCAAACTTGCTACATAGATTATTTTTACTAATTGATTCTAATTGTTTAACCTTCACAATTATGATTAGAGGGAAAAGAATGAGTGAATATGAAGGACAAATTTAAAAAACAAGAACAGGCCAAGGCCAGTGAATTGAGCATGATGAGAAAGGCACAAAATTCCTTGAACACTGATTCCAGTACTACAGTGAAAGAGGATCTGGGTCCCATACCCAACAACTCCTTCAGTCTCTCCTACCCCTAAACGAGAGCAGAAAGGAGCCTTTTGGACTATGTTGTCCAACCAGCATTCTTTGCGAGGCCTGCGAGTGAAAAAGAAAGCAAGCATACTTCACATTTATACCCACAGTTATAGTGTAATCAAAGGCTACTGGTAGCAGTTCAAATACTTCTTAGGTTGTTACTTATATTTGCCTGTTTTGTACGTGTCATGCTTTTGCCAAATACCAGTTACTTCCTTTATGCATTGCTACCTAGTATAACAGATAATATATCCCTTTAGCACCAAAAAACAAATTTTATTTTTTTTGTCTTTTAATTTAATGATAAAATCCTGTCACACCAGGCCTGGCTAGGCAATGGTATCTTTTACATGGCTTTTAGCAACTACAAGTTTCTACAAGTATCCCAGGAATGGATGAGACAGAAAAATGCAAGACAATCTAGTGCTGTTATAGACTAGAAAACAGGACAGGCACTTACCAGAACCTGCACCCTGATGTCTGATACAAGGCTACAAGCCATCTACAAATTTTATTTCTACCACTATGATATTTTTAATTCTGTAACTATTTTTTTTATAAAACGCACTGGAAAACTAGGTTTCATGAGATTCTTGCTGTCATCTCATATACTTCACATGCATTACCAGTACAATCCAGAGACACTCCTGCCCCCTCTATCAGGTCAAAGAGAAGTTGTAAAATACTGCTGGCAAAAACGTTTAGACTGGCAACTCAGAAGAGAGGAACATATCATGTCAAGCAACCTCTTTTACCCTCTTTTGAGTTCACCATAAACTCCTTCAGAAACAACTCCTGCATTCACAATTACGTACTGAATTAGACATCAACACTCTGCCTCATCATATCCAGTGGAAACATGCTGTTACATTGTTTAACAACGGCCAGTTGACCTCACATTCAACAGAAACTGGATCATAAAAGAACATTTTGAACTAGATTTTAGAAGTCAATTAACAAAGATTATTTGTATGGAAATCAAAATATTTGTGCTAATTTATAGCAAAACAGAGCCCAGACAGTAACACCTTTTTCAAGACATGTCGTAAGAGCATACAAGGTCTGATATTCACTTTGATATTCTAACTGTACAAACTTTTATCAAGTACAATGTTGCATTTAATCTTAACCAAGTATAGAACCTAAGCATGAAAATGGAGGTATGTCCCTAAAAGAATCTATACCTTAGGTTTTAGGCATATTCAATAGAGAGGGGTCTCTTCATGCCATAGTACAAAGCACTGGTACGACTTCAGGGTGAGTATGATGCATAATCCCTACACTCCGCTGTCAATCAATCAATCAATAAATAAATAAATAATCAAATTTATTAGGTGGAAAGAAGATAAAACTAATATGCTGAAGAAAATGGATAGTGTATCTTATGGGATGAGACTAAGCTTTTTTTGGTTAATCTGTCTCAATGAACCTGAAAGAGAAAATAATAGTAGCCTACACATATATCAAGATGTAGAACAGAAGGAAAAGAATAAGCAAAAGCAAGATACAGCCTAACAGAAGTGAATATTAGGTCACTAGGAAGAGAGTCAGGCTGCATATTTAAAGAAGATTCCTTATCTTCAAAGAAATGTATCTTTTGGATAGCTTTTCTAACTAAAGCCCCAGGGCCAGAAAGCCAAATCTTCTTAAAAGTCAAGTTTAACAATTTCATGACACAAGTTAAATGATATGATTGTCTGCAACAGCCAACAATAACACAGGAGATCCTTTTCAGCCCTAGAATCCTATTTGAATGTAAAGGAAAAAAACTGTCCATGTTGCTACTAATCTTAGCAAAATACTAAATTATTACTAATCTGTTAATCAGTTTTATCCTCTTAGAAGTAGGCATAATGAATAAGCTGCTGAGGCAATGCAAAATCTTTTGAACCAAGTCTATATTAAAGCTGAAATGTGCAGAAATCTCCCACAGATAATTTTTCAGTGTTTTTTACTATCTTGTAGTAAAGAAGCAGTGTAGAATGCATTAACTCTTAATAACGTGCACATATAATTTAATACATATGAAAAATAATTCAAATAATGCAAGTTTTTCTCCAGAAAATTCATTAAGATTAATAGAAGTATGAAACCAAACCCATTAATTCTATTTTCCTCAGCCCAGAAGTTTTTTTCCTATTGACTTAAGAATTTTTTGTAACCTTTTCCTAGATAATACACCTATCAAAGGCTCTCTGTTGTTCTAGTATCTATATACACTATGAAAATTTAGTTTAGATATTTTTACAAGCCACTTCTGTTGATGTTAAATGTCCAACTGAGGTTTTTTTGTACACAGAAGATTTATTTCTGAGGTGCTGTCTCACAGGGATACTGGAATCACAATCTAGACTGACCTACCTGCTGGCATGAGCTACTGGCAAAAAGATTAAAAAGAATAAATGAGCTACTGGCAAAAATAAAGTACCGCTGCTGCTGGGATGATGTAGGAATACAAACAATCCTCAGTGTTGCACAAGCAATAACTACCTGTCTTTCTTATGGAGGCTAACAAACTTATCACCACTCCCTTTGCTAATATTTCTCCCTGCCACACAGGTTCCAACTTCCTTTTCACTGAAACTGTAACATGAATTAACACAACTATGAAAAGCTCAGAAATGTTCTCAACTGCACTTAGTTGAAAAGCCGCCACTTCTACTTTAGCCCTAAAGAAAGGCTGGCATGACTTTCCCAAACACATCAGTTAACAGAAAAAAATGTTACCTCTTCCTACCTCAGGAGTCAAAGACTAGAGTTATAAACGTTTTCTGTCTTGTTTTTGAATTTTGTAATGAAACTGAACATAAATCTTTCCTCATGCTTTGGAATTCTTTCCATTAAATGTTGCACATTCTGCCTTCAGCCACCCCTACAGCAGAGGCCACCCTCACCAGGCCTCAGTATTTCTTTCCAATCAAGCTTCATTGGTACTACTGACATACACACCTTCTGTGATGTTTCATACACCATTCAAATTGTCATTATCTTCTGCTTTAAGTTTTATACTCTTCTAGTTTGTCAGTACTTTAGTCTTACAGGTCTTTCAATGGGCTGGATATTGCCATTTCCCATGCCTATTGCTACAAGACTCCATGATTAATGCTCTTTTCATTCTTTCACATTTTTCATGTGAGTTATTCCATCTGCTTATAAAACTTATTTTAATAGTTTATTTTATTTCAATTTTTAATAATTTATCATTTACATTTACTTATTATTTTAAAAAATAATTTATTTCTAGATAAGTGTTTTCATAACTGCGTATCTTGCATCTCCAGCAAGTCCTCTGACACCTCCTCCCATAAGCTTATCAACTTCAAAAAGAATCAAAGTAAAGCAATACAAAGCAATGTCATTGGGACTGAGGGTTGACAGAGATGCATCACCACATTTAAATATGTATTTGCAGAATCAGGTCTTAACTTTATACTTGAAAAAATGCACATGTTGCTGAAGAATGATCTAGTGTTCATTTACAAAAGGCACTTTCTGAATTTATATTATCTTAGTCCTTGCCTTCAAAAACAGTCAAACCAAACTCACAGGAACAGGTTACAATAGCACTAACACATCCTGCATTTACACCACAATGAATGCAAATAGAAGTGTTTAGCAATACCAAACCCTAGAAAGCAAGTAGCATTTTGTCACAACTTGAGCAGCAACAGTAAGGGGTAACAGTCTTTTTTCTGTTTTTAAGTTTATTTTTGGAAAGTCATTTAATACTTTGTTTTCTAAGCACCTTAAACTAAAGTAGTTGCAGTAACTCCAGTTTTTGATTGCCTTCTGATTGAACAGTGTATTTGCCTGCTAAATCTACCTGATACAATACCTCATCACTTGTTGCGAAAAATTCCTCACCATGGGAACTTCAACCCTTATGCAAGCAAAAGGCAAAGCAGTGTTGCATTTAAGTCTAAGAAATTAAATACCAAAATCTGGAGCTTGAATTTCTAGAAAGTCAAAATTTCCCATTTATCTTTTAAATGAATATGATGTCTAGCACATCAGTGGTGCAGTTTAAGGAATATTCATTTTGCGTCAGTATTGGTAGATAGCCGGCATCACCAAGAAACCATTGCTCTACAAAGTCCTCCCTGTTCTTGTGTCCTGCTCCTCAGAACCACAGCAACAAGTGAACGTCCACGCAGCAGTTAATCGATCGATGCACGCCATTGCAGAGTGGAGTCCGACGACACTCTATCTAGTAATTTAAACATCAGCAGACACAAAGAGTTTTAGGAAAAGTAAAAACAATTTATTCTGAACTTTAGCACAGTGACTACATGCTTTTGCCTCACAAAGCTAAACACGCAGTAGGTGTACCGCACAGTCTTGACTTTAGTCACCAGCAAACATTCCCAGCAGTTTGCAATAAATTTTAATTTCACTCCCTGCAGCCCTCTCTTGTGACTGAAAAAAGGCAGATGTGTGGTTATATGTATAACATATTTCTTTAAAATGTATGTATGCACACAATAAAAATAAACCAATGCTTAATATTTGTAAGCAGAGTGAGGGATGAATTAGAGTATCACAGGACTAATATTTTCCTTTGGTAAACCACCTTTTATAAAAAATGTTAATTCATTACTGCACCTGAAATGTGCAGTAATGTGAAGAAGAAATTACATTTGCTATTCCAATGAGGACAACTGCAAGTGATATACAAACTTTTTTCCACATTAAAAAAATGTACCTACAAACTGTTTTTATTAAGAATCCATTCCAACTGTGCAACGCAGATATCATTAAATGTCTCTTACAATAAAAAGGATTGCAAATTGAGAGGTTAAATACTGCTAATTCAAAAATGTTAATAAATGACATATTATCTAGACATACATCAAAAAACACAGATGTTTTTAATGCCCATGGTCTGACATCAGAGGCTTCCAAGGGGAGAAAAAAAACCCAAAAAAACCAAAACACAACCAGAAAAAAAAAAACCAACCAAAAATCTACTCCAAAAAATTACACAGGTAATCTATAAATCTTTAAAAAAAAAAAAAAAAAAGAACCCAAACCAACACCACAGTTTTCTCAGGGGCCTACAGTTTAAAGTTTTTGATCAAACATTCTAAGTGTCGTACCAAAAATCTTATCTTGCATTCCTGCTCTAAAACCAATAAGAGAAAAACAAATTACTAAAAGACACTAATAAAGAAACACTGTGTAAAATGTTAAGTAACTTGAAAAGTTTTAATAAATATTCATGTTGGACTATCCCCTGCCACAACAAGAAGAAAAAAAAAACATAAATATGCTTTCAGCATAAAACAATCATTAATTTCAAGTGGTACTTAATTAGTGAGCCTGGAACAAATTTACATAAATTCTCATTACAATATAAAGCACATTTATTTCAACCTTCTAAGTAAAACTAACTGTGGGTAAATTAAGGGTGTGTCAGCATGGTGGTTTATGCTTTATCTCCTGTTTTCCAAAGTTTCAGTTTCCTGACACTGTACCTTCTGCAAAGCCTCACAATCCTATCTAGCAAAACCAGCTATACATTAAAAAAAATTGCCACTGAATTAAACATCTTTTAATAGAAACATTAATATTAGCAACTAATCATGACTTTGTTAGTTGCAATTTTCACAAAGTTTGCATATAAAGAGCTGCCGTGATGCTATGTAATTCCCACATTACTCCCTCATTCAGGGTAATTTACCACAATGGATTTGGATTTATGTCCCCACAGCGCAACATTCAGTTTATACTTGCTAATGTTACCAGATGGAGGATTCACAGACATGCTCTGTATTCTAGAATCTGAAACAATTTGTTGCAGAGCATTCACAATAATTTTGTGTGGGAGAGGAAATCTGTGTCTCATCCTCCATTTTCTGGCCTGCAACAAACAGACCACTACTTCCACTTTCCCCAACATTTTCCTTCTTATTAGTCCATTACTGTTTCATTAACAATTAGGCAGAGCTGCTCCATGCTGATTTAGCATCATATTCTGCATTCTGGTAATACAGTTTACCAGAACAGCCCTCATCTTGTTATACATCCCATAGCTTGTATCATTGAGTCATGTCCACATCTTCCACCCTGCCAGGATCCCCCCAGGACTACTGCTCCTATGTGCCTCGACCAACGCAATGTTTTACCAAGCAGTTTCTGCACTACATCCCAAAAACTATATACAGCCATGCAATATATACCATTACACTTTATTTCTTACTTCCCAGAGGTTTAAATTTCAGTTATCTTCATGATACCAATCCATATTATGAATATCACTGGAATATTTCAGGAGGACATAAACTAATATTGAAGGGTAGCATCTCTCCAAACACAAGCATAGAGAAACAGCACTAAAACCCAGAGCACAGCTATTCCATCTTTGCTGATCCATGGGCAACAAGAGTCCACATGGAGCAAATAATAGCAGTTGGAAATAGAATAACCTGCCTGAGATTTGGCATATCATGGATGTTGCCCTTACTTTGACTTCTATATTGCCAAAGGGAGCACAACACTGCACATTTCAGATGACCTCAACTTCTGTGTCCCAAGACCTTATTTTACAAAATACTTTTAAATATAAGGAGCTTATTGCATTAATCTTTATTTTGATGTACAAGTATTACAAATTATTTAACTCATTTATTAATGCATGTGATAAAAATCCAGGTTTCATCTTTAGTAAAGGTATCAGAAAAAGGAAAAAAAACCACAAAAATAAACATACCCAAAAATTAAAAAAAAAACCCAAACCAAACAAAACAAAACAAAAAAACCCCACAAAACAAAACAAAACAAAAAAACAAACAAACAAAAAAAAAAAACACAAAACACCTAAACCACAAATCTGATCTTTATATTTCATAAAACTGTTTGGGATTTTTCAGTTGTTTGGGTTTTTTCCTCTTCAAGTGTCCCAACAATTATATCAAGACAGTAAAACTTTAAAATAAAGTCAAAGCTGGGAAGAAAAGTAAGGTCCACCCATGAAAAAAATATAGCAAGCCTCTGAATGAGAATGACAATTTAGCAACATGTTCTAGGCTGTGTTTAATAACAATCTACTGTAGCTTGCTGCCTGTACTTTGTCCTATAATAAACTGACTCAAAATTTTGTCATTTGTTTCCTCATAAAATTTTCCAGTTCTCATCCAGCACCAAGGACAGCCCAAAATTTGATAAACTGTTCTGCCAGATTTTGTATGCAAAATCCCATCTTCACTGACATAGGTTTATATTGACTTTTTTTCACCTCCTGTACAGCTATGCAGATACTGCTATAAATGTATCTGGTGGCAGTTTTACACTTTGGCAGATTGCAAATGCTGTCAGATTAGAGTCGGTGTCTTTAATAAAGTAAATAAATTACATGGAATCACTATAGGAAAGGGCATTGGGGATGAATGCCCACAGTGGTACTTGATGCTGAAGCCCTCAGCAGCTAAAGGCTAGGTGCTGCTGCTCATCATATTAAAACTCTGGTTTACATAAAGCAGTGACGTATTTGACTTCTGCTTTTATTACTTTTTTAATCCCTGTAGAAAGGCTTCAGTAGTTCCCCAACAGGTATATAAAACAGAGAAGAAAAAAAACCCCAGCCCACAGCATAAAAACATCCGTGCACACAAGGATCATAAGCAAGCTATTTCTGCGGGTTGTTCTTCTTTATTTTAATACCAAACTCGGTGTTAGCCCTTAGCTGAAGCTCTGAGAACAGTCTTGCAAACTGGCAAATTTTGTATCACTTCAGATTGTCATTGTGACAGAAATATTTATAGCAACAGAAAGGAGACAACGCAACCTCCCATGACAGTGCCAAGTATTAACTCTTCAATGGGTTAAAGGCAATAAAAATACAAAGAGAAGAATTATATATGTGTGTGTGTTTATATAAAAACACTAAACAACTCTGGTGACAGTTTCTATTTAATTTCAGGCAAAGTCGTATGTAACAACTTCAAGTTGATGCTTAAAGGTGGATGCTATGAACGTGTTCCATGCACTCACCACCGATACACTCTAATATTTACCTTCAGCAAATGCTGAGGAAATTCCCTAAAACCCCCCGGGAGTAAGCAACTCTCCAGACTTAAAATATGGACATATGGATGAATGTATTCAGAAATTAGTTTCCTACGCTAATTCCAGAGACGGTTGTACTGGTACACAGCAGTGCCTGTCTGAGGAGAGATCTACATACAAACAACTTTAGACCAGCAATTATCCAAGCAGACCACATTAGGAAAAAAAAGAGTTGTGAGTATGTGGAGTATAGAAGCAAAGGGGGAGAAGTCAGCATTTCCAAATGGTTTGCCTTCCTGCCTCTTATCTCCCTCTGCTTCTGTTCCTGTCCCCCTGCCTCAACACCTAATATGGCTTGTTTCCCAGACAAAAATCAAACATTTATTTTCAGAGCTGTTCATTTGTTTATACTTCATGTAGTTGTACACTAGCTTTACATTCCTTACCATCTTATTCTCATCTTACACAACTCTTTTCCTTTCTGCTTCTACTTCACTTCTCAGATTTCTTTTAAACAGTTGCCCTCCCTGACCCAGTTCCTATCATTTTACCTCACTTAGTGTCTCTTGAGATCAATTTTCTTCTGTTCTCCATGAAAAGACTATGGCAGATGGAACCGCCAAGCTCCAGATGCAGGCTGGTCCTCATACTATCACTAGGCTCTTTAATCCCATCACCATTTCACCAGAGATCTGCAGCACCACCACAGCTTCCACGGCCAAGGTAGCTTCCTGCATTTCCACTTTGCAGAACTAATCATTAGAAGGAAGCCTTGCATCAGCAAGACCTTCGATCAGTTAGATCGAAGATGCTTCAAGTCAGACACACAAATTCTTCTCATAGGAGAATCCTGCTGTATTTAACACAAGAAAAGCAGCTACAGAAATATTATTATATTGCAGAAATGCTCTTCTGCTTCTTATGTTATCCTCTTGTCCAGCAACAGTTAAGGCATGAGTCACAAGGGAGACATCTATTAGTCTATCCAAAGAGCACAATGAAAGTCACAAAACTTTCTGTAACATAACATAATTGCAACTAGTGCAAGTTTTATACGGTTCCCCAGATAATAAGAAACTACGCTGAAACACAACAGTTTTCATAACAGGGCCAGCCTACCTTACCATCCACCTTCCTATTAACTGCAGATCTTTTCTATATTGCAAACATCTGGCTACAGATGTTCTCAAGCATGGAACTGTAACCTGTTGATTTTCAATCAAGAAAATCTAATTTATTTTAAAAATATACAGTTTAATGTTCTGAGAAACATCAGGTGGGAATTAGATCAAATTAGAGATAAATCTATGTTTGGTCCAGACACTAGTCTTGAAGTTGCACACCTATGGAAAACCAGATGTGACCTGTATGAAAACAAGAATTTTCTAAGAACACATTAATTTTAATGCCAGTGTTCAGGCAGAGCTACAATTACCATCAACATTAATTCACTCCAAGCAAACAACTGGACTGGAGGGAAGAACTGGGTAAAGTCACTTTAACAGCAGATTTTGTCATTGCTCTAGCCAAATAAGTTCTCCAATGAAGCTCGAAATAAAAAAAATTCATACAGCTTTATGAATTCTCAAATATTCCCTCCCTCTGCAGCACAATAAACCTCAGATCTGAGAGTTTTTACAGAAAAAAAAAAAAAATACATATCACACCAAAACAGCCAACAGCTACTGATCAGCACACTTTCAGGGGTTTGAGAGTCCATGCTTTGGCCCTAGGGCTCCCCAACTCAAATAACAAATTGAAATTTGTTACTATATTTCCACACTTTTTCTACAGTGCAATTCCTCCTTGGTGAGCACCATTAATTCCTGGCTTTCTGTTTTCACATTAAAAAAAAAAAAAAAAAAAAAAAACATACCCACACCAAAAAAACCCCACAACCCACAACACAACTCTGTCTAAATCAGTGTAAAAATATCCTTAAAAACAGATATTAGAGTGAAAAACCATCTGTCAATTATGGCACAATAACAGTTTGTATTGATAACTGCAAATAACAGTTCTGCTTTTGGGTCATTTTTCACACATTTTGATGGCTTCTATCACACACACTGGCAGGCTCGAAAGTTGAAAGGTATGATAGCAAAGCTTTAGTGAAATCAGAGCCATCTTTCATTCTGCAGTTTTAGGCCTACTAGAAACAATAGTAAGTGCTGATCTCCTCCAGTAAGTTCATCTACTAATCAGGAAACTACAAGAAATTTTACTGAAGTTCTGCTAGTCTCGAACTCATTTTTAGGTACAAGAATTTTAAGCCATTGTAATTATGAAAGGAGAGGTTTGGGGTTTTGTTCTCATGAGTAACTTCATTTGCAGTCTAATTTCCTTAAGAGCTAATAAAGAAAGCTGAACTATACTGCCAGCCATTTGCTAGCAAAAGGGTTGGCAAAACAGTTCTTGAATGAAACATAAACACCAATTTTAATTATTTTAATTTCAACATTAAATACATGTGTAAGTAAAAATGGAATAGTTATAAGATTTTAGATCGTAAGTTTACTATTCATTCAGTAATAACATTGAGAACCTTATTTAAATGAAAAATCAAACCCAATGTTGGTGAGAAATCTTTCACTTTTCAAAACAGTGACTCTAGCCAATAACCCGATTTTCTTAAAGAAAAAAAAGCCTATTCAGTTCACATAGATTTTCTCTCTTTGCAGTGTAAAATCTGAAGTATGTATTATAAAAAATAAGAAGTCAGAAAATTCTGATCTGGAAGGAAGCCACATCTATAAACGTAAAGAAATATACTGTAGAATAAAGAACTACTTTTAATTTTCTCCACCTACAACTCACACCAATTTAGTGTCATAATCTATATTTATACAAAATGTCCATACTTGTAGTCAGTAATTGTGAACCAGTGCTGCAAACCAACTCAGTGAATCCAATTCTTTGTACATTTATGGATTGGTAATTCCTTGGCTCTACATCTAGCAGCATCTAGCTCACGGATTATACTCACAGTCACTTTTCTCCCATCAGCACAGAAAATGATCTAGTTTTCTGGATGAAAGATTTGAATAAATAATGCAGAGTTGCTTAACACAAAGTATTCATTACACTCAAGATGAAGAGCTCAGTCAGCAGCAGATCAAATTTAGTAACTTCAACAACTAACAGAGTGTCTTCATTAACACCATCTTTTTACCCCTATAAGTTTAAGAAAGTGATCTGGTATCATTTATTGACAGTCATCTCTCCTAATTAAATACCAGCCACGTAGCTTGCACCTTATTAGGAAAAAATTATAATCGATAACAGGATTCCTTCTGTAATTTCTAATTTCATTGTAATAATTAATTTTAAAAATAACTAATGCTACTCCTTTAGACACCGCTGTCATGTTGATAAAACTTCAGTAAACAGATAAGACTGTGAATAAGACCATTCCAGTAAAAAAAAAAAAAAAAAAAAAAAAAAAAATCTTACGGGATCGTACAAAAAAGTTACCCTCAGTAGGCAAAACCAAGGGAAAATTTAGCCATGACAACAGGATTCAGTGAACTATCAAGGTTTTGTTATCAGTTACATAGCTAGTGCTTATACAGAAAGCATACCAAAATTGAACATTTGCACTATTAGCTACGCATTAATACTAGGTTTTTGCTTTTTCTTCAAAAGCCTTTTCACACCTGAGAACATTAAGCACATTTTTCTCTATTACTATTTTTGTTACACAATTAGTATTGAGCCGTGCGGTACCAAATGTCTGCCTGTTCTCCAGGAGCAAACTTCCCAGCGTACACTGCAGGCAGCAATCAGAGCACGCACAGTTGGAAGTCAGCGCTCAAGGCACTTCAGCAGTTTAATCAATCCATGTGCATTTTAAGTGAGTTGTCTGCGAGGAGAGTGGTGGTATATTCCCAGCAGTGGTTACAGAGTTACTCTAAGCAAACAACAGAGAGCAAAAAAATGTTTTCATAGTAGGGAAATGTGAGGTATGGAAATAAATAACACTAATATTTTTTTTATGTATTTATTCTTTAGGTTGGTATCAGTTGTCCACTGATACTTCATTGCCTGGAACACCTCTGTGCATTTAACTTATGGTCTGTGCTGGATGTGAAGTTTTAGCCATCAGAAGCCTGCAACGACTACAAGTTAGTAAGACACCCGGTTTATAGGTTGACTACACAAATCTGATATATCTGTATCATCAGTTCCAATTACTGCAGCCATGAAAATACTGGAGTGCTCAACAAACAGAAAAGCTTAGTTTTCAGGATGCTGACATTACGTAAGATAAGTTGGAAGCAATGTGAAAAATTCACCTTTTTTTGTTGTTGTTCAGGAATTTCAATGTTTTAAAAAATATTTTGCAGTATTCCAGATACCTAGGTGACACTTCTTCTAAGAAACCAATACAGGCAAAAATGTTAACAGTACTAACAATTTTATACTAATATATAATTACTCTCCCGTACTTAAAGGGTGTTCCATTACTTAAAGTGTGGTTACAAAGAGCACAGGGGCTCCCTCTTCACAAATGAGCCACGTGGAAAAGACAAGTGGAAACAGGTACAAGTTGCACCAGGAGATGTTCCACCTCAACATAAGAAAGAAATTCTGTACAGTGAGAGCAATCGTTCAATGGAACAACCTTGGTAGGGACACGGTAGAGATCCCATCACTGGAGGTTTTTTGGGATGCGAGTGAACAGGGTGCTAGATAATGGCATTTGGGCTCCCTTTCCCATGAAAGGCTGGATCAGATGATCTCTCAAGGTCCCTTCCAATGTGGGCTGTTCTATGATTCCATGATATAAAAATGTGGCCATCAGAAAAAAAAAAAAAAAAAAAAAGAATATAAACAAAATCATCAGTACTGCTTACAACCAACCAGTAATGATTTTTAAACCATGTGATCAGTTAAATCTAATTAACAAATAAAGCAATTTTTCTTACTTTCTTTGTCAGTAGAGTAGGATAAAATTTTAATATAACAGTGTTACTTGACTACGCTTTTGGGTATGTTACACTGGTTCTTTTATGACTGCAAGTCTACTCTGTAGCTCTCCTCTATCAATTTGAAACACACTGCAATCATCATGTTTCTGCAGGAACCCACTCAAACTCTACTTCTATTCAGAAAGGCTGTAATAATGTAATGACATAGGCAGGCTCTTTTGACCATGTATGATGGAGGAGAGGTTCACTGACATACAATTTTTATTTAACTAAACTAAGTCAGAAAATTAAACCATTACCAAATGGCCTGTCATTCTTGATTTTAAAAAATATTTTGTAACAATCTCAACTGCAGTACAGATAGTTCCTACAATGAAAGTAAGGTCTGTATCACTTCGCACTGTTAGCAACTCAGACATAAGCCACAAAAAAACCTCATTTGGGTTAGCTTTAACCTGTGTATAGTACTTATTAGAACTCTTTATTGATTTCTCATTGAAGTATATGTGCAAATTACTTATTTGATTGGAGATAAATGCCTTTCATCAGAAATGCCATTTAATAAACTTAAGTATTTCTTCAACCCAAATATTTGAATAAGAAAAGCACACAGCTTTGAACTTGGTTTGCTTTAAGTTAGCTAAAACAGGTAACGTAATAAGACAGAGATCCAACAAGTACTGTTTGTTAATAATAAAAGCATTTTAAGGCAATTATTTGAAATTAAAATGAATATATATTATCCTTATTTTTAAAGACTATCAATTACATGTTACAAATTATTCAATAAAAGGATATATTTGTAAGAGTTACAATTACTAAATTAAAGCAAATTAAAAATACTGTTCCAACTGGCAATGAAGCAACCTTTCTGCCAAAACTGTAAAATTCTGAATATCTAAACAGAAAGAAGTTCTACTTAAAATTTAACTACGTTCATTATTGTCCAAAATTTGCTAATCAGTCCTGGTGATAACAACTTGTACTGCCCTCCTCGTGAAATAAACAAACAAAAAAGGCCTCTGATTCGGATACTCTTTGTTGTTGACAGAATTCACATAAAGCTTTTATTTATAGACACACACATATGTATATAAAATATTAATGAAGTAACAGTGTTATATGCAGGCATTGCCTACTTTGTCTCTTTCACTTGTAAATACATTTCAAATGAGCTAATTGAGACAACACATTTGCAACTGCTACTGCTTTTTCTCCAGCTTTTATTCACAATTCACATCTTAAAATAGCTAATCTACAGCATTCTGTGGATAATCTATGGATACTGTACTTAAAGTGCATTGTCTGAGCATCTGGAAAGCTAAAAGTCTACTAAATAGCCAATCCCCTAAACATATGATTAGAGAATAAAAATCTTAGATCTCTTCATAAAAATGGCTTGAAACAGTATATACCACAAACTGTCTTATTTCTGCTGAATATGTTTTTTTAAAAGTATTGATTTTACTTAGGCTTAATTAAAATCTGGTCGGGAGAAGGACATTTACCTCATCAAATTAACTTTCTGAAAATTTAAATTATTCCTGTTAAGAAACTATTTAGGAAATTTACTTCTTAAATATTAATTTAGTTCCCATCATATGGTATTAGTCTGTCTTGGTAATGTCTTTGTGCAACATTTGAATTGGATGCCATCTGAGGGGCACCAAAATATTAATTTCCAGACATTAACCTATAGTTAAGGTTCAACTAGTTTTAAGTACTGTTATTATTGTAATAATAACAACACATTACGGGTAGATTGTTTTAAGGTTGCTGGGGGGTTTTTTAAGAAAAAAATGTATAATGTAATGTTTTATTCATTTTAAGTGACAAAGTTACCAAAATTACTATGAAGAATTAGGTTAATACTGAAATACAGCTGAAGCAAAAGGTCTCTTCAGAGAGTTCATAATGACAAGATGACATGCATTTTATTTAAATTTTGCTCACTGGGACAGCCTCATGAGATGCATATCATTTAAATGAGGACATTTGGATGACAATTGTAAAATTTGACTATGAAATGTAATGACTAAGCTCTAAACTGCATGAACTTACAAACATAATTATTCAGCACCTACCATACAGTATAAGAAAACCAAGTGAGAAGATATATTAATCAAGTTTAAATACAATGACAGTGTGGTACAAACGACATCCAGCAAGTGATATAAATAATATTCTGTGAACAGTACAAACTGAAGTGCTCTATGAACTAACATTTATTGAAAAATTTCTCAACATATTTAAGAGTTCCTAGTTGTTTGATGCAGCTCAGCCCCACCACAACCACCAGTCAGTAGGTGATTACTTAGAGGTGGTACAGGCCATCGGGGCAAGCCCTAATTTAGGTGCTCTAAATTGCATTGCTCTTAAGCTTCCTTCCCATTGTTATACAGAAGAGCCTGGGTGGGTATAAACATCTGTCTTGGATATCCCCCCAACCCTACAGCTGACCTCCTTATAGTGCTACATTTCTACTCCACTGGGGTAGAAAACCTGTTAATTGTACTGTCACATATGTATTTTAGCTTGTTTCAACTTGATATCACAATATGATCTCTTCAGACATGGAAGGAATTAACTTCACACTAAGAAAAAAATTAAATTAGCCTCAGAAGAGCAGCTATCATTTAGAAAGTCTCAGGAACTCCTTTTTAGTTTTTCCTATGTATTTTGATTATGAAACAGTGGTTCTTGGCTTTCATCACACTAATTCCATGTTACAATAGACAAAAGCATTGAAGTCCTTATCCATCTGGTCATAATTGAGGGTAAAGAGGCTACCTATATTTAATATGTGTACAAACGCAATTTTAAAGAATGTTTACAAAAAGATTGGAAGAGCTGCTGACTGACTCCCTGATTGAATGTTTGCTTGACTGTTTACATAAACTGGGGTAAAAGGCAGAGGATCAACCAACCCAGAACACAAATCTCTTAATTTATGGGTTAACTTCAATGGCAGCTGGTTTTATTCCCTATGGAGATAAGGCCCCTGAAACAGACGTGATTTTCAGGTTGACCTGTAGTACAATTTTATGAACCAATGCTGCAGTTTATCTCACTTCTTTTTAAACATACAAATATTCTCATGATTAAGGTATCTGCTAAGAAGCTGTGAAATTAGCATATTTAGTTTCCATTGAAAACATTAATATGCAAATTGATGAATATCAAATGAGAAAAATAATGGAGTTCACCTTTGTGTAATCAAACATTCTGCGAAAGACATTCTTTTTCTCCTCAAAAATGTAAAAAAGAAAAAAAAAAAAAAGGAAAGGCAACATAGGAAAAAGGCTACCATCAGTCTGCCAAAGTAAATTAGAAAAAAAAAAAGAAAATTAAATAAATTCACTACTGGTCACTTTTAGCTATATGTTTTTTGCCAAAAAAAACCCCAGGGTACACGTGATAGTATGATATCATAGTATCAAACATGTACAAAATTTGATTTCTGTGAAATACCTTTAATGTTCATGGTAAAATCTGAGAAAGCAGTTGAGATTTAAAATGCAGGATATTTACAAAGTAACCTATCAGTAAACAGTATATTCAACTGGTCCCAGTCCAAATCTAACAGGACAAGCAGTGACGACTCATATCCTGAATTTCTCAAACTATTCCTTCTAGAAAAGTAGAAAGACAAGATAAGATATGCAGAACACACCACCATATAAAAACCTAGCAAAACGTAAGCCAGATTTGGGAAGTTTCCATAGCACAAAAAAAAAAACCAACAGTGAAACATCCTGGAAAATCTCTTCATAGACAGGAAAGTTTGCACTGTACAAGTAAAATTAATATTGAAAAACAAAGTCTATTGTCTGAAAAATAGAACTGAAATTGATAAAATATACCTGAATACATACATACCTCCTTCCTGAGTTGTGGCATTAGTGGCAGTTCAGGCTGGAAAAAGTGCATTTTACTTCCATTTTTCCACACAAACTTGTGTGGTTGAGGTTCTCAAGTTTTGGTGTGCCCATGAATGTACCTCCCAAAAATAGATCTGCTACTCCTATACCTTCATTGAACTAAGAAGATCTATGTGGACTGGATATAAAAATGACCTTGCATATTTATTTTGTGTATTTAAGCTTAAGGAAGTCAATAAACAACAACTTGTATTGACACAGTAATTCCTTTGTTTAAATTCATTAAGAGACTAGAACACCAGGAATCCTGTCTTTCCCTCTCTATGTATGTACATATATATATATATATGTGTGTGTATACATACATACATACACACACACATTTGTGTAATGTTCTATCATTGTACTTTTACACTTCATTAATCTAGATAGCGCAATGACAGGTCTTCAGCAATACCTGAAATGGGTACTCAGATATATAATTTACCCATACCTTGTATAGGTACAATATAATAAGTGTGTACATGAGAAAAACAGTATTCCAAAACTATTTTCCAAGGTGAATGTAGCCCAGGAGGTGTAAAAAAGTACTAATGAATCATTGCTTGCAAAACAAAAAAATAGCATTTGCAAGAAAAAAATATTGCTGAGAACATCATCAATATTTAAGTAATGAAACTGAAGAACATCCAAAATCCTCACTACCTCCTGCATCTTCCATCATTCATAGGGTATGAACTAAAAATACTGTTTTGCCTGACAAGCTAATACTCACCTTTCAAACTTGTGTCACTTTTTAGGGAAGGGGGGGCTGAAGGGGGACAGGAAAGAGATAAAATGAAAGCAAACACTGTCGTTCGTACACATGTTGCTTAGCAATACACCATATGAAACTAGCAGAAACAGTGACATTGGCCCCGGTTGAATTTACATAAACACTAAATGTGCGTCAATGAAAGAGGTGTGAATACAAAGTGTCAGGTATATAACCTATAATGACAATAGAGACACACTAACACACACAAAAATGTCATTTCTTTATAGTATAGAAATGCTTAAAGTAGCAGTCCTTCCCTTTTATGATTTGGGAACTGATATGAACTAAAATTCAAAATAATTTTCTTTTCCTGATAAGCACCATTATAAAAGAAATTAATTTTGTTCCTATAACAATGATTAAATACATCTTTAAAACATGCATTTCCCACAAATAAGCTTTGCCCTCATAGCACTAGTTTTTCCTAGATACTTTATTAACCACCTATTTTTATTCTGAATAAAGTTTTAGAATAGTTATATACTACTACTGTTACCAGTAACACTTCTGTAAGCATTGCCCACTGATCTTGAAGCACACAACTGCAGAAAGAGTGAAATACATTTGTTCTTTTTAAAAGTGAAAAAATAAAGGCACAGAGTGAGGTAATGACTAAATTACTTATATGAAACTGTCAAGGAGTAAAACTTCCACAACAGAGACAAAATATTGGAAGTAATAGTAAATTAATGTCAGCACTTTCATATCACATTTCACACCACATTAAGGTCAGTTCTATCTACAGCCATATGTCAAAACACAAAGATCAAAGACTTAGGGGAGAATGGCTTATGTTTTAAAATTTTTACATGTTTTAGACACACTTTTAAACATATTATCCACACACACATAAAAAGTCTGTGTATATTCCCTTCTGCATTAAAATGAAATCTTTAGGAAACAGTTTGAGGAAGTTTCCTAAGCAGTTTCCTAAGACAGTATATAAAATAAGTATTTTTTACCAAAGTGGGGGGTAATAAAAGAAGATCAGCAATCAAAAAATTTTTAAGGACCCAATATAAAATAGTGTATGTTTTCATTCTAGTAATATGCAACAGCCAAAAGAGATAACAAAGAATACAAAAACTTCATATTATAATGCCTTACTGCTACGTAGCCAAAGTTCTTAATAAATTATTTTTCAAGCAAACAGTGATTCAAAAGTTGAAAGGTCATCACAGGACACTAATTCTACATTAAATATACTAAGTGAAAATGTAATCCACACAATGAAAAACAAATACTACTCTCTATCTGTAGATAAAGCCATTATTTTTTTTATATTTCTTTCAGAACAGGCTTTGAGTAGAGTTTGTATTTTATGATAATGAAAATTCATATGGTCTATTTCTATTTCCATTTAGTGGTTTTCACACACATAGCAATTAGTTAAACAGCTGAAAACCAAAAAAACCTGCAAGATTGTCTTTTTCAGCTGTGGATCCATATTTGTAAAGCACATGTCACTGAGTATTCAGTCTGATAAGACAGATGCAATGATTATCGGTGGTCTTTTTGGGGGGTGGGGACAAAGAGAAATGTATAAAAATCCTCTTCCTGACAGCCTGCCCAGTGCCATTTTGAGTGAAATACTCCACCGTGACTGTCATCCTACCACCTCGTGAGCACAAAATATCCTTGCTGACCGTCAGAAGGCAAATCCCTACCTTTCTGCAGAGTAGACATACCTTTCTCTATTTCCTCCTCTGAAACAGCTGCAATTGTCTAGGTCACTCTCTTTTTTTTGATAGCTGATCAGCTGAGTTGGAAAAATTATGCAAACTTGAAATATAGTAGGATATAAAAAAGGTTGCAAATTGTTGTTGCATCCTAAAACTTTTCTTCCTGAGCCATTCAGTCTCTATTCTTTACATATACTAATAAACATAATTTTTAAGCAAGGATGTTTGCTATTGTTTATGTTCAGGAGTACCTATTTCTTCCTCTTCTTCTGAATTAGGACGCATAAATAAAACACCAACATTTAGAGAAAAGTTTCATTTTCTGTTAATCAGCCAGAGGAAATACAAAGTGAAAGAAAGAATGTATTACTGAGTTCGATATATTAAAATAATCTCAGAAAAAAGTCATTACACATACTGATGGAAACTGTTGTTTTTCTGTATGACAGATACTTCCAGCTAGCCAAAAACATAAGGAGACTTTTCATATTCTGTTCAGAAGCAACAATTACAGTAAATATACAGGAAGCTTTTATATACATTATCACAGTGAGGCATCCCAAGCACTGAGTTTTTCAAGCTTCATTTTCTGTCCACGCTCCAGCTAGCTCATACTACATCAAGTAAGTGCTTACTTTAAATCTGCTATCTCAGATACTTATGTGCATCGTCTCATCCTACACCAGTAGTGTCCATCATGAGGCAGAGGATGACTGCTTTTTTCCCCTCATGAAAACTGTACATGCAACTGTTGAATAGCTGCAAGGATCTCATCAAAGAGGGCGCAAGGCAGACTTACATTGTATTAGAACCACTGATTTGGCTGCATTCACCACTCACTTTATTCAGGCCCCCAGTTACAAAACAGTGTATTCTCAGAACACGGTATAAAAGACTCAGGATGACTATAAGATATATGAAAACTATCCCTGATGACAGAATAAGATTCACACACACAGAGCTCTTACCATGTTCCAGCTGCCAAGTACAGGCAACCCTTCCCCTGTAACTGGAAGTACCACTCTAGCAAGAAATGCCTCAGGTTCCTTATGCATCAAGTACACAGACTCACAGAAAATTTGTATGCTCTTTTTTATACAGGGGATACATAGGGATCTTCTGCAATTCATGGCAGTATAATGTGGAACCAGACACATCAACAGGATCAAAAAGGCATTAGACAAATAAATGGACCACAGGTCTAAAACAGATCCTAAAATAAGAATGTATGTACCCTCTAAAAACCCTAATCAATGATACGGAATTGGGGGGCAGCATGGGAAATAAGCTCCTAAGAGGGGCCAGGCTTGAGTTGCCTCCTTAAAGAGCTTCTCCTAACTACTACTGCTGGATGTAGGAGTACTTGGCTAGACAAACAACTGGTCTGGTTCATGAGATTTTTGATGTGCTGAAGTCCTTATGTCCAAGAGACAGATTGGTGCAGTATGGAGATAGGAAGAAAAAGCAAGTATCATTTTATAAAAATTAAAAAAAAAAACCCACCACCAAACCTTTTAACTGTTCACCACCAGGGCTAAAATCACTATGGCCCTTTCAATCCATTTCCCCTTAAGCAGAAACAATTGACGGGAACTGAGGAGAAAGGAAACAGAATTTCTACTGCAGGTAGAAATTTTAAGTAGAACATCATCAGTAATGGCATGCACATTTTATGTCCTTCATGAGGCTGGTGATTTTTCAAACTTTCTGCCCCGTACAGAGAGTACTTGCCTCAGGGGATCCAAATAAAAGAAACTTCCAAGTGCTGTACATATTTGAAGAAGGGACAACACATTTAGGTGCCTAGAAGTAGTAAAGTTAATTGCACCATGAAGTTCCAGATCATTGGATTGGAAGAGCGATGAATGGACTTGATGTGAGATTATGGGGTTGAATTCAATTTACTAGGCTGCTCGTTAGCATTAGTTACCATATGTAATTTGCTCCCATACATAAAATGCATTCACTTAAGATATTAGTGTTCTTAAACCTAATGCATACAATATATTTTTAAATTAGAGGATGTGAGTACAAATTAGAACCATTTCTGAATATGAATCTGATTAATGTAAAAAGATTATAATATGACCATATGAACCATATGACTTAATCACAAAATCTTTGTCTTGGCTGTGATTTTCTTCTGCTATATGATTTAATAGAAACAGAAACTTTGATCACCTGAACCAAAACCACTTTGGTAAAAATATTTAATTACAGCACTATGTCAGTATTTTTTTAAATGAGAACTGTTTACAGATATTTTCTAAACATACAATATTTCATCACTAAATGTGATGACATGACAAGCTGCAGGATGAAAACAGAAATATTAGACATATTTGTCTAGATTATTAGGTGAATTGGCAAAAGGTTAAGAAGGGTTTAAGCTTTCCAACCCTAATGATAAAGCACACAGACATCAGTACAAATAATTTCCATTCCCTTCGTATGTTTTTGAACTAGCACATTATAGTTCTGAACACATACAAAAAGATTTTTAAATTTGCAAAGCCAGATACTTTAAACTTCAAAAGTGCGAAAATTAAGGCTGCCAATGAAAACTTCATCTGCTTTGCAGGGCTGCAATACTGATAGTTGTTACACTAGTGATGGTGCAGTATTACTGAAAAGTTACTTGACCTGCTCCACAAAGGCATTTAGTAGCAGGTAAGGGGATGAATACAATCCCCCCAAAATGGCATCCGACTTTATGAACTATGCCATTATCCATTCTCTTTTTCCACTTTTTTTCCTGCCTCATTCACCACATACACTTTAAAATTTGCAACCAACGAAGACGATTCCATGTTGGCAACAGCCTCCGTCAGTATTTGGTCTCAGTTCACCCCCAGAGCTATAACCCCAAAGTTCAAACACATAAGTATTCCTCCTGGTGCATTCTGAGTTTTGGTTTAGTTTAGTATGGAGGTATGTTATATTCCTCCTCTTCTGAAGACATTTCTGCTCATCTTCTGTTCATGAGAGAAAAAGAAATGGGAAATGCTTTCTTTACCAGAGGAACAGCTGGCATGGACCTATTACTTTAGATCTACTAGATCTTCACTACTTCAAGGTATTTTTGCAGTGAGCTGTACAAATGTGATTTCCTGCTCTAATATTGCAAATAAATTAGGACACAGTATATAAGTGGTTCCAGATACAGAGGTTGCATAGAGAACCAGATGTCAACAGTTTTACAGCTCCACCCTAATTGTGTTTTCTACTTTTGTAAAGGTCAATCTCAGTTTGTACATTTTATAGAACATATTATCCTCAGATTAAAAAAAAAGATATTTTTATTTTAAAAAAATGCAACAGTTGCCTACACTTCTTCATGCTTGATTTCAGTCAGTAAATTCCACTACGTTCTTGTTCCCCAGGTTCCCCTCAAAAAAATCCTAATCACTCATCAAATGCCAAGGAGAGGTGAGGTTTCATTAGCAATGGAACCAAGCTCTCTGAAAATTTGTCTCTTGCAGCTACACTAGCACATGCACTGACTGGTAAAAATTTACTCTCATGTTAACTTGTGCCTCCTAAAACTGATTGTCCAAGTATTTCTACAGCTCTGAAAGAACTGCTGGGTTTCCTTGGAAAGAATCCTAAAGGTAAAAGAAGCAAAACCACCAGGTTCCCCAGGAAACAGATTCCTTTTGTGGATACACAATGTGAAGTGCTCTCAAGTGCTGGCTGAAGGTCAGGGAGCTATGCAAGAAGCATGCATGTGCAAACACAGAATACAGTTAATGGAAAAACAAACACAGAAAAGCCTAACATTGGAAGTGTGTGGCAAATTAAAAAGTTCACAGACAACTATTTCTCCAGGCTTGGAGATCAGATCTAACTGACCAGTTCCATCCGGCCTCAAGCATTTATTTTATTGTTGCTTAACTTATTTTAAGGAATGCAGGAGACTCTCCTTATCCTGACAGAAACATAGAAAGTCTGTGCCAGTTACAGAGAGCACTAAGGAAGTTAGTTAGCTTGTTTATAATCACTAAAAGAATTGTTCTAAAAATACTGATATTCTTAAGACTTGCAGTCAAATCACAGACAACATTTTTAGCTTCAAACTCTAACCAAGGTAGAAGTGTAGCATTTTCTAAATCAGCTTAAACCAAATTTGTTCTCTGCGGAAAAATGCAGTCAAGATTAAAACACAACATACGTTACGTACAGTCTGAACTAAAACGGTGCAGCATTTTTAAACATACTACCTCTGAGCTTAATTTTATCTTATACATTCTATGAAGCTTAATATTTACACTTCCCTATGGGAGTAAATTACATTCTATTAACAAAAGAGTTGTAAATAAAAATGTAATCCTTCTGTTAGTCTCCTCCTCGAGTTTGAAATGATTCTTGACCTTAAACTGATTTAATTAGTTGAATCTTTAATTTTGTTGCAGAATTTTTCTTCTGCAGTCCCTTCTTCATAAAGACTACAATGTAGACAAAACTCTACATCTTCAAAACTCTATATCTAAACTAGACTGCTATTTCTGTAGTTTAAAAAATTGCCCTTGTTCTCCATTGTAAAAATAAATATTCCCAAAACACAATACATCCCCAGCTATTTTTTCCTCATCCAGTTCCCTAAGTTACCTATTTCAGTTGTATCGGACACCGCTTACTCAACTGACTGATTTCTCCTTTCATGGCAATACAGCTTCTGCTTCACTAGTACCCCAAGAAGGTCACGCAAATTGTAATTCTTTTTTTAATTGGAGAGAGGAAAAAAAATGGGTGCAATCAGAAATGATTAGAACCCTAGTTCAGATTCCCTCCACATTTCACGAGACAAAGAAAGACCAAATTAGGTTTAGTGTATGATGAGCAAAAGCACACCCCTTCAGCTGCAGCTCTTTTTCACAGGCATTCATGCATACTAATATCATAAAAACAAAATGCTAGACTTGAAGGCAACTTCAGAGTATCTGTTTTTTGTCCAAAAGATTTACCATTATAACCAAAAATAACATGACAAAGAGCATTAAATTTACATTCTACTGCTACTGCTATATCGTAAGATGTCCAATATACAGAAACATGGGCCAATTTATCCTATTAAAATGTGCACAAAATTGTCATGTTTTCAGACATGCCAATCAATTTAGATCAGAAAATACTAGAAAACCACTCCAGCTTGTTGCTTTCAACCAGAAGGATTTTCCAACCTTTGAACAAGCAACTTCACAAATACTGAAAATTTAATTATAAGTTTTCAACTGAAATACAGTATTTCTTCCAATGTGCAGTATCTCTGCACCTGCTGCTTTACTGCTAAAACTTATCCAACAAGCCTTATTCATCTTGGAGACTTCATAAATAGTTAAGCAAAAATCATGGCTGCACTTTTCTGAATCTTGTCCGATAGGAAAAAGGAGACCACTTAGAATCACCAAGAGACACATTTGACAATTTTAGGATGCAGATGTCAAGCTGCCTGAGTAGGCATTGTTCCACAACCATCCTGTTTACTTCATAGTTCCTGCAGAGAATATTATTGATGGATTAAAAATTGTCACTCAAACGTCTTCATGTAGTCCTGAAATTCACAGGTTCGTAAAACTGATTTACACTTTTTGATTTTGGTGAGGAAGGATCACCTTTTAACTTTTATATACGTGTACGGATTTCTGTTTAAAAATCCTAATTACATTCATCTATTAGAAAAAGACCTCTTTATAGAGTTTGTACAAATTACCATTGCAAAAATTGTCAAAATTAGCACATTTTCATGTCTGGTTAATATAGAAAAAATTCTGCCAGAGCTTGATGAAAAAACTCTGTAAGGTACAGACATCCTTCAGGAAAGTTAAAAATGATTACCACATAATCCAGACAACACAATCTACTGTTTCAGATGATCCATAACTTCACTCAAATCCATAATATAAAACCAAGTAGTGGAAACTCATGTGGATAAATATAAAAATCATTATCTTCATCTTTTCTTAGTTTTTTTTTTTTTAGACTCTTGGTCAGCTAGGGTTGAATACAGCTTTTTTTCTTGCAAAAAGGGCCTTAGCAAGGCCATTGTGACAGTTTAAAAAATTGTAACATCTATTCAGTAGTAAAAATAATGCAAGATAAATTACTCATTTATTTCCTAGCAGCAGCAAGCTGGTGCTTGCTGGGAAGAAAGGAAAATAAGTACGTAATTTTCAAATCTTTAAGTGGGACCAAGAAAAGTGCAAAATGAGAAAATTTCATTTTGAGTCATGATGCCACATAACTTTATAGACACTTTGAAATTCATTACTTGAATTTAAAGACATTTTTGAATACTCTAACATAACTACACCCAAGATGCCTTCAGATTTATGAGTCACTTTTGATTCACTTATAGCAATCCATTTTAAAAATGGGTTGGAGAATGAGTTGAGGAGCTGTAGGGACGTTCAACAAAATATAACAGTGTACACATTTCTAATCCTTATGTTTTTTTACATACTATGAATTTACATGTTTGAATATTTTTCTCCTCTCTGGATAAAGTGATTACATGCAGATCACTCTTTCATTCCCCCAGAAACGGTCTGATTAATTTTTAAAGAACCATTTTGTCATTAGTTATGGATTTGACAGAAGCAAAGACAGCTGAAGCACATTAATGTAGTTTCAGAAAGCAGTGGGTGGAAGATAAACAGAGTCTGAAACTCTGGTACATAAGCGAGTCTGCACACAAGGAAACAGAAACGTGACAATAAATACAGGTAAAGTAGTGGAAAGAGATATTTACTTTTTCACTTTTTTCCCTGGCAGAAGAGAAAAAATATCCAAAAAGACAGATAACCCCTTCCAAATAATTTTCTCATTTCTACAGCTTCTAGCTGAAAGTAATCTTTGTGGCAATAGTGGCTCACTTACCTGGCTGTACCACAAACTGGCACATAATTGAAGTCATTCAGCAAATATATACATTCAATGAAGAACAAACGTGTCGCACTTTATTTTTAAACGAAAATTCAACCAAGAAATCCAAAAACCATTTAAGATTTGCTTACATACATGGCTTTTTCTTTCCTTCTTGTATTTAACCAAACATTATTAGTTGATCATTACCTAAAAATGGTTGCCAAACGCTGTTCACTTTTATTAACACAGCCAGTCAGGGAAGTCTTCAACAACCATTTATCTTCCTCCATGCAATCGCTGCCCACAGCCTTCCTGGGCTGAATGCACCAGACCTCATTTGCACTTGGAAGCCTTGGACCTGGCTAGTACTCGACAACCACTCAGGAATCCTTGATATAACCCCAAATAATCAAAACTTAGTGAACATCAGACCACATATATCAAATACACCAGTAGAAGAAAAAAAGTCTAAAAGTAAGACTGTACTAACAATGTTGCCTAGAATATTTACACAAAGACAAGAGACCAGAGAAGGAATGTTAAGTGAGGAAGAAAACTTTTTTTTTTTCATGAAATGGACACCTATGTTTCTGTGACTTCAACTTAGACTAAATTCAAAAAAATGATGCAACTTTAACTGTAGAACAGCAAGTTTTCCTTAATGCATTCAAAATGCACAAGTAGATCGTTTATACTTCTGTGACATTTAATGAGTTTTATGCCTCTCTGTGACTCTTCCTTGCATATTTAGATCATGAACCACTAAATTATGTCTTTCGTAAATCATTTCCCTGGGTACGTATCTGGAAACATGGTTAATAAAATTCAAAATTGTTTCTGCAAACTTAAGTAAAATCTATTTTCTGATAGAAAGCAGAGCTTTCCAGATATAACTATTAAAAACAGTTACAAATGTCTACTAAAGTGCAACCACAGGTAGAAGAAAAAGCATTGCCTTCAGCTACATTTCTTTTGGTGAACTGATAAAATTATTTAGGGTAAAAACTACATGCTGAATATTAATGTATTAGTTTATTTTTAGATGGTCTATTAATTTGATAAACTATTCTTTCTATACCTCCAATCGGTATAAATTAGTTTCAGAATTGTACTTTCAACTATTGCATGTACCACAAGAAAGCTCAAAAACTCTACTAAAAGCTGCAAGAAGTTATTTTTCATCTATGTATCAGTGTACTATTCACCGAGCCAGTCTACAAGCTGACTAAATATGCAATGCCAGGTACAGTAGCAACATGGTCCCTCAGTAGCATGGTCCAGAATTCTTTTTTGGCCAATTCTCTTTGACAGGATTTAGAAAAACGTCATTAAAAGGTTAGTAAAAAGTTGTAAAGCACAGTACAAGCAGACAAGCAAGTGCCACTCCAAGTGTTCATTTCTGTTTTTAAAAAAAATCAGGAAGTAGTGACTAAACTCCACGGTCAAGATTAAACACAGAAACGTACAAAACATGCTTTGCATGAAATAGGATAAAGAGATGGCTACTCATAGGAACATGACAGGAGGAAAACATCTTGAAGACCTCACACAAAACAGCTTAATCCACAGAGGACATGGATGTTCAAATGCATAATTAAGACATAATTAGCTGGTGAAATGGCTTATATGACTCTTAAAAATGAGCTGCATCAGTGTTCTAAAGAGCCAGCAGACTAATTCAAAGCACAGAACTTAAATTTCTTAGGGATTTGAGAAAAACACAGCAGGACACAGAGACGCATCTAGGTTAGTGGCTTGGTCTCCTGATGGGATTCTTTCAGATGCAAATGCACCTTCCATCCATTCTGAGAGCTACACAGCACACAGTGAAACACACCTCTGGGGCATTCAGCACAGCTTCCCCTCCGGTGTGGGGAAGCTGTGCACTGGAACACTGCACATGCAAGGCCGACAAAAGGCACTTACTATACCAAAGAGAAAGTGTATCTTCTCAAAGCTCCCCAAGCAGTATGCTCCCTGTGCACACATACAGATCTGTGAAGAAGTCTGCTTTGCATCACTCACAGACGTGTGGTACGCACCTAGGACCAACACCTGGTGCAAATTTCCCACAGGTGATAAATATGCCATGTGAACATATGCTTCTAGGTGTGCAACAGACTGCACAAATCAAATCCTGGTTCCTTTCTCTTTGCATTTTACTAGTCACTAAGGCACCAGACTGTCCCTCAAGTTCTTGGAATGCACTGGTAAATATTATTAAAAGGTGAAGAAAGTAGTAAAAGGCTCTTCAAATTCTGAATACAACCAATACAAAGGAAATGACTGAGAATGAGAAAGTGAAAAGCTCTTTGGCAAAGAGCAGCTCGAGCATGAGCGTTCACATTCCTCAGAGAAGATAGGAATGAGAAGAATAAAATTAAAGCTATGGTCTTGCAGTCCTCAGTAATCTCACAGTTGAGAAAAGTCTAAGGAGGAACCCAAACCTGCAGTTCCATTAAAAATTAAACAGGCTGAAATAAAAACAGTGTTTTTTAAACTAAAAGACCGAACTAAGCAAATCATGTGGCTTTGATTGACCTCAAACATAAAAAGACAACATTCAGAAAGTGGAAACTTCATATGATTAAGAAGGTTGAGTACAAAACAACACTATAAACATTTAAGGCCAGACAAAAAAAAAAAAAAAAAAGGCACAAGAGACTGCATTAGTAAAAAGTATTAGCAACAGCAAGTAATAATTTGACTACAGTTGTATAACCTTAGACATATAACCAAAGTTTATCTGCTACTCTGCGGAGAGATCGGTGATATCAAAAAGATATCAAAAACATTTTCATATGTTTTTCTTCATCAAGCTTCATTATAAACATCAGCAGAACAAAGATGACTAACCCAGGCCAAAGAAAAAGAAATCAGAGTACAAATGCAAAGTAGGTGTTTTCAAAAAAGGACAACTCTGAAGAACTGCATCTAACATTTTATAAAACAATTCAAAGCAATTTTAATACCATTGACAATTTTAATACCATTTGCATTTGAAAACTCATGGATGAATGCAGTAAGGTAGGACTTAATGAAAGACCATTAGATATAAAAATTTGGGGAAAAAAGATGAATTGGGGAATTACAGGCTGATCAGCTAAACTTTTCCTAGAAGTACTGGCTCTTAATTATCAGATTATTTATATGAACCTGGAAGACAGAAAGGAGTGAGATGGCAAACTATCTAAATATGCTAAGAACAAGTTATTGCAAACCAAGTCTAACTTTTCTGATAGGATAATGTAAGCTCCAGAGTTAAAGGAGAAGCAGCTAAAGCCATGTATTTTAACTTCAACACATCTTCAAATATTGTTTGACATGACATTTCTTAGAAGCAAATTTGACATTATTTATCTGAAACTGTCTTAAAACAGAGACAAAACTTATTGGATAACTAGACCCAAATGGAGTACTTGGCACTGTCAGAAAGCAAGGACATGCTGAAGAAGGCCAGGAAGGGCAAGTCCCAAAGTGGAACTTGGTCTTGGTTCAGTTCTTTACAATGATTTCATTGACTATCTGGATGATGGGTCAGAAAAAAATTCTTAGCAAAACGGTAGCAAATCACTATGTGAAACTTATTCACATAGGCTTGTTGAGTACAGATTAAGATCTTTGTTAAACAGCAGACTGGCAAAGCCAAATTACACAGATGAAAATTTTACATGGAAACAGGTACCTCTAGAATCTATTAACTACTTCTTAGCAGCTGAGAGCATTATAAAAGTCATTGATTTTATCTCAGTTTTGGCCTTTGTTTCATTTACTTGCCAAGTACACAGAGTTACTTACTTAGTTCATGGATTGGGACAGGGAGGGTATCACCAACTCTGTAAAAATACTTGATTTATTTAATATATAGGCCAATTAAACCTAGTTAGATTTTGTACAATCAAAACTATTCCATCATGTAAAAAAATTTCCATTTCATACAGCACTGTAAATCTCTCCCTCTCTATCTCTCACCCTAAAAGTACACCTCCATCTCACAGGTATATACTGGGTAGTCAAAAGTACATTCATGTTTTTTAAAATGGTATTTTTGTGGGCTCAAGTATAGCACAACAGTAACCAAACCCTCTTCTTATCACGGACATATCTATTTCCTTGTGAATGTCCAAGTATTAGTAACAAATTATTCATAGAGGTCAAGTGCTAGGTATTAAAACAAACAAACAAACAAAAAAAAAACCCCACCAAAATAAAACAGAGGCCCCCCTGAAAATTTTTTTTTCATGTATTCTATCAATTGTTTAAGCAATTAATTAATTGTCTTGCAAGACATTTGTCTTGGCATCTAGCTTATCATCTGTTATCTCAAGAAAGAGCAGATATAATCCATTTGTTAAGTGTCTTCAACTAGCAATCGCAAGAATCTTATATCAAAAGATGAGATATCCCAAATTTACTGTCTCAGCAGAATCAGTCACTTTTTCATTGAGCTGCATTAGTCTATGTAACAGACATCATGCTTAATATATATTTTCTTGGGCAGGTGTGCTCCAAGGTGCACAAGGGACCTTTTAGAGCACAGCCCATATCCCCAGGCCTCCAAGAACGCAGCCGTAGCACTCACCTGCCCATGAAGCTGGGAATGGTTCCCAGTCTAGCATAGAAGAAACCTACGTTAATGTAGCTTTTAGAATGCACAAATAACATCAGTGGTAAGTTATGCACTTTCAAAATATTCCAAAAGATTTTCCACACGCATTTTAACCATATTCTGTCCCTTGTTCTCTTTCAAACAACCTTTCAGCCAGTCTGCATAAAGAAAAATTATGCAATGAGAATTTAAGAGAATAGTAGAAAGTCACTGACAATTTCTTTTAGCAATCATGTATTAATACAACGTATTTGCTCATCTTTATTTATGCAGTATTTTTTACCTCATTCAAGATGTTGTAGAGAGTATTGTCATTAGTCTTTTTGCTAGATTTCTCTGAAAAGTCACAATAACTTAAATATGTAAAAGTCATCTTTAAGAACCCAAATTTTCATGTCTCATTACCTATATAAATGGTTTATATTATTTTATATTGATTGCTGTTCAGGTAAAAGAATATGTCTAGCATATGCTTCAGGCCATGTTTTTGTTATTATATGGATTCCAAACAAAAATATATGTACACAGATAACTGATAGCTGTTTTTCATTAGATGCCCTTCATTTTTTCCTCCCGCTTTCACAGCCCAAGTCACTGCAGGAAAGTCTTCAGACTTACTTTCTAGAGAAACATTTACTTGCAGATTTTTTCCTTCACCTATTCATTTTTGTGCGATTTTTTAAAAAGCATAAGTTGTCATTGTGTCTTGACATGAAACTGCAAGAACAGAAATCAGAACTTTCGTTATGAATACTCTTTGGCCTGAAGAAATATTCTATAAAATATTGTATGCTTCCATTTTTTGTACGATAGCCCTGCATCTGCCTACGGCCCCATTACTAAAACTCCCATTTTCCAAGCAATAAGTGAAAATTAATTCCAGAATTGAACTTGGAAAAAAAAAAAAAAAAATCTTAGTTTAAAAAATTCATTTAAAAAGCAGTTCCATTAATTTCTTGGAAGTAAAATTGAAGAACCCACCTAGTAAATTTTTCATAAATTTGACAGTTGTCCTGTGCATTTCAGTATGCTTACGGGAGGTTTTTTGCACAATATCCATGGTAGTCCAAATATATAATCCAACCACATAAATATTTGTACAGAGTTGTCCTCATATATAAATTGCACTGCACAAAATAAACTATCACTTTACTACACAATTAGAAATGAGAAGCAGGAGTACTCTCTTCTTGTGTAACTAAGCTATACACAATATATTCTAAAATTAGCAAAGTTTTAATTACCATTCTAATTTAACAAAATAATCCTAATAAAAGCCCCTATCAGAAAACTGTGAAGACACAGAATCATAGAATGGTTTGGGTTAGAAGGAACCTTAAAGATGCATCTGAGGGTGCACTCTCTCCCACTGTCCCTGTCTGACATACTTTAAAGCGAGTTGTAATCCAATCTAACCATGGTTTTCTGGAGCAGGTGAGGTTGTATGTATATGTAGGAAGAAAGAATTATAAAGCACCTTTAAAACGTCATAGATATTTTTATTTTTTTAAAACTTGTTTAGATACACATCTATCCTTTATATGATATCCTCATTTAAATTTGCCATTCTGAATCTCAAAGATAAAAACACTTTGTAGAAGAGTTTTAATGGCGTCTGTTCTTTTGCAGGGTTGTTTTTTTTTGGTTTGGGGGGCTTTTCTAAAAAAAAAATTAAGAAAAAATCATACAAATTGCATTCTGTCTAAAATTGCATATTGGAACATACAGAAAGATGTCAACACATCGATCTGCTCTGAGAAGGGTTAAGAAAAGGAGTCTTGCTCATATAAGAGAAACGCTAGTTAGGATCTGCCTGGCCCATAAGAGTCATAGCCCAGATCCTTAGCTGCTAGGAGAGACAGTGTGATAAAAGACATTTCAAATAAATAACTAATTTAGGAACGCTCATTAATATTCTAACAATATTTAAGAATTTACATATAACTAGAGAACCTACAAACAGCTCCTTTAATTTTGTCTGCTGAGGCAAATTAGAAGGCAAAAGAGAATCTAAGGATGCACAATGATTTGCATTCATTTAACCTAGTAATAATAAAGCTTGATTTCCAATGCATTTGTCTCACAATTGTTTGTAAATTCTGATGTAAAATTTTCTATGCCTAAGCCAGTTGAAATGTCTGTCTCCCATATGAATTCTCTGCAACCTAATAAGCCCGAGCTCCAGGGCAGCCTCTCTTCAGTCAGATTACTTGGCTCCTTGTTCTACCCAGATGTTGGTCTCTTTGAAAAGACAGAAGAACTAAATTCTCTTTGATATCTCTAGTCTTCCATCAAATGTAACTGAATCCAGCCTACAGGAAAAAAAAGGGAGGGGAGGGGGCAGGTGGGTGCAAGGTCAGAGATGACAGAACAACGAACCCATAAACTCTTAGGCCTAGAAAACCAAGATCTAGTTTCTTTGTAGTGTCCACTCCACCCGCCTGTCATTTGTCCTCATTCTCCCACTGACCTTTCAGAGCACCTGAGCAGTAAACTGAATCAGGTAATTGACAGAGGAAAAGTTAAATGCACGCTTAAGTGCTACATACATAATATTTGTGGAAATTACTGAAGAATAATGCCAAGAAATTACAAATCAGAAAAATTTAACAATATACTGGAACGAAGGGCAACTTCCTTGTACTACAAGAAACTTTAATAAATACAGGCCCAACTATAGAATTTGCACACAAAATGTGAGTATTCAAAGCAAGAATTCATTCACAGAACTCTAACAAGATTTTCACAGTCAGAAAGATACCTAGAAGCATATTTTACACTCCATATAAGTTTCTAATACAATTTAAAACCAATTCTTAATAAACATTGTAATTATTACTACTATAATTCATTGTAGTCCTTTTTATTTGTTATTTCCAACCAGCAAGTATCTATATACTAACAAGCATCATAGCCTAATATTTTAGAAACATTCTGAGAATATATTACATAAATATTCATCAATATTTCTGGTTGTATAGACAAATCTTTGTAGTGTAAATTCTAAGATTCATCAAAAATCACTTATAAACTTCTATATATGAAATTCTTAGATATTTTACAGAGTAAAAAGATCTGTTAAGATTACTCACAGTCAAAATCCTTCTTTATTCATGTTTAGTCCTCCTCAGTATCAATATGCCATTCAGAAATGGAAACTAATATGTGAGGGAAGAAAGTGACTTGTTCAGTGTTATCCACGGCCAGCAAGAGTCAGAGAAATGATCAAATACAGAAAATACTGAATCTGGGAAACATGTATCTCTTAATACCAAAGTTTATAAAGCCAGCACAGCAATGTGTTTCTATACACCTGAAGATGTAAACTTCAAAACATTCATACTAGTGCTTATGTTTATAATTCTAAAGCAAAGGATTATTTCCTCCATTCAGACAAAATATTGTGTGTGTAGAGAAAGCAAAAGTTCACTCATAATGCTATATTCACGTATATAAGCAATTCTTTTTGTCTAGAGAAAGAATGAAAATACAGATTATTCCAATCTAAAGGTTCATGTGTTTTCATATTGTTGCAGAGCTGGTTGAGTACCTAATTCATGACGATCTAATGCAATCTTTGGAGTCTGCATCTATCTTGGATTAGAAGAAATGGAATATTTATTAAATTTTATAAATGTATTTGTAATTATCCGGGGTTCAGTCTCAATTTTTTTTTAAACTCTTGTCCTATTCCTATACTCAAATAAGCATGGTTTAAATATGGCAAGTGACATTCAACATTCATTTTTGACTGAAACACTTTGGGAAAAGGAGGAGGTAACAATCAAGCCACACAGAGATTTTTATGCACTCCTATTCAAAAGACAGAAATTAAGCTTTAACTTGCCCTTTGTGAAGCATCTCTCTTGCTATATAATGATTTTTGTTGTTTTGAGAACCTCCCTCTTGTACTGCTAAACAGAGGGGAAAAAATGGTGACGTTATTACTCAAAAATTGATTTCTTAACAGAAAAAATATGCTTCCTAAATTAAAGGTAAACAATGCAGCTTCACTCATCAGCAATGGATGAGATATACACAGTATTTTAGGGAGATCCATGAAGGCGTTTTTCCTTCAGATCTTTTCTTGAGGTATCTCCAAAGACATTCTAGCAAGTTTTTACATATTGATTATTTACCTCTCAAATAAGGAAGCGTTCATTTGCCAACCTTTTCAACTGACCAAGTGAAGCTTTCTGTTCTTAGGCCATCTTTGAACAAACAGGTCTGATTTCCAGTAGATTCAGAAGTTTAGAACTTCTTGTTTTGCACTTCAGTCTTCAAAAGGGATTTCATCCTTATTCTTTTATCTATGTTATACCCAAAAAAGCTAAGCTTGCCAAACCATCAGTAAAACTGCCACAAATTTGTTTTTCTTTTTGTAACAACATGAAGCACTTACTTCTGGGTAAACCAAGATATTTAACAAAATTATGTGACCGCATGAAACAATACACAAACTATACCAACTTTGAATGTTACCAAAATGCTGTTAACTTTCTTAAATTTAAACATATAAATTGAACATACAATTATGTGCCGTCTGTGAATGCACAGTACATTAAGGTATGCTGAATAACTGGCAGCCAAATTTTAGCTTAGACTGTATGCCCTAAGTTTACTCAATGGCCGTCTATCAGTACAGGATATTAACTTTACATCCCTAAGTTACACAGTGTGACCATGTGATAATAGCCTGGTAAGAAGCATAGGAAAAATGAGCAAAGAGGGGGGAAACAAGTAGTAATACAACAAACACTAACTTCAGCTGTGCCATCACCCTGGCCTTCCCTCTAAGCCCTAACAGCAAGGTGGGGTCTAAATAATGCATCTTTTTTCCTCTGGAACATCCCTAACATGAACACATCCTCTCTGCAAAGACAGATAAATCAAGCATGTCCTCATCAGTTCACTTCTCAAGCAGTATATGTGTATATATATATATATATGGTCTTCCTTCCTTGAAAAATTACACATTGTTCCACTTAAAGCAATCTTTGCAGCAGATGGGTGTATTACTTCATTTTATCATTTCTTCCTTTCATCTCTGTACAGACCGACCCTCCACCGTTCCAGCAGGATAGGTAACTCAGCAGGCCTCTTCCCTATGTAACATTTTTTTTATTTCTAATCCATAAGATTTGAAGTCATTATTTCATATCAAAAGAGCTAGTGGCTTTTACTAACCATTTTTGCTAACCACAAGTTTCCATGAGGAACTTCTGTGCTTTTGCCTACAACGCAAGATGAATTTCTCGTAGGGTTTTCTTCAAAGATACTGCTGATAAACTGCTGGTTTTAATGCTGAGATATCATTTCATGTGGTTTAAGATGTGGTGTAACAACCAGCTGTCCAGTACACCTTGACTGCAAAGTACTGAAGGGAAGGACTTCTTCCTTGTACACAATATAGCATATAATAACGCTCCATCTATCTACACAGGCTGCTTAATATCTATTAGGTATTAATGCAACAAATGTACACACATAAACACAGATTCAAAAGCTGTAAGAAATATTTTTTCCAGCTCTTTTGTACCTCCTCTTTATTAGGTATATTTAACTGTCAGATATAACTTTTAATTTTTATCAGATACAACTTTTAATTTTAAAATATTCAACTCAGAGACTATAGAAACAACACAGAGCATGAAGAAAAAAAAACATAGATTGGTTAAAACTATATATAGGCTGTTTCAACTGCTGAACAAATTTAACTGTGTCTGACAGGAGAATGCTGCTACTTTAACTTGAATATTAGTTTAGTTATTGACCACGATGAACCGCATACTCTGAGAATCACAGAAATAGTGGAAGCTCTGGAAGTTATCCACTCTGACTTCTCACTTACAGCAGGACTATCTCCAACACAAGGTTTTGTTTACCCAAGTCCAAAAATGAAGGATGAAGTTTCCACAGCCTTTCTGGGTATCTGCTCCAGTACTGCACTACTCTCCTAGCAAGGGAGTTTTTTTCCTGATGTCTAATCTGAATCTCTTTCAAACCATAATTTGCAGTCATTGCTCTTTATTTCACCCTCTGTCACTAGCTACAAGAGTTTACTTCCATCACCTTTGTAACTCCCCTTAAAGAACTTAGTTCACATCAAGAACTAATTCAGCCCCAGAATACAGCTCAGAACCTCCTCAGTTCTGTGACAGTTGCCAAATAAAAGAAATCAAATGGAAGGAAGAAAGAGAAGGTTTACATTGGATGATCATTTAACCCAGATTAAGAACTGAAAGTCAAAACACTGGCATCTGTTTGTAGGTTTGAATACATGTGTTATTCTCTGGGTCAAGTACAGATGGCATAACAACAAAAAGTATGATCGTAAACACAGATTGAAGATAGACTAGAGATATGTTTCTAGATGTAAAGCACAAATATTTATTTTCCAATTTGATTTTACCACATTTTGTGCCTAACAATCGGATAGCTGGTTACCTGAACTCTTTCTGCTACAATGACTTATCAAGCTTCTTATGACAAACAGGCCAGCAAACATAGTCACATTAGAAAGATAACACACAGACAGCAAAGCTTAATTTTCCTTGGGAAAGAAGAAAAAAACATAGTCTAGAATCAAGAGGTCTCCTCCCTTCATCTAATCCACATACACACACAAGCACACACACAGACTCTTACCGGATTCTTTCAATTTTCACTCCACTTTCCCCCTCGCCTCCCCCCATATTCTTTGTGTAGGACAGACAACTCTTTCAGAAAAAAATGCAGTGAAAACTACGTGGGTTTGGAACTGGCCAGACTCCTACTCATATTCTACATATTTTGCTGCATCTCTTCTTTTTAGTGGTGGTCATAATAAATGTACCAGAACAAATGCATAAGTCCACACATACTGCAAATATCTCAAAGGTGGCATTTTATTATTTCGGTGTACAATTTTCACATTTTCCTAGATGCAGTTGATTTTGGGTGACAGTATGAAATCCTCAGACAGGTAACATCAGCATGTACAACATTAGATAGCATGGTCAGCACATCTAGAGTCACATCATGTAAACAGACAGCAAGCAAACCTGCAATGCAACCCTTTAAAGCAGATGCAGAGGGGGACCGAACTCCAGAGCAAAATGTGAATATTATTACAGCTAGACTGAAAACGGTGTCAATAACTCATACTGTTCTCCTTATCAGTGGGGTGACCCTTATCCTGTGGATCTAAACCACAATTTAAAAAGTTTAAATCGCATAAACAACCCTTTGTGGTCCAAGGATCTATGGGGCATTCGGGACTGTTTCAGTCTATATACAGACCCTAGCCTATACATTACATACATAATCTATTACGTACATAATTTACATACATAATCTATACATTACATAAGGACATACACTAGAATCATAGAATGGTTTGGGTTGGAAGGGACCTTAAAGATTATCTTGTTCCAAAACCCCTGCCATGGGCAGGGACGCCTCCCCTTGTCCTATCACTACACTCCCTGGTAAAGAGTCCCTCCCCAGCTTTCCTGCATATGCATATGGTGCTGCAAAGAAGGCGACCATGGTATACTTTACCATTATGGCCCACATACATTAGTAATTTCAATTTTTATGTAAAAGGATTTCTCAGGTGGTAGGAAGAAGATATGGCAGTATGAAAGATGCTGTTTTTAAGAATAAGCATCATAGGCAAACTGCCTTCCAGCCAGAATGTTGCTCCCAGTCCCAGCTGTGTCTTGTCTGTGCTTTTGCAACTGACAAGATGCTAACAAAAACTATTTCTAACACTTAAGAAAAAAAAAACACATTTCTCAAGGTTGACTTTTTTTTATAACTTGAAGAGAGAAGAAACAGAACATGCTTTTAGGCTGCACAGAACATGGTCAGATACATGGTTCTTTTAAAGTGCACAAGATAAAGGTTTAGAGCTGGCAACTGTGGTCATGATTTGCAGCTTCTCTTCGTATAGTTTTGTATTCCTTGTGCTTATAATTACATTGGAAAGACCTTTTTATGCCAACCACTAATAAAAGCCTCTAAATGCCTCTTTTCTTCTCTTAGAAAACAGCCAAAATCCAGATTAGATGAAGTAGGTTCATGTCTCTTACTTTTCAAAAACAGAATAAAATTTGTTATTTACTTAATTTTGATCAAAATAACCAGCTATATCATAACTCTGTTTCTGAACTGATTCTGACTACAGAAGAGGCACACACGGCAGACTGTGGCCATCTAAGAGAGACAATCACAATACCATTATACATTTAGCATGGTGGGAGAAGTGAAAGCATATGTTTTGACCAAGTTTTCCACAGCTGAAGAAGAAAACAGAATTACAAGGAACAAGCAAAAGGAACCCACAAATACACGGAGGAAGAGAAAGTAAGATACAGCCATATGCACTGAAATTTATGTCTAACTTTATGACTATGCCTATATCACTGTAATACGTACCACATTATAATGTAGAGGTAACAGTGTGGACACTACACTACCTTTCAAACCTTCACATGTTATTCCAGCAGAGAAAACTAGAAGAGGATTTAAAAAACAAAAATCTGCTGACTTCAAGTGCACTTTAAAAGTTCAACACAGATATGTACAAGTTATTTTAATCTTATACACAGTTTTTGAGTGACATCAAGTCTGTCATCATCTTAGACTGTCACATGGATAGAAATATTCAAAAGCAAAGAAAAGTCCCCAAAAGCAAGAGATCATTTAGCAGTACTAAAAGTCTTGTATGAGGAAGAAGAAAGCTGAAAGTCTGTCAAAGAAATCTGGTTTGCTCTGCAAAATCCTGAGCATTCACAGGGATACCACAAGCTGGGAAAATGTAAACAAGGTGACGTCTGGGCAGAGCACTAAGTTCACGCTGAGCATCCAAGCTTACCCCAGTGAGTGTCCCACCAGCCAAGCATAGAAAGGCATTGCATCAAAAGTCACCTCTAACAAAGTGGAAAGCACAATGAACATAAACAGGTATGGAAAGAAAATCCCTGTCAAAGATGGAGTAAAAGATATCTCAATGAAATGGGGAATATTTTTTTTTATTATTTTTTTATTTTTACTCTCATACAACCCACATTCTTTTGGAGTTAATGAGACATGATAACAAAATGCAGGTAGCCTTTCTAGTAGAACCTCTACCATCAACCCTGTGTAAGAAACGCTGAAATCTGACATTGGAAAATGAAACAATTATTTTACTGAAACACACACTAAAGCATATTTCAAATACATTCCAAAACTGACAATCTGACCTTATGCAAGAAGTATATGGTAGCTCCAGAAGACAACTGGAAAGAGAAATCCTCCTCTAAGCTGCAAGAGTCAAACGTAAGTCAATTGCTAGCACTGACTGAAGACAGGTACAGAGCGACACTGTTGTACTGCAAGGACTAATCAAATATTTCTAGAGAACAGATGGACCTGTAGCACTTGTTTCTGTATATAGAGGCAGAAACAAAACATTTCCCAGCAGCTGCAGAGCATTCAGAAATCTGCACTGGGAAGCTCAAATGAATTCACCTAAGCTTTGGATACACACCTGGGAGAGAGGTTTTATTTATATACTTAATTGCATCTGTATAACTGCAGCCGTATTACATATTATCAACATAAACCTGTCTGAACTCAACCAGAGGGCAAAGTCAAGAAGTTAGTGATGGCCTGTAGCATTGTACAGAAGTGATTTCAAAAAAAAAAAAAAACCAAAACAAAACAAACAATGCATGTGCTTATCACAAGTTGCTGGAGATAGATAACTCTCAGTCTCACTGCACCTAATTTGTCTTTATCAGCTGTAATTTTTAATTTCACATAGCCATATCTTAAAAATTCCACAGATGTCCTTAAAATAACTGCTAGCATAGAGTCACTAAAAAAAACCCCACAAACATACATTTGGCAAAACTTTTTAATCAAAATAATTTCATATACAAAATACATTTGGTTTCTTATTTTTACTGTAACAATATACAGACTTAAAGAAGTGTGCTTGTTTTCTTGCAGGTAACCACAGTGTAACACACATGGTAACCATATTGCCAGATTTCTCCAAATACATTAAAAAAAAAATAAATCTAGATAGCAAGAGCAAACAGGTTTGGATGTTTGTGAGGGATTTCCAGAAATCATGGGAAAATACGTGTGGACAAAGTCTGCGCAAGTCTGTGCAGGGATTTCACAAATAATCCACAGCACAGATCACTTGAGTACAAGCAGTAAATCCAACACACCTTCAGGATGCACTGGGCTTACTGTGCGTTCTCAGGTCATCTGTGTGGTTACGGCCAGGAAGCCTTGTATTGGACAGATAGACCTCGGGTATTTCAAACTCACTGAGTTTGACTCACGTGTCATACAACGTCCACATATATACTTCTATCTGGGAACTTCACTAATAAATTCCATCCTTTCTCTGTCAATAGAGCTTCATCTCATCGATAATGAGAAGCATCTCATATGCTGATTTACCTTTTACTTTTTTAAAATCATTATGGAAATTATGTATTTCCTGGAGGAACCATCAGTAGGACTAACACAAGATCAACACAAGGCTATTATAATTCCTTTAAAAATTAAAATGTCAACTGCTTTGGTTACAAGCCTGTCCCTGATCCAAAGCTGCATCTTATTTTTTATTCTGTAAGAATTCATTTGATAGCCTTTAATCTCTGACAAAGAATATCTCAAATGCTTTAGATAAGTTTGTGGCAATAGACACATTTTCGTTACCTGGCTCATGAACAGGATAGATAACAGTTACCATTTCTTAAAAACCCCACAGTTTCTTTAAACAAATTCAGACTTACTCCCTTTCATCTAAATTATGCTTTGCCTAGTGTTTTCTCACACATGCTCCAAAAGTAATTTTAACTAATCTACAAACTACTGTTACATACATTGACTTACAGTTTCCAGGGTGGAGAATAATAAATGTAAAGTCAATAAAAGATTAAACAGTAAATATCAAAAGTCTCACTTCAGTTTATAAGAGTGAGATTATTAGAAAAGTACTTTCACTTTTGGAATATGTTTATATGCATAATGACAAGGCACCTCGCATTCCTCAAATGAAATTTAACAACCTGGTGTTTTCACAACACAGGCAGAAGAAAGCATTCCATGCAGGGACAGACTTACTTTGGGGAAAAAAGTTTAACATTTTGTTACCAGTGTACAGCAGGTAAAGACTCCATAAGAATGTAACTTTAAGAGACAAACAGCACATCTGTACTAACTTTTCCAGAACATATGAAGTCTGTGGCTACAGCCAAAAATGTAGTGAATATATGAAATGCCTACAACCGTGTGTTTGATTGAAGGTATATGAGTTTGGGTCAGCATAGTGGAAGCCTGTCACAGTTTCTCTGTTTATCCCGAGGCTAAAAATCCTTCTTTCTAGTATACTATTTACCCTGAGTCCCTATCCCACTCCAAAGGAAATGATTTCATTACCACCAGGCTCTTGTTTATTTTAAGAGAGTTAGTAGATTGGGAGATGGAGGGTAAGAAGGGGAGGAGGAAAAAAAATAAAAATACCTGATCCATATAAACAAACCCATATGTTTTCCATGGCTGCTTGAAAACTCTTGCAGGAAAGGTTAAGCATATTTTCATGTCAACCTTTAGAAAAGCTCCTTTCTCCACTCAGACCACCAGTTTGGAGATTTTGGCCTGAGAAAACAAAACTAAGGTTATTTTGGTTTTCCTATTTTATTTATTTAAGAATAAGTTAGATTTCTTTTACCAAGGACAACCAGAAGCGTAAGTGGATGCCCACCTGTTCCTGAATGCATTCAGTTTGATTCTCAGGAATGTTTTTTAAAGGCTTGATTTGTGACAATTCTCCTAATTTAACACTGAATACCTTCCATAAAGATGAATCTGGGCACAGTATTCCAGCTGCAGTATGCCTTTTGAACCACCTTTTCATTACTTTTCTTTTTGCCCTTCCCCTTCCCGAAATGGTCTACTTTTTGTTTATTACTTCTTTTTTTCCTACTGTGAAATTTCAGAATTATCCAAACCAGTGAACCATCCACAACACTACTTTTATAAATCAGTCTGTACTACACATGGCCTACGCAGATCAATTTTTGCTTCCTCTGTTTCAGATCAAATTTTGTTTCTTGTATTTGTTGTCTGTGTTTCCTATTCCTTGTAACTCCTCTGCCTTCAAATGCCGAAGGCATAGCCAACATCTGATCTTAGTGGCTGGCCTAAGGGCTATTTTATAAAACCCACATTCTCCAATCAAATAACATTCCATCATGTATTTACTTGAGAACTCAAAAGTTTTCAAACCTTGGCAATGCCACCGCAGTAGTCCAACACATCGCATGCGAGGTATAAGGATGACAAAGAATTTCAACAAATATAAAATATAAATAATAACTATTTTCCCCCTTGAATTAAAATGTAGGCATTTCTATAAAATTTTTTTATAAAGATTCCTTCCTTTATCTTTCACTAGTAAAAAGAAAGTCTTTCCAGACAATTAAAAATATGCCACGTCCTTACTTAGTGAGCTTTGCGTTATACTTTTGCCCTGGAGAAGTGGTTCTATTGTGTGCAGCTAACCCAAAAAGGGCAGTAATTCAAACTATTTATCTTCAGAAAACAAAAATTGTATTTTACAATATCCTCCCAATGTTCTTGTGGGGGAGTTAGCCTAGAAGTCAAACACTGACACATATTTTGCAGTTGATCCTCATTTCTTGTCAACCACATCATCATTTAAACACTAAAATTCCTTTTCAACTGAAGAAAAAATAGCCCCACATGAACAGGTCTCAAGGTTTTCATGTCCCTGGTTCTAAAAAGACAAACAAAATACACAAACTCAAAGGAATCACATTTTTTTTGTCTTCAGAGCAGTTCTTAACAGATTTAAATGTGTTTGAATTTATGCCTGAAACCAGTACATACCATTTAATTAAAGATTTGTTAAGAAAGTTTCCATACAGTTATGTCAGGATGAAATTCCTAAAAGAAGGCCTCTCATGGACGACAGAGAAAAAACACACTTTCCTCATTCTATTTTGCACATCATATGCATTAGATTATTAATGAAATTATACTCTCTACCAAAATTAAAAACCTAACTTTTGCACTTCAGATGCTGTTTAAAGTCCACTAGCATTTGCATAAATATATGCAAATACATGTTTATATCTAAATATAAACTTCTAATTATACATAGAAATAACAGTTTTACATATGTGGATGCACATGTGTATTATTTATATATAAATCCACCATATAAAGACACGGAAATATGATGGGTTTATACATAAACACACATACATACACAAATACATCTATACACACACACATCCCCTATATTAACAACATACTCAGGCCTAAATATGCTCTACTCTATGAACTTTGACAAGCTTAGTTCAATTTAACATAAATTTTGAGCAGTACTAAATTAAGTCGGTGTATAAATCTGGGCAGAATAAGGGTCATAAATATCTTGACTCAGGTATACCCACATTACCATGGAAGAGGCTCTCTATAAACAGATCATCTGACTGATACTGAAGAGAATTTGGCACAATCCTAAAAATAAAGTTATGCACAAGAGGACTGCTTAAATATTTAATAGCACACCACAGAGTTGATTTTAGCAGTCTAACACAATAGCCAAAGAGAAAAACAAAATCACGTTTTCTCATGCTTATATACTGCTTAAACAAACAACCCAGACCAGAGACTTTGGGACAAAACTGTTACCTGGTAGGCTGCTACTTTACAGACCCAAAGAAACTTGAAAACAGTGTGAGATTTCAATAAATATTCTCTACATTATAGTCTCCTGCTTGATGGTGATAAGCAAATACGTCTTCCTCATAAAATCAAGAGTGAGCAACGTTTCAAATCATTTCAATAGAAGAGAAAATCTGTACCACACACAAAGTTACCTCACAACAATTCTAGATACCAGGTAATTTTTTTGAAGAGAGGGTCTCTGCCAGTATGCCGAGTTACTTTGTTACCATCCCGTCAAGTTCAGGGAAAGGACAAGCCTTAGCGAAGTCATGTATACAGACATAGTGGCAGGTTTAAGCTTAAAACAAAGATTCTGAAGACTAAACATACAAATTTATCTGTAGAGCAGTGGAGGTAGAGGCCACCACCTAAAAAGAAAGAGAAAACAAATCCAAAGTCTATCACTCTTCCAATTTTCCCTTTCTTTGAGCCACTTCCTTCTCAACACCCTTGGAAAAGCAGATATCTGGGTTCTGAGAAACCGTGACTAGAAGAGAGTTCCTCACTTAAGTGTGTTCTGCAGAAAAGAAGCTAAACGATGCTCTCTTGTAATTAGGAAACTACAACAAATTAAAGCATTCAAAATTTTTATGTCAGTACTTATTCAAATAGATCTGACTGAGCACAAGCCAACGCATTTAGTTTTCTTTAGACAACGGTACATTGTTAGGAAATTAAGATTACACTCAAGTTTATAGCAAACCCATTAAATTAATAAACTACTCAAGCACACATTAGAAATACATGTAACATTCTTAACAGTTTCATTATTGCTGGCAGAATAACTTTCAAATGGTGAAATGTTAAAAGTATTTGTGTCTGACATATGTGACCAAGTAACAAGTTTTGGCCTAGCTTTGAAAGCAAATATGCCTAAACAAAAGGGTATGACTTTCTTCAGAATTAAGTTTAGTAAAGGAGGTAACCATTTCTTAAACTCAGAAAACCACAAAATTTAGAAATGAAGATGCCTATTTCATACTTCTTTTGCAAACATTTCATCAGTTGCTCTTCAAAAAACCGGAAATGCCACTATTTAGTTAAGTTCAGATTGATGGGATGTCCAGACATAAACCAAGGCTATAAGCTATCAACTTGAATAAATAAATAAATCTCTGCCTGAAATTATTTTTCCTCAGTAAAAACAAGGGGGGGAAAGCCCAACTTTTTCCATTACGACCATCCTGAATATTTAGTTTACATTTGGTTTTTTGTCTTTTTTAATCATTATGATACTTTTCTGTGGGTCTTTCACACAGTAAACACTGATACAGTAAAACTTTATTTTAGCATAACACCACCATTGTCAAAACACAGATAAAGGTCCAGACGCAAGCGAGATGAATTTCGGCGTGTTGCGCCAATTTTAGCGGACTCCTGGCGAACTGCGCCCGGCGATGCTACCGTGTCCGAGGAGCAGCGGCGAGTGCCACCCCCGCAGGCGGCGCCACCACCGTTGTCGCCGGGGCCAGCGCGGCAGCCGCTCCCCGCCCTCCCGCCGAGTGACCCACCGCCGCCCGCAGCCCAGCGGCTGCCAGCCGGGGCTGGCTCAGCCCCCGCTCCGGTCCCGCGGCCACCTGCCAGCTCCCGGGGCTGGCACCCAGCGCCGGCCCGCACCGCGGACCCCTCGCCCCCCGCCCCGGCCCCGCCGCGCTGCCCGGCACCGGGAAGGCGTGCGAAGCGCTGGGCGCCGCTTTGAATCCTGGGGCTCTCGAGGTTGGTTTTTTCCTTGTTGCTGTTTGCCTTTTTTTTTTTTTTTTTTTTTTCAGTGGAAAGTTTCCTCTCCCAGCGGAGGCCGGGACAACGCGCAAACTGCCCCAGGGCGCCGCGCTGCCATCACAGCTGACAGGTTTCTGCTCCCCCCCCCCCGCCCCTCCTTCCGCAGCATTAAAAAGCAGGCAGACAGATCCGGCTGGGGGTTGTTTTTAATAACAGCTATTAGTACAGCTAATTGCATCTACTGCCAACAAAATAAAAGTCAAACTCGCATGCGAGCATCCCGCACGGAGCCTCCTCGGCACCGGGGCAGGGGGGGCGGGGGGATGGCGGCAGAGGAAGAGCGGGGGGCCGGGGTGAGGGAAGCGGGGCCGGCGGCAGAGGAGGAGAGGCGCAGTAAAGTTGCGATCGGTCTCATTAGCCCCGGAGCCGGGGAGAGGAAAGTTTACAGCCACCATCAGCGCCAGCGGGCCGCGGGGTCCGGGGGGGGGGCGGTGGAAGGGGGGACGGTGGAGGGTTTTCTTCTTACCTTCTGGTCGACGATGGAGCAAGCCATTTCCCGGACGTGTGCGAGGCTGAAGTCCCCCGAGGAGTCCTGCAGCAGCAGGACCGGCTCCCGGCTCAGCCCGATCTGGAGGTGGAAGGCGACGCCGCCGCCGGCAGCAGCCCCCAGCGGCGGCAGCGGGCTGGGCGACCGGATCAGCGGAGGGGCGCTCATCGAAAACTTCCCGCCGGAGCCGAGGGGTCAGGGACGGGGAGAGACGGGCGCCGCGGCGAAAAGTTTGCGGCCGCCCCGGAGGCGCCGGGCGAGTTCCCCCGCGAAGTTTCAGGGAAGTCCCCGCCGAGCTCCTCCCGGGTTGAAAATGGCGAGGGGGGGGGTGTTGAGGGAGGAGGGGGGGCGGAGGACCGGGGAGGATGCAGACAGGAAAAGGCGGCGAGAGAGACGCGCAGGGCGAGGGGGGGAGCCCGGCCCAGCGCCGCCGAGGTGGTGCCGCCGCTCCGGCTGTTGGCGCTGTGCGGGGGCGGGACGGGCCGCGCCCTCCGCCGGGACGGGCCCGCCGCCCAGCTGGGCCGGGCCGGGCTTTGCCGCGCCGCTCCGCCACCAAACGGCGGCCGCGTCCCGACAGGCGGCAGAGGCCGCCCGGGGCCGCCCAGCCCAGTCAGCGCCCACTGGTTCCCTCCGCCCGCGGCGGGGCTTCGCCTCAGCCGCCTCTGGTCTCCCCACCCTTCCCAGTCAGCGGGCTGGGGTGCTGGGGAGGGAAGAGCCTCCCCTTGCCTGGCCACCCCCGCCGGGTAGTACCTCAGAGCCGCCTTCACCTCTGCCTTGCACCGTCCTCTGCGCCCTCCTGGGCCGCAGGTGGAGGCAGCGCCTGAGAAGAGCCGGGGTTTTCCCTCGCTGGCGGGCAGCACGGTGGCCTCTCCCGGGCAGGGCAGCAAGAAGTGCCCGGGGAGCGGGAGCTGCGGCCTGGCCTCGGCCGGCACCGTGCCGCCTCCTCCGGCAGCCCGCCAAGGTTTTGGGGAAAGAACAAGGGGTATCTCGCACCCATCTCTTCCCGAAAGCAGCTTCCAGCGTCAGGTACGGTCTGTGCTGAGGAGGAGCTCGCTGCCACTGAAAACCGGGATGAGTGTCTGTGCCTGGGATGGGTGCGAGCCTCGTCAGTTGGCGCAAGCAGCACCGATGGCGGGCAGTCTGAAAAGTCCATCCCTCATATCCACTTGGAAATCTGTGAAGGCAACAGAAACGTGAGCAGAGAAAGTCGTAAGCTATTCATATGGCAGCTGTAAGGATGGCGGTACTAAGCGTACGTTTGTAGTGTGGTGGTTGATCGAATTTACAACCTGTTTATTTACAAACTTCTTCTTTTTTGACCAAACGTACAGCTGCAGTGTTGTTTCATTTTGATCAGCTGTCTTATTAGGACCCATTTTACTATTGTCAGCTTGTTTCCCACCTGGGATTTGCACACACACAGCACCTTACTGTCTATATAATTTTTGAATGCCTTTATTCTTTGATGAATTTCTTTGGAAATTGTTGCATTTTAATCTCCACCTTCTGCAGACTACCAAATCTGCTGAAAGTGTCAGTCTCTAGAATGAGATGATTACTAGTCCCACTTAGTAGAGTTTTTCTTATTACATGAGGTGTATTAATCCTCTTCAACCATCTTCTTTGGCTTTGCTGTTGAAAACCAAACTTAATTTTGCTGTTGTCTGTAGTATTTCCTTAGGAATGAATGTTTCAGTCTGGTAGTGCACCCTGGCTGTGCTAGTTAGTGTTGTGATGGGGTCTTCCCTAACATATACTAAACATTTTGGTGCTTGGATATTTTGGAGCTCCCAGGTCAAAGCCTGCTGAGACGTTACAACTACTTCCAGCTTCCCGTCATGCCACAGCCCAGCCAGCTTCTCTATACAGGAGTCAGCACAGGAGAGCTGTGAGGTCCGGTGTGAATCTGTAGCAGAAAGGGCATGTGAGGTCCAGGTGCCATCCCTGAATGCCTGTCATAAGTTCAAATGCGAATGCAGGGCCAGAGCCAGTGGTGGGTTCCCTGTCGTTCCTACTTCTCCCCTGTTGAAAGAAGTGTACTAGAAGATCCTGCAGCCTTGCTTTGTTGTTCAGGTGATCCTTGAATGCAGTAAATTGTTATAAATGTCATCAACTACTCTGAGTGCTTCTTCCTTACAGCTCACTGTGGCAAAAGCAGATGTGGCTCTGATGGCATTAGGGGTGATGAGTTGTCCCCCTCTCTCCTGCTCTTTCCATATTTAATTATTGGGTCACATAAGAGCAGTTCACAACATGAGTTACGTGGTGACATTTGCTTTCAAGGGAAAGAGTGGAAAAATTACAGCTGTATATGACCTTAGTTACTATACACTGTGTTACAGCTCTTTTGCAACTTTTAAAATAACCAAAGAGGGGAGGTAGCAGTAGCAATGCTCAGAATTATATATTCTTGTTTTTTTCACCTATGTGAAATCTAGTGATAGAGTTCATAGGTTGTGACTCATCCACAGATCCACATCCTCTGTGCAGACACAGGCACAAGTTTTTTTTCAAACAGAAAGATTGCCATGTTTTTAACAAGTTGTAGGTTCCTGAGTTGTTTGAGTAGCGTACTGGCCATGTTGAATACACCTTTGTAATTGGAATAGATGAGGGCAGGACTTTTTCAATGCTGTGTAAGCCAGTCATATACAAATGCTATTTATAAAAGGATTCAGTGAAGTCACATGATGTGATCCTGATTACAACCTGGCCTGTTGTACTGACTGAAATGTCATCTATTTCATGATCCTTCCAGATGGGAGAATTATTGTGCTGATGCCAGGAAGGGGAAAAGACCATCCACAGCAGCCTGTTCTCTTCCCTGTGACCTGATAAAGTGTGCGTGTCTGCTTGAGCCAATCTGTACTTGCACAGTTGGAAAAAGCGCTGGAAGTTTAGGTTTCACTGCACCTGTACAGCTCAATTAAGCAGTATGTGAACTGCCACATGAACTTGAAGAGGGAAAAAATGAGTTTGCCACGCATGGCTGCACACTTTATGCATCTAACTACGTACAGGAAGAGGGCAGTCAGCCCAGGATGTCACTGTAACATCACATTATGAAAACCTCTCCCAGCTGCCCCCAAGGTACGGTTGCTGTAATGTTACTTCTAATTACTCTGTATTACTACAGCATGAAGGGTGACTAGTGCTCTCTGTATGTCCTCGTGGATTGTGTACTTGACTCCCTGCTTGGATGCCTTTCTGAAACAGTTATCTTTCTTCTTTTCTTTCAGCTTACTACATTGTATAGACAGAATTCTGGGAATAAGAAACATCCCCTTCATGAAGTTTTTGTTGCTTTCTGCTTTTCTCTATCTGTGATGTCACTGGTCCTTTTTGAACAGCCAGTTATCCATTTGTCTTTCTGCTCTTTAACACAAGAGATTATATGGTACATCTGTTTTAATTAAAAAAAAAATCAAACACCTGGCAAAGAATAATGCAGGATATCCCTGAACAACGGAGATATTCTATATGGCAGTTTCTTTGACGTAGATGGTGTTAGTTTTTAGGTCAAAGTTGTTGACCTAAAATTTAGTTCTGATACGTTTATGTAGAGAGTAGAACACAGGTGATTACGATGAGATTATTATTACTGGTTTTGTGAGGTGCATAGTGGAATATCATGTCTAGTTCTAGGGTCAGTATTTTGAAAAATAGGTTGCTTGGCAGTGTACTCAATAGTATAGTGTATCTTTGCAAGGAGAAAAGAATAGGGCTAAAGCAGTAAGAAGCAGCAGTCTCTGGAAGCCGGATAGAAAGTGAGACTGGAAATAAAGCTCAAGTTTTAACCATGAAAATGGTTAATCTTTAGAATGAATAAGCAAAGAAAGTGACAGATAGTCTAAATCTGAAAACTTTAAAAAAGGTTAAGAGTTTACTCAAACATAAGTTTTTCGGCAGTGGTGACTTCTTTGTTTCCCAAGGTCAGAGTGGAAGATAATTGCCTTTAGCTGTTTATGTTCTTAATGGGATCCAAAAAAGACCGGCAGATTTTATCATCTGTGACAGCACACGTGAATTCGAAGATGTGAAGATAGTCATCTTTCTTTCTCCCTTCAAAGAAATGTATCTTTTCTACCTCAGAAGGAAGGCATCATCTGTGCAGGAAGAAAGTGAGTTGGCATAAGCCCTTTGTTCCATAGGTCACTTCCACTTGTTCACATCTGCTGGACTCCATAGGCTGTTCCACGTAGAGCAGGGGCCTGTGGAAGAGGGACTTTTCCAAGCCACTGATGAAGACAGCAACAGCTTTTCATCCTTGAAAATTTAGACCTTCAACTGACAACAACAGTTTAAGTGTTAAAGTAGGCAAAGACAGGTTTTGTTGCTGAATCAGGCCAATACCCATTTTTGCGTGGTAGAACCACTGCTTCCCTTGTATCACAGATTCCTGAACCACAAAGACACCTCTAGGCTTACTGCTTTGGTCAGGCATCCCAATGCCATTTTTTCAAACAGTCCAGTTTCTTGGCATATTGACTTACATCCAGAGCACAGTCCACTGTAAGCTCCAGATCTCTTCCTGCTAAATGATTATTTTGTTCCTGTTTCTTTATATCTGCAGTTGATTATTTCTGCACAAGCATCCTACATTGCACATATCTGTATAGAAACCCATCCTATTTTTCCAGGCCATTACACTAATTTGTCAAGATCATTTGAATTCTAATCACAACTGCTTGCATGTCATTTGCAGTCTGTCTCCTTTTTGTTTAAAAGGCATGGTCATTATTCAAATAATTAGTAAAGGACTGAATAAAATAGGACTCCCACGGAATTCCATCACACCCATATTCTTTGAGTGTTATAACCCAACTAGTTTTTTGTCCACTTTATAATATTTTGTTCCCTGAGATTTTCCCTATTTTTTCTTCCCTGAATTGCTCTGTTTGCTCAGAAGAATGGCTTGTGAGACTGTGAAAATCCACATCAGTCTGAATACATCACACCTATTGCTTATGCTCTGTAATAGGAGGAAATTTGATTAGTTTGGCATGATTTGTCTTTTACAGCAAATTAGTGCTGGCCTGATACTGATCTCACTCTTGTCTTCCAGTATTTACATTTTTTGTGATGTTCTAGACTACGTTCACACATCAGTAATGCTCTAAATACTTTTTTTTTCCTACTCTGAATCTTCCAGTATCTCACTCATCTACTAATCTTCAAAGGCAATTATTTATAATTTTGTGATCGCTTCAGTGAGATATTTAAATAAACCCCTCAGTTTATCAGACACTATTTGAGAAATTATCTAAATACTCTATAATTGCTTTTGCCCCCTAAGTAGGTTTATTTTTTTCATTGTTAACAATGTTACTGTGCAAGCCACCTGCTTGCAAAAAAGGCATTATGGATGACAGCATTATCCAATATATCTTTTCTGTTGGCAGTGGATCAATATTTCCAGAAGTTACTTTTCATTATATTATGATCTGCGAAATGCAGATAATGTATTGTCTACTGCACCTAACAAACTTGAGCAGAAACTTCAAATTTTACAAAGAGTAGCTCTTGCATCTAGATGTGGTTTACATATTCTTTATATAGACCTAGATTTTAACACTGAACTTTCAGCCAAATCCCTTTACGTTAAGAATATGTGAACTTTTCCTGTTTCTGCAGTTGAATGCAGACTGTGGTATTTGCATTCTTACTAAGCAGCAAAACATGCTTTATTAAAGACAGATCTGCAAAAGTGAAACCATTTTTTCTTTCTACTGTTTTCAGATGCTGAAATGATGTTTAAAGTGGGCTGCATGCTCCTGTAACTTCTCTCCTGAAGCAGACGCTGTTGGGGAGGAAGTTCTTCAGTTCAAAAGCAGAGCTCTGAAAAAAATCAGACTGGTAAATACATTGCAATTAAATTTGGAAAGAAATGTAGAGACTGTGATGAAAAGTAAAAGCACACTAGGGTTGGAAATGCAAATGTCACTGGATCTGGAATCGGTATTCTGTTAGGGGCTGAACTGGTAAGTTAAATGGAGCTGACATCTGAAATACTGGCAAAACAGTTTTACAGATAAGCTCCTGGGTATTTATTTGGGGAGAGGAACCAGATGTTAGCTGTAGAACTGCTTAGGGATTTTCTGATGAGCTACTTATTTCCATGAGAAAATTATAACATTTTAAGATCTAAATGGTTGATGTGAACACTGTCAGTAAATCTCTCAAATTGTTTTGTTTGTTGTTTTGGTTTGGGTTTTTTTTTTTTTTTTTGATGTTTCCAATTGTTGAAATTGCGTCAGCATTTCTAAAAGGAAAGGTTTTGAGTATTATCTTCCATGACTTTCTGCTAAATGTTTTAGATAATTACAACAAAACATTTTAAAACATTAAGCTTAAAAATTCAAACCTCAAGTTTAAAAATCTGAGACAACTCAATGTAGTATTTTTTATAAGTGGATCACAAAAAAAAAAATTTTTTTTTTATTTTTTAATATCTTGGGAATTTAACTTAAAATCTGATTTAGGCTGGCAAAACTTTTTTCTGCCTATGTAAGCCTATCTCTGGGAAAACTGACCATGAGCATACAAAGCAGATTGACATTAAAATAGAATCTGAAAGATTGCAGGATAAAGCTTTCTTATGTCAAACGTCTGCATACTGCTGCTTTTCTCCAAGCAAAAAGTGTTCTGGTTTGGAACGGAAGAGTTTTTTTGATTATTTTATTTTCTTTATGCTCCAAACTGACCTCACTATACTTGAAAAATTCTGGGATAGGACAGGCTCCATTTATCCCAAAGTATGCTTTGAGGATGTTTGTTATGGCTTGACGATAGAATAACTGATGCATTCAGATAAGCATGAGTATCTTGGCATTCTTTGTGCATATTTGTGCAAATTGTCCTCACTAGCTCTCTGGTTCTTAGGAGCATGATACATCTGGAACAAGGCGGTCATTGCTGCTTAAAACTGCCGTCTGAGGAACATGTTTCTGATCCTGAGGATACTGGAAATGAGGTAGTCATTGTACCTTAGAAGAAAACACGGCACAGGTTTTATTCAGAAATCTCTTAATGGTACTTCTTAGATGATTTCTGACTAGTGTATTCTGTGTGAAGGAAACTTTTTTAATCACTTACATAGCAGCATTTCACTAAACAGTCTCCTCAATGTCACTGTCATACAATTCTACAGAATTCTGGGCTGCAAATTCTGAAATTTCTGGGTCTGAGAGTCAGACTTTGTAATAGTATATAAGAGCTGATTCCTCTTTGGAAATGATTACATGATTTTCATCATTTAGCTGGGATAATTTTCAACAAGCAGCTATGTGTTTGCTACATTTTGGTAATTTTCTTGAAAGTAGATTGATAATTCAGTTAGTAAAATAGGTATGCTATTGAAAAACAGTTATACTGAATTTCAGTTAAATATGGTTTTTATTATAGCAAAGTTCTTGAAGTACTGTTAAGTTATTAATACATACAAGCATAACCGACTTACAGACTTTGTTCTTTTACACATCATGAACCTGTTACATTGCTATTTCATACTAATATTTTTGTGGCTGCTGTCCAGGCCTCCATGTCATTTCCACTGAAATTCTTTGGCAGTTGAAAAAAATACTCCAGGTCCTGGGTATGAGAGTACTGCCCCTGCAGAGTCGGATATGTATGTGTAGTCCCCCTACAACTAATTTTACCATACTTTTATGTGGCTTGATATTTTTATCCGCAGAATTTGGTGTACAGTATAATGTAAATAAATTAAATTATGGTTAACCTAAATTATTTAGTGATTGTTGCATGAATACTAAGACCACATACAGACCCAGGTAATACTTAGGTGGGACTATTGAGACAATAGATATAAGATAGTCAATAAACACGGCTCCTCTATTCTTTTGTGCAAGTTTCCTTACTTGTAACGATTTAATGAATTAAGAGAGACTGCCCATGGGAACAGGGAATCAATAGATTTCTTACCTAAATTGTCATTGATCTTCTAATGTTTATTGAAGTTGATTGCTTTGGTTTCACTGCATGAAACTGAAAAGCCAGAGCTAAGAATGACATTATGGGGAAACCTAGCATTTTACACAGGAGGGGAGAGGATGAAGGAATGCAGTGGTACAGGGGATTCCAAAGAACCTGCAGGAGGGAGGAAGGTTAAATTGGAAAGAGGGAAGATTCACAGGAAAGGAATTTATTGCAAGGAGTACCACAATTGTGCATCACAGTGTCTTACTTGAAGATGCTTGGATTTAAAAATTAAACCTTAACAGTTCAGCAGGCCGGGTTTTAAGATAATTAGAACTATATTTTCCTTTCATTTACAGTCACCGTCTTGCAATCTTAGCTTCATCTTATCGTACCTTTCAGTTTGGAATTCAAATTAAGAAACATTTCATTTCATTTTCATATGCAACAAATACAAGACTGGTAAACAACACTAAAAGTTGTTCCATACAAGCCTGGTAAATAACTTAATGAAAGTTCATTCTCACTCCAATTGCATCATATATCTATTTAGTATAACCTCATAGAACTAAATACACACAGGAAACAAAACCTCTGTTCCTGTGCCTTACTCCAAGATAGGAAAAATAACTACACACAAAAAAGACTTCTTTGCTGAAGACTTCCTTAAGTAATAAAAGAAAATGCCCCATCATTTAAACCAAAATTTAGGCTTGATCACAGGTGGAAAAAAAATTAATCTTTTCCTTGTCATAGTAGACAAACATCTCAACATGAAGCCCTACAGAACACTGCAGCATTGTCATCCTGGGCTACATAAACAAGGAAATCATAGGACAGAGTAGGAAGACAATTCAAACAGATTAACTGTGTTTGATTATGCTTAAATTTAATGGATCTTGACACAATGAAGCATGTGAAGAGAGTCTTAAAAATAAAACTTGAATAGAGTAATGTCTTTCAGGGATATAAGAGAATATAACAACATGAAATTAGATAAAAATACAGATGGACAAACAGGAGAATGTAAAAATAAGGAATATGATCTTGATCATGCTAAATATTACCAAGAGTAAAGGATATTTTAGGAAAAAAGATGACATTTAAAAAAAAAACCTGAAAGTTGAAATCAAACTTATAGAAATAAGGCACATTTTTTCATCTTTCCCTTTGGAGTCTCTCAAAGAAAATGGAGAAATTCATGTGAATATCTTACAGACACAAGTGGATCATTTTCTAAAAGTTGTACAGTTTGTGTTACACATTATTAGGTTCCAAAAGAAAGTATCAGGCTAACATTCTGGGTCTATGTTGTAAAGACATGATAATATATTTGTCTCTGAAATCTCTCTTCTAGGGGTCTGTAAGGCAAACTTGTTTCTCATTTCTCAAGAACTTGTTATCAACAATTTTCTAACTCCAGAACTAGGGGAGAAAAATGGACAACTTAACAGGGTCTTCTTTGTGAGTATCAAGCTCTTGGATGTGTATAGCTTTCTAACCACCTATAACCTATTTTGTCTTTTAAATACAAAAAATAATTATTTTTATATTCCAAGTACAGAGCCCAGTCCTCTAATTGATTTTGCATAGGTAGCAAGACTAGCAAAGCGCATCACTGGATTGTTTGTGAGCACAAAGATCCAATTGTAGATTTGAAAATGCTTTGAGGATCACATCTCCTAGAGAGGGAAGCATAAAAAGGAGTCTCTAGAGCCCAGAGAATTTTCCGTGCAGTTTTTAACTGAGACAGAGTAAAGAACTTAATCTGAATTTTAGATTCTGTGAGGTGCTTTTTAGTTGTCACCTAAAGCAAGAACAAACTATGTTTCAAGAAGTATTTTACGATGCTACACCTTTTCCAGACAGAGGTAGTGCTGGAATAGCAATCAGTATCATCAGATCCTGAGGTGACATTGACCAGCACGTCCCTCAGACCTCTGGTGTTCGACAGTGACCACCCAGGCTGTGCACTGGATCCACTCCCCTACATTCCATTCCTTCATTTGTTCCCCAATATCTCTACCATTTTTGAATGGGCAATAGGACTGTCTGCAGCTCTGCACCACAGCAACAGAAAAGCAGAGTAAGACTGGCCATTACTATATATAAAATATGTTCTGAGCTACAGAGATGCCATTTCCTGCACCAACGGCTATGTGCCTATTTCATTTTGAGATAGGTACTTGGCCTTAAATATAAACTTACATGGAATCTGTTCCTTCTGCCCGGAATGAATGAAGTCAAAAGTACCATTTTGAGTATGGTGTTTATCCTCAAGGGGAAGTTTGCTCTATGTCATTCTCTGCACAACAGTTACTGGAGCAACTCCAACCTTAACCTGGAGGCTCAGCCGATAAGGCAAAGAGGCCTTCTTTGGTGATGTTCTGCAGGATACCAGGACATGTATGTACAGAAAGAACAACAACAAAGACTTAACTCCTGATACAGGCAGCTCTACACCCTCGCGTAGTAGGTATCCCCCTGAATCAGGCAGTTTCCTTTCTATAGGTTGTAGGAGCTGGAACTTGGTTTGTGCATGTCTACGGACAATCAGTAAATCTGGTCTTCAGGGTACCACCAATGTCACTATACCTTGATAGTTTCAGCACAGCTGTGTAGTAAGACATTAGAGGTGAAGAAAAGGTTGCTAAATATTTCACCTTAGGATCTTTTCTTTCTGTTCAATTTTTAACCTGATTCTGAATAACTTTTGTTTAAAAAAATTCTTAGTCACTTAAAATGGAAAAAAAAAAACACAGAACCAGTTGAAAACTTGTAATGCACCTGAATCAACAAGTATATATCTATAAATATATGTCCCTAATGCCAAAAACATAATGATGGAATGCTGCACTTGCAGATAAATGATGCTATGGTGCATAGGGGTCAGTTGCACTGACACAAGAAAGTATTATTTATTAGTTAAAGATTATTTGTTTCAATGAGCAAACTATAGCCCGCTTTGCAGCAAACAGCACAAAGAAGGATTTAGCTTTTTCCTGTATTACTGATCATGACTAACAAGAGTCTTCGATAACCTTTGTGATGTTAGGGTTAGTTTTTATGCGTTACAAAAGCAACACACAGCTTCAGGAAGCTGCTCCAAAACTTCTAAAGAAAAACCACTTCCTATTTTGGTTTAATTCAGCAACTGTTGAATTATTTGAATTGTACAGCTGGAGAAGGATTTTTGCTTTCAGAAGGACTGTAAGTGGGACAATCTGAATATAGGGATTTGAGCTTTTCTGTGTTGTGGGCAGATAACACAGTGATTTAATCAGACTATGGGCAATACATTTTTTTAAATACTGTTTGTCCCTTTGCCCCCACATTATTTTCATATTGTAGTTATGGATGAGGGTAAAGATTCATTTTTAGCATTTCTAAAAGTAAGAAAAAATATCCTTTTACTTCACGTTTTTCAGACCTACTTTGAAGAAAAATCTTTGCTAAGGACATAAATCCGTGGACTTCCGCTGGCTACCTTGCAGGTATTACAGTAGGAATGTATTGGATATTTTTTTTAAGTATTCATCCTATGCTATCTGTTTGAAGTAAATTTTTACAGCAGTTTTTGCAAAGCAGAGCAGAACTATTATTCCCATGTTGAGAGTCATGGAATGGAGCACATTTGTAATTCATGATACTTTGTGAAAACAAAGATATGCAGTCTTGCTTTAAACTAGTATAGACATAAGCTTTATACTTTGCAGTTAGCCAGCTACAGGACACAAATTAATTTATTTAAGGCTTAATTTCATACCAGTGCACTCTGCTTTACAGCTGAGACAATGTCTCATAAGTTATGGACCACATTGTTTTGTGATAGCACAGGGAATTGAATTCAGGTGTCACCACTATCAAATTGGCTCAATGAGCACTTGCCCCACACCTGCCTCCTGCCAAGAAAGACGGAATGTGGTCTCCTCTGAGGGGGAGACTGTGCACACATGTGTGTTGGTGCAAACCTTCAACTGCTGCTTCAGTTCAGGCTTGAGCACACAGCATTGCGGAAAGCTCTTTATACATGTCTAGATAAATGTCTTACAAGTTTGGGTTTTTTTCATAAATTAATGAAATAATAGTTTTAGGTAACTCTATATCTTTTTTCTTTAAGACACTGAGATGTGAAAGTCCTCATAGATGTAGCAAAGAGCAGGCATTTGTCTAAAGCTTGATTCATTAAAATCCTAGGTGGTCCTGTTTGGCTGGTCCATATTAATTGCAGCAGTGACAGTTGGGGTCAGGGGATCATAGAACAGCCGGTCTATATTACTTTGACCTAATCTCAGGTGATGTGGTCTAGGAAATAGTTAATTATATTTATCAGCACTCCAGTGACTCACATCTTTAATATTAGGGTGATTGATCTTTATGCTTTGTAGACCCTTGCAGCTGTTCCTCATCATAAGCTTCCTTCTCTGTATTCACCAGAACAGTCAAATACATTCAGTAAAGTTTTATAGATTATGTGAGTCTTCAGCCAGCAACACAGTATCTCAAAGGAAGCAAATACAGATTGTACTGGTACAAAGTTGTACTGGAAACTCTTTAGGGACTGTGGAGGGAAAAGAGAGGAGCAAATGATCAGAAAATATTTTTTTCTCCTTTCAATCAATCCTCCCGCCCCCAGCAGTTTCAGTTAAAGTTTCAAATAGGTTACTTTTTTAGACATTTTGCAATAGACAAAGCACAAACCATGAACTGAAAATATCAGCTGTTAATATATTTAAAGATTTGAAGTATATTTAAAATACAACACTTCATTAAACCAAGTCAGTAGTTGGTAGATTACATATGTGCTTTCCAATGAAAAATCATCTGTATTTCGAAAAGCCAAAACAATTCAGTGGAGAATGCCAAATATTATATTCATTACAAATATTTATGTTAATTCAAGAGGATGTGAACAGTGTGCAGAAGTTGAGAAATTGAATTTTATGTTTTTCACATCAACTGTCACTTAACTGTATCGTAGCCACAGCAGCATATACTCCCAGCATTGTTCTAATAAAATTTTACATCTCTGCAAAGGGGCTCAAAGCCAGTGGCTGTAAGAACCTGCATTTTGAATTTCCTGAGTCTGGCATATTTAAATTTTCATCTATAACACTAGATTAAATTAAATCTTTATGTTGAATATATGGTAAGAAGCTGGATTAAGCTCTGAATTCTCTAGTTAACACTCACAAAGTGCTTCTTGAAATAAGATCACTTGGATCATTTATCCTGTATACTGTTCATGAAGATAGATGTTCAACATTTCCGCCAGAACTCTTCGTCAAAAGTTTATTCTGCCTGGGATAAAGTCCAGCTGTTGTAACTGAAGAGTTTCATGGCAAAGGTCTGAGCCCGCTTCCCTTATTCCTTTCAGGAATACAATAACAATATTTGGAGGGGTAGGAATCCCGTGATGTTCATGAACATTATCCCAGAGAGTGCTCTTTGTAGACAGGGTTTTATGAACGTTTTGAAAATGTATTTTCAATTTATTAGCTGAGTCTATAGAATTAGCTTTTCTTTTTGCATTCAGTGACTCTGTTTTTAATTCTCTCTTCATTTTATTAAAACTTTGAAAGCTCTACATAAATATTTGACAGGGATTTCCAAAATATTTCTTAAATATATTTTAAACTTTAAATAAAGAAATTTTCATTCATATGCATGCATATTCTGTTCTTTTTCCACAGTACTATGTATTTTTATTGACAAAAATGTTCACAGAAAGTCAGTAAACTTCAACAATCATAGTCAAATGTGCATGTAATATAAATTACAATAAATTCATCCAGTTAGGTCTCACACTTAAAACAATAAGTTTGGATAGCAAATTTTAATGTTTGTTCTTGATAAACAGAAGTTTAAAAAGTAGTTTGAAAAGAATTCTTAGTGATCTTGGCTGAAGAAATGATTGGACTTAACTGTAATCTTTTTAAGGAAATTTCCACTGATAGAAAGCTTTCTACAAAAGAAAAAAAAAAATTGATAATTCTTTGAGATCTTGTACATACTCTGTATTTGAAAACAGCAGCTTTTATACTGACATGATTCTTCTCTAATAAGTTTCTGGTGTTTGTGAACATTGTACAGTTTCACTTTTGATATTAAAAAGCTTAACCTTTTTTTCTAATTCAAATATACATAGTGCAAAGAACAGCCTACTCAGGGTAGCATGTGTCTGGCAATTTGTCCTCCTTTAAATTCACTGCTAAATTTGCAGTGATTTAAACATCAGAGATACAGAATAAAAGGAAGATTCACCATGTTTCCTGATCAAAGTTTGATACATGGCTTGCTTTGCATCAAAAATCTTCATAATACTTGTGTAGTTCTGCCTTGGGGAAAATGGTGGTTAGGAAAAGGAAGACATGATAATGAAGGCAAATCAGTCATCACACTCAGCTCTTTAATACATGCAGTTCTTAATTAACAGACCAAGGACTATTTTATTCTTTCTGACTACAACCTGACCAAAAAAGAAGATACAAATCATGATCTGGCCCAGTTTTGAAACATAATAAAAAATTCAGCATTAAAACATATCGACTGATAAATCATTGTATTAGAAATATTCAACTGTCACACCCCAGTCTCTGACACCTGAGGCTCTATATTAGACACAGGAGGATTTGTCAGCATGCTTCTCTCCAAGAATTACCTTAATGTAAGACAAGGCATGGCAGCTGGCTATAACTATCCTGGAAAAATTGGGAATGAAATTAGCCATGCTGAGGTGAAGACAAATTAAATAGGTTAGTTTATGTGCGAAACCTGCAGATTCCAGATTTATGTCAGAGTACTATGACTTACAGACAACTTATTGGACTGTAATGTAAGAAGATAAATAGTTTCATTTACTTTATTTTACAAGCAATTAATTCAAAATTGAAACTATTGTTTTCTCTTTCTTCTGCACCATGCTTTCTTACCAGGATCACCTCCCCAGTCAGAGTAGTTTTACTCAGTACTGAAGGGAAAGTTAAGCCAATGTATGTTCTACAACGGTAATGGATCCATGGTGATGTGATGATTAAGGCAAGTAGGCTTTCTATTCTTAAAAGAATAAATGCGTGGCCAGGATCATCTTTGGTGATTATAACATCATCACTTCAAATGTACACTTCTTTCTTCATTCTGTTATCTTCCTTTCATATGAAAAAAACATTGGAACCTTTCAACAGGACTAAGAATATTTGTTCTCATTTGATGTTCACATTTAAAATCCCAGTCTTTGTAATATGAAGAAAATCATTATTTTTCTTTTCTCCATTTTAAAATTGTTTCTTAAAATTCTGTTTCTAAATTTCTGTTCTGAAAAAGATTGACACTGACTTCAAGAACAATTGGATTATAAGATTCTAGACATCTGTGCACATTAAGCTAGGTTGTCTTTAATTTTTTGCAGCAGTGTTCCTTCTCTGTTCCAGTGCAATTGAAAAGTCACCCAAAATCTGTCTCTGGTCCACACTAATCCTGAATGACTTTATATCCTGCCCCCTGAACTTTTTGAACTCATGAAACTAGAGATCCTCTTGTCTGTTAGTTCAGATGAACCCCGTGTTTCTTAAAGCACTTAGCAGAGACTCCTACGAATTTTAAGTTCCTTAGATAGTCAGTGGTGACAGATGCACACCTCTGCGTGTTTTATGAACTGACTCACCCTCTGCAGCTGCTTCTCTCTCTCCATTGTCTACACAGGGACGCTGAAGTAAACGTTCTCCAGTCCTATATTCTGCTATCACTATTTGGGGAATTTGTGCCAGCATTCATGCTTTTAAAGGTTTTGATAGTGCTTTCAAAATGGTCTTGTTAGTCCAGTCACACTCTCAATTTCAGAGAGAGCTAGCTGCTGTATTTCAAATAATGATTCTGAAAATTCCAGTAAATATCTACTTCAAACTTTTTTTCCTCATAGTTCAATGACTTAATTTCCTAAGACTAATGGTTCCCACTTCCATGCATGTGTTCGTGATTACGTTTTTGGCCTAAGCCTCTAGAGAACAGGAAACTTGCTTTTGACATCTACAAGTAAACAAGAAGCCCTGGGCTGCTTTAGAGCTCTGGCTGGGCAGAGCCTCCAGAGGTGGTGATACTCTCTGCTGTGTTTATCACTGAGCAAGGAGGAAAACTGATTAGGCCAGGCCTTGTTTCCATTACACGTGTATGGCAGCTTGGAGCATTTCAGTTAAAGCAGATCTTGTTTGGAGGGAAAAAAAAATTTTCCTCTGCTGACAGAACAGGTGACAAAAGAACGAACTGAAGGTGCCAGGGGAAAGAAGGTAGTACAACTGTTTGTGCAGCTTTTCAGTGAAATGGCTCAAAATACTGACAACCATCATTTGTGGCGGATATTGGGTTTGCCTTTTGGATCTGCTTTTTAGGGTTTTGTTGTTGTTTGGTTTTGGGTTGGTTTTTTTCCACTTTTCAGGAACTTTGTATTACTAGAACAATATTTAAATAATTTCATTTGATAATATTTAGTGATAATTCCACATAGCAGGATATCTACATTGAATTTAAAGCACACAGGGTATTCCACAAATTAATTTGAATTCAGATATCCCTGTTCTTCTCTTTTGTGTTTGTCTTGTATTACTATGTATCTTTTTGGGTGCTTGCTGCTTTATATACCAGTGGCATATTGAAGATTTGCGTTCTTGGAAAATCCTCCTGTAATTTTCTGTGTTGTGGTCCTGCTGGGTGGTAATGTGAGAAAGAATAAAAACATGCAATGGAAATTAATTCCTCAGGAATACTCAGCAGTTGATTGTGGCAAACAAAGGAAGAGCGTTCACAATGCACTCGCTGCTACCATGCTGCAAGAGAAGTGTAAAAAAAGTTATTATTGTATCGTGTTATCCCTAAATACACATTTGAAGCTTTAGTTCTAGATCTGTTTGACATATTTGGAGCATGTGACAGGATCTTCAAAAATTCTCCACTTTCTCAACTAGCCTTCAACACTTGTGAAATAAACTGACTAGAGTGCCATGTTAAAACTCCATTCTCTCTTCCTTGTCTTTTTTTAACAGTAATATGTTCACAGGGAATAGATTCAAGACTCTGGACTGAATCAGGCTGACAAAGTCTTGCAATATTATGAAGTAGTGAACGTTGTTTATTTTAGCCTGTTCCAGAAGGTCTTTTGTTCTTTTATTCTTTACCTTTTTTCTATATTGTCAGGGAAAGATTATTTTTCCCACATGAAAAGGAGCGACTAAAAATATGATAATGGCTGAGGTTAATAGTGCCACTCAGTTCTAATGAAAAACCATGTCTTTTCATGAACATTAAGCATTTTCATTATCCAAAAAGATAATTGTCCTTTTCACATTTGTATGGTGTCATTTTTTTATCTTGCATAGCATGTATGTATGTAACATGTATATGCAGTAAGCCTTTTAAATGAAAATTTATTAGCTAGAATTTTTAATGATTTGTGCAAACTCAATTTTTTAATCTAAAGAAGTTCCACTTTTAAAAACCTTTTTTTAGGGACTTTTTAGTTACTTTTAGTAATACATCTCTTGTAAAAGTGGCTACTGGCTGAAGACTTACACAGTTCAGGCTGATCTATAATTAGCGTCTATATTTTTTAATATAATTAGAGGAAACCTCTCAGTGTGTTTTAAAAATGTATCTGAAGGCGGATGAATGAAGGGATTGTGTTGCATGTTATGTCTATGTGTGTGAGAAAGGAGCAGCAAAAAGTACCACAAAGAATGAAATGCTACAGAATTCCAAAGAAATGCTGGGAGCCTAATCCTCAAAAGCTGGGAGCAGCTTTTTGTTCTGATTGTGTACGTTGCCATGCTTCAGTTAGCAAAGATAATATCTCCTGTTTTATTCCTTCTGTGTACAAAAAAGAGATTTTTGTACTTTTTTGATAAATAAATAAGATTACATTAAAGACATAGTTGGCTTCACTAGAAATTCCTCTTCTACTCAAACCAAACCAACTCTTCTGATCCAAACTATGACCTCAGTGCAATGACCAAAGCGGGAAATAGGCAGAGTGGAGATGAAACATTGGGAAAGTTATTGGAAGTGCTTTTTTCTGTAAGGCTATTGCTACCACATCTGCTTTGTATGAACACATATTAAATGTAGAGCTGGTATCATCAGCTGTTGTTAAAGTTTCCTACTTTTTATTAAGGTTACTTTTCTATTATCTGTTGCAGACAATTTAATTTATTCATTTTGCTGAAGTCTTTCATGTTTGGCACCTGCAGGAGAATTTTTTTTATTTTATTTTTTAATTCAGCCAAAACTAATTGCGTGGTTTCCAAGAATGAAGCCGAGGGAAATAAATTAGCATGTAAAACACTTTCTTGCTCTTTTCCTTGAAAAACGCTACAATTCACGTATTTGTAAGCAGAAAAGGAGAGTTGGCAACTTTTCTATTCGTATGGAAGTCTTCCCATTTCTTTAAAACACCAAAATTTGTTCAGGTAACAGGCCTTTAGGAAACTTCAGTTTGTACATGCGCGGTAGATGCTTCACAATGTTCAGGGTTGATCCCATCATCGGTTGCGTCTCTCTCGCCTCTTACTACTGACAAGGTTGGACTTCTGCCATGTTCACAGTGGGACTGAGCAGGAAAACTTTAGAGTACGTGACAAAAGCCAGGCTTCCTTGCACAAGCGTCTCCCTTTCAGGAGAAAGTCAATATCAGGCACTGGACTTAAGAGCACAATAGATATTGATGTGTTCCTGATCATCTGTTACTGTTTTTTTTAATGATATGACATAATACCTTGTTTTGTGATTTCCAGACAACAGAAAAGAGGAAAGTATCTCATTCAAAGCTGGTGTCTTAGAACTGGGGTGAAGGGACTCATGGCACCTGAGTGTAGCAGAAATAATGAAGGCAGAAGGAGGCGTGTCAGGTGTCTAAACTGTGAAACACTGAAGGTGGGCAATGAATTCCCATTAAACCAAAACTAAAAGTGATTGTGTAGGAAGATTGAAACAAGATGCCAGAGTATCGTCTTCAGGGAAAGTTGGAGGAGGGATAGGAACTACAGAGGAAGATTTTACCTGACTCGGAATGTGGAGGATGAGGTGAAATAGTCTGGCAGATATGTGGACATGAGAAGCCAGGGAGAAGGCTGGATGGAAAGAAAACAAAAAGGAAAAGCAATGAATACCAATACTGAATAGGTTAGAGGACAGAAGGTTAACTAAGAACAAGGAAAAACCATCTGGAATTTAATGAGAGGTGATTGGGGGCTGTGAGCTGCAAGACAGGAAATAAGCAGAATAATTAATATTCATATAGTGAGTTTGAGCAGAGAAACCAAGAACAGTAAGCACGTTCATGGGATAACTCCACCCACTCTTTCAACGCTGTCTGAACAAACAGCGGATGTCTAGGGACACCAGCCAGAAAGTAGGTGCTACTCCGTTTTTTGCAGAAGCTGGAATAAGACGTGGAATGGAAAGAACACAAGATATGCTTTCATGATGAAGATGGGTTATACAGTGATTTTAATGGCAGTCTGTATGTGATGTTAGTCTTTTCCTTTAAACCATCGATCTCAGAAATTGTCAGTAGGTGTGCAATGGTCTTTTTTTGCATTCGAGTTCCACTCATGACTGAAATGAAAATTTTAAAAAATTGGTTTTAACGTTTTTAATGCTAAAACAATTAACATGCACCACCACTGCCAAAAGTGTCAGACAATTCAATGAACATTTGCAAATACTTTTGACCTTAATCTCAAGGAATCTCTGTTTTCCCCTTTCTAAAACAGAGGTGATATCAGAAAGCCAGCTCACCAAACCTTGGTCAAGATAAAGTGGCATTCATGACGCTATGAACCTGATGAGCACACAAAAAAGCACTCACAGAAATTAATAAGGTGGGCCTCAGAGTACTTTGAAGTTGTAGAGGTGTGCAGTGAACAAGGCATGGGGTCACATACTGAACAGTGGAAAGAAAATTATAGGTTTTGTCCTTAATTGTAACTGAATATTAGCTATCCTGTGTTCTGAGAGAGGGTGGGCTCCTCTGCTGCAAGTCGGATTTTATTACTCAGCCTCTCTGTAAAAAAAAAAAAGTCATCATTTCTTATATATGTTGATCTCGGTTTAGCTGAAAGCCTTGCTGCTGAAATCTCTGGATTTGTAAATGCTTCACTGTCGTTTCATGGTTCTTAATTTTTCAGTGACACATAACAGAAAATGTAAAGTTCCTTTATGGAAAAAAATATATTCATTGCTTTATAAAGAGGCAGATTTCTGAAAAAGAAATAAATACGAAATATCTTTTTTCAAATTCTTATTTTAAGACTGTCACTTTTGGCTTTTATTTTATTGTGAATATTATTCTGAGGATTCTAGTCTCTGTGAGTGTTGTTCAGTGTGTTCTTTCTATTTTTATTACTTTATAATTTGCTTCACTAAAAGTATTTAATATGTTTGTGGTATATTTAGTATTTAATGTGTTTGTACTAAACATTCCTATTCTTCTTGGTATATCCTCCATAAGAATACTAAATGTAAAAATACATGTATATGGAAAGACTGCTGTATTAGAAGCAAAATTTCCCAGATAATAGCATCTTGTCCTTTCAAAAAATTAAGAAAAGAGTTTTGTTGAGTTTTTAAAAGTTCGAAGTACTATACCTGCCATCTACTGGAAGTACGAGGACGATGCATTTAAGTTGTATTATGTTAACTGCTCAACCAATAACATTTATCATCTTACTAGTTTATTATCTAATGTTTTCTGGTTAAAAAAATTGAATTAACTTTAACCTCCATTATTTCTTCTATTACTTTATTTTAAAATGGCAGTCTTAAAATCTAATTCAAGTTTTCCTCAACGTTCACAGGTTTTTAATCAACCCACAGTAAAATCTAAACAAGCGTTAAGAATCAAGTGTAAGAAATACATTTTCCATGTTCTTCTGCCCTGTTCTACATGATCTTTCATTTTTATGGACCTGGACAACTTGCAGTTGGGAGTAGAGGCGAACTGTAGATGGACAAATAAGTTTTCAGATACTCATTTCTTTCGAAAAGAATAGCTACAATGTTTTGAAATGACACCTAACATGTCCGAGTGGTTTTGTTGTTGTTAAAGATTTTTTCTTTTTAATGTGGGGCACATTTTTAAGGGACTGGTAAACTGTAAGTTCATTTTCATCTCTTCTTGACCCTTAGTTCTAGTCCCAAAAAGCACAGTAATTTCATTGCAGCATGGTCATTTGGACTGATTAAAAATCAGAAAAAGTCATATAAAAATGAAGAAGTCCATTAGTCTTATGTTGTCACTGGATTTGGGACAGTTTAGCTTAAATATAATTTGATTTGGTTTAGTAATCCAAAAGTACTTGGCAACAGAAGAAAAAAAAATAATGATTAGTTATGGCTGTCATGAGATAGGAATTCCCAAGGTTGCACGCAATCCAATAGAATCCACTTTGATATGAGAAACAGGATTTTGTCTGTATATTAACAGCAAAGGCTAGAATCTTTGGTGAGCAAGGTTTCCATCAGATCAAACTGTGAAAAGGAAGAGAAATAATTGTGTATTTACCTTTTAAAAATCTATTGTTAACCAAACCAAGACAGGCCTAAAAGGAAAACAAAGTAAGTCACCGGTTCTCATCTCATCTCATCTCATCTCATCTCATCTCATCTCATCTCATCTCATCTCATCTCATCTCACTTCTCAAGGAAGTATTGCCGAATTCCTAAGACATTATTGTGGAAATAAACCATTTCAGCCCTGGGAAGATTCTTTTACAAGACTATAAGACTAGATCCATTTAATTTCTGGTACTATTCAGCATCATTTTTATTGTCCATTATTAGACACTTTCAAAGTGTTACAGTCTGAGCAATTTAAGACTAAAATTGTTATCCTTTTCTAGAACTGTTGCTAAGCAAGAAATTATATATTTATTCTACTCAGTTTTCTTTTAGTTTATTAACATCCGTTAGTACATATTTTATCCTTTTACTAGAGAAAGAATGATTAGGCAGTTAAATTCATTTTCACTCTCTTTAAAATTGAATTTCTTCTTCTTGTACTGGGCTAGGAATCATTTGAAATCTCTATGCCAAAAAAAAGACAACCTTGGACAATAGTTACTTTCAGTGGAAAATATAAATGCTTTAGGCAAAGATCTTGAACTTTTGCCTTCTGTTTGAACTGTATATATGCTAGTTTAATTATGGAAGAGTACACCGTGTCTGGATTCTATAATATTTAATTTAAAATTTACTTACTATGGTATATATATTATGTTGGCATTTTCCAATATTTCTAGCTAATTAAATGTCAAGTCTAAACTCCTAAAATTTCTGGAATCTTTTGAAAGCAGGATTAAAAAAAAGAGATAATTTGGTTTTCCAATTCCAAAATGGAATTTTTTTGAAAACTTTATATATAGGAATAGTTGTTTGCTTATTAAAATAAACTTATTCATCATGAATGATAAATATATTTTATTACTGTCATTTATTAATAAAATATGTAAATGCATTTTTGAATAATGGCGAATTCACTTAATCTGAGAGATGGAGTTAGACTCCATGCCGAGGCTGGGATTCCACTGTGCAAAGCTGCCCACATACATCTGAACATCTGAAAACCACAGACATTTAGGATACCTTTTTCTTAAATGCTTTATGTGTGCTCCCCTGACAACTTCTAGCTCAACTTCAAACTCTATAGTAAGGTATTCCTGTTTTCCAGACATTTGAATACAGGTAACCCTAAGGCTGGTGGGCTTTTCAGTGTGAGCTAGAAACTTTTTGCCTTCGTTCTTGGCACATTCTGGGAAAAAGATATTTCACATAAGCAATCTTCATATTTTCCAAAATTATTTTTTCCCCCTCTCTTTGAGTTTAGAGAAGAATTGAAGGGAGGCAGAGGGGGTTTTGTTTATGGAATTTTTTTTTCCCAGATCTGCAGAGCTCTAGGCCAGACATGGTTAACTATTAACAGTTTGAATTAAACACTTCACATGCATAACAAAAAACAGGTCTCTTGTGTTGCTGCAGAAGAAGAAAGGCTCTTTTTATTCAATATATGCTTTGATAGTATTCCAGATTCATGTTTCTGCATTTAGATAGGTTAAGTGGTGCCTGAAGGATGATTCGCAAATTATTACAAACTGTAGCAGATAGTCCACAGCAGAAGAGGAAATATTAAAAGATGTTTTTCTTTTTTAAGGAAAATGTCATCCAAAGTTTAATATCCATGTGGAGCAGACATATGCTCATTCTATATTTCCCCATCAGAATTGCTCTTTTACTTTATGTTAGGCAAACTTCTGCCTCTTTTCTGTTGCTATTGACTTCCTCACAGATGTTCATCTGCTGCCACCTGATAGAAAAAATCTCACCACTCTTTACCCGTGGATTCCCCCCAAATGTTAATTTAAATTTCTATGATCTCTTTGTCCTATAAATCTCTGAAGTTATTTATTAAAATCAGAAGAGAAGCAAAACAAAATGCTTCCATTAACTTAATACATGCAAATATTTATTTCTTCTGATCGAAACTAAACTAAACTAAAGTTAAACTGTATAAGCCTTTTTTCATTAAGTGAGTGGTTTCTTTCTTTCCTTTCAGCATCCCAGGTTCTCTTCTTCAGTTACTTTGGATTTGGATTCTAGGAAAAAAAAAAGGTAAGAAAATGCAGATTTGTCTTTATGCTGCCTCCTTTCAACACTGTAATTCTATCAATGGGGTTTGCTAAGTTACTTTACTCTGACTTTACAAAAAAGTATGATTTCTTGAGGTTGCTTTTATCATAGATAAACTTTTTTTAGATTTCTTTTTATTTTGAATAGTTGTCTAGCAGTACTTACTAAATCAATGTTGTGATTACTTAATGTAACTATCAACACAGCACAGAGGTTTTTCAATGCTAAACTTGTTTTCTTGCAGAAAGAATTTGGAGCAGTGTAACAGGACTTTCCCTTAACCTTTTCAATTAGTGAAAATCCACCTTTTTTTACCACAGATTTTCTGCATTAAGTCTTTGCAGGATAGAAAGAGAGGAAATTATTTCATTAATGTGCGTTTTAATAGAGGAAGTTAAAAATTTAAATTCAATCTATTCATCAAGGTTTTCTACTAGAAGGAGCTCTGTATTTGCTGGAATGTATGATAACATTATTTTTATATACTGGACTGCGTCAAGAAGCCTTAAGAGCACTGAGATCTCTGCTACCTGCACTGTATGACTCTTTTTCTCATCCTTGACTGAAGGCTTTTCTAAAAATTAAGAAAATACAAAAAGATACTTAAAAATAAGATTGGTCAATTAAAAAAAAAAAAATTGGAAATGCTGTTTTTAAAGTATGCCCGAAAGAGTTGGGTAAGCATTCAAAAAGTCATATATTGGTGAGAAACTTGTATGTAACAGAAGTGAGAAACAGATTAAATGAATTTGTAGTATCTTAAATCAGACTTTGGCCTTTTAGTTATGCCTGTAGGGTAACCATTCTGAACTGACTCTAGAGAAAAGATTTTTTCCTGAGGTGCCCAGTAGAATATGATCAGCATTTTCTTTGATAAAGATAGTACTGTTTCCCTTGTTGAGGCCATTCACAACCAGATTCTGAGGACTGTACTTCTTTCTGGTATGTGCCATCTATAAGGTGATAAAAAGGGTAAAATCATATTAATTCCATGTGCACATTTCACCCACTTGAGTGGGTGCTAAAGGATCTAGGAAAATGAATGACATGCTAAGTGATTTTTGGAACTCGCAATGGCATGCTGGAACAGCTGCATTTACCTGGTTAATAAAAGAGCATAAGAAGGGAAGTGGGAAGAAGGCAGATGGTTATGTTTTGATTACAGCATGAAGCCTATACACCCAAACTGAATTTCCAGATCTCCCACACTTGTGTGACTTCAAGCATGTCAGCTAATCTTTCATATGCTCCAGCTTTGTATCATCAGTGATGATGGTATTTTTCGTATCTCCCCAGAGTTCCTGGGGGAACTTTGTGGTAAGAAGTTCTACTTAGCAACGACAAACCAAAATTTAAAAGTTGCTCTGTGGCGTTAGCCAAATAAGAAGTAGTGCACATTCATCATATACACTTCATTTCAGTCTAAAGCATTTTTAAAAGATTAGGCATAAAAATACCACCTGGATAATCTTGTTTTGAATAAATCATTTATTTGTCTATACTCTTATTAATCACCACCACCATTAATCATCACCACTTAATTGCTAGTCAAAATTTCTATTTCGTTTGAGTTGATTATTCATTTAAGATATCTAGTAATGTGGGTCAGTTACTACAAAAAAAATTGTAGAAAAGGAACCTAATGTTTTTCTTCAAGTCATATGTGGTCTCCTAGAAAACCATTTCCTTCCTTAGAACAGCTTTGATACAGAAATAAGATTTCTTTCAGCGTTAGTGTATCAAGGATAAATGACACTTTCCACCTCTGTATTTTCTTGGGTGCCTAGGAATAATGTAGAGAGCCAGCATCTGTGCTACACATGAGCTCTTACAGAGAATCTCCCAAACAGAGTGAAAAGATCATTAACAGCCCAGATTTCAATCTTCTTTATGCAGCTCAGGTATCAAATGAGTAATTTGCTGTCCGTAGCTTTGAGAAGCTCAAATATAAAAGCTACAAGAGACAGGATAATGGTATCTTAGTGATTACACTGTTTTTCTAACTACTTCCAAGGCTTTTGCTTTCAGTTCTGCCTTAACAAAAAGATAGGCCTGAAAACGAGCCAGGTCCTTATTAAAAGCATAGCATATGTCTAGGAAAAAAAGGTCTTGCTGTTCAGATTTATGTCTTTTGGCAGATTTATAAGGTGTTTATGTATAGTAGATTTAATCCCATAGACAAGTGCTGAAGTCTTTGCTTAATTTCCTAAGTGTTTAGAAATTCTGATTAAAAGAAGTTCTTGGTAGTAAGATTTAATTCTTTGTAATGACAATTCAGGACCAAAGAAGGTGGTGCTTTTACCTTGTTACAACAAGCAAGTTGCGCGACCACAGCTGGAAGGGCCAACCAGTGAGGAAAGGATGGGTTACACACTGCATCTGTCCAAACTTTGACATGTTATTGCTCTAGCGAACATATAATTTATCATCATCTTTTATTCAGACATGCACTCAGTAGGCAGCGGCCTAAGATAATGAATTCCAGGCATGTAATTCTTATAACTAGCTTTGTTATAGGCAGGGAGTTATAACAAGTCTCTGCCAAAATGTTTTTAGGTCATAGTAATTAAACCAGAATCAACTATAAACACTTCTTCCAGATAGTTTTAGCTAAGAAGAACAGTACTTCAGGGACTTATATTCTAAGTATACATAATCTGGATATCAGAAAGTGTATGCACGTTTAAGTGAAGTTATTCAGAAAGGGAGAGCATGTGAAATGTATTAATCCTGTGACGTACTGCTTTTGCTTGTTTGCCATAGGGAACTGTTTTACTGGTATCTTTGGTAAAGGTTGTGGAAACATAGGCTTAATCAAGTGGTAAAATGTTTGTTTGTGACAAGGGATACTCAAAATGACACGTTAAAGAGGATATGATATATCTCCCACTGAAGGTTTGCTACAGCTCTAAATTGCAGGTTTAATATTTTTTTGGAAATCAGAGACTGGTTTGTGGATTACTTTTTATTCTGTAAAGACCAAAGCAAAAATATTTTTAGATATTACTGTTCTCATGTTGCTATCCGAGTCACTAGTTTTTGTTCATTTGGTAAACTTGTAGATGGATTGCAGTTCAGCAAATAATAGAGCTGTTTAAAATGAAATGTAGAATCCTCCCTGGAATAAAAGGTCATATATGAATCTCAGTTTTCAGGTATGGATTTTCTCCTGCTGTCTTTCTTACAGTATTTCTTTCCTCTTATGGTTCTCTTATATGTCTACAAATAATGGTGTAAACCTTGAACATCTTCAATATGCAATTTTTCATTCTTAATAGGTCTAGCACCACTTAGAAAAAGAATATGTGAAAAAAAGCATTTAAATGCATTTTGTTGTAAGACAGTTTCAGTATTTCAAATAAAATTCATGGAGAAATGCACAATAGAGGTGGGCACTAAGGCAAAATACTTTCACCACAATGTTATTCCATTTTATTTTTGTGAAAAGCTAATATTCTTTATCATGCAACTGGACAAAACAAATCAAGATCCTCTTTCTGTATATACTTAAGTGCTTGTAGAGCATTTAAACATTTAAAGCATTTATTTTCCAGTTTTCTTTTATCAGTAAAGAACTAATAGCTACATAAGGAATGGATGACAGAAGGGGTGCTGACTAACAATTGTTTTTAAGACTGGGGCAATGCTAACTTCATAAGCCTTCCTTTTAGAGTTTTAATTGAACAATTCTTATTATATCAGTACGTTATATCTAAAACAGTGTAAACTGTTCTGTATTCCTCCCTCCCTCTGCTAACCCTAAACAACTTCTCTGTATTTTGTCCACGTGGTTGGTAGAACAGCACTCCTACTCCTCTCTCCTCAGACACCACTCCTTGTCATTCAGCACCAATTTATGCACCCTGTTGGTAATGGTTTCAGTTTGCAAGCCTGTGCTCCACTGTGATAGGAATCTGCAGAAAGCCCAGAGCATTGCTAACAAAAACCGTGTAACATCTCAGCTTAATCTAGTGCTCCGTGTATGATTTCCCCAGTGTGATGCTGCAGATGTCTCTACCAGTTTCTCAGCAAAGCAGGTTGTTCATTTAGAAGCAACTGAAAATGTGCTCTGCTGAGAGAAGCAGTTATCTCTCTGTATCTCTCTGCTACTCTAAGCAATGTTATCAGGGCTTTTTTTTTTTTTTTTTTTTTTTTAGTTTTCTCTGTTTATGTTCTCTAAATGTTGTCTCTAGACTGCTAACTCAATTTTGTGTAGAAGTAGGAAGAGGACACTAGTTCTGATCTGAGTGAAGTCAATGGGAATTTGGAGGTTTTGGGGAAATGCAGATTATTATGTTTAGCAGAAAAGGTTCCTATATGGAGGGAAGAACATTGATAGTTGCTTAGTGACAAACTATGGACCTGAGAAGGTAAAGGTACAGTCTAAGATAAATAAAGCTGTATAGTTAATTAAAAGTGTGTTCAGAAAACATAAATCACAGTCCTGCTTTCACAGGTGCTACTGCTTGCATCAGGAATTAGGCATAAGAAATCAAATATAAGGAAAAGGATGAATCAGAGAGACAGACATCAAAAAGGCTGCCAACTGCTCTTCCTGTATTTTAAATGTGAAGGGCATATAACACATGCAGATGAGTGTCCAGTTGTTTCTCCTAAAGGGAAATATGCTACCCATAAAAAAAAAAAAGCTAAGTGAAGGGTCATCTTTCTGATAAATACCTGTAGAACATACTTATTTTTGCATTATATTTTTCAAAATTATGTGGAAGACTGATAGCTTTAAAAAACAAAATAGAAAATATTTTAATTTGGTAGGGCCCTAATTTAATATGAGATAAACTTACATATAGCAATAAAATTACTATGATATACTACAGAGTCTTCTGAAGAATTTTAAATCTCATGAAAAGTCTGGTGGTTTAGAAGTAGCACATTTCTTCTTACTACCTGCATCATCCAATTAACTTTAAAGTCTTTGATCTTTTCTAAATTTATATAATTTTTACAAGATATTTTTGTACTTGTAGATTACATTTATAAAGCTTAAGAAATGACAAGTCTCATAATAAACTCAGACTTCAAAACTAGGTTTGTAGATCTAGAGACATTCACCATAAACTCAGACTGGGAATTTTGCTCAAGTCCAAGAATTGAATACTTGTCAACAGTTTTCTTATAAACTATACTGTGTAACAGATGAGCAAAACTTCAGGGACTGAACTGAATTAGCTTCCGCTGCATTGTTGATGGTACCAGTAACAACACTTATTAAAACAATTGACGATTGATTATAAAAATAGTCAGCAAAATTCATCAACCTAATATGTCACCAGTGCCTCATATTGTAAAACTTACTAATAATTGCAGTCATACTGAAATTTAATCTTAGTCTTTAAATATCTGTAAATATTTTGTCATAAACACTTCATGTTTCAGCCTAAGCAATGTGCCATTTCTTTTTTAAGCACTGCAAGTCACAAAATTTACTGTGCATGCTCAGTGTTGAGTGCAAACAATTGGATTCACAATGAGAAATACATGCTAGAGTTTGCAAATTAATTCCCTGAGATGTGAAGCCTTTGATATGTGGTGAACTAGGTTGCAACCTCTGGGTCAAATGTCACTGTGAATTATAATAATTGCAATTTATGGTAAAGACAAGAGTAAGGTTTGAAACCTGTCAGTACATATCATGAAGTAGAAATAAATTACAGCTTGTCATAAATGACAGATTTCTGCTAGGTGCTTTCTTTCACTTTGACTGCATCAGACCTTTATCCACCCAGCAATTAACTTTATTCACATTAATATTCAGCAGTGTTGACAAGACTGACACAGTAAAACTCAGTTTGTATAAAAGTAAAGACAGTTTGATGTAGAGTTATTATATTGTCTCATAATTCACTGTTGAGAGGTAGATCTTGATAAATGAAGAACAAAGCTATTGACTCTGGTGTTGACTTACTGTGCCAAAAAGGACTCTGCTTTTCTGTTTTTCAAAGTACACAATTTTTTGTTTGGAAATAAACAGTAATTTTATCTAAAGCATTACTAAAAGTAATATTCATGCACTGGCATCATCCTGTTTATTATTTCCATATATTCACTGGTTCCCCAGCTCTTTTTTGAATATTTAGAATAATTATAATTACATATAAGGTTAAATAGGGCTAATCATATATTTAAAGCATGGTTTTAACTTCTCTGGGAAAGAAAATGTGTATATTACTGCTACCCCTCCTAAGGCTGTGGCCACACAAAAGGAAGAACTAACTTTTCAACAAAAGTGGAAAGGAAATAACTACTGAGAATGAAAAAGTCCCCAACAGTTGGTGTATCCATCATATATAATATTACCCAACAAGAACTGAAGTTAATCATGAGATAGAGCAGGTTTCCCAATGTTTAAAAGAAGTGTTACAGATGTTGTCGGGAGATTTAACAGCTGCTCTTTTTAGGTTTATAACATTTACTCAAACTGCATTTACAAATTTGCTGATGCACAGTTGAAGCCATTACACAGACACGAGCTTTAAATTAAAGTACAGATACGAGCTTTCTTCTGGTACCATTTTACTTTGATAGTGTCTTTTATGGGAAGAATCAGAAAGCCCTTAATCAAGCCTTACCTCAAGCACAGTGTTTGAGTCAGATAAATAAGATATTAAATTACAGTGGTTGACAAAGGGACTTCTGTACAGCTTCTCACTGAGCATGGCAATTTTGCAGCACCTTTCTCAACAGGGTCGCTGAATGGGATGGAAACAATAATAATTCATACCCTCATTGCCTATAAGTTTAGTCTATTTTCTTCCCTATCCTTTCCCATTGAATCTGTAGATTTAGGTAGAGGAAATTTACGTAAAAGAAGTCTGAGTCTCTGTTGCACGATAACCTTCTATAACTACTTCAATATAATGAGACTGCAATACAGGTAAAACAAGAACATATTGAAGAGAACTTGTGAATCCTCCACAATATATGTTACTGTGTACTAAACAAAAGAGTTAAATGTCATGGCAGAATGATTAAAACCTAGCTTATTGTTATTTCTTGGTGTCAAAGGGTTTCCAGCAGGAAGACCAGCAAATTGGAGGTACTCCTAAGATGTTGTCATGTACACCAACAGCTTTGTGCCCTAGTAGTAAAGGAAAAATTAAGCTTGCTTAAAAACTACATTGTTTCTCCTTTCTATTTCTAATTGTAGGCTTATTAAACAAGGAACTGAGTTTACTTTCTGTACCTTTTAAGAGATCTAAGTAAGGTTTGTCATCCCTTCAGAGTTAACTTGGCCTCTGAATGTAGGAGTTGCCAATCATGCTGCTTCTGTCCAAATATGCGATCCTCTTACTCCAGTGTGGTGGTGCTTTTCAGCATGGACCACGCACTTCTAAAGAAGAAATTGTTGTTGAGGGGAGAATGAAAATGGTGTCGTTCTTACCTCCAGGACCCCAAGATGAACATGAATTCCTTGCTCAAATGAAATTTGTCCCTTTGAAATATATCATCACTCCTCATCAGTCTTCTGAATCTAAGGTGAAATTTTATTTTGGATAAACTGTTTGATAAATTTATAAATAGTTTTATGATGAATTACATGAATGAATGAATGAATTTATGATTAATTATATTTTTCAGATGAGCCCTTTATTACAAATGCTCACCAACCTGTATTATAAATTCTGCCTGAGGCTGCTATTGATTTCATTTCATAGACAGAAATTATTTTCTTGGTGTTTTTTAACCTCACATGTCTTTGTCTTTATATTACATTTACTTATTCTCATTTCTCCTGCTGAGTTTAATTATAATTTTCACCAGTGCTGAAGACCTTCAGAACCCATTAGAACTCTTTTTGGAGATGTAGGCTGTGAAAATGAGACTTACAGTTACACTAGTGAAGGACAGACCTAGGCAATCACAGCCTTTAGCTCTCGATGGAGTTCAGCATACAAGCAACCTATGCAATACGTAGCTGAAGCAGATTCCCAAGAGCCAGCAAGCCAACAGGGGCTTCATCTTGGCTACTTTGAGACACTATGAGCCACAGTGGATCTAGATATTTATCTCTATATGAGTTCTGGTCTGCTGTGAGGTGATTAGATTTGATCAATCATTTTTTAAATGAGAAAAGATGAACTGCAATGTTTTATTATTACCAATGATGCATTCAGGGGTAGGCAACTTATTTTTAGATCTCCATTCTGCCCACTTTCAATGAATACTTTGAATACAGGTCTCTGGAACACAGACAATTGTGAGGCTCCTGGCCCCTCTTAGATGAAGCTCTCGCAATCATTCTCTTGTTCTCTTTTTTGCTCACACCTGACTTTCTATGGCACTGTAAATTCTTCTGATCACTAGATAATAGATTTAACTTTCCTATTTTCTCTTCTTGGTCCAACAATCTCAAAACTATTGATCCACAATGGAAGTTTGACCCAGAATGCCTTAAAATCTCTGTGCACGTTCTCTATGTGCACAGAATGACAGAAATGAGAGCGGGCTGCTTAGGTGCAGGGCTGATCTCACAGGTCTTCTGTCTGCTAAATGAAAGTCCTAACCACACACTGAAAAAAGCAGGGCAACCTCATTACCTTCACAAATCTTTTCTTTGGGCTTGAGGGTTCCCTCTTCTGTCTGCATTTTACAAATGTCCTTAACTGTCACTTTAACTTTCAAGTTCCACTTTGGATCCTTCCACTTTGGTGTCTTTCTCAGATTAACAGGAACAGGAAGAGAGAAATATTAAGCACTGGACAACACAAAACACAACTACCAAAAAAAAACCAAAACCAAACCAAACCAAAACAAAACAAAACAAAAAAACCAAAAAAACCCCAAACAAACAAAAAACAAACCCAAAACAAAAACCAAAACACTCAGGAGATGGGTTGATTGGACTAAACGACTTTCAAATTCTTTATAATGTATTGGCTATTAGAGCAACCCTTTTAAACCTCACACAGCCTATCCTGTAAATCGTTTTATCATTTTCCAGACCAGTGTGTGGGAAAATAGCTATGAAGGAAGAGCACTTTGATTTGTATTTTTCTCTATTAGCAAAGTTATCATGATTAAGTTTCTGTGAGCATAATTCCCATACTTTCTAATTGCTATCCAGCAATTATTGTTATGCCAACAGTGTTGCCCATATTATAATCTGAAAAGCATTGTTGGTATTCTGTAATAGTGTAAATATTAGAGTATACATCATGGCTCTTCAAGAGTGTCATCAGGAGTCATTCAATTTTCCCTAACTTCATTAACATTAAACTTTCATATACCTATTTGTCTCTCTGTTGATTCTAAAATTCTTAGACTCTCACTTTTTCTTAGGTTTCCAGCACCAATATATTATCTTCTTGTCTTTCAGAATTTGATTGATCTGCCATAGCTTGCTAAATGGATTCCTTTAACCACAGGGCAAGGCCTAGACCATACTGGTATGAGCATTGTCTGCCTTGCTGCTCTCTTTTCCACACTTGAGGTAACTGGATCAACAGCAAGACAGACCTCTTTGTGACTTTTTGTGTCTGCTGGTTGATGTTATGCAAAGCTCTGTTCACCTAGAGAATGGTAGAGTTCTTAGTTTTGTGATTCCCAACTGTCAATGGCTGGGTATGGCTGTTGTAAAAAATCATCAGTAAGACCTCTTAACCATTCCTCATGCTCCACCTTTATCATCAGGATGTTGTTGGCTAGAATTTGTTTTTTAGTGGCAAACTGATTAAGCTGTTACTTGGTTAAATTTCATAAACCACAAACTGGCTGCAAGCCTGGAAACACTGAAACTTTTGCCTAATTGGAATCAATTGCTTCTCTATTTATACTGGATTACAATGTTATTGGCTCAATTTAGCTTGTAGGAAGTAAATTGTTGACGGTTTGGCTGAGCAGCTGTAACAATGAAAAACTGGAAAAAAAAAAGATGTGAAGATAACAGGCACAGCCTGTTTAGCATTGCTAAAGCCATTGACATTATCATGGAGAAATGGCTTCAAGCCAAGAGAAGCTCATTTGGACAAGATGGAAGGGAAGAATTGTGGAATGTTACTGAACGTTGCAGACTCAAAAGATATGTTTATACTGTCACATTGGCCCACTCCCTGTTTAATGCCAGGGTCCTAATCCACTATTGTTCATGCTACATAGATGTTAATGTGCACACAAGCTCCATTCTGGGATGAACTAAATATTTCTCTTGAGGGGGAATCCTACCCATGTGATCTCTGTAGCCATAAAGGATAGAGTATGCTGGTTTCTTAACCCTGCCATATGAACTAAGAGTGTAAGATGTGCTGAAAGGACCTCTTCTTATGACTTTGGACAGATCATATGATCTTTCTAAGAGTATTAAACCCGTATGTCCCATATGCCCATTCCCTTTATAATGTTACAAGAATAAAACTCCTGCAGACCCAGCAAGGAACAACTTTTAGGAGCTTACTAAAGGAGACAGGTTGGCCTTTTCTTTCCCTCTTCATCTCATCAGTACTCGCTAGAACTCTCTTTTCCTGCAGTCCAGGAGAACTCTGCAGAAAAATGAGCACTTATCTCAAGGCTCTGCCTTCTAACTTAAGTCCATGCACACTTGCCAGTAACTGCTATGTCATCTTGGACCTCTTTAGCAATTTTTCTCGAAGGCTGCAAAGGAATAGATGTATCTTGGCCTCAGCAGACACTTAGACATTTGCAAAGTGTACTCAGGGTTGGGTATGTGGCATCTGTTGCATGTCGCACATATTGCTTTCTGAACAGCAGTGCAGTGCATCACATGTTAACAGGCACATCATGTGTCACCAAACATTACGAAGAACTGGTGTACTTGTTTATTTTAACTCCATTTAGTGATAGTGGACAGACTTAAGCTCTGACTGTTTTAAGACTAACTTTAGTAGTAAAATGGAGGATTTTGCATTAGTAGGCTGCCCACTGTAAGACCCGATAACAGAACAAGGGAAAAGCAAGAGAAATCTTTCTCACCCAGGCTAGGAAGGGCTGGGGTCATTGAGACAGATGTGGAGAGATGTCTTCAGAGGATGCAGAAAAAGGTGAAGGTGGCCTGGAAGGCAGTGTGATTATGCGTCTACACATGGTGTGAAAGCTTTCTTGAGGAAAGTTGTGGAGAGCATAGCAGGCCAAGCAATGTGGATGGCTTTGAATATAAGTGCCAATGCCAGCCCTGAGGACCTGCCTTCGTCCTGCCAGGCAGGTGGGCTCACACCTGGCCTCTCTCCCTAGAAGTTCCAGGTTAAGTATCTTGGTGGAGTGCAGGCCTGCCTCTGACAGAAAATGCCAGTATTTTGGAAAAATGGGAGTGTTATATATCTGACGTGAATATGGTAAACCAAGGATTTTGGACTATTAGTGAATGCAGAAAAAAAAAGCAACGCGCCCTATGTTTCTGGCTTGAGCTTTCAGCTGAGAAAAATCAGAAACCCTTCCTACAGGATATATGTGCATCTTTGCTTTGCTTCAATATTGATGCAATGGTATATTCAGATTTCATAGGTTTTAACCTTAACCTTAAAAAGAAATCCAAGCTGTTGTTCTTTCAAAACAAAACATAAAGTAATGCAAACTGTGTTTGCAGACAGACTGAAACCATGACTGCAATGTATGAGCATTTCCCATCTGTCATTAATCTCATTGTGATATTTAGCTCTAAAGCCTGATGATGAACAACCATGTTCACTGTCTTAGGAGGGATTATTTTATTCTTAAATACCGCAGAAGGAAAGGAGGTAAAATCGTTGGGAGATATTTAGACTTTTTCATTGAATAAAATATAGAGGGAAGGACTGAATTAGGACAGAAAGAAACATGAAAGATTTGAGAAAAGATAATATCAAGAAAAGAAAAAATAGAGAAAAAAATGTAACTCTTAAAAGGAACCCTTTTCTCACAGGGATCTTGCATGTGACATAAAGGCACTGAATGAAGGTAATAACAAAAATGCAAAGTTTGATACCTTCCTTTAATCTCTAGGCTTGTCACTGCTATCAGAAAACATTTCACTAGGAATTGAGAGCAAACCTGAATTCATCCCCAGCTGACAGGGAACTTGACTATCCTCTTAAAAAAAGTTTAGCATTCTTGTCCTAGTCTATCTGAAACAATAGCACTGCAAGAAGTCTTATGTTTCCCCCGTACAAATTAATGTGGTGTTCTGTGAACTCTGATAATGATTGCGGTTGTTCAGCCTGGAGAAGAGAAGGCTCTGGGGAGACCTCATAGCAGCCTTCCAATATCTGAAGGGAGCCTACAGGAGGGCCAGAGAGGGACTCTTTGTCAGGAGATGTAGTGACAGAACAAGGGGTAATGGTTTTAAATTGGAAGAGGGGAGATTTAGATTAGATATTAGGAGGAAATTCTTTACTGTGAGGGTAGTGAAGCACTGGAACAGGTTGCCCAGGGAAGTTGTGGATGCCCCATCCCTGGAAGTGTTTAAGGCCAGTGGTCTAGTGGAGGTGTCCCTGCCCATGGCAGGGGGGTTGGAACTCGATGATCTTTAAGATCCCTTCCAACTCTAACCATTCTATGATTCTATGATTCTATGATTACTTAGATACTAATACTATTAATTGCTTCTATGCTGAAAGATGCAGCAGATGTATTTATCAAATATTTTTATCCTGCATATCTGCACAGACCTGCCACATCTTGGAATTCCACTCACCTAACAGATCATAAAATCATAGAATCATAGAATAGTTTGGGTTGGAAGGGACCTTTAAAGGTCATCTAGTCCAACCTCTCCTGCATTGAGCAGGGACATCTTCAACTAGATCAGGTTGCTCAAAGCCCACTCCAACCTGGTCTTGAATGTTTCCAGGGATGGGCCATCTACCACCTCTCTGGACAACCTGTGCCAGTATTTCACCACCCTCATTGTAAATACTTTCTTCCTTGTATCTAGTCTAAATCAACCATCTTTTAGTTTAAAACCATTACACCTTGTCCTATTGCTACAGGCCCTGCCAAAAAGTTTGTCGCCATCTTTCCTGTAGGCCCCTTTTAAGTACTGAAAAGCCACAATATGGTCTCCTCAGAGCCTTCTCTTCTCCAGGCTGAACAACCCCAAATCTCTCAGCCTGTCTTCATAGGAGAGGTGCTCCAGCCCTCTGATCATTCTTGTGGCCCTCTCTTGACCTGCTTCAACAGGTCCATGTCTTTCCTGTGCTGAGGGCTCCAGAAATGGATACAGTACTCCAGGTGGGGTCTCACCAGAGCGGAGCAGAGGGGCAGAATCACCTCCCTCGACCTGCTGGCCACATTTCTTTGTGATGCAGCCCAGGATACGATTGGCTTTCTGGGCTGCAGGCTCACATTGTTGACTCTTGTCCAGTTTTTCATCCACCAGTACCCCCAAGTCCTCAGCAGGGCTGCTCTCAATCCCTTCATCCCACAAGCTTGACCCTGGATGGGAACACAAAATGCTGGGTGCTGGCCCAGGAAGTCATTTGAAAGGATACAAGGAAGCAGTATAATAGGTCTTTGTAACTTTTGGCCATTAGGCAAAACAGATGACAACTCACTATCTGCCTGTTATGTTGTCTTTTAGTGTTTCATATGCATTACAGAATAGTAATTACATGCATACAGAAGAGTAGATCTTCAGAAAAGGGTACAAAGAGTGGTACAAAGTCTTGCTACATAATTTGAATGATCTGATTTATGCTGAAAGTATCCGATGTGTCTGTGAATAAGAAGATTCAAGATCTAGTAAATCATGTTCACTCTGCAATCAACCTCTACAGGTTTTTATTTTGTGCTTGCTTTATCTAAAAGATTTTTTGAGTAAAAATCTCCTCAAAGCAGTAAAAAATATAATTCTTGTGCATTGTATTCTTGAATTTAAGAAAAATGAGAAAATCTTAGGACATTAGAATTTTTGTAGCAAAAAGTTTTTATACTGCAGTTAGAGTTTTCTGGTGGTAATTTTTTTTATTTTTCTTTTTGAGTGCTCTTCTGTAACCATGCACCAAGCACAATAAAACTACCTCTATTCAATTGAATATTCCCTCCTGTCAAAGGTTAATAGAGTAGGTTCAAATTCAATCAGTGTAAGAAGCTTTAGCTTTGATGGGTTTCAAGGATACTTTCAGCTTGTCAGTGGAAAAGTATGAATCTGTCTTTGGCCTTGAAATAGCATTAGGAAGTTTTTGTTCAAACTTTTGTGCTTAATAAAGTTCTTTGCATTCAAAATGTCACATCTTGACATCAGTTCATTTTCCTTTTGTGTCACCAACTTTTTCTCCTCTGCAAGGCATACACAATGGGAAGAATAGTTTGACCATCAGAAAATGAGCTAGGATTTCAAAATTATGAGAGCAGAGTGCATCCATCGAAACAAAAGCTTTGAGACCAAACTAAACACATTGCAAGCTTGGTAATGAGTATATGTTATGAATAATGTTATGAATAACCGCTGTGAGTTCTCTGAAGCTGTATAGACGAGGTGTTTCATTTTTGCTACTGTCATGAGTCATGGATAACAACAGGACCTCTGACCATTGCATTAAGCTGACACATTTGTTAAGCCATTGTTTTACCAACTGTCCTCCGTATCACAGCCAATATGAACCCAGCATGATCATGCATAGCTGTGTGCAGTAATATGGCATATTTGCATTTGAATCCTGCACAGACTTTTTTTGAATCTTTAATAGATTAAATATTGTTTGTCTTTGTGTTTTCAGAGTATGAGTATGAGAATTGTTTGACTGACCATCTATAGCTAAACATCTTTAGAGATTTTCTGGCTGGATTCAATCTATTTAAACTTAATTTACAGTTCTGAATCACAAAGACTTCTTTTTAGTAGGGCTGTAAAGCAGATAAAAATGAGAGCAACAGGGCTTGAAATGGAAATGCGTCAGAGCATAAATAATCTGCTTTTTTGTGTAAACTGAGCAATGGGAATTTTTCTGCATCTATTTATGTAGGAAGATATTTAGTTATGTGACAACAACAAAACTACACGAAATGTTGCAAAGTTGGTAATAGATTAATTTGCTGCAAAGAAACAGCGTTGAAAAGAATAAAAGAAATAAAAGTTCAAGTGCTTAACTGAGTTCTGAAGCAACTGTAAGCACTCAGGAAAAGCTTGGGTATCATGACAGACATTGCAGAAAATCTTTTGTTGTATAATGTTCTTGTTTCATGTATAAATGGTCAAAAAAAGAAAAATGCTAGAAACATTTTAAAGGTAAGTTCAGACTTAGTCTTATGGACAGACATCTAATTTTCTGTCTCCCAAACTTCACATCAGCTTCTCCCTTTATTTTAAGATAATACTGCATAAGATTTTACCTATCACCAGGAAGACTGGAATAATCATGGTATATGTAATGCTAAACAATTCTTTTTTATATACTGTTTCCTGCTCATGACACATAGGCATTTGTGTGGGTGGATTTCTTGGCAGAGATGGCTTTACATGACTATCAATCTTATTTTATCTGTCATTTCACAGATTGGTAATCTGGTGATTTTTAGGAGGAGCTTTTAGCTCCTTTGAATGCACAGGGACATACGTTTAGAACAATCTTTGAAGTGATGCTGAGGACACCAAATGTGGTAAGAACTGGAATTTATGGTGTGCATGTAGATAAAGGATGATGAAGTTCTCAACTGTAGAAGATGAAGGGAAGAAAATGAACACCCAGTAAGGATCCTTTGGTATCCAGAAGTCAGAGATCTGAAGTCACTGTACCTGCAGTGGATAATTTTACTCAGTGTTTGCTACCCAGTAACTGCAGAGTGCTCTGTTAACATTGTGTGTTGTGTTTTGTCACAAATGCTAAGAGAGCTCCAAATATCTGAATTGCCTGTGTTAGCACTGTTAACATAGGATATTTTAAAGCTGTGACACTTTCTATCAGAATGAAATCTTGCAGAATTGAAAATGGGATACTACAGAATATCAGCTTTTTGTCTTTTGGGCTTCCTGCTGTCTTTCTAAATCTACAAAAGAATGAAAAATTAGATGCCTGCAAATAAATAAAGCATTTTTTAAGCATTTACTTGGGTTCGGTGAGGAGATTCCCCTATTATTGCGAAAGGGCAGATATTTTTTTCTTGTTTTTTTTTGGTTTAGATTAATCATACACAAAAGGTCAAAACTGATCCATGTGAAAGGGGTTCATGTGAATATCACTATTATTTTATCTTATAGGTTCTAGAAAGCTATAATATGATTATGAGGGCAGCCCCATTTTTGCATTTGGCAATGTAGACTATATTTTACCTGTGGGTTTATTTTATCTATTAGATGAAATACAAAAGTGAGTAAATATAGGAAGTATTGGCAAGCAAGGGCATATGTGCTAGAGAGGCTTGAAAGGACTGGTGAATAGTCCTCTGCGTGCAATCAGTTACGTTTCTATTTAATTGTAGAATGGTTTCAGACCATCAAAAAACTTTTTTCAGACTAAGCTAGGCCCTCTTCTATCATAAATAAAAGTTTACTAGACTAGTATGGATAAAATCTGACTCAAGAAACATCAATGTTTGAGTAACTCAAGGAAAGCAAAAGCAGATATATAAAATTAGAGAGTTTTTCTAATACCTGAAGAATTATTTTACATACCACAATCAACTACAACTCAGCCCCATCAGAAGGCAAGGCTGGGTTCTAGAAAATGAACTACATGTGTAATCATTTCACCCGTTCTAGAAACAAGTGTAATTGGAATCTAAAACGAGCAAGGACCAAAAAACGCGGATAAAAGTCTTTTGTCTGCTGCAGGTGTACCTCCCAAGCACTTTCAGTGAACAACAGGCAACATGCTAATCCCAAGGAAGAGGTGTTTGCATTATTAGACTTATAAAACATGACCATGGTCACCACAAGCATTGAAGGCACAGATCATCAATTATACACTAATTGTTTGTTCTCTTTGTGTCTCAGGCTAAAAGGAAAGAGTCACTGAAGCAAAAATGAGACACAGGGAATTGCTACCTCAGTGACAGTTCAGTTTCAGCATCTCATTATTCATTATTTGTTTTGTTGTGCCTATGTGACTTTAAGTGGAATGTACTCATGTATACTCCAAGATGCACACTGTGCAACACTTTGTGAAATCATTATGCACATTATTCTGCAACTCCAGGCATGAAAGCTGCTTCTTAAAGTTCTGCCAGCTTCTTTCTTAGCTTTTGTTTCCAACACAAGTAAGAAATACCAAAGCCACCCATTTTAGGGTTTGGATATCTCTGTTTAGATTTGAAATCCAGGTGTCAGCAAGCACATCTCTGGAGGAAAATACCTCCATCTGAACAAGTGCACCTTTTGAACATTTCTTTTTTAAGACCTAACTCATTCATCCCTATATTTCTTTGCTGAAAAGGACCCAAATGCAAGATCTTAACAGCACTATTGTCTGAATGATAAAATAGTGAACTAAGAAAGTTCAAAAAGGACATACAAAAAGGATAGTAGAAAATTCCTTGATTATGACTGTTTCACAGTCATATAATATATTTAACCTTTATTCTAAGGTTATAGAAGTTATCTTTCACAATATACTGTATTATAAACATTATATTATATACTAAATATATAGCAAAGCAGTAACAGTGCTCTGGTAGCAGACGTATCTGCCTTGTTATCTTATCACTAGAGAACTATTGTCCTTCAGTAGCAGCACACCATACTGTCTCTTAGCTTGTATTCTTTTCTTTAAAGTTATACTTGACTTTGAATCCTACAACTTTTTTTTTCTTTCAAAAAATGGGTCAAATAGATTGTCTGTAGGAGAAGGTATACATACCTAGGTCCAAGATATACTTTCACTGATATGTGATAGGAAGACCAAGGAGTTTATGGGAACTCATGTGCGATAGGCCCTTCCCTCTCTCAAAAAGTACATTTTTTTAAAATGCAGGGGCTCTTCTTGCCTACTTTTATTAAATCAATAATGTCTGATTTTGAAGAGTGGGTAGTAATACACCTTTTTAATTGTCTTGTAACAGCACTAACAATACTTGCTTAAAGAATATCTGAAAAATATAATTCCTCTCATACTCAAATTGTATTAAGGCTCCAAAGTCTGAAGAAAATATTTTTTGGCTCTTAGTTCCTGTTTTTTCCTTGCAAAAATTTCTTTATAATGAATTTGTAATTTAAAGAAAAGACATAGTGTTGCAAACATGCAGAAGTGTTACGTTCATTTGGTTTTCATTTAATATTCAGCAACTATATCAAAGTTTTAAATGTTTAATTCTTTAAAATTTTGTGTTGTTTTTTGTAGTTAAATTCTCATTGTACAACTCCAACTATAGATTACACAAATCTTTTTATTTATCATTTACTTTAATTTACTTTAGCGCAGACATACTGGTGATCTCATCTATGTAGTGAAACAGAGATAGTATTACATTAAATAATAGCCTTAGTTTTTATTATATATAATTATATATATATAATATATAATAAATTAATATATAAACTTACTTTTAATTATATATAATAGTAATAACAAAGATACTACACATATCACTTAACTGTTCAGAAAGAATTCACACTTTGAAGAGGTATCAAAATTAGCTGATATTTTTATGACAGTAAGTTAAATTTTTTTTGGCAATATACTTAGATTTCAGAGGAGAATTGGAAAAAAAACCTACATTATTTGAAAGATTGTTACTCTTTAATATTCTAAAGTATACCTTTAAAAATGACCTCCTAATATGAATGAAACCTTGCTGTGGTGTGGTTTATCATTTACAGATTGCATGTGAAATGCAAATCTTCTTACTAATCAGATTTCCTCCCATTTGAGATATACACTCAGGTATATTAGGTGATTGTTTTTTGTTCCCCATATACTTTTGAGACAAAAGGTAAATTTTTTTTTTTTTAAAGTCCTGGATTCCTTGCACAGAACTAATTGACGCAGTTCAAAACAATATTGAAAATCTGGTCACATGGATTCAGATCAAAGTTTTATCTATTCTTGTTTCCCTGCTTCTGCCTGGACCTGCACAGCAGCTGGGGCTTCAGGCAGAGCCATCCTACTGCCGAGGCCAGGCCAGGCTGAGAGATTTCAGTCACTTCTTCGGAAAAGCTGAGACTAGTCAATATCAACCATTAGTAAAAGACTGAACTGGTGGGGTGCTCCTCCAGGAGCAGGGTAGGGGTCTCTAGACCCAGGGTCACCTGTCCTGTGTGGGTAGAGGCTCACTGAAGGGCAAAAAAGGCCTGGCTATAAATGGATGTCTGGGAAAAAATAAGAACAGGGCAAACATGTATAGTCATAATTCCCTGCTGATACTTTCCCAGGCTGCAAATCCTTTCAGCTTAGGGGATTTCCTGAACATTATGCAGTTTGTTGCTGTGGTGTGGTTTATCATTTACAGAAGTGCGAACTCACCGATAACAGAAAGTTTGTAGAGATGTCTGTGACAGTGTAAATGGATCAAAGAACCCTGCAAAACAGAGACCAAGGCATAAAGAAGAAACTTATCTTTACGTTTTTAAAACTGGAAGTTCCAGGGAAAAACACTTCATTTGTAATGTAAGTTTTGAATGTTTTGAAGTCATTCTGTTCCTGTAGGTTTGGACTAACTTAATAAAATATAATATATATTCCTTAAATGTGGTATTATGCAATGTAATTTAGATTCTCCTCTGAGTAGAACTAAGTTTAAAGGTTCACCTACTATATATGTGTCAGATTTGTAGTAATTTAGTTTATCAGCATCAACTTAAAGCCTTTTTCTTTTTAATAATTTTGTATTTGAAAATAATGAGCATACGGTAGTAGTATAGGATGTACAGATGATAGTATTTACCTTGCCAATGAAATGCCACATTTCAATTTTTTTTTCTAAATTTGCCAAAGAGTGACCCTGGTTAAGGTTTGAAAAAACAATGTTTATAGAAGATGTTTTTGTTCATCTTTTAAACATCATTTTCTCAGAAATTCTAGCTCCTTACAGTTTTGCTATATGTACTTGCAGTTTTGTGCTCACAGTCAGTGTGGTAAAAGACATGATTTCACCATCCATATATTAATATACTCACATCCAGCTTGTGGCTAAATCTGTGAAAAATCTCAGTCATAGAAGAAATTCAGCAGAGAAAAGTTCTCAAAGTCTGTCTGTACAAGGAGAACTTTGTATTCACTTTCTAAATGGACAGTTTCATGACACTCCTGAAGATAAATTTAAAGGCATGACAGGGAAAGAAAAATTGACAAAACAAACCCAGAAAAGATCTAGGGGTTTTGCTGGTAAACAGGAAGCTGCCTTTGTGCAGCTTTCATACAAAATTACTGTTCTCCCTTGTTTAACTTTAAGCATATAATCAATGCATCTGGGTACACTGGGTCAGACATGAGAGACTAGTCACGCTCTGTAGCCAAAATTTTCAGCAGTGTTTGGGACTGAGATGGTTGTTTCCAGCAGCTAGAAGTGAGATTTCTGAGTTTTGACTGTGACAGCCTTTTTCATTATACAAACAGTCAGAAAGGCACCCAAGTTTCCAAATAGGAATAGGAAATAATTGTGCAGAGAAAGACCAATATGCTGTTCCTCATTTGAAAAGACAGAAAAATGAGAAAGAAATCATGGTGATGGGGGGCTATAGGCAAGAAAATAAAACCGGTGCAAGATCAAGAAATATTTAAAAGTGGGAAGAGTCTCTGTGATCCTATGGATAGCTATTTCACTAGCCAAAGTATTCAACTTCTCCACATTAAATACTTGCTAAGTTTCCTGAATTTCATAGATTCATAGATTCATAGATTGGTCCAGGCCGGAACGGACCTCCAAAGGTCATCTAGTCCGACCTCCCCACAGTCAGCAGGGACACCCCCAACTAGACCAGGTTGCCCAGGGCCTCGTCGAGCTTCACCTTGAATATCTCAAGGGAAGGGGCCTCAACCACCTCCCTGGGCAACCTGTTCCAGTGTTCCACCACCCTCATGGTAAAGAACTTTTTCCTAATATCCAATCTAAATCTCCCCTTCTCCAACTTAAAGCCATTGCCCCTCGTCCTGTCACTGCAGGCCTTTGTAAACAGACCCTCCCCTGCCTTCCTGTAGCCCCCTCTCAGGTACTGGAAGGCCGCTATGAGGTCTCCCCGGAGCCTCCTTTTCTCCAAGCTGAACAACCCCAGCTCCCTCAGTCTGTCCTCATAGGAGAGGTGCTCCAGCCCCCTGATCATTTTGGTGGCCCTCCTCTGGACCCGCTCCATCAGGTCCATGTCCTTTCTATATTGAGGGCTCCAGACCTGCACACAGTACTCCAGGTGAGGTCTCACCAGAGCAGAGTAAAGTGGCAGAATCACCTCTCTGGATCTGCTGGCAACACTTCTTTTGATGCAGCCCAGGATGTGATTGGCCTTCTGGGCTGCGAGAGCACATTGCCTGCTCATGTCCAGCTTCTTGTCCATCAGCACCCCCAAGTCCCTTTCCTCAGGGCTGCTTTCTAATACCTCATCCCCCGGTCTGTATTTATACTGAGGATTGTTTCTTCCCAGGTGCAGAATCCTGCACTTGCTTTTGTTGAACCTCAGAGGTTCAACTGGGCCCACCTCTCCAGCCTGTCCAGGTCCCTCTGAATGACATCCCGTCCCTCTGGTGTATCGGCAACACCACACAGCTTGGTGTCATTTCTTTCCAACTAGAAATGGGCAATATAATTTGGAGCAGATTTGTAAGAGCTTACTTGGGCACTGATAATGCCTCCCTGCTCTAAGTGAACCTTGTGGGTATCTTTACTTCCTACTCATCATTTTGCTGAAGAGCTGCTGCTGAAGCTTTTTAATGACACTTTATCATGTTTCAGAATTCCAGCATGCAATACAATGAAAACACAAAAGAAGCAGTAAAAAAGTGTGAGTAGGAAGTGTAAAGAACAAAACCAGAATATACTGAATTTCTTTTACTGTTGATGATTCTACACTACTTAATTTTGCTTAGTCAATTTTGTGCATTGTCTAATATAGCTAATTGACTTTTAATTGTCCAGCCAGCAAGTTGACAAATAAAACATTATGTCAGAACTTTATAAATAAATACTTGTTTTTCATCTGCAACACAATTCAAAAAAACCCATATATAACCTGAGAATCACAGAACGGATGAGGCTGGAAGGCACCTCTGGAGATCATATTGTCCAACCTCCCCCATTCAAGCAGAAATCTGGAAGAAGAACATTCTGCTCCCCCCTCATAAAGATGTTCAAAACCATTTTACTGACTTACTAGGACAGTACTGTAAGCAGCTAGATTTGACTTAGGGGTAGTACCAGTGTCTCTTATGGACTGAGTGATCTTTTCGTCACTTAAAATTTTGTTGAGCCATTGAGTATAATTGAATAAGGCAGTGAACCCGGTACATTCCTAGTATGGCAAATGTCTTCATTTGAATTGCCTTTCTCTAATCTTTAAATAATTAAGTAGTGTGTGGAAGACAGAGCAAGTAGGTCAACATGAGCAAATGAGATGACCCTGTCCTCAGTACAATGGAGTGGACAGAACATATTGATGAAGACTTGGAAACCCTCATGAAGGACCTGGGGTTTTCCATGCTGCATTTAAGAGATCTAATCATTGGACAGTTAAATAAATGTCAAACTACCATCAGTAAAATAGACCTATCATGTAGTATTTATTACACTCTGAAAATTAAATGTTTAGTTCTTTTGCTTGTGTTTCAAATTTGTGCTGTCACTTCTGTTTCCTCTGAGCTTGACCAATAAATTTGAATTGAATTTGCTGAATAACTTCATTGCCCTGATTGTGTTTTGAAGCAGAAGTATATTTTACTCAGAAGCCATGTTCTTCTCTAATGAAAAAGTTTATTAATGTAATTTTTAAATTATGCACTGTTTTTACAATTGTAATTCATTGTTATTTCCCAGCTGCATGATTTTTTGTTTTCTCTTGCAGGTATGATTTCAAGTGTACAAAGGTAAGCTAAAGAAAAGCCTCTGGTGTGCTTTTGCAAGGCCTGAGTAGTTTTAGAGTTTCAGTTGTTATGCTTCAAGAATAACAGCATCACTTGTGGTGGTAAAAATAATTGTGGAGATAAAATTCTGCAAACTTGATATCGGTCTTAGTTCTGCTTAAGTTCTGTGGATCTGCAACACTGAGCTAGACATTTCATAAGAACATTTAATATTTCTGCATAGTTTTAGTAAATATCATTGTGGTATAGTTGTCTGACATTTCTATTTGGATTCTTGGCTCTAAGCAATCCATACAGAAGTATAGCCAAGGAAAGGAAGAGAATTAAACCTCTCAAAGATATCCATTTGTTCATTCAGGGGTCTATAAATATCAGTATTGCACTGATGTAAATTTTGATCAAGTGCTCTTTTGGACACATTTTACTTCCCTATTTTGCTGTTCCTTCTTTAGCACATATCACAGTTTGAATTCTAGCTATGCAGGGCATATATTTCTGTGATTTACCTCAACAGAAAATGGTCTTTACTTTGCCAGTAGGGCAAGAATGATACCATTTGTTTATTAATTTTTTTCTGCAACAACAGAAATGAAAGAAAACACATCAACTAGCAAAATAGGTTCTGATAGTCTAGGATGCAGGCTGAGACAGCACACACAAATCTTCAGTGTTGTGTTTCTGTTAGATTTACATGAATTCTGACATTATTATAAATCAGTCTTAAGGCTTATTAGAAAGTAAAGTATGATATCCTCAGGTCATCATATGGGCACAACTTCACAGAGAACACAAGCTTTTCAGTAAATACAATGACTTTTGCAAACTGTAAATCATCTGTGAGCCACTACTGTTCTACTAATTGCAGTAAGAAGCTGTGCTCATTAGCTGTTCTCATCTGGTTCACTGCACGAGCTAAATAGCCCATAAATGAGCCAGCAATTATTGCTGTGTTACTGCTACCAGCTCTGTTCATATCAAAATATCTTCACCAAATGTTGTGCTTCTTGGTATTATCATGTTAGGAATTTCACTATTTCATGTTGAAGCAGTTAATTGGGAGATTGTTCTTGGAAGATGGAGGAGCTTCTAAAACTTCTATGAATGACTGGCTGCCATAAGTATCTTCAGCCTATTTATGACAACCTCTTAAACCAGGCAACTACATGAATACATAAATATCATGCTTAACGAACTAAGAAAGAAAATGCACACCTTGCTCTTCATCCTCAGTTCTTCTAATAGTAAACTTTAGTTAGGTACTAGATTTGAACATTTAATTATGAAGGGGAAGCTTTGGTAGGCAGTGTGATAAATTAGTCATATAAGAGCTGTTAGTAGTATATATACTGTATTAGTAAAAGAGGAAATGCAAACAGTGTTGTATTCCCACTGGCACCTTCTACAGCAAGATTTTTAAAGCAATAAGCTGTGTGCCAAATACAGCCTGTATGTCCTGCAGATGAATTTTCAGACAGGGAACTGTGCTTCACACTCAGAGGGACAGGTAGGGGATATGAGCTTCCCTTTTCTTATTTCCAGTCTCATACATACACTAAGCTATAAACACCTGTGCCCTGTTGGTTTGGGGACATCTTCCTCTGTTTTCCCGCTTGCTTACATTTTAAAAATTCTGAAATTCCTTGATGCAGAATTTATACTAAGTCTGCTTATGTTGGTCGAAAGGCCACCCATTTGCTCTCCCTATTTTTTATCAATGAAGTTCAGACTTTCTTCTTTTTAATGCCTGTCCAGTTCAGCAGAGTTTTGCCACAATACATAATTAGAACCATTTTTTACATGGGGCACTTTCTGATGTTGCTGAGAGAGAAAGCATTCAAAGAGGAAATCAATATTGATCTTAAAGATATGGCTTGTGTCTCAGGAAGTGGAAAAGGCATGCAACAGAGAAGCAATTCCTTAACTACAGCATATTTTGTGAACTTTGTAAACTTGACGATTTAAATAACGTGATAGTAGAACATATGAAGTTGTGAAAGTATCTGTCCTTTAATATGTAAGAATTGCTCTATACAACTTCAAACAACACAAGCACCATTAATTCAACTCAATTGGTACACAAATGTCTCTTGGTTCTTCCTTCTGGTCTTAATACTGCTGGGCTCAGGAGGCCAGGAGCATTAACACAGTAAAGCAGAGACTACCGTGAGTAACCGGATAATTACAGTTACGATTTTCAAAATCAGCTCCAGGATTATTGTGGTCTGCTTCCCTCAGGTGCCTTTATAGTGCATGATGGCACCTTTCCCTACTTGGAAAGCAGGGACCGCCTGGCAGTGGCTGCTGCCATCCTGGGGCTGCTCCTCAGCAGGGGCTGTAAGGCATCAGGAATGCTTCAGGTGCAGCAGGAGAAAGGATTCTTCCAAAAGACCTTATGGTGAGTGAAGAGGACACAGGAGAAGAGCATCAGGAAGTGGTCCATTTGGAAAAGGACAGAGGAAGAAAGTATTTTGAAATATAGTGATGGAAATACTCAAACTACTGAGGTTTCCAGGATTCCCAATTTATATTTATTCTTATATTTATTCTTATATTCATTCTCCTCTTTACATTTTGGCAGTTATCAGCCAAGTAAACCAAAGGAAGGTAATTTAATTAGGGATGTGGTAACTACACTATTCTCAGGCACCATTTTAATTGAGGATTAACAGAGTGAAAAAAACATTCTACATAATTTATATTTTCTTAAAATGATTATCCTGCACCTGCAATAGAATTATATGCTATACATATTCTGAAGCCAAAGAGTCCTGTTACAAATAGAGAATAGGAGGAAACCATTGTCTTGGGTGGCATTCAAGTATATCCTAGGTCTAACTTTGGTTATTTTACCCTAATCCCCAAGCCCTCTGCTCTTATTCCCATTAAAATAGAGCAAGACTTATAGACTGGGGATCAACAGCTGCCATCATTTCTTTCTGTGGTGATCATAAGTGATTATCCACATCATTTTCTTGGCAGTTTCTGTAATGCTATTTTAAATCAGGACCTGTCAGAAAATCAAACTTTTATCTTTCAGATAATTTTGAGGCTTGTAAAACTGTATTCATCCTGCATTAGAATGAAAGCAAACCCTTCCAGAAACAGCATGAAAAATGTAATTTGAGAGGGAAGAGGTGTAACGCAAATGAAACAGAAACCCAGAATTTAGGGCAACCTGTCTGGGTATGGGAGTCCTTATGGAAAATCTCATACTTAACTCTCCTGAAGAAATTATGTATTTATGAAATGATGTACTTTATACTGAAGATTATATTTTATATTTAAAGCTTTGTTTTCAGTGAAACACAGTTTTCTGATTATAAACTTGTCAAAATATTCTGAAACAACTCTGGTTAGGACTTCTTCACACCAGGTGATTGTCCTGGACTTGTTAGATTTTATTATCCCTAATGTGGCAGGTTGACGCTGGCTGCATGCCAGGTGCCAACCAAAGCCGCTCCATCACTCCCCTCCTCAGCTGAACAGGGGAGACAAAATATAACAAAAAACCTCCTGGGTTGAGATAAGTACAGAAAGGTCATTTGGGATCTCTCCCACAGGAGGCAGTTGTCCATGAACTTCTCCAGCATGAATCCTTCCACAGGGTGCAGTCCTTCAGGAACAGACTGCTCCAGCGTGGCTCCCCCATGGGGTCACAAATCCTGCCAGCAAACCTGCGCCAGTGTGGGCTCCTCTCTCCATGGGGCCACAGGTCCTGCCAGGAACCTGCTCTGGCGTGGGCTTCCCAAGGGGTCACAGCCTCCTTAGGCGCATGCACCTGCTCTGGCATGGGCTCCTCCATGGGCTGCAGATGGGTGTCTGCTCCACCGTTAACCTCCACAGGCTGCAGGGGAATCTCTGCTCCTGTGCCTGGAGTGTGTCCTCCCCCTCCTTCTTCATTGACCTTGGTGTCTGCAGAGTTGTTTCTCTCACATATTCTCACTCCTCTCTCTGGCTGCAGTTGCTGCTGCGTGGGTTTTTTCCTCTTCTTAAATGCATTATTCCAGAGGTGCTACCACTGTTGCTGATGGGCTCAGCCTTGGCCAGCGGTGGATCCGTCTTGGAGCCGGCTGGCATTGGCTCTGTCGGACATAGGGGAAGCTTCTATCAGCTCCTCACAGAAGCCACTCCTGTAGACTCCCCCCTACCAAAACCTTGCCACACAAGCCCAATGGAAAAGTAAACTATCATAAGCTGCTGGCATTTTAAACCAAGTAGCTCGATTTTTCTTTTAAGAGGGAGTTGTTGGCATGAAGGGATGTAAAGATAGCTTTGAAATAATTTATCCTTCTCAGATGAAAAAAGCCAGATGCAATGTAGTAGTCACATTGACATCTTTTTTAAAAAATTAATCAGAAAAGCGACTGTGGTGAATGTATTATGTAAATATCTTTGAGAACTTAGGATCCACAATTTATGCAATGAGTTTTGACCTGTTTTTTAAAAATACGCCACACCTGTAACTAACTGCTGTTCTGCAGAAAAAGGAAAGCACATGTCAATGTGCTTGTCATGGTGCATGTCAATGTGAAGGATATCTTCAGCCAGTAAGTAGTCATCTATTTTGATAAAAGGCCCTTTGGATTTAGCAGCCTTTACACTCATTCTCCATTTTAATGAACATAGTTCATTTTAATGGAAAAGAATCCAGTGTGGATGGTCCTTCCTCTTGTTATCATTGTTACATGCAGCAACAAACAAATGAAGGGAAGAGGGATACGAAAACAGGGCTCCAGGAAAGCAAAAGGTCATACGCTGACGTTTCATGTTGATTCTGGAGAATTATTAGCTGCACAGTGACTGGCACACTTAACAGTACCTTCATGATTCATTTGCCAGCCACTCTGCAATTATTCCAGGTGCTGCTGGGGAAATGACTCTCAAGTTTTATAGGAGTAATCAGCATATAAATGTTGGCAGGATAAAACCTCCAACCCAGGCTTCAGGTGCAGCACTCAATGCAGATGGAAACACTTCAGTCAGTTCTTAAAAGGGATAGTTATATCTTGGCTGGAAAAAAAAAAATTGTTCTGGTGGAACCTTGGTTCCTAGTCTTATCTGAAAAATGGAACAGAAAGTAGAACTTAAGAAACTTTTTAGTATTTGAAAATAAAGAACTGATATTTTCCTAAATTAAGTTCTTTGTGTAAGGAGCAAATAAGAAATCAGAAGAAAGGATGTTGGATTTCAGGAGTGTGTGTATTATTTTTATTTAAAGTAGTGCCCTGTCTGATCTTTCTAGTTCCTTCTCTTGAGTAAAATAATCAATGTGGCTCAGGTCAAGGGAATACAGACAGCACCCTGTTGTTTAAGTCTTGGCATTTCTGAAAGGTTCTAATTGTCTTCCAAAAGGGTTTGAGTCAGTTTTCAAAGATAACATAATAAATACAATGCAGTCAGTCAGCTTACTTTACAAATACCATTGATGTAAAAATATGACAACTTCACAGCAAGGTGTTTTCTGGGACTTAATGATCAAAAAGCAGAATTAAGGGGTTAATTAGTAAAGCTGTCAGAAATGTTTGGTTGAAAATCTTCCTCACGAACTTTTAGAAAGAAAGCACAGTTTGACCTAAATGAAATTTTACACCTGGAAATTACTTCGTTCACAAGATTTTCAATGAAAATGCCTGATACCCAAAACACTGGAAATGTGGAAAAATTGTATGTTGATTCTGTATGCTTCTTCCATATTCAGCAAAAGCTCCAATACCTTGTCTCATGCCTCCATTTTTATTTGTGATATAGATTAACCAGATGAATCTGAGTTGGATCCACTGAGCTAGACATTGCTTCATTTTGGAGTATGGAATGGCTTAGAAGAGAGTACAAGTACCTAAAAGTAACTTAGAAATTAAATCCTTTTTGCTTTCAGTTTTTCTCCAAAAATCAATGATTGCCCAGTCGGCTCTGAAAATGATTTATACAAATTAAGCTCATTCAATTATCTAACTCTAGGAAATAATATAATGTCACTATTCCTTAAATAAGATTTTAAGGTAGCTATAGCCAAAGAATCATTGGTTTGTTTTGCTAAACTGTGATTAATTCAACCATATTCTTTTCAGCCAGTGAACCATAGGCTAAGTTTGGAAATTAAATTTCATTTTCCTTTTTAAAAGCATCTGAATGAGTATATCTTTAAGTATATTTCACTGTGTCCTTGGATCATCCTTCTTGTTATTAAGGTGAGAGGATGCATCTGCTGGGTTCCCATCCCTGTGCTGAATAGGCACTAGGAACTATATATAACACAATAGCATTGCCCCACTACTGTTAGATACCACGAGGCAAGGTCTTGTTAATACACAGTATCAGAGAAAAAACTGAAGGACTGGAAAAAAATTGGGATTTTTTTGTCTTTCCAAAGCTTTATATTACTCATTTGTTATACGCCTGGTGCTAATTACTTCACCAATCAGAAAATAATATAACCTAGAGTTCTGCAATGTAGAGATTCTGTGAGGGAGCACATTTAAGCTCCTAGACAGTCTGGGGTTTACCCTGTTTCCTCTACCAGTATAGGTTTTGTAGCTCTGGCAGTATTTGATAGGACAGACACAAATTTAGTGTCTTTGAGTGCTGCTCAGACTCACTAATCTTAGAAGCACAAGGGACCCGGCAGACTGGATCAGCAACTTGGTGACTGTCCGTGCAACAACATTCAGGGAGACTGTAACCACATACAGTGATGTTTTTCAAACACAGAAAAGTGATGTCAGAGGAATGCGTTTTGCATTTGGCTGAAAGACTTTAAAGGAGATGCTATTCTGATTTATTTTTCAAAAATAGTCTGAGTTGCAAATCTGTTACCAAAATCTTCTTACTGTCAAGGCAAAACTGTCAACACAGTGACTGGTAGCACTATGGAGTGCTGCTGTCATAAGAGTAAACACTGTAAGATTTCTTGGGCATAACCTGAACAAACCTTGGTTCAACAGACCTTCATTTCCCATACCATTCTGAATTCTCTATTGGTCACTTGAGAAAAACCTTAGGTTTTTTGTGAAAAAATTATGAATATTTTTGTATTTTCAGTCTGAAGACACACACTCTGAAAGCTTCCCATGTGGCTGCTTACACAACTGTGAAATTATGAAAGGTAGGATAGCCTGTCTACATGGATGCAATCATCTAAACACATCAATATGCCGCAGCAATAAGAACCCTGTTAGAAAGCAGTTACATCCTCACGGTTGTGTTTCTGTGCAGAGTTAAAGAACTAGCAGGAGCTTTGCAGTTACAAGGCAATGGGTAAATCGGAAAAAAATGTGAACCACAATGTAAGTCCATTATAAACTTAGTACATGAGGATTTTGAGACAATGCATTTATGTGACTTCTTAGTTCCTACAAATGGTATTGCTTCGGAAATGGAATGGATTTACGCTACTGCTGGAGCCTCTACAATTATAAGCTCTAAGAATTTGTTAACAGTGACAAAAACTGCTAATTATTCGTTCTTGTTTTCATTACAGGTCCCAGTGGGAGAAAAAAGCTCAGTTGGGGGATTAAGAACCGAGGGTGTAATTTCAAAATGCTTGGAAAGGTTGTGAAAGTAGAACATGAATCTAGTGTTGATGAGGAGACACTATGAGACTGCTTGTTAGCATATGATGAAAACTGCCTTATATGTTCAAAGTTCACATCATTAATAAATACATAGTTTAAGTGCCAAAACAGATGAAGCCAAGTCAGCTTCAGGTTTTCTACACTCCGAAGGCTGATCAGATTACTGTAGGTTGAATTAAACATGTCAAAACAATGACTTTTTTTAATGAAATGACATTACCTTGTCATCTTGATTTGCTCATGCAGTAGCTAAACTTAGTCATTTGGATCAAATTTATGTGGTCTTTTTTCCTCTAACGCATTTCAGGCATGGAATACTATGAGTGCCATTGAATCCATTCGTCATTTCGCAGAGATCTTCAGGGACGTTAACGGTATGGGGCCAACATGAACTATTTGTATGTTTTCTGAAGTTAACTAATATGAAACCTTATGAGTGTTCTAGAAAAAATTCAGCCCATTATTTTTGCCTGTGTATGTGTATCATTCAGTGACATGCTCTCTTCTAGTTCTAGCAGCTACAGTACAGAGTTGGTCCCACGACCTCCCCAAGACCCAAAGACAAGAAAGAAAATCTTTCTGTTAAGATGGTCTTCTATGGAATCTCCTTTGGAAACGTTGGAAAACTTCCTTTGCATTTACCAAATTTGTAAAGAGATCACTGAGGTATACGAGATTACCAGATAGTTTCTCAATTAATATAATGATTTACTACTAATATGGCATTTTAGACACATAAGTAACTGGTCTTGTTATATTTAAAGTACAATCTTTTCTAGTTATCTAGTAATGAATCTTTCAGATTACTAAATGAAGACTCTACTTGGTATAAATTATTTTCAAGTAAATTTATGAAAAGAAGCCTGTGATATTTCTAAACATTTCGTAATAAACAAATATTTTCTACAATTCACTCTATAACAATAAATATTTCCTTAAAATTAAAGAGCAGAGCTTTATAACCTTTTTTGTGTACAATAGCCACCATCAGTAGTTGTAGTCACTCATATCCCTGGCCGTGACCAGACCTTACTTCTGTATTGGCAAAAATGGCTTGTGTGTTATGTACCATACTTTGGCAGCTACAGAGATTTTATAGAAGCAGCAAATTCACTATCGACATTTTTAGTCCTGATGGGATATTTTACTCCTGACAGGACTGAATAGTCTAGATAGAAATAATTAGTTTTTCACCTTGGTAGGATATTTGTACTTTAAAATAACTAACTAATGGGATAAGGAATTATATAAATTGGGACTACCCTCCACATCTGACTGACCAAACTTGAAAAATGAAATTTAGATCTTCTCAAGCTCTGTGACCTGCAAAAAGTAACAAGACTGTGGGGGCTACTCTTCAAACCACCTTCTGTGGCAAAAAAAACCCAACAAAAAAACCCCACAAACATCCCAAAATATGCCAGCGAAAAAAACAAGTATAGGATATGTTTATGGACTCCTGTCTTTCTGAGACATCCCTTTAGTATTAATTTCTGTTAATGATGTTTTTTTTCAGTCTGTGGGAAGAACGCTCCATGAGCTGTTATCTTCACATTTGGTCAGTGTAAGTTGCTAGGTAAGTGTTCAATTGTAAAATGGCAGGGTGGACTGCAGATTTTCAAGGCTTTTTTAAAAATGTGTTTCCCGATACATAATTAATTTATTTGCTGAAGAGTGCTCACCATTGAACATCACAATACTAAAGCTGTTGACCAACAGTCAGTTGTCCATAAGGGACTGACAACTGTCCTTGCTAACTAGACTTCAAATGAGATCCTAAAAAGTGTTTATCAAGGTGACAACAATCAAATAAGAGATGCCTTTAATGTCAAACCAGGAATACTGAAGATCTCTTTAAACACCATAATGAACAAAAAGCAGAGGTCCTTTAAAATACACAGCCCAAAGGATAATGGATTTTGCCACTATAAGTGAGAATAGTAGCATTCTGTCAGACACTGAGACTGGCACATTCTGCTTTTTTCAGAGTGCTTATAAACTAGCACCTAATTCTGAAACATAATTAAAGTCAGAGAGCAAAGATACTGAGCTGTTTTTTATAAATACTTGACATTTACTAGTGCATAGCTTCTCTCATCAGGATTGCTTTCCTCAAAATGTTTGCAAGCTGTACCGGAGCAAAAACATTGAAATGCAGCAACATCTAAGTGGTAGGAGCCAACTGTCTTAGCAACAAACATGAGCATTAAAAAACTTTAAGACATAAGCACAAGCAACTTTTAAAATATCCATCAAAAATATATAGGAATTTGTGCAAAGTGGAGTGCAAAAGATACACAAGTGAGATCAATTTAATTTAATTCAGATTTTCAGAGAGGTGTATTACCTCTGCAAAAATTCAGATCTGTGCGTCCCTGCCACCTTTCCTAAGGATTAGCACTGTCATTTACTTAATTTCAGAGCCTCAGCAGGAGAGATGGATCCTGGCCGAGAAGACAGGTCCTCCATTCAGTCTTGTGACTCGTCAAAAGGATGGGCAGGTCTGTCACACGATCCGGCTTCAACCATGGATCTTATTATGTAGCCTTATACACTGGATGTGCCTCCTGGGTGCAGTGCTTGCTGGTTTATTTAAAAAACTAGTCACCTTACTGTAGAAATTATTGAAAAAATTATCACTATTTCTGTGGCTGTGAGACTATGAAGTAGCTAGAAAGAACAATTTCAGGTTTAGAATGAGTATTTTAGTAAGGCACAGTAGAAATATGTATCATATGAGTATTGGTACTAATTAATTTAGCTTGGAGTATTGTTTCTGAAGTAATCTGAAGTGGAAGGAAAAATGTGTAGTCACCTGTGTGAAAGTGTAGGAATTTGTTTTGCATTCAGAGAAGCCCTTGAAAAAGAAAGAAAAAAAAAGAACAAGTAATATATTAGACATATTAGGCAACTTTGGTCTTCAGTTTCAGGGAATGATTTGTGTTGTCCTTTACGTTGCTTGCACATATGCACACGTACTGCCTGGTCTGATTTCTGTCTTTTTTAAATCCTATATACACTGGAGAAAAATCCCTGCTGCTAATATGGTAACGGTGGAAAAAGTGGCATTGTTCAGATTCAATTAATCGTTATTTATGTAGTAACAATAATTCAGTATGCCAGATCAGCAATGCTGTGTTTTAAATTTTAGGGAAATTAATATTTTATCATCTGCCTCACTGATCTATGAACAACAGTTCTCCACTGTTGTGTTATACTCTTCTCATGTATGTCATATAAAATGCTGATGGCACAATATTTTGTGTATGCTGTGCAAATTTATAGGTAACAATTCCACCAGGGACTGCAAGCATGAAATGTGATAAAAATTCTTATTTCCTGAGAGCAGAAAAAAAGTTCCAAATGTGACAAATAGGAGAAGCAGCAAGAGTTAATTGTCAGGACACCAAACCCACCTGTAGTTACCCTTTTTCTTGAGCAGGATTTTGCAACTGCAGTATGAAAATAAAGTCAGAGGTAGCTTTAATTGAGGCTGTAGTGTGTTGTTGCTGTAGAATACGTTTTTTCCTGATCACACTCACACCTGAAATCACTAGGGTAGGATAGATGTAAATCTGTAATGAAATATATTGTTCATCTGATGTGCTGGAAAGGTAAAGTAGATGCAGCATGAAGTCTTCTTTGCACTAGAGTGAAAATGGTACATTACAGTTTGGGGTGATGTGAGAAAATTCTATATACACGGTGCATGATTTTATGGCATGTTACTCACCTTTCTGCTATGCAAATTAAGGTACCACAAAGAGTAATCAGATGTGAACGTCATATTATGAGTATGTTTTTGATGTTACTAGTATGCTTTTCAGATGCAAATAGTTCAATAAACTCACAACTCTTTTGGTACGATTCACACAATTATCTAGATCAACAAGGTTGTGCCATGTTGCAGTTGGACTAGATGATCATTACAGGTCTGTTCCCATGGAACTATTCTTCTCTCATATGTTGTGTTTTTAAGACTATTATTGGGCATAAGAACATAGGAAATCATAAATAACATAAATTTAGTGGATTACCAGACAACAGCAAGACATGACAGAATGTGGACATCCTGTGGAATTATTTTTTCTCTGACGGTTATGCATCAGCACTGCTTAGAGGCTTTCCCTCACAGGTGGTTTTCTCATATGATTTTGCATAAACACCCAGAAACAGGAAGGATCTTAATTTTTCCAGGTGGAATTTCTTTTACCTAAAGCATTTCCCTTTGAAGAGTAGATGGGAGAATGAAAAGAATTTGACAGTGTAGCTAGGTCAGAAGGGTGTACCATTTTCCAAACAGAACTCTGGGTCCCGTCATAACATACACTTTACAATTAGTTCTGAAGCACCATATCAAATGTTTTGATTTACTCACCTAGCAGGGCCTGTTCTCTCGTAACACTTGCCAAGCACTGTTGCAGGTGAAAAATGACAATGGGAAAGCCTTTTGCAGTCAGTAGGAAATGTCCCTTTTCTATGATCTTCTTGTCCTTCATGTGCTGAGAGAGTTTTGGTCCAGTTAAAAGATAGACTAGGATGCTGAAAGTACCTAGTGAACCTAGTAGACCCTCCTCCGGAGACTGACCCCACAGGGTGGGACTTGCAGGGGGTCCTCTTGTGGGCCAAACTCACCCACAGACTCGGTGCGACCCCTGCAGCTCGGGATGCCATCTGCCTCCTCATACATGGCCATGTTTTGCCCCAGCTTGAGGACACAATCTGAGAAGCCTTGGTAAATGTTGGCGCAGCTGGTGCCACCCAGGCACAGCGAGCTACCACTTCCACACGGGACACACACGAACCTCACACCGCCCCTCGCCCGTGGCCAGCCTGAAAGCACCGCTCTGCCAGGGCAGGGAGCTGACGCAGGGGCAGTCGGGGCACCCAGCACCAGCACCCCCAGCCCAGGGCGGAGGGCAGGGACAGGCCCGGGGGGGTCACGGCCAGCTCAGCACCAGCTGCCAGGACCCACCAGGGAGAGACACAAGAGCACCAACGCAGGGAAAAGGGGGGGACCCCACATCGTCCCCCACTTGGACACCGCAGATGCCACTGGGGAAGCGGCTCCTCCCCAGCCCAGGCACCCCAGACCCCTGCTCGGGCAGGCTTACCCACGGTGAGGAGCAGCACGTGCCCCACTGCCGCTGACTCCGCTCAGGCTCCAGGCCCCCCAGTGCTGCCGGTACCGCTGCCCGCATCCACACGGCTGGCAGCACTCCCCGTCCACCTCTGTGGGGTAGGCACCCGCTAATGAGCGGCTCTGGCCACAGCTAATTAATGAGGGGGCTAACGAGTGCCCGGGAACAGCATGTCCCCTGTGCTCGCACCCCAGCCCCTGCACCCCTGGACCTCACAGGATCGGATCCCACTGGGGCTCTCTGCCACCACCCACGGCTCCCCACACCCTGCACCCCACATCCAGGGACCCTGCACTCGCCTGAAAGATTTTGCATCTCTGTGGCCTGATCCTGGCTCGAGCCCCGCGAGTCCCTTTTCTTTTCCCCAAGGGAAAAGGGGAGCAGAAGGTTTCCCGGCTGCTCTGACAGCATCACGGCAGGGGTCAGTCACCTCAGAGGTCACTCTATGCTGGTGGCAGCTTTGCTGATGGGGACACAACTCTGCAGGAGCTCGTGAACCCCGCTGGTGTCCAGTGCCATCACCTCTGCAAGTGGGACCCCTTCTATGCATAGGGAACCCCTGCTCCCAGGGTGGCCATGCCAGCACCCTCAGTCCCAGGAACCCAGAGCAAATGGAAACCGCATCTCTGAAACGCCACGTGTGCCCAAAGCAAATGCAATGCTGCGACAGAGAGCTTGGGTCTGAAAAACATAAATGAATCTCTTTATTTACAAAGACAAATGAAACAATACATTTAAATGACTCAGTAGAAGTAACTACAAATCTACCTTGTGGGGAATGGCAGAAGCTGGAGAGGAGCTTCCACATATCTGTTGGCCTGGAAGAAAAGCAAATGGCATGGCCCTTTGGCTAACGAGCAGTGCTCGCTGAGCAGAGCTGGAGGTTCCCCAGCTAGCACCATGGGAGCAGCTGCTTCGGGTTGGGGTGCACCCTGATGGGCATTAGACTTGCCACAGCCCTGGGACATGCTGGGAAAAGCAGGACTCTGCCACCAGCGCTAAGCCCCAGCTGGGCTTCCGGTTAGACTGGGGTTGTCTAGCCCCAAGAAATCGCTCCCTTTGCAAAGCGTGCTCAGGGCAGTGCAGAGGTGGTGGTTGTGCTGCCAGGAAAAGGGGACCAAGTGCCACGTCCCTGCAACAGGGACCAGCCACGCCAGCTCAAGTTCCAGCCCCAGCCCAGCAGCAGGCAACCAACCCTCACTGTGGGGAGCGGATGGTGAGCATGTGCTTGTCCTGCTACTACTCGTGGCACCAGCATTTCCACCTCCACCTTATCATCCACCTCCATCTCCATGTCCATTCCCACATCCATGCTGCTGGCAGCCACCTCTGCAGCCTCCAGCACAAGGTGGCATGTCCTAAGCTCAAAGCCAAGCAGAAAAGTGCATTGGTCCTGCCCAAGTGGACCCATGGGCACCCCTGCCCCCTCTCACCAGCTGGGGAGAACCATGGGGTGATGGGGCCCTGAGGCATGTACCCAGCAGGAGGTAGCTGGAGTCTGGGTAGCTCCTCCACCAACAGCACCCACTGGCACTGACAGGCCAGCACCTACAGCTGAAGGATCCTGCGCTTCTTGTGCTTCAGCAGCTTGGGGAGCAGCAAAGTGGTAAGAGTCTGCTGGAACAGAGAGGGCAGGGGTGAGCAGCCCAGCTCCCGGCCCCACGGGGCACCAGGCAGTGCCCGGCCCCATGCCTGCCTTGGCACACAGAAGCCCCTTAACTCTGCGCAGGAGACCTTTCGGCTCTGCTCTGCTCTGCTCCATCAGCAGGGCTCAGCATTCATGGCTCCAGCCTGGAAAGAGGCAGAGGAGGCACCAGCTCAGGCTCTGGGCAAGACCCAGCTTCTCCCAGCAAGCATGCCTCTGGCACGAGCCCGGGGTGTCTTGGGCTCCCCCGGGACGTGTTCCCCCGGACAGGGATGCTCTATTTCAGCAGTCCTGGGACAAGCAGCCTAGAAGGTCTTCTCCCAGGCCATCGCCTTGCAGGGGTGGGTGGAGAGAGCGAGCCAAGCTCCCGGCAACCCGAGCCTCCCCAGAGCCGGGTCCCCACCCCACCCCAGTCCCGCAGCGCCAGCTCCAGCCTGCCCGGGCAGTGCGGGTGGCGCCCACCTCCGTGGGGCAGGGCCGCGCCTCCGGCGGGAGGAGCCTCCTCTTCCTCTGGGGCTCCGCATGACGCCACCAAGATGGCAGCCGCGAGACGAGGACCGAAGCGCTGGGATGCGGCGAGAAGGGCTGGGTTAGGTGTCCGTGGCGTCAGGAGCAGAGGAGAAGGGCTGCGTCGGGAGCGGAGGCGAAGAGAGGGGCCGCGTCGTGCTGGTCCCTGCGGGGCACTGGCATCTGCAGCTGGAACACGGGCTGTGGCAACAGGAGCCGCGGCGCCGGCAGCGCTGTCAGGGATGGCGGGGGCAGCTTAACACGTACCTACCACCCAAAGTTAATAACCTCAGCAAATTAATACTTCCCAGGCCGTTCTCCCAGCCATGCCGCCGTGCCTGGCGGCCACCCACACCCCTCCGAAAGGGTTTAACGGAGTTAATGGACATCCATGTAAAGTTTCAATCTCCCCGTTGGAGTTAAGGCACAAGGGGGGCCAGGTGTTGAAACCTCACCAGAACTATTTATTTAACAGCAATTTGAGTACTGGCGAAGGAAACAGAAAGCATAGTCACCCGCCGAGGATCCAGCGGCGCCTCGCGCTTCCCGCTCCTCAGGCCGCCACGGCCGGCGGCAGCTACGGGCCTCCCTCCGCCCCCTTGCCCGGCTCTTATGCTCTCGGTGTCCCCTCATTTACATGCGACGGGGGCGGGGCGGGTCTCGAAGCTGGTTATTTGCATATGAGGCGGGGGGGGTGTGGTGTGTCCCTCATTCGCATGCGAGGCGTAGGGGGGCGGTTCCAGGCTGTGGTGGGCTTGGCACGTGCGCGGCGAGGGCCGGGGGCTCGCGCCGGAGTCATTCGACGCCCGCCTGGGAGTGTCCCTCACCGAGCCCTCCAGCCGCGCCCCAGCGACAGCGGGGAGCACAGACACACACCCCCCAGCAACAGCGGGGAGGTCAGCACAGCCCCCCTCCCGCCACCCCCACCCCCCCAGCAACAGCGGGGAGGTCAGCACCGGACCACCCCCACCTCCTCAGCAACAGCGGGGAGGTCAGCGCCGGACCACCCCCACCTCCTCAGCAACAGCGGGGAGGTCGGGCCTCCCCCCAGCAGCAGCGCCGTCTCCGCGCTCCACACACACACACACACACACACCCCGCCCCACATGTCCCTGGCAGACAGTTGCCGGGCAAACAAGAGTCCAAGTGGAGTTTGGGGTAAAGTTCCCATTTTAGAGCCCCACAGCCTATAACAATAAAAAACCACGGAAGGAGAATGTCTCTGCGTGTAAGGTTTCCTTCCGATACCGTGTTTTGTAGCGCGTGATGCGGCGCTTTCGCTTAAAGGGCGCAGGCCCAGTCAGCAGAGAGTGCAGACTGTGTTATTTGAGCGTTATATGAGTATTATTTGAGCATAAAAGTTGGTTTCTCAAGGAAGTAGAATTATCAGCAGACACTGAGTGAGCGCTGGCTGCAGATGGCTGACGTGGATGTTTGCTGATTTCTCTAAAAGTCAGCAAACGGCAACTGGTGTTAGACGAGAAATAATCACTCTGCAAAATGGATGATAGCACACTCCCACGGTTTTTCTCCTGGTATTTTACTGAAGTTTCTCTAAACATTCTTATGCTAACCAAGGTTTTATAAGAAAGCAGATTTATACTTACTTTAACAATTACATGATTGAGCCAATAGAACAATATGTTTTTCAAATTAGCTTAAGTGTAGCTCATGTTAGACTATAATCTGAAGTATCTGTGTTGTTTGTGAGCAAACCCATCTCTACTGGATGTTAATAAACCTCAGGGCACCAACACGTGATAAAAGATAGATAATACTGTAACATGGACACAGTGTCCTGTCAGTGATGAAATAAACTTATTCTGAGCTTATACTGCTGCCAAAGAAAATAAGAATTATAGCTTTTTTTAATATAATGTAGTGTAATGTCATGTATAAACTTATAGACTCTTTAATATGTAGGTTCAGTTGAAACTTGGATGTTGTATACAGCAGCCATACCACGGAAGAAGTGTTGATGGAGAAAATCAGTCAATCAGCTTACTAGATGAGGCTCTTTTCATCACAGGAAAAACAAATGTGCTTTATTTAGTTACTGGTAAGTTTGATAATGTTTTGCTTGGTTCCTTATTATTATGGTTTACATTACACTTGCCTCCTGGGAGGCTTTTGTTAGAACAACATCCCCAATGTAAATAACATCTTGCTATAGTAAAGCCAGGAGAACAGATGATGAATTACTGCTTAAATCAATATAGCATATATACATTTTGTTTTTCAAAAACTCGACTGCTCAGATCTATTGACTCAAATAATTTTAGTAGACTCCCACCTCCCCTCTTTTTCTCAGGCAGAAAGAAGGCAAAGCACAATAAAAAGGACAGCCCATGTCCTTTGCCCAAGCATATTTTTTTACTTTTGGGAATTTCTCTTCTCTACTTAGTACTTATGGACTACCTGTGTTTTCTCTCTTGTTAGGCTTTGCTGGCAAAGGTGCTGTACCTGCGCTGCAAAAAGTAGAGCATACAGCCATCATGGATTCCTCCCCACAAAGAATATCAGGTCTCTGATATCGAGTGTTATTAAATTGAGTAGCTGCCAGAGGGTATATTTTAGAGAGCAAGTACAATGCTGCAGCAAGTTTTCCTTGTGTTTAAGTACTTTTTTCCTAAGCGAGATCTGTACCATTTTCTCTGTTTTTGAAGATGCCTCTATCCTTTTGACTAAGAAAGGGTAAATATGCTTTTTATTAGGTTGTTTTGATATCCGAGGGGAAAAATAAAATTTTAACTCACAGCAATTTGTATTACTTACAAATTCTAACATTGTTAATTAGAACCTGTCTAAAGGAGGGAAAAATTCTGGCATACCCATACAGAATAGTAATGTAGTCACTTTCTCATTGATTTAAGCCCTCGATTATGGTAATTACATATTGGACAAGTTTCCCAGGGAACGTTACTCACACTGTTTTTAACCGGACCTAACGTTGGGAACACTTGTGCTTGTCAAGCTGGGTGGAATTCAACAGACTCCAGAGATATCTCTAATTCTAGCCTCTCTAACACAGTGCTAGAAATCAGATATTATATTAAATATTATTTCTTGTAATATTGCAAAGCGTCATTTTAAAGGTAAATGACACATAAAATGAAAAATATAAGTCTTGCATATATGCTCAGCTGTTAGGAAGCATGGAATAATTACGAATATAAGCAAAACAACACCTTGGTATAGTTTCTCTCTCAAGCTTCCTAAAGCCTCCCTGAGAGACTCTACCTATGTCCTGTATTTCAAGGCCTCTCAGCTCTAACTCCACTGACCCACTCCAACTTTTGCTTTCTGCTTCTATAATGAAGTAACACACAGCAAACTAGGATATTAAGTCCCACTCCTTGTGACTGCAAAAACCAGAGAACAAGAAAAGAGCTGTCCACAGGTTCTCATACCTCATATTTTTCTCTGGTTTTGTTGGGAATTTCAATATTCCAGCATGTAATGTTGATAGAGGAGAGCCATCTGTTCAGCAGTACTGCCTGAAGCAACCACATTATTCTACCAGTGTTCCACATTCATAGATTCAAGAAGGCTCTGCTTCTGTCTGCAGAATGCTGTGGTTCATTCACCTAGAAATTTGTAGTTGTAAATGCTAGTAATAAAAAAAAAAAGGAATGACATAAATTGCCATATGAATTCTCCGGTCATACGTGGTCGTAGTCTTCATTTTCTGTCTTGTAACAGAAGTGAGGAACAGCTCCTTGAATGTAGCCTACAGAATGACTGTGTCTGACTGCTACCTTTGATTCTGAGGTATTAAGAAACAGCTGAAATAGTGAATGAATGCTAACAGTCTAATGCTTCCTACATTGACTGTGTATGGCCAACATGTAGAAGCAGAAATAGTTATACTGAGTGCAAGAGAGAATGCCATACTGAAACTCAGCCTTCTTTGCAGGATAGATGGATTGCCTTGTTTTTTGAGATGAGGTGATTTGGTTTTTATGGTTGGTGGGTTTTTTTAAATGTATTTCTGTTTCTTCTAGTCTCTTTTCACATTATTTTGGAACTTGGGGATTTCAGTTTACTTCGGCCTACATTTTGGTTAAAAATGTTTTCATTTTAATTGGAAACTATCAGCTGGTACAGCTGCAGGAATCTGAACAATAGCAGCTCGTCTCTGAGAGTCAGTGTCATTTATCGTAATTCCAGAGTTTATTTTCTTTACTAAATAGAAACGGGCAGTTCACATCTCACAGCTATTGCTTTACCTCTCTGCTCACTCAGAAAGGCATCATTCTGTGATTTATACTGAGGACACTTTCTCAGTTTCCTTCACAACTGTTTGGCCTGAAGACTTGTTAAAAGTGAAACCTTGGATGCCAAGTAGCCAATTGGCTCATCCATACACCCATGACCCATCTCACCTTCCAAACTGTTGTCCACAATCCTTTAGATGGAGAACATCTCCCATTGTGGGAGGTCCCATTCCACTGAGACGTTGCCTCACATAGCATTTTGCTGCTGCTAAATGTAAACAGCAGGCACTTTTTGAAGGTACTGAAAACATGTCCATGTCTCCTCTAGGGCTCACTCTTACAAACTTTTTTCAACACATTACCTTTAGCATGACTCCACATTCATCCAAGATACACTGTCCCAGCTGCTGGAAAACCTTAGTAAAGACAACTGAAATTACTGCTTTAGTTTTGGGTAGCTAATTAGATGTTATTTTAAATCTAAAATGTAGTCTAGTCACCCTCCACTGATAACATAATCTGCTAGACCCACGGTGTTCATATGTTCTTCTATTTAGACATACGTTCTTCTCTCTATTTAGGAGATTCCTGTAAGAAGCTAATTTAAATACTTTAAATAATAGTTATTTTGTTTATTAACTGTAATGGGTGCTATGTGCAGTTATCATGGGTAGAATATTAGACAACTAATATTGTTTAACACCACCTCTAACACTGCCTCACTACTATTTGCTTACGTTTATATGCATGGGCACACAATCTTGGATTCTTGTAGGCAATCATTTTAATGTTATTTAGGCTAGCGTTGTCTCTAAAATGATTTCTGGTACAAAGTAATATAACAGAGGAGGGGACAAAGTAATGGCAATTACCAGTGAATGACATGTGATATGGCATATCACCAAATCCCTGCTACTTATCTCCAAAACAAGTCCAACTTGATAATACTTAAATTTTATTAAATCTTAGGCATTTCCATTAAAATAAATAACTAGGAAAAGTTCTATTAAAGAAATTGCACTCTGTTGATTGAAAGCTTTGTATTCCTATGATGTAACCCCAAGCACATGACCACACTGACACAGTAGTAATTGGAATCAATATTGTTTTTTAAATCATTTTGCATAGCAATAGGAAATCCACTTACTACAATTTCAATAAAGTTCTGACACAGAAATCTGTCCATCATACTAGATCTCAAATGCTGGTTTTAGTCAAAAGAATTCAAGCCACACGTTTTGGCCAAGAAAAGCTGAGGTACACAAAAAGTCTTGTACTGGCTGATACAGCAGAACAGTGCCAGGAGCAATCAGAAGTATTTTGAGTCTTTGCCTGGTTTCCCTACAGAAGAAAATTAATTTCTAGCAAATTATCACCTGAATTTCTACATAATTTAACCTCTGTAAGAGGCCTTCATTACCTCAAAGATCCCTCTGTCTTTTCCGCACGCATAAACATTTAGTAGGAACCTGATTTTTTTATACTCTACAATTAATTCTTGAACGTCTCACACACATTGTGAACTCTAATTTGTCTGTGTGGCTGCATCCTAAAAAGAACTAAATTTGACCAGTCTGTTAGGTTTGCACCTTCAGTAAGTTTGCAGATGACACCAAGTTGTGCAGGAGTGTTGATCTGCTCAAGGGTAGGAAGGCTCTACAGAGGGATCTGGACAGGCTGGATGGATGGGCCGAGGCTAACAGTATGAGGTTCAACAAGGCCAAGTGCCGGCTCCTGCACTTGGGTCACAACAACCCCATCCAGCGCCACAGCCTTGGGGAAGAGTGGCTGGAGAGCTGCCCGGCAGAAAAGGACCTGGGAGTGTTGGTCGACAGTTGGCTGAACATGAGCCAGCAGTGTGCCCAGGTGGCCAAGAAGGCCAACAGCATCCTGGTCTGTATCAGGAAGAGTGTGGTGAGTAGGACTAGGGAAGTGATCGTCCCCCTGTACTCAGCACTGGAAAGGCTGTACCTTGAATACTGTGTCCAGTTTGGGCCCCTCACTGCAGGAAGGACATTGAGGTGCTGGAGCGTGTCCAGAGACAGGCAATGAAGCTGGTGAGAGGTCTGGAGCACAGGTCTGATGAGCAGCTGAGGGAGCTGGGGTTGTTTAGCCTGGAGAAAAAGAGGCTGAGGGGAGACCTTACCACTCTCCACAACTACCTAAAATGAGGTTGTAATGAGGGGCGAGTTGGTCTCTTCTCCCAAGTAATAAGTGATAGGACAAGAGGAAACAGCCTCAAGGTGCTCCAGGGGAGGTTTAGGATGGATATTAGGAAAAATTTCTTCACTGAAAGGGTTATCAAACACTGGAACAGGCTGAGTGGGTGACTGAGCCACTGGAAGTGGCTGAGTCACCATCTTTGGCGGTATTTAAAAGACAGGTAGACATGGTTCTTAAGGACATTGTTTTTTGGTGAACTTGGCAGTACTAGGTCAACGGTTGGACTCAGTGATCTCAAAGGTCTTTTCCAACCTAAATGATTCCATGATTCTTCCAAGATATACTTATCTCAGTCTTTTTCAGGTACATATACAATAATATTAAATAGCCTGCTCTTTCCCTTACTCCACTGCATCCTTCCTTCATAGACATTTGCTGTCACGCTGCCAATACATTTTATGTATCCCTCTCTCTCCTAATGGGTACACGTGCCCTGTAGAATTTCTGGTTACTTTTACTCCAGCGGTGGTTTTGGGCACAGAAATGTGTAAGTAGGGATTAAGTGTTCCCAAGATATTCAGAAGGAAAAATCTTCAATTTTTCTTTCTATCCCATGCCATACCGGTGGCTTCTATTTGGTTCCTTTCTGTACATATAGGGAGTGCTTGTGGTTGTTTACCCCTTGTGCTGCCCCTTCCCGCACATACACACATTCCACAAATGCACCATCACTTGGTGAAAGAGTACAACAGAGATAATTGTGTGAACAGGAAAAATTCTAAATTTGACTGTTTTTATGGAAACACTATTCAATAAATGTTGTATTTGTAGTAAAAGTGCAGAGTGCTACCCAAATAATTATTTAAATAAGTTCTGAAAGAACATTACAGCTGGTTAAATAATGAATTCATATATTCATGAACAACATATGAATACAAAACTATTTTGATCATATTTGCAGACCACTGAGACAAATTATGCCATTTGAATGTCCAGTTTGGAAGCTTGAATACCACATACAAAATAAAGTACTTTTGAATATTCATAGTCCTCCATTTATTAATTCCTGATTAAATTAATCTTTAAAAGTGAGACTGCTTCACAGAGCAAAAAATTCATATTTCCACTACCACTGGTTACCCACACACCTGCCGATATTTCAATAACAATTTGTGTGAACTTTTGTCATGTTTAATATTTGCAAAGTAGCTCTAAATTAAAAGGCATCTAGATGCCTATGCTATAATAAATATTGTGGTGCTTGGCCTGAAGCTCTGAAAGATGAACAAGTTACTTCTAGTTAGTGCACACTCTTCTCATGTGGTATTCAAAAAGCAGCCTGACACTATTTGTTAAGAACCTAATTCTCTAAGTTTAACTTATTGTTACTTTTTTTTTTTTTTAAATGTGCAAACAGTTGTAGTAGTTTTGTACACAAACCCACAGGTGTCATTTCTAGCTGTCAAAATTCCAGGGGCCTGCGGCGACGCAGAGTTGAACTGATGTCCTGTAGTGACATCTAGTGGGAGCTGGAAATCGCAATGCTCACCGGTTTAAGTAATCGTAGCCTTGGCTTCCAAAATGATGAAGCTGTGAACACCCAAAATCGACATTTGGTATATTTTTCTTTAAAATAAAAAAGGTTTTACATGCATTCTACCAAATCTATATCTTAAGCAGATGTGTGAGTGGATGAAGTTTATACTTGTTATCCTTGAGATCTCAGGTGTCATCACAGAAAAATAACTAAAAGGTTATTTAGGCCAGGTTTAATGGATAGATGGTCACTCACCCCTTATTTAAGATGTTTCTTTTCTGTGTCACTTCCCCTGTTTTCTCTGCTTAATACTATCTCTAAAAATAATCCTTAGAAATAAAACATTGTTACTGTTCTATTTTGTCAATAAATAATTATTTTTATAGGTTATTTACATAAATCTCTTTTGCTTTATATAAACATTGTTTAGGTCTAACTCTATCAATAAATTTAAAATCAAATTGCAATCTAAATTACTTAAATCAGATTTAAGTCATTTGCATTTTTAACCAGCAGCCCAAGCTAGTTCAGCTGCGTTTAATACTTTGTCCATAACCTATGACTCTGGCTTTGGGCCCCATACTTTGTTACACGCCCCCCAGCACAAGATGTAAAATGAAAATGCTTTTAAAATCCAACAAGGTAAACACAATTCCACCTCACACTAAGAAGATTATACATGTGGGGAAGAGCCTTTATTTTGCTCCATTTTCCTTTCACCCTCTCTCCACTCTTAACACAGTAAGCTGATTCCTTGGAGAACATCTCTTTAAAACACACAAGCTACTGTAATGCAGAGCAGGCTCAGAGGAACATGAACACATAAGCTTTTCCTTTGCTTAACAAAAGAAAGCCCGTTAGTGTCAGGCATCACCATGTCTGTAAAAACTATTGTAGCCGGTTACCTACAAAGCAATTTTCTAAAAATACATATCTCAGCCTCCTCTCTAATGTATTCCTGAGTTTTGTACTTGGTTCTCTGGAGATTTGTTTGTTATTCAGCATACTTGTAAAACAGTGTCTGTTAAATATGAAGAAAATACCATTTTGCTTCTGTAATAATGCATTGCAAAATGAAAAGGTTTTAATTTTCATGAACAGTTCTGTAACAGATATTTTTCTGTGACAGACATTCTGTTGAGACTGCAGCGGAACTGGTTGAGCAGAGATGAATAACATGCCTGAAAAATAGTTTAGGTTTGTATTAATCTTTTCCAGTGTCTACCATTTGGAAACCATGGGAATTTTCTTAAAACCCAAATTACTTTCATCACCAAAACCCGTGAAATGTGATTCCAATTCACAGAATAGTTATGAGTTGTGGAGTCTTAAGCAGAGTCTCAGAAATCTTCCAATAATTTGACAATCTAATCACACAGAAACTTTAATTCCATTAGAGCACAGATAATTTTTAAATCACAAATGAACAAGAAAATATATGGAAAACAGCAGAGAGAGGAGAGGAGCAATACAATCACTCAAGAAGAATTCTGGTTCTGCTTCTCTGTGGTGAGAACTTTCAACGCAATCTGAAACCACAGAAAATTTGCTCTCAGTAGTGATGGGTCACCAGTAATTTGGCTCTGAATATTGTCTGAGAAAATGAACTTTACACCAAGTTGCTGTTATTCATTATGATAGATTTCAGAGTATTGGAATCATGTAATAATGATGCATGTGGAATGAAGTTTTTTTGCTATTTGGAAAAAGTTAAATCAGGAAAGCCAGGAATAATGAACTCTAATTTGGAAGAGAATAGAAAACCAGATTAATTTAAGGGTCAAGTATGTATACTAAATCTATATAATTAAGATAAAACCTCTAGAAAATACTTGTCAGTAATTTGAACACATTCTCTGATTCTTTCTTGCCATCAGGGACGATCTAGAAAGGTTATCTAAGAATGATGAAAATAATTTTGCTTGGGTTTGCATAGTCAGCTTATATATTTAAAGCATTTGTTTTTCTAACACATAGCATAAACTGATGCAGAATCAGAGAAATCTAAGAAATAGAATGTCCTCAGCACATTTCTTTGGCATAGGATACATACAGGATTTTTCCTGAAGCACATTTGTTTTTGTCAAGTTCAGTTTAAAAATTCTCATTTGATGGCATTTCCATCATTTCCCTCAGGAAATCACTCCACTGGGTGGTGTATCATTTTGTCAGGGAGCTCCCCTTATGATCAACCTAAATATTTTCTCTCTTCCTTTGGCTGATGAGCTTTACCTAACTTTCCATGGATTTTATCACTCAGCTGGCAGTATTGTGGCCTATATACTATGGTTGTTCAAGTTAATATATTTCTCTTGACTAGACACCATGCAACTGTCAGCTCATAAGAAGGATCAGAGTCGGGAAAACCCTTTGTATCTTCTCCTTCCAGAAGTTAGAACTTTTGAGAAGGACAAACTTCTTAAATTTTGTGTTTCTCGGTAGTAAGGTGCCATACTCTGTATCTGGAGAAAGAGCACCTGCCCCACCTGCGATACAGAAAACTGTCTGAAGGGTCTGGGGTGAAACTGGGGAGAACACTGGTTTCCACATACTCGGTTCTGCTGCTGTGCCACAGCCTCTGCTGCCACAACCTCTCTCCAAGTTTCTAGGTTATGAATGTAATGTTTGAGGAGGGCTCCATCAGGCATATAGGGCCTCGAGCTATGATGAATCTGCTTGTGTTTGTGTCCCTGCATCACTCATGGAGGCCACAGGCCGAAGGTGTGACTCTTGTCGTGCCAAGTGTTAGCGTTGACAGAGATCAAAGTGAAGAAAGGACAGAGGAAACCTCCGTTCTTCTGTGCAGGAATTCAGTGGTGCCCCAGAGAAGATGCTGAAGAGACAGAGTATACCTGGGTTACTACTGGGTGACAATGCTGTGTTCCTACTTGGGGCCGTTGTACCAGACTGCTCAAACTATTTGTCTGTTCTCCAAAATTGGTGGGTTATTAGCTCTGGAGGCATATATATGCACACATGTGAACTTGCTGTGTAATTGCACAGCCTGTTTGAGGCATCCTGGGAAAAATTTGGCACAAACATAGATGAGTTTACTGTGTATGTGCTGTAGATCTGATCTATTCACGATATATTCAACTCACTGTGGAAACAGTATGGTCTTTATGCATATATGCACTGGCCATTCATTATATACTTGTAAACCCAGTAGATCACCATCTAAATGGGTAAACAGAAAGGTTAAAAGCAGAAGTCTGTTGCCAAAATTGGTATGACTGGCAGATTTTTTACCTTCTTTTATATTTACTCTTCATGGACCCAATTGGTTTTGCATGCTTCTTCTCTTGTCAAAGATTCATCTGTGCATATTAGTTCCGTGAAGTGACTCTTAACTTGAGCTCTCTCACCTGGATGGATGACTGCATCTCCAGCTTTAAGATGCATCTTACTGAATCATGAAACATAATTTTACTAGTAGTTATTTGTCTTGTTATGTCTCCCATAGCAAAGCGATACTTTCTATATTTAAAAGTCGTACAAATGACCCAGGTGTTTTAAATATATTTTCAATAATATTTGTTGGTTTTACTGCTAAGCATACCATCCCTTTTATAACTATTTGGAAAGATGCAATGGAATATTTGACGAAGTAAGTTTTATATAAAGAAGATGGTTTTTACATAGGAAGGCTAAAGACTAGGTATATGAATTGACGATTAGCATTTCTGACTTCCACAGATTAAATAAAAATCTAAATGTCTTTTAAGATCTAAGCAATCATTTAGGAGTCTTAATAAAATGTGTCATGAGGCTCAAATTAGATTACGTATAATGGGAAGCTACAGTTATGATATTTTCCTTATATATCCAAAGAAGACATGAACAGAAGTGAAACAGCTGGAGAGGAAAATGAAATGTGTATTTTCTCTCAAGTGAAGGAATATATAAGAGGTTTCCATTTATCTATCTGTCCATCTATCACACACCAATATTAGTGCCTCCAGAGGTAAACATGAAGCTTCTTTCCTGGGAGAAAGGAATATATTTTCATCCTCATAGATAGAACTTCCTTAGAAAGATGTGGAAATATTACTCAGATTTAAATTTTCAAAAAGCATGTAAAGAACTTGGAATATAATATCCCATTTTCAGTAGACTTAAGAACCACAAGAAACACAGTAATATTTTGGGTTTGGAACATTTTGAGACTAGAGTCAGAACTGAACAAGGTAGAAAAGGAAATTTGCAAAGGGGCTTTTATTTCACATGTATAGTTCAATCTATTAATTTTTCCAATCCAGCAAAACTGTTATAAACATCTGAATAATCCCATTATAATCAGTTAAACTATTCATGTGTTTAAAATTAAGCATATACCAATGAGTCATGCGTCTTGACCTATAATCAAATGTATCTCCAAACATTTAAAAAATGCAGCGTCCATAGAAGGGTATCCATTCTGATGCTCTTTTTAAGTTCACTTTCAATAGCATCTATGGCCACAGGCAATTCAGTATTCTTTTTGATTTAGGAGACAGGAAAATACACCAGTACTATATTAAGAAGCAATATTGTTGATGTTAATGTGTACTTTAAAACAACAATAAATTTGTAGCAATAACAATTTCACTGTTAAGAGCATCACAACAGTAATTTCCTCTGTGTGTGTCTATATGTGCGTCTCCTCTCTCATTTTTGTTAGGGTTCTCCTATGGCATTACAATTTTTTGGTTTGTCCTTTTCTGCACAGCTGCAGGGAGAGAGCCTTTCTTCTCAGTAGCTAAGGAAAGAGAAATGGCATTCAAAGATTTCACAAATCTTACACAATATTTTGTTAAAGTATCTGTATGTTTTTCCTTTCAAAATAATACGGCAGGAACATCTTACTTAGTTGAATTATTTTTAAAAGTAAGTAAACAAAATAAATTACTTGAAAGATATAAAATAAGTCAATCACAAAGTAGTATACAGTTAACAAATACACAAGGACTATACAGATAAATGGTATCGGATTGGTGCACAAGACCATTCTTGTCTGTCTCAAGTGTTGCACACAGTCATTGAGAGAACACATACAAACTTCGATTAGACACATTACAGTGTCCTACTCTCTAAGAAATCAACCAGAAATAAAATGCAGATCTTAGCTGCCTTCACTGAGGGCAAACTCCAGAAAGTGTCTTCAAAATACAAAGGCACAGAACCATGTCTTCTATCAGTGTACTATGCCAGGAATTTGCCAAGAGTAAAAAGCAAAAAATTTAAGGCCTGAAACATTTAGCATGCATGTTTTGTTTTTTAAAACTATCCTTGCTTGTTCAGTTGATTAATATTAAGTTTCTTTTTCTGGATTATATTACTTATAGGGCGATGGAGGTACCAGAGTTGTGTTTTAAATACCAACAGTTGCTGCTGCAAATTCTAACCCAATCTGCACTTACACCTGCATGAAACTGAGTATGTAAGTAGTAACATTGATAACAGTTTTTTGTTTAAATTGTTGTGCTGAATAAGGAAGACACTATAGCATTCTCTCAATAGAACCAAAGTATCATCCCTTCCTTCAGGATCAGAGAATGTGAAGAATGCAACAAATAAAGGTTTTTCTTTCAACTATTTGTTAGATATTTATGATAAATGCTAACAAAGTTGAACTAAATAGTAAGGGTCTTTAAAAAGTCTACTGCTACATTCCTGTACTCAGTTTGACAACTTCAACTAAAAATTTTTGCATTATTGTCCTGGTACCTGTCCTAGATTCCTGTTCATCCCAACCAAAGCTTAGGGGAGCTAACCCGCTCAACAAGATGAATGAAGCCGTTCCCCTGAGGTGTGTGACATGGCATGCTGTCCCTAAGATGGGAGAGATATACCTGTACCACATTCTGGAACACCCAAAGGTCAGACTTCCATACCTTCAACATCTTTGGCACAAATGCTGATGCCCCTTCATTAACTTTTACCTCCCTAGATGGGGTCTTCACTGCCTGTGCAAGAATTTACTGAATCTGTCATCCTCTAAGTGGCACAGAGTCCCTCCTGCGCTGTCATGCCACCCGAGAAAAGAATGTGTAAGATTAGACAGTGAACCACAAAAGCTCTAGCTGACTGAAGGACCAACAAGGTTGTCTGACTGTTCTCACATAGAAGATGGAATCTGGTTCTTAGCAAACTTTCCTTCTCAGTAACATTCACGCTTGGTATTGTCTTGGGCGTGTCTGGACACACTGCTCTACTGGGAAATGCTTATAGAAATGAAAAATGCCCTTTCTGATGTATCTGAGAGCACTTTCTGGTTTTCCTGCTTGCTTAAGCCTAAATGCCAAAGTAAAATCCCATTAAATTAACACAGGAAGGAGAGCTACTCTTCAGGCTCATCACTTCAACTCATCACCTTCATCATTCTGACACAGTAAAGACATCTTTCAAAAGCAATGGTCACCAATAATCTGTCACAAAATGCCCTAGCAGTACCATTGCCAGGTACACGGTTACAGAAGAACCTTTAAACACCCAATTAATATTTTTCTATACAATTCTGCTCCCAAGGTCATGGCTCTAAGATTATATCTTATTCTATCAGAGACAGGATTCACCCAAGCTAGTCTCTGATTTCAAATACACAAACAGGTACCAGGCTTTTACTTTTTTCCTTCTTCTGGAAGAAGACGAAAACCCCTCCTTTTCCTAGTGCACCTTTGATAGGCAGAAATACAGCTGAAAACTATCCTATTTGCTAGTCTCAAGCTTGCCTGCAAACAGTTAGCTGTCAAGATCATGAATTACCTGTGACTCGCAGCTTGCCAGACTCAGCCTCTTTCAGCATTTAAATGAAAATGGAAAAGGATAACCTGATCAGAAAAGCATTGACCCATAAACCTGTAAGTTAACACATTGAAATTGAAGGAATGAGCTGGCAGGAACAGGACTAAATGTGACACTTTGTAAGACACGTCCCAGATCTTGGTCATGACCAAATCAAATTAATAATGTACCACAGCTGTGCACCACTTCTGTCATTTACCAAATAGTAAATTACTGGGGGAACAAAAATGATAAATCAGCATACATTCAGCTGACTCTTTTTAACCATCAAACCGATAGAGAGGACTTACGCATCTTGGGCTGGTAACTTCGAACACACCAAGAACCTTCTTGTGGTCCTAATCTTCTAGAACAGGGGAGAGTAGCTTAGGGATCCTAGCACCTTATGGCTTTATAATATGTATTGAAGGTCCTGTCTGGTAGGACATCACTTCCTACACAACCTGCTGGACACACAAACAGCCACCTATTACAGGTGCACAGTAGACTGTAATAAGGTTAACCACAGGTTCATGTGTTTGTTTTGCATTCTGGTTCCAAATTCCATGCATAGCAGACCTAGAGTTTTCTCTCAATATATCTTGATAAAGATTACATCTGGTTTCTAACTAAATACATCATATGAATTAAATAAAGGCAAATAAGCACTAAACAACTGATAAAGAAGACTGATAACCATTTTTTGAGGGACAGCTGGTCCCTACGTGCCCTGGGTTCTGTTTGATTCTTACTCCTTTCCTTTCTTCTCTCACACAATTGATTCCTCTCCTTTTAACAATGTCCTGGGGATGTCAAACCGGAGCCAGGTTTAGGTATTTAAGATTTTCCTAGAACATCAGGTTGGCTCAAATAACAGGTTTCAGACTCTGCTGCTTTGATAAAAGTAGCAAAACAGCCTATTAATCTCTGCCTCCTACCTGCACATTCAGATAATATCAATATGGCTGTTCCTCAGCCCTTGAAGCTGAAGTAATCATCAAAAACAAACATCTCTTCTAGTCCTTTAATAGTAGAAAAAGAAATCACTGCTCTCTCTATCTCTCATCCTCTCTCATAGCCTCAGATGTATAGTTTTATCTTTAGCTTTAGGGAACCAAAATCATTTAACACCACTGAGAAGTCTTGAGCTGACTCTGAGTCACTTCTGCCAACCTCTCTGAATTCTGTTCAGCAAGTCCCCACTGACAGTAAGCCTATTTTTTTAGAAGCATTACAGACCCCAGAGTAGGAAGATGAAACTGCAATGATGATGTGATGCATTTAAAATAAACTTCTTTTGCTCCTCCAGTCTTTTTGCTTCTTTCTTAACTTGGGTTCAAACTGTTTCTTCCCAATTTTTCCTTTGATCTGAGAGGCAAGGGGAAATGCCTGGAACTTTGAATTGCTCATCAGCACTGCCACCAGTACCTGGGCTGCGGGAAGGTTGCTGCTGGATTACAGCTGCTCCTACCCACAGTAAACAAACCAGGGAATATACGGAACTCAATCCTAGTCTCAAGGGACTAGTAGAAAACTCTACTCACATCCTGGGTTGGTGCCACATCATGCAATGCTGGGTTACCAGCAAGTGAGTTCCTGCATCCCAGGAGAAAGCCACATGCCAGCCCAGCAGCTTCTAGAAGGACTTAACTTGCTCTTTCAGCACGTCATCTGATCCAGTCCCAGAATCCGTAGTGGGGTCCTGCTCCGAGCCAGCTGCTGCGCTGAGTCAGCCGAGTACCCTTCCCATGTGGTTAGTTACATACCTTAATACCTGTCTTCTTGTTGACGTGATCACTCTTACCAGATCTAAATCTGGACTGAATTCTGGCTCATAAACTTTACTGTTGCCTTCTTTGAAACAGAAAATGGCCTCTCAAAGGTTCTCAAGGAGGTAGAGCCAAGGTAATACATCTAGGACATTTTAACCTTTATGTCTTTGCCTGGATCCAGCCAAATCCTGTAACTAACTATAAAAGGAGGTGAGAATTGTCCATTGGTCATAAAGCTTTCAGGAAAAGGAGAAGAGACAGTTCCATAGTTTTTCCATAAAACATAGCGGAAAAAATAGCTAGGAGAATAAAAAAGAAAAAATTAATGTTCCTCAGGTTTTCTTTATATCATATACAGAAAAGTCAAAACAAATAAAAGTGTGCAATTTTTTTTTCCTTTAACCTGTCACCTATAAACTACAATTTTATTTTTAATTCTCTTCTGTTTAAACAGCAGACCTATTTTTATGTAGTACTTCTGTTGGCAATTTTCCTCCAAGTGCTTTGAATGTGTTCATAATAAGAGTGTTAGTTTAGTGATTGCTGCACTAATGTGATGTAAGGAATGAAAAGAATGATTCATTTCTTATTCTAAAGCTTTAAATACAAATTAACACCAAAAAAAAAAAAGCCCCACTAATCTTCTTTTGGGGGGATTTAGATGTTACAGTATTACACAGACTACTTCAAAGCAATAAAAGAAATAACCTTAGAAAATTAAGCAAAATGAATTTTCAATTAGTTTCAGAAACCACGACAAATGCAGTTTGAAAGAAAAGAGTAAAATGCAACTTTGTTCAGTATAAATTGAAATTGCCTTTTGTGCTTAATATAGTTCACTTATAATTAGCTGAAGATTTTGTTCTGGTTTGAAACAAAGTTCCATCTTGAGATTACTATGTACTGTGTACACAGAACTTTTATCAAGAAAGGCTGGTGCTGCGGGGTTTGCTTTGACAGCCTTTATCATAGCTTTATAGAAATGAAAAGTGAAAGAACACAGCTGGTTTTAACAATGGGGCATGTTCAACATTAGACCAAAACACATTAGATATTGCAAAATATTGCATATTATATTTATAGCTCCATGCAAGTTTTTGAAATTCATGCTGATGCTGCTCTAATCAGCTTCTTAGAACAATCTGTCCCCTAATGATGGAATTAGATTTCACTTTGAGAAACTGCTTTTTAAACCGGTGGCAGGAGGGTCTTATTCAGAGCATCGATAACAAAATAATGAATTAAGCACATTCTAAAAACACTTTGTGTTGCAATTTGAGGGTCTCAGATTCTGAAACTACATTTGCAGGGCTCCATTTGTCATTATGCCTTACAGGTTTTGAAAATGCCATTCTGAGAACTTCCTGGCATCCAGTCACTAGGTCCTTTGAATTACACTTATACTAAAAACATTTAGGATGAGATTTCCCAAATGTATTTAAACAGCAGGTACAACATTTAAGCACCACTGAAAGCTTCGGAAACCCTACTCATTGCTTCATTCTCCTTGAATAATCTAAATTTCATAAATTCTGCCGAGCATACATAAGATCACTTAAATCTTGAGGTCCCCAATTAGTTTAACACCTAAAGCTTTGCCAATAGATTAATCAGTCGGGCATTTTTCTTTTGTTATGGACCTTTTTTTAGCTACTTAGAGCACACCACACCAAAGACAGCAGAAAAGAGCATTATTTTTTTCTAGCAGGTTACTGGTTACAGGCTTCACCAAATGTATGAGAAATTGAGAATCTAATTTCAGTTCTCCCTGTTTAGGAGACAATTTCAACACAGATCTACCTTCTATGGAACCATTCTTAATATAATAAAAAAAGAGAGAATGGCTCATAGAAGAAGGCAGCTGCATGGCAGTAAATGAGCAGCTTTGAAGTAGATCCATTTATGAAGTGGTTTAAGAAACGGTCCATAAATCCCTAAAGTTGGTGAAAGACTCAAATTAAAAAGATTCTGATCTTTATTTTATAAACCCCTCTGGTTTATCTATTTATAAGACTGTAAGGCTGAAGTAAAAATGAATGACTACACGTTTGCCAGTGAGAAGGGTCATTTATGTATGAATTTGTCCGCTAGGAACTCTTGGAAATGATGGAAATGATAGATCTAGAAGGTATTGCAGCCTTAGGGAATAATACCATTTTCTTTCTGTCCTCTGTCCTTCCCTCCCTTCTCCAGAATTTTCATGAAGCTATTAACTCCGGGGTTGTGGGACTGTCACTTTCCACTTGCCACTTTCCTAAGACTGATGGCAATCTCAAAGGTTGGCATATCCTAATGGAAAAACTATTCTCAGGCACCTGGAGGAAATTAGAACTGATGGGGAAGGGATTCTGAGGTGGTCGGGCTGTTTACACATAAAATAACAGCAGAGAGAATTGCTACATCGTAGTGCATTATCTGTAGGTGCATAGCATGCAGTACTGGAAGAGCACAGATCAAGTCTGAGGGAAGAAGCCTAGCGGCACTTTATTTCTTATGTTCTAGATGAAGTAATTGTATGAAACAGTAAAAAGGTTCAGTTAGAAATGCCTCTCTTCTTGACGGTCTGGTTCAGTTTGACCATATCTGCTGGTAGTGATTCTTCATCATCGTTAGTGGCGGGATGCAAGTGTGGCTAATGCCCGCAGAGCTAGGGAAGCCCTCCTTCTCCCGCTGCACAGCAAGGGCCGATTCCTTCTGCTGCCCCTACAGAGGTCTCTTGAGAACAGTTCCCCGCCCGCCCCACGCCGTGCACTGTGCCTGCTCTTGGCAAGGAGAACGCCAGCAGATCCAGGCCAAAAATACGCCCAACAGCTCAGTGATGTGGATGGTCACATGAGAGTGCCAGAACTCAAGCCCTGAATGGTTTAGTTAATTAGTATAGATTTAGCCATCACTTACGTAAGAGATTATAGATAGGGCTGCTCCTGATTTACTACAGAAACGAAAGCATATTGATACCTAATGTGGAACAGGTTGCTTTTTATGATGTTTGGAAGAGATTGCAATCAGCTGCTGCAACATCAAACTCATTCCAGATTGAATCTTTTGATCTCTGTATGTGATCAAAAAAATTCAGTGACAATAATTTTCAGTGAAAAAATGAGATAAAACCCCTGTTTTTCAGTACTTTTGCTTATATTTGTAGTCAAGCTTTGACTCCATTATTGTGAGCTTGACAATAAACAACAGCTGAGACTGAAATAAAAAGATTAATATTTATAAATGCTATAAAATATCTTTGCCTACCCAGTGGTATACTGAATGTAATTTCAATATCAGCAAGCAATCCTATGTCATTAAGAATAAAATGATGAATATTTTCCATTTGTAAGGAATAAATGGGATTGCTGAGCTGTGGAATGCCATCTTCATGTGCTCTAGTTTGATTGTACTGTTGTTAGCAGCTGGGGTGACCTGGCAGGCAGTCTGGTGATCCACTGTGGAAGTTCGGTCTCTTTACAAGCATGAGTATCAGAATTCTGCTGATATAATTGGCTTGACAAAGGATTTTTAATAATGAAGTATTATATAAATATTTTAACCTATTTAGCATTAGCACTAGTATTTGTACTCAAGGAGTACAAATGCTGCGTGTAAAGTTATTTGATAGACTGTGAAAACATAAATAATGGATATTTAAAACACTCTGGCCTTCAAATCAGAAATTGCTGCTATTAAGATAGTCAGGATACACCTTTGGTTACATGAAATCATTAAGCAAGGCCTTTTTTTTTTTTTTTTTAATTCCATGCTAGGGGAGTTACTGCACTAACGGTGGCATATGAAAGCTTGGACAAATTGTAAATCTTACATTTTCCATCACCATAATTACTAGATCAATTTTGTAAATGAAAAGTAAGAGTATGATTTTGGCGTTTGCTTAACTCAGCTGTGGGAAGTTGGGTGTCTAAATAAAAAATACTGAAAGCAAGAAGGCATGAAAGCTGGATATTCAGTGTAGCCAAGCTGCCTAGTTCATATCTACTATCAGTCCCTTTTCTGCAATTTCTGTATGTTTCAGGAGCTGCTTGGTAAAAATGGTAATTTTCTTATTCCATGCACTGTGTTGAGTTTGTTTACTTGTAAAATATGTTATTTCTACACAGAGTAATGTCTAGCTATGTGAATGATATGATATGCTTATGCATATCTTTAATTGCATTAGTTCATCATGTGTCATTAAAGTTCAGAAGAAGATGTGCTTTCACTTCTGTTGGTTTTCATTTTCTAAAGATCAGTTTTGTCTTTGCAGAGACATTATGCTAAACTGTGTCTAATGATAATACTTCATTTAGGTGTAGTACTTCACAGTTATGGATGCAAAATCAGAGCCCTACACATCTTCAGGACTGACTTGGCAGTAACACTGTTGTTGTTCTGCGTAAAAAGGAGCATCACTTACTCACTAATTATGGGAACAAAATCATTTATTTTCCTTGGTTTTGTTTGTTGTTGTTTTTTTTTGTCTTAACTTGCTGAACAAAACATATTGCGTAATAAATTAGGCTGATGATAAAATTCTAAATGAATGTATGTTGCAAATACATTACTATATAGCCATTTTATATCTTAGTCAATTGCATCCTCATAAAGTTTGGTTATAGATAAAACATTACATTGGCTAGTCACATCCCGTAACTATTTTTTCTGCATTTATGATGACCAAAGCAAAGGATGAGGTGGAAATACAGTTAATGACTCAAATATCAGGAGCCTGCTTAACAGAATACAAGAAACATAGATGAAACACACTGCTCAATATGGTCAGATGTATATCCGCTGAAGGCAAATATGGCATTTTTATAATAATCTCAATTGGATTGGAATTTTACCCAAAATCTTCTCTCTCTACTTTGGAGATAACAGTACATGTCTGAAATTTTTGGTGTCTGGATAATGACATTCTATCCTAATCAAGCAAAAATTTTTTTTGAAGTGTGACTGTGGTAGAATAGAGTGGAACAGTAACAGCAATTAAAAAGATTGACATGCGGAGAAATTGCAGCAACCTTTATCATACATCAGGGAGCATTCCTACAAGTTTCCTATCACAGAAAATGAGGGGTGTATGTGTTCTTCTGGTTTCCTAACAACTGTGTCTACAAGTGTGGCTCGTGATTGGGAATGTGAAGACACGCCCACTAACAAAGGTTGCAAAACATTGCTTCAAGTCGATGTAGTTGTCAGATATATCATAATGTTGTCATTTAATGATACAAGAGCATATGAAGTTTGAAGTCCAAAACATCAAAGCGTTATGAGTATACACAAAAGATCTGACATGCTACTGTATACATAATCTAACTCTCAAGATGGCATTAATCTTTACGTAAAGTGTTTCATTACATAATTCATATGGAAAGAAATATGTGAAATATCAATTTCTTGCAAATATAAACATTAAAGCATTGAGATAGTGCAAATTTATGATCTAAAGATTTTTCTACAAATCAAAATTACAAAAGAAACAAGAAATTTAAGAAGCTGACCTCTGAATAGTACTCCCTTATGTTAAAATATTAGGTACAGTAACAACAATTTTACTGAAAAAACTATTGTTACATTTTGCTGAAGATTTTTGAAACATGAAATATTTATATGAATAGAAATCCACATATTGTTTGACAGTTACAGATATGTAGAATTTGCCACTATGAGATGACGCCATTTATCAGTTTGCTGAAAGAACTAAATTATCATTTAGATTACTGAATATTCAAGTGTATAAACGAAGTAAATAATGCATTACAAATGTATAACTGAATCCAATAAGCCTATTACATTCTTGCTAATGTTCAATCTGTCTTAGCCAAACTTGAGTAAATAAATACATAAATGGACTTTGAATTGGGCCTTATAAGCCAAGACAGGAGGCCTCCAGTTCATTAAGACACACACCCAAGACATGCCCAGCTGGGGTCGGACACATAAGCTTGGTGATCCGGAGCAGTATGCTGTCTCCAGCAACAGCAATAGGAGATGATATTTACTGAAAGAAAGTGGCCACTTCCTGCAATCCGTTCTCTTCCTGCTCCTCAGCATCCACAGCTTTTTCAGGGGGTGCTAGAAGGTACATCCCTGCCTGTTTTCATTAGTATTTGTTTATGGACCTTTGTCTGTCAATTTACTTAATTCTTTTTTGGATTAGACTTTTGTACTTAGGAAAGATCCGTTATCCTCATTGAGCCACTTCAGGTTTATACTAAGTTGCTCATCTGTTATTAATTTCTGCCAGTAGAAAGAACAAAGAGAAAAGCAGTCTCCCAACATAGCCAAGACCAATTATTGAGTAACTTAGAAAATAAGTTATTAGACTGTACCCAAAACCAAATAGAAAACCAGTGCACTTAACCCATCAGCAAAGGTGTGTGTTACTACATTACTAGGTAAAAAGTTATATAATGATCCAGAACTGTCAGAGGATGCTATACTGTTGCACTTGGCAGTCGCCAAAAGAAGTTGTAGGAACATCCAGACACTGAGGATTATATACAACCTTATACTAAATACTCACAGAAAAATACCTATGTGCTGATGCACATAAATTAATAAAAAACAACAACAACAAAAAAAAGCAAAAAAAAACCCCACCAAACCAACTATTATCTCCTTCTTGAGTGAACTTACTGAATGTGGAATTCAGTTTGATGAAAAATATTAGTACAGACAACAAAGTATGATTCAAGGTAGGTCAAAAGAGCAAGAAGCCCAATTTATTACACATCTCACAGTTTCAGTTTTGAAAATTCTGCTGCTTAGTAAAACAAACTGATATAATCAATAAATACCTTCCAGTTAGCTGTAGGAAAGTGCTCATGAATGTAGAGTTTTCAGAATATGTTTTTATTTTCCCTGGGATACCTATCAGATATGACTTTTAGCAAGATCATATGCGTGTGAATGAGACTAAGATCCTTTTCTGCTGTTGGAACAGACCTGCTCTCCATAATTTTGTATCAACTATTTTCAGGAAAGGAAAACTGTTGTATTAGGTCAAAATAGCAGAATTAATGTAGATTCTGCCATCAGCAGAATCACGTAGATGTAGGACTAGCTAAATTCCAATTTTGGGGGTGTTGGTATGCCTGTAATGCTAAAGGTTTTGAAGGTGGGAAGTTGTCATGTTTTTGTCAACATTGCTTAAGTTGATGTCTTTATTAATATTAGATATATCTAACTATTTATATAATTATATGTGTTATTTTATTACAGTGTGTACTATATATTTGTATAAGATAATACCAAAATGAGACTTACTAATGAGGATAAGGAAAATGGTTCCTACTTCTATGATCTTTCTGTAAAACATGTGAAGTAGAAAAGCACGTTCAACGAATGCATCAGGTGTCCACGGGAGCGATTTTGTATAAGTGATTTGGTGAAACTGAGAGACTTGCTATTTCACCATCAGAATACCAAACACAGTAAAAACTATAAGAACACCAAATGATAAGAAAACTTGTGATCCTAGTTCATAATTTTTTTCCATTTCTTTGCCTTCTGTAAGAGATTAATCTTACTCACAACAGCTTTATGCAATAAGAAGACAATGAACTACAGGCAACAAATTAGTAGTAACATACACTTCAAACATAGGTGTGGATATGATGTAGGACAAGGATGGATTCGGAAATTAACACTCATTATGACTTTAGACAAAAACGATTGGGTGCTTGCATAGAATATTTCATCCCATTACTTGAAAAGTATTGCTTCATCATCTTTAAAATACTGTGAGCCATTCATTTTCAGAGAATGAATTAAGAAAAAAAATTACTCTTTTAACCTTTGTGCTTATGTTTATTTTACTCCCTCTGAAACAATAGTCTTACAGTCTTGCATTTTCTGTTCCTGTAATTTCTTTTAACTTCTGCAGCACAATCTCTACATAGACAAAACCTCCCTGAAGTCTATATTAAATCAGTCAATTACTAATTACAGAATGAGTTTGATGGTATTTAAAATATATCAGTTCTCTTCTGTTTAATTTTCTGAAGCTCATTGGTAAAACACACATTCTAGAAACATTTTGTAATTGTTGACATATTTATTCGTTTCTTCCTCTTTTGCCTTTGCAATCTAGTTTGCTGATAAAAATAGCAGATTCCAAGTTTGTAAATTGTAATAGCTTGTTTGCCAATCATAAGAAAGACATTCTTACCAGTTCTAATGTATCACTATTTGTGAAAGCATCAGATTGATGGCCTTGAAATCTGACCTTTTCCACCACCAAAGGATGGGGGTGGTGAGAAGAGGGGGAATTTGAAATTCTCGACATTCTCTTACAAATGTTAAAGCACAGTGCATTGGCAAACAGTGCTTTCAAGGACAAGCTTACAGCCTTTGATTCTTGGCAATCCGTTCTTTACAAGACTGTTGAATTTTACTTAAAGCCACGAAAAATGAAATAGAGAAATCGAGCACTGTATTGCATAACAGAGTCTTGGTAGTACTGCCTATATGTGCCTGAAAGTTCAGGACCTGTGGAAAAGATAATGGAAAGAAACTGTACAGGTTATTTCAATCCTTGGCTTTTCCATTAAAAATGTCTTTAATTTGTACCTCAAAAATTTCAGTTTGTTATTGGTAAATTAGAGCTCATACAGAATTGGAAATGTTTTTTCTATTAAATATCAGCAAGCCTTTCCTGCAAACAACAGCACGTCTGTCTTTACCTGTCCTTTCTACCATTGAAATTTGTTGTATTAAAGAATTAATTACCCTGGTTTGCCTTTCTACAGTAGATTTTCAGACTAACACAGATTTACTGTAACACAGAGTCCTACTGCAAAAAGAAGTAAGGCTGCCTTCCTACATGTTCCTCCAGCCCTACCAAACAGGATCAGTCACTGTACAAAAAGGCTGGGATGTACTAGTATTCTACAGGCCAGAATTTGTATAGGCCATTTTTATTAGGTACTGTTAATAATAAGCCATTAGCCTAATGGAGAGATACTTAATCTTCAAAAGTTCTCAAACTTTTTAAAGTCAGTTGAGAAATTTTCTCATTCAGGTATTTCGTTGTCAGTTTTGTAGACAATTTTGTACCTAATGTCATGAAGGTTATTCAATATCACTAATCCTGTCAGTAGGGTGGATGCTGCTAGAGTTTTAAAAAACCCAAAGCAGTAAGTAAAGATAGTGAGTGCCATGTCTGTGAATATTTTGGATTAAGGAGAGTTTGGTAAATTTTCCTTACTTTTCAGCCCCAGTTTTATTGTGGTGGTTTTTTTTTAATGCCCAGGTTCTTCTTCTAGTGTATGTATACTAAAGACAGGGTCTGGTCGGGGAGACTTTGGGGGAGGGAGTAATCATCTGTATAATCCTTGTTATTATATGTAAAGTGATAGTTGAGGGCTAGGAGCTGAAACAATATTTTATGAAAGTATCATGTTGAAGTTTTTGCAGGTTTCAAAATATTTAAATATGTAAATTTCAATGAAGAGACTTCAGATTTTTTGATAGCCTAATGATTTTAAGCATCTCATTTCTAGTCAAACACTGACAAAAGATGTTCAGATTGCAGTGTGAGATGGTTTCTATGGTTACAGTTGTTTCCTAGCATTTTAGTGACATCTTTTGTGAGCATTGGCTGCTTCACTTATTTGTCACTAATGTATGTGTAGAACTATAGTTAATAGCCTTGGGCGGACAATTTTTTTTTCTCTGAATGGTGGTATTGTTTTTTAGCAGCATTTTTCAATAAGGTGACAATGCACTAGAATACTAATGGTATGTATGGTATTTTAAGATGTCAAGTTTTCAATAAAATGGTAATGAAAATTTTGCATTTCATTTAATAGCTAAATATTCATGAATTTTTCACAGCATGATCAAGTGAGCAAAAAAATAGAGAAACTGTATAATGTGTAATACTAAACATCATAAATTTAACTTCTTTTCATAGAATCTATTCAAGACTAATAAGTAGCTCTATAGATTTAAAACAGCTGTAATAAAGGTATATAAAACTGAAACTTTAAATTAATTTAAAATATTTTGATATATCTTGTTTATATTGTAGTGTGAATGAAACTTACATTATGAATAATATCCTACATATGTAGAAAAACTGTTATGACCAAAGACTGGGCACTTATGTGTGATAAATGAGGGTAAACAATAATACATTCAGATGCAAAGACCACTCTTAAGTCAGAGACTATTTTGTTAAAAATATTTGGATTTATTTGAATTTATTTAATCACAGTGTTAAAGTATGAATTATTATCAGAAGAAATGGGTAGAAAGAAGAAATGGGTACAGCATTATAATCTGTAGACCACAGTGCTATCAATTCCTTAGCATATTAAAGAGTTCGGTTCTATGTTAGACAGTACGAGTTTGCTGTTGTCTTTAACAGAAGCGGAATTAGGTTATCAGGTGAGTTAATTCCCTATATATTACCACTTCCATTAACCATATGTGCAGTGATTTATGACATTATTTCCCTCTTTAGTGTTACTTACAAAGCTCTTTTTTGCTGAAAGATAGCCACTCTGTGCTGGGCAATTTTTGTCAGCCAAGTCAGTATTTTAAATGTAGATTTTTAAAATGCAAGTATAAAATACAGTATTCAGCAACAACACAGTTTAGGAACGCTGGGCTAGGGGTTGTTTCTTCTCTGCATATGAGGGAGCTTCTTATGGATTGAATTCCAAATCATAAGAACCTGTACCATCAACTCCATCACTGTTGCATGATTGCAAGGTGTATTTTTCCTTACCTCTAATTTCTTGGGGTTTTTTACAGGTTGGTGTGTTATTTCAAGTTATTCATTCTACATATCTTTCTCTACAAAAACAGTAGAAGTAAATGTACATACAGCATCGTGTCTCCCAAAAGTCATGCTTAGAATACAGACATGCTCTAGAGCAATGGAATGTACAGTCAGTTTGCTCCATTACCAACCTGTTAGTTGGGCTAAATTCAAGACCTACAGCAAAATACATGAAGTAAGTGGCTGGACCAACTTAGGCAAAATAAAAGCAGGGGACAGACAGATCAACTATAAATGCATGGAGTAATGTGTGTGCTCTGTGTAGGGAAGCACTAATGCCATGAAGAATTCAACCATCCCTGTACAGGACATCCATTCTCCCTTCCATGACATAGTCAAGACAGCTAAAGGGACACAAAAAGCCAAAAGCTTCTGGTTACTTGGTGATTGCTTCTGACCAAACTGTTTGCTCTAAGGTACCCTCCAGACTCTCATTACATGCAGCTGAACTGAATTCTTTACACAGATACGGTGTGTGACCACAATGAAAAAATCAGTATGTTAACCTGATTTTATTTTGGTTTTAATATGCCTGAATAAAGACAAAATAGTAGAAAAATCAAACCTTTAATCTAATTTAGATCCTGGCTTCCTTCCTGACCTTTGGGAAATTGTTAAATTTTTCATCTTACAGGGGTTTTTTTTGCATATTTGTTTAGTCTCTTTTTCCTGTCTCTTTTTAGGGAACTGTTATTTATTAAGATGGCTAATTGACTGAGACTTTGATTTGAGTGGTAGAATTATCCAAAGGTCTCTTGCTAATTTGCTCCTAATAGCAACTGTTTCAGGTTTAGCAGTAAAACAATTATATCACATTCCTATCAAATATGTCTACTTATTTCTAAAATTCTCAGAAATTCTAAACAGAGGAATCAAATTCAGTACTTACAGAGAGGATTGGCTATATATAAGTCTTCTTCCTTATAATTTATGCATCAGTATGGCATCTTAAGCCACAGCAGTGGTATATGCCAATTTAAAAGACGGACTAACGTATTAATGGGTTTTTTATGTAAATCTTACCTGATAACTACACCTTCTAATTTCTAACAAAAATGGAGTAAGAATGCCTCTTAATGATTATACCTGCAAGAGAAGAAAGCTCACTTCCTACATGCTGTAGAAAGCCAGATCTTCATGAATTACACCCTGATACTGTAAGAATGCATGTAATTTTGATTTCTTGTTTTGCATACTAAAGGAACTGACTAAACAGCATAGAATAAATACCCAAAACAAACTGTACTTCACAGGATTATTGGCTGAGTGATTTTGTATTTGACAGATATTCCTCATTAACCTCTTCATTCAAAGATCCTCTTGTTTTATAATAAGCCCTCTCCACAAGTTGTATCTTGAACTAGACTTATAATGCTCCATTATTGCTAAAACAGTTCAGTTCACTTTTAACTACTCAATAACTTGAATAATGAGAGGCATGGGAAGAAACTTAAAATCTAGGAGTAAATGTAATGTAACTGGGACTCAAGTGTGTTGTATTTGCATATAAGATATGCACACTTTCATTGGTAGAAGCTTAACCATAATCTGTCAGCCATGTCACTAAAGTTACTTTAAAAGAAAGAGGTTTGGCTTTTAAGAGTGCTTTAAGAAGTGCACAAACCTAAAATGAAAAATCCACCTTCCAGCAGAGGCACTGTTCTGGTTTTTTTATATATAATGTAGCAAGTGCTGTAATGAGTTGTAAGTTTCTATCTGCAGTTCAAAGGATCTTAGAAAACAAGAAATAATGGTCCATGATTGTATTGAGCATACTGCACTGGGTTTTTGCCTGAGAAATCCTTCAGCAAGAGGCGTGTTGTAAAAATGTCCCTGCAAGGATTTCCTCTATAGAAGGATATGTATATTGAAGGATGAAGCATATACTGACAATATATTGTTTGGGAACCTGAGAATAAATTTAAACAAGCGTGTAACCTTTTCATTTCTACAGTGTTGGAAGTTATTTTAGTCCTTTGCATCCAGACAGTAGTGAGAGTGCTGCCATTCTTGGGATATCTGTTGCTGCAGTAGTTCATAGAGTGTCCAGGTTGCCACTCTTAACTTGCAAAATGTTGAGTACAGGCAAGAGTGCAATGTTAAGTCCTGAAGTGATTTTTTTTTTTTTTTTTTTTTATGTCTCAAAGCACTGCCTGACCTTAAAATGATAGACAAGTTCTGTAGACATAGCCTACCACAGGCCACAACGTGACTCTTATATTTTAAGGTGTTTTTCCTGGGAATACAGTGGAACTTTAAGTGTAATTAAACTGAAAACAAGCTTCTGTTAAAATTGAAGAATGTTGCTTCCTCCTGCTCTTTGGAGAAACAGCAATCATTCTTGAGAATTTATATTAAAGCTTCAGACAAATGAAGTTTTTGTCTCTGGGAAGATCAACCAGCTGCTCCAGTTCATTACACTTATTAGAGGAGCAGGTGGTATGTGGGGGTTCCTAAAGATCAAAGAATCCCCAGACTGCTGAAGCTGCACTTTATAAGCGCTTTGATTGAAAACCAGGCCTTCTTTGTTGTTGTTTTCTATGTTTTCAGAGGTGTCTCTAAGGTAGCACCACACCGGAGGCCATGATGGAGGGGCTGCTGCTCCCTGTGGGAGTCAGTCAGACGGCAGGCAGGGCTGGTGCCTCACAGGCCAGGGCCCAGCTCCTCAGCACCAGAGTGGGGCCAAACCATAGAGGGCAGCTGGAGTCCAGATCATGAGGTAAATGTGAAATGTGTGCTGACCAGGCAGGCCCAAGGTCAAGCTGGGAAGCCAACCCACAGGTCAGGATCAGGGCTGGTGAGGGTGACTTGGGTGAGGCACGGCCTAGTGTCGCCGGGGCAGGCCCTGGCCTCCAGCAGCCCTACAACCCAGCTCAGGTGAGGAGTGGAAGCACAGGCCTGTGTTTAAACGGAGCCCACGGGCAGAGGGTGCGGGTGGAGTTGACAGGTGAGTCCATTCAGGGCCATTAAGGCCTGTTAGAGCGTGCTTAGGGCCCTGACAGAGGCTTCTCCTCTTGTCTGCGCTGTGTGAGCATTCAGAAGGGTATTGTGTCATAAGTTGGTCCCTATGTGCAGTAGGAATTCAGACTGTTGTCTTTAGGATAGGCTAAAAACAACCTTCAAATTATGCATGATCTCAGTAGAAAAAAGGAAATGTGGTGCACTCAGGGTAAGATCGAACATTTGAATGGCCTATGTATATGAAACCCCACGTCTTCCATGTCACATAATGTCTTGCCACCCCAGCAATAGTATTACAGGAATACCAGTCACAGCAGTATTAGGCATGAACTCTGTGCTATACAAAGTGTAAAGTAAAAAGTATATTTATGATGTCTTCCAAAATATTTTATTTTCATACTTTTATTCACAGTAACTGCACTTTGGTCACAGAATAATTTTTACAACTTGGTATTTCTTTATATATATACTGGCTTTTTTAGGAACAGTAGCACTCTTTATCTGAAGCAGTGTGCTTTCCCATTCAGCAATAATATCTTGCATTTTATAAATGTTTAATGACAGTAACTATTGTACTGCCAAAGCTGCTGGTGGACATCCTATGGAATTTTGTAAGATGCAAGTGATACCTGAGAGTGTGGTCAGTGCATAAAAAAGATAGATTAGTCAAAAAATCTTGGAATAAACTATGGAAAATAATGAAATCTTTCTAGAAAGTTGCCTTTCTCAAACATGCTGCAAGTCCTGTTTCTGCCAAGGATTATTTTTACACAGCAGCTCTCTGCTAATGGAGAACCCCTCCATGATGCTGTGCCTGCTACTGACTGCTAAGGGGTTGTTTTTTTCCTATTCACTATTCATAGTAGATTTTGAGTTGTTTTTGTGCCCATGAAACTGAAGACTAACAGTGTCTGGAGCCAAGCATAGTCTCTTTGTTGAGCAGAAATAAAGCCTACAGGAGAGGATGGATGTGCTCAGCGTCCCAGCAAGTGGCTTGAGATGAAGTGATATTGGCAGGATTCAGACTGAAATTATTACAAAACATGAATGCCACATGTGCAACTGCTGCCTGGCTGTTTCTGTGCTTCTCTCCTTTTGTTAAAAAGTGCTATCTTAAAAAAATAGTAATAACCTTGATCTTGTGCCATTGCTATCTGAAAATTGCAGGGTCTTATAGATCCCAGAATGAAGGATCAAGGGGGAGAATGATTGTTCTGCCAAACACGAAGCTTTTGTTATGACAGTATTGTGTATTGCTTCCACAGAATAAACCTCCCATTTAGCTTAGCTTGTAAACTAGCCTTACCTAGAAGTTTGGTGACATGCTGTCTCCTTCCCAAAACAATCTGAGAAACTATTAACAATGGTTATTATCCAAGTCTGGCAGTTATTAATAGTAGATTGGCATATTTTCAGTTTCATTCATTTGTGTTGTACTAATACAAAGTTATATGGAATTTCCTTTAGGTTAGATAATCACACTAGGTTTTGTGATATTAAAATGAAGAAAAGCAGTGTCTCAAGCCAGTTGCAGGCAGGCTCCCTCAATCCTGCCAGTACTTCTCAGTCCTAGTTGTGCTATCCCTTTTAGTCAGTCCTGGGTTTGTCAACAAGAAATCATGCCAGCTGAGTAGTGGTTTTATGATAAGAACAGTTGGAAATGAGTATAAGATCATTTTCACCCTAGAAAGAGTTTGAATCTAGTTTCAAAAGTGAAAAGCTGGTACTTACATCATTGTCTCGTTTCCCTTTTGTGAAATAATGTCAGGGTCTTCTACCATAACCTTCATTATTCCCAGTATCATGTGGCACTCTATTTTTGTTAGCACAAGAATAAGATCATTATAAGCATGTTAATCTCAGAGTCATGAAAGATAAGACAAATTATTGACTTTGCCAGAAATGTTTTAGGAGCATTGCAGATGAGAGAAAATATCTTGGTAGATATCCTGTGGTCTGAAATTAGAAGCAAGGACGTTACTGAAGCCCAGTTGCATTTCTTGATCCAATGAATTGGATTACATTGTTGAACTGGCATCATTATTGAAGCCCAATTGCATTTCTTAATCCTGATACTCTTCAGGAGAAAGAACAGCTACTATTATTTCTTTGGTAATGTTACTCATTTTGGAATTACCACCCATGCATCCTTGCAAAATCTCCGTTGTGATCACACATTCAGGCATGATTCTCTAATAAACTCACTGTTCTAGGACAAGCCTGGTAATTGTTCTAGAAAATGCATTTTCCTGGCATTGCTCTGGAAAGCCAGGCATTTGGAACTTGGCCTTTCAGTCCAACCCATTTAACATCCTACTCTTTCTAATGTAGTAATATCCTTCACCAGATCATGACAAACATGAGCACTGAAGCTCTTCTGTTAATGAATTAGTTTCAGTTTCTCCACCATTTTGTGTTCTTAATCATGCTTAGTCTTTTCCCTCTGAAGATGGCTTCTCTTCAGCACACCCTTTTTGAGTTATGCCTTCCTCATAGTTACCAGATGGAATCATTTTGGTAGCCAGATTCCCTTTAATACTTTCTTTCCAGTTCTTGGCTTATGTAAAATATAGCCAGTCCCTGTCTTTAGTATAGTGCTGTGCAGGCACTGTACTCAGCTACTGTCTAGCAATGGTTAATAGAATCTGAAGAAGCTAAATTCCTGTAATTCTGTCCCTGGGTATATTGACTTAACCAATACAGCAGTATATTGCCCTGATTCCGAATCACCACAATTCAGGGTGAGTTGTAGTCTGTTAATTTTCAAATACTACAGAATCCTTAAGTGAATACAAAATACTTGGTTTTTTTAGCCTCTCATTTGCAGGGAAAAATAAGAACAGGATTACTGACATTGCCACCAAAAATCTAGGCGTTTTTCACCTCTATTCTTTTGAAGTAGTGAAAATATATTTTTGTAATTTTTAAATCCTGACCTTATAGCAATGAATGTGATCATGTTGACATGTGAATAGGGTATTTAGTCAATGAATTAATTTAACCAAGAATCACATTTTGTCTTTTTCTCTAAAATTTACTGGCGCTTTACAAGCATATATTGAAAATAAAAGTTAGAACACTGTTGGGTTTCCAGCCGCTGTTTGATGATCATCCTAATTTTTCTTTATCTGTGGTGGGCTGATCCTGCCCGGATGCCAGGTGCCCACTAAAGCCACTCTATCACTCCCCTTCCTCAGCTGAACAGGGGAGAGAAAATACAGCGAAAGGCTCGTGGGTTGAGGTAAGGACAGGCAGAGATCACTCACCAATTACAGTCACAGGCAAAACAGACTCAGCTTGGGGAAAATTAATTTAATTTATTACCAATCCAGAGTAGGGTAATGACAAATATAAAATAAATCTTAAAACACCTTCCTCTTACCCCTCCCTTCTTCCTGAGCCCAACTTCACTCCTGAATTCTCTAGCTCCTCCCTGCCAGTGACACAGGGAGACAGGGGATAGCAGTTGTGGTCAGTTCATCACAGGTTGGCTCTGCTGTTCCTTCTGCCTCAGAGGAGGACTCCTTACACTCTTCCCCTGCTCCAGCATGGGGTCCCTCCCCCAAGAGACAATTCTCCATGAACTTCTCCAGCGTGAATTCTTCTGCAGGGTACAATCCTTCAGGAACAGACTGCTCCAGCGTGGGTCCCCTGTCACAAATCCTGCCAGCAAACCTGCTCTAGTGTGGGCTCCTCTCTCCACGGGGCCACAGGTCCTGCCAGGAACCTGCTCCAGCATGGGCTTCCCATGGGGTCACAGCCTCCTTCAGGCATCTACTTGCTCAGGTGTGGGGTCCTCCATGATCTGCAGGTGGGTATCTGCTCCACCGTTAACCATCATGGGCTGCAGGGGGACAGCCTGCCTTACCATGGTCTTCACCACAGGCTGCAAGGAAGACCTCTGCTCCTGTGCCTGGAGCACCTCCCCCCCCTCCTTCTTCACTGACCTTGGTGTCTGCAGAGTTGCTGCTCTCACTCCTCTCTCCTTATTGCTGTCGTGTAGGGTCTTTTTTGCCTTCATAAATATGTTATCATAGAGGTGCTACCACCATCGCTGATGGGCTCGGCCTTGGCCAGTGGCGGGTCCATCTTGGAGCCAGCTGGCATTGGCTTGTCAGATACAGGGGAAGCTTCTAGCAGCTCTTCAGAGAAGCCACCCCTGTAGCCTCTCCCCTACCAAAACCTTGCCAAGCAAACCCATTACATCATCTTTAAAGACTTTGACCACTTTAGAGCAAGTTTATAGAGATGTGTTGGAGGCTTATAGTTTTCTTCATGTGTTAGACCTGCTTTGGATTAATCTTGTCTGTGTATTTCCAATATTGATATTTAGAGGAAAATTTTGTTCATGGCTTTCTATTGGAAATTTTTGTTAGTAAGAATCTTCTTTTCCTCTAATACGTTAATTTCAGCTTGCTTTTTAATAATTTTCTATTTTACAAATTATAATCTGAAATATATTGGACTGTGTTACTCCTTTGGACTCTAATGGTAACCACAGATCCAGTCTTTGAATTATTTCCACCTGATTCTAAGTTTTGACCATAGATATAAACTTACAATTTCATCTAACTCAATTACCTGTGCCATAATAGGATATTTTAAATTCTAATATAGCATTCTATCTAAGAGTAGTTCCTATTTCTTTATAGTTTGTGCTAAATTTTACGTTCATGACTGTGCTTCATTCCCCTCAATTTTACCTCCGCTGATGATACAGAAATGACTCGGAGTCCATCACAGTCTTTTAAATTGAAGCCAAAGATAATTTACATCACTGACAATACTAGCACAATGTGATTTTAAAATATTCTATATTTTCTATAAAGTGCTTGTGGAGAGATGCTGCAGAATATCAAGTGCTAAGGCAGACATTTTAAATATATTTTATTACAGTTTCTCATTCAAATTACATATACAATATATAGCATTACTGGAACACAGTTGTGGTCTGAAAGGCCACTTTGGTGTTTCTCCTGAAGCACTCCTCCTACTTCTGAGAAACTAGAGTCTATTTGTATACTGTACACAGTGGCCATGTATTGTTCTTCGAAACAGTTAGAAATCTAGAAGTACTCCATGGTGGAGTCCAATACAGTTCCCTCAAAATTTACTTTGAAATCTGTAAAACTTTTCTTATGAGGATGGAAGGTCTATGACAGCTGATGCAGAGATAACTGCACATTTTTCTTGGCAGAGAAAGATCTGTCGTCTTCTGCTCCATAATAACCTCTTTGTAATTTGAAATATTTTGAATTTAACCTTCTTCTCTATCTTAATAGTATGAACTTTTTCAACAAATTACATGCTTTGAAAATATAGCTCGCTTAATAGAGCAATCTTCAGTCTATGTTATTGAAAGAGCTTTTCAACTCAGTGTGTCAGTGTTTTCTACCAATCAGCTTTCAGAAAGGACAAAATTTGTTTTGTATTTGTTTCTTTTTAAACCAAAGTGACATATTATAAAGCATGACAGGTCTCAGAACCTGATAGTCGCAGGAATGGGAACAGTGGCAAGACCTCTTCCACTATGTATTGTAGTAAATAATCTTCTGATTTAATTTAATTTTTGCCTGTCTATTTCAGTGCAGCATCTTTCAGGTGGGGTTGTGGTAGGAATGTCTTTAGGAAACAGCTAGACTCCTTTTTTTCAGTCTTATTTGCTGAAATAGTTGAGTATATGAAAGCTACTGTAATTTTAATGTTTTTGTCCACTTAGTGGAAGTCTGTAAAAAGTCTGACATTTTCTGTAGTATATTATTATTCTTCATCATGTAGATTCAGTAAATTTGTTACAGGACTGTTCCAGAATTCATTGATAATGCTGGTAATGCTTCTTTCTCTGAAGAGAGAAAAGAGCATTTAATCATGTATTGAAAGAAACTTTCAATAAATAATTTCATGGTGCATAAAAGTACCATGTAAAGGAAAAAAGGAATAAAGATCAATCAATTTGAAACTTTTTCCATGAAAGTTGGCGTCTAGTTCTGGGAGCATTCAGTAATTCTAACCGGTTAATACTGGAGAGTTGTGCTTAGAAAATCAGTATGAGTTACCATTTTTTCATATTACAAAATAATTGTTTATCATATGTTTATGTTATGTTATGGCAGTTCATTCCTGCAATTTTGATTCCCCTCCACCATCAGAAGGAGAAAATGCTTTTGCCAACTGGTGACCAGTTTACTTCATGGGATTTTTTTCATCAGTCATTTCTGAATAACACACAGTGAATATGTTATTAAAATATCGTTATTTTATTAAAGTATTTTTACACATGCTTTTTATTTTTTGACTCATCTGTATGATAATTTTTCTGTTCTCCACAGTGATGCCATGCAATCGATGGCACGATTTTTCAGCAACATCATTGTGATAAGTAAAAGATGGTTGAAGTCACCCATTCCAGGACAGTCAGTAAGAACAAACAAGGTAAACTCTATTACCTCCACTTACTCTCTACTATAAGGATGTTTCTTATTCAAAGGCTGACCTAATGTGTTATACCTCACAGTCATTCAAATATATTTCATAATACATAAATCTATAAATTAAATACTTAACAGACTATAACACTACTAGTTTTATTCTGAATACTTTGTGATTCTTCACTGATTTCTTCTTCCACTATCATTAGCTATTTTTCTGTTCATTCTTTAAACACAAAGTACATCACAGAAGACTTTATTGATGTCATTTTACCCATGTTTACACAGCATTGTTCTCAGATAAATGAAAATTATGTAAGGATCTAAGTGTTAACAGCTGCTTAGGCAGTTACATTACTGTTTCCTAATTACTGAACTGCAGTAATTCCTGCAGATCCAGCGGTAAGGTCTGGTTACAAAACAGAGTACTAATACTGTAGGAGCAAGATCCTGACATAATTATTCCAGTTCAGTATCTATGCTGTTTCTTTTTACATTAAGTTAAAAAATCATTGAGATAAAACTGTTTATTATAGCTTTTGCTTTCACATTTCCCACCAAAAAGTAAAGGCCACTTATTTAAAACACTGTATAATAAATATCTTTAAAAAGTAAACAGATATTGTAGCCCTCAATGGACAGTTTTGCAAAGTCTGAAATAGATGTAAATAAGCAACATGACTGATTCAAAGATGAAATAGGTTCAGGAAATGCTTGGGACTTCAGAAATTAGTTAAACTATAAAAAACATCCTTGGAAGTAAAGATCTTCAGGTAAAGGTGATTATGTATGTAAGACTGTACTGGTGACTAGAACCGACTAAGAAACAGCACATTTTCAGCCCAGCAACTCAGCCCAGCAGGCTTTCTAGAAAGTGATATTGCTATTATGGACTGGCAGAAATGCATTAAATACTTTTCTCAAAGTTCAGGCAGCATGGATATTGCACTTTTGAGTCTGTTTTCCCATAAAGAGCTGTCTGGAAGAAAGGATAGTGTTTCAAGGATACTCTGTCTTGCACTGTGAAAATAGTAATGAAATCACTTACCTTATTGTGTCATTATAATAGTTAACTGATGAGCATTATTGCAGCCTAAAGGCTCACATGTTCACTTCAAAATGTTCTTTATATCTTTGTTTGAGAAAATTGTTCAATGTTTACGTATTGATGGTCATAAACTGTACATTTTTAATAGATACATTTGAAAGATTTTTAGAAATGAGGACTTAAAATTGGATTTTTCAGGTACAAGTTTGAAGCATTTTTGCATTATATTTTGCCTATTTAGCTGATGATTTAAAAAACTGAAAGGTGGTCCTTACTATTTCATACTTATTCTAGAAAAAAAAATTTTGAAATGCCACAATGTTCTGTAGTAGGAAATACCTAGAAATGTAATAAGTAAGACAATAAATACTGGTAGGAACAATAAGACAATAGATACTGGTTCCCAATAGAGGAAGAAGCAGCAACAATGTGAATGGAAAAAGGACGAGGTAAGAGAATTCATGGCTTGTGAAAGAATGCACTAATCTCAGTGTACTGTGACTGAGCAGGAGATGGATTACAGCTCTGTTAGTTCTTCTATCTGTTCATCTCATTCAATCTGCACCTGATTATGGTGCAGTACAATAAAGGGAAAGGAGGATTTCCAGAGGAAACCAGAATTTTCCGAAAATTTGGCCTATTATAATAAGTATCAACCTTCATTTGAAAAAAGCCATTAAAAAATTGTATCTTGGCTTTTTTGGGCCTAAAAACAAAGTTAAGCCAAAATATTAATAAATTCTAAGAGGATATTATTTGTGATCTCAGCAGTTAATCTCCATTCTTTCTTCACTGCTAATTTGCATGTCTCAAGTCAAATTGGCTGTGTAAATTAGCGGTGTGAGGAAGACTAATGTCTCAGGAGTTGCCCTTGACAAATGAGTCTTTCCTAAGGTTTGTTTGAAAGTTATGCGACCATACTCTGGCTTTGGCATCAGTTATTGAAAAGGGCTGCTGTCCTTTTTCAAATGCCTGTGAAAGCAATGCAGTCAAGTGATAAAGTACGCAAAATTTAATACTTTGAAAATTCTAATTTAAGGTCTAGAAATATATACGAAGACACTATAGCAAACCTTAATTCTTTCTAGTGGCATATTAAGAAAGATGGGAAACTCCTTACATGCCTTGATTCAGTTTGGAATGTCAAATACTGTATCGCCATAACGATAGTTATTTGGGCCAAAGTGTTTGCTGTCAGGGTCCCTAAATGGTATTTGGAAGTACATCTTTGTAACAATTTTACACATCTGTGAGATTTGTAAACTCCTAAACTTAGTTTAGATTAAGATAAAGACAAATTGTGCTATATAAAAGTGGCCAGCATAAAATGAGAAAGACAGTATTTGAGGGTAACAGAGTGAGAAATTAATGAGAAACTTAAGTCTGTTGCTTTGTGGATTCCTTGGGCAGCAATTTTATATGGACATACTTATCATTCTTTGTTTATTTTCTGAATTCTTTTTTTTCTAATGCCTGTTTAAATAATAATTGTATAACTGCATATCAAAACTATATAAATATTTGTAACAACCTGATTTATATTGAGAAATTTGCGAATAGCCTATCCAGTATCATTACAAAATTTTGAAGCATGTTTCTATTCCTTTATATCCTTTTACTGTTTGCCTGAGCAATCAGTAATTTTTCTTAATCATGATGCAGTCATGTTCTCTTTGGTACTGATACTCCGAAATACTAAGAAATCTGCATGTTTCTATTCCACTTGTCATGAATGCTACTGTAGAAAAAATGGGGAGGACACAATTTTTAAAAAAATTAATTTTTTTGGCTGCTACTTGAATGAACTTGGAAGTTTTAGCCTTGCATCAGCAAAATGTAGTACTAAAATGACTTAAATATTTGTAAGACTATATGTCGTTGACATTGAAAATACAAGTATCACATCTACGTTAGATTCAGTGGTCTATGAATTATATGATCCTATCTTATCTAAACTACAAACATCTCTCAGTCCCTCTCTAATGAACAGAACAGTCTTTGGGATACTTCATACTGTTATTACAGCAGTGTCAAGTTCTAGACTAAAGTTCTACAGTTTTCCCCTGCAGCTGAAGTCCCTTGATTTTAAGGATTTATAGTATTCAAAAGCAAGGGAACTCAAACATAAGCGTAATAGGTTTTAATATAAAGCCTGAATTGGCAAAATGTTGAACATATTTTTCTTTCTCTGACAGCTAAAATAGACATTGGGACTAAAGGTTGTTGGACAGGACCCTGTTACAAACGTACAGTTCAGTTTTTCTATTTTTTAAGTGCCACAGGCTATATTACTTGCCATCTGCAGCAGATAAATCTAAAATACTCCCGCTTTGTGATATTAGCGGTGTTTCATGTTTAATAGCACAGTAGATCTAGTTAATTTTAATCAAAAAACATCATTTATTAAAACAAATGTAACATAAAAATATGTCACCTCTCAGTGGTGGTGGTGATCCACCACTCAATAAATCTCAGTGGTATTCAGTATAATCTCACATATTCAGAATAATGAAATGCATATCTGTATATCGCATGGTGGCTTTGTAGGCACCACATTTCCATATAAATCAGATTACTGGTGTGACTGGAGAGTTTTTTTATTTGGTTTCTACAAATGTATTTATTTCGTAGACTTCCTCTTTACTCAAGAAGTGAGAAAACTTCGTGGAAATTCTAAGGCAGCTGAAACCTCTATCATCAGAGCTTTTTTGTAATTATTAATCAGAAAGTATGGGAAATATTATTTTCTATCACCTTCCTTTGCAGCGTGCGAATCATTCTCACAATGGATTCTAAATCCACAAAGCCTAGTAACTATTTGGGAGTTTGGCCTGGGCTTTTACATACGCTTTATTAAATCTGTATGCACAAATATCATATACTGAGCCTTGAAATTTCAGAGTCTTATCATATAAATTCTTTTTTAAATATTTAAAGAAGTGAGATAAGCTGAGGCTCTGTCCTCAAGCTGTTTTCACTAAACAGTTTCATACATGGCTTTTCTGGAATAGCAATGCAGAATCTAATAGCAATTGCCTCATTTTAATATTAAGTCATAAGCAGTCAGAATGCTTTGAACTATTTCCATTAGAGGAGAGAAATTATTTGATAGAGCTTGTTCATTTACAAAGAATTTACAAAATCTTCTTTCTATGAACACAGCAGGAATCAAGTAGCTGGAGACAATTTGTCTTCTCACATTTCTCAGCATTTTCCCAGGATTCCTCTCCTCAGAGACATTTCCGCTCTTTCTTTTGCTTCAGAGGCATTTTACTTTTATGTCTCTATGGCATTTTGACTGTTTCTCTGACTTTATTTGTCTTTTCCTGGGTGATTTGTATCTTGTGATTAGATATATCCACATCCATGTACTAGCACCAAAGAAACTTAAACTGTTTCTTGTTCAAAAAAGAAGTAGTAACAGCCTGCTACATCTATCCTGAATAAAGAGTGACTGTCAGATTTATCGTAATAATTCTCTCCCCCAGATGAAGCCTTATGTGTTGTCTGGGGATGAACTCTAGACATAGTTATTTTAAAAACTGTTGAGACAATAAAATACATTTCACAGAATTCCTAGCCAAAATTAAGTGTGTACCCAAAGTTCTTAAAGAAGTACGGTGCTTAAGTTGTTTTGTTTCTCCACTGATGAGCTGTGTGAAGAATTTTAACCCATAGTCAAGGCTTATTAGTCAGCTTTTGAAGGAGTTTTATTCATGTTCCCTGGGCTGACAGGAAGGGTCTAAAAGAAAAGGACCACCAATAATACATTGTATTTGCCAACAAATCCCAGCAGAGTCTGTTTAGAATGTCACAGTAAGAAAGACAATGGAGAGTGGCCGTAACGTCTCTGCTATTTACAGGGATCATAACCTATAATACACAGTTTCAACATTGAGATAGACTGCAGTAAGCCTGAAGAATTTCTGATGCTTTAACAAAAACTTTGAATGATTCCAAGGGCTTGAGATCTCTAGCTTTGAACAATTAATCATTGATGAGCAAGGAAAAGTTATTCTCTTTCCCTGAAATATTCATACAAATTCCTACGTATTCTGTTACCATCTTTTATCTAGAGCAGTGAAGTTCACAACTGTTAAGAAGATCTCATAACTGAGTAGGTAACAGAGGGCAGAATAATTTATTTTTCATTCACTCTTTGTATCTTAACTAAATTTCAGACATAATCCAGTGAAGACCAGTGATTTACAAGAAGTTTTCTTCCTGAGAATATGAATCAGAGAGAAAGAAAACAAAGTTAATTAGCAGAAATAAAGAAGAAGGAAATTATTTGTATAATTTGTGAGTCACTATGCTGTACCAGCCATTGTGGAAACCATATCACATACCGTACAATTACCAATTTTCTCTGTCTAGCCACCAAGATAGGCAGACATGTAACAGGCGATTTTATTGAAACCAAATTTAACTAATTTATTATAACAGGTCTTTTTAGACTATAGTAATAGCGGAAAAGACTGATTGCAGAAAAAAATATGGAGAATGTTGCAGATGACATTAAAACACAGATGCTACATATGCTGGCATTTTTCCAAGTCTTTATTCATGTGGAATATTACATATCTCTCAGTCTAGGGGACTGACAGGCAGCCATAGAAGAGGACTGAGCAGGCTGTTAGGATTTTTCAGGTAACACATGGGTAGACCATGGCAATTAATTTTGCCCAAATTTCGGGGCATTTATGTCATTTTCGGGCTGAAGGGCAAGTGTATACTGGCTTGAAGTGCCATTATTTATCCGCTTGCTGATCAAGAAAGAAGCAAGGGTACTGCACTTCTATCACAGCAACCCCATGCAGAGTTACAGCCTTGGGGAAGAGTGGCTTGAAAGCTGGCTGGTGGAAAAAGACCTGGGGTTGTTGGTCGACAGCTGGCTGAATGTGAGCCAACAATGTGCCCAGGTGGCCAAGGTGGCCAACAGCATCCTGACTTGTGTCAGAAATAATGTGGCCAGCAGGACTAGGGAAGTGATTGTCCCCCTGTACTCGGCGCTGGTGAGGCCCCACCTCGAGTACTGTGTCCAGTTTTGGACACCTCACTACAAGAAAGACATTGAGGTGCTGGAGGATGCCCAAAGAAAGGCAACAAAGCTGGTGAAGGGTCTAGAGAACAAGTCCTGTGAGAAGCAGCTGAGCAGTTGTTTATCCTGGAGAAAAGGAGGCTGAGGGGAGACCTTATCACTCTACAACTACCTGAAAGGAGGTTGTAGTGAGGCGGGAGTTGGTCTCTTCTCCCAAGTACTAAGTGATAAGAGAAGAGGAAATGGCCTCAAGTTGGACCAGAGGAGGTTTAGGATGGGTATTAGGAAAAATTTCTTCACAGAAAGGGTTGTCAAGCATTGGAACAGGCTGCCCAGAGAAGTGGTTGAGTCACCATGCCTAGAGGTACTTAAAAGATGTGTAGATGTGGCACTTAGGGACATGGTTTAGTGGTGGACTTGGCAGTGTTGGGTTTACAGTTGGACTCAGTGATCTTATAGGTCTTTTCCAACCTAAACTATCCTATTAATCTATGATTCTATGAAATCACATTTTATTATTACAGTATATATAGACTCATTCCTTAACAGGCTAGTTTTGGTGTGTTCACAGCAGGTCATTCCTTCTTGCTCACTGAAATATTTGTAACTCTCCCTGTTTGTTGTACCGTATCTGAGAGTATTACGCTCATGAACTGAACCTCACTTCTTGTGCAGCTGAGAAATAAACATGCAGCACAGTATCTGTTGGAGCAGGGCAGGGACCTGTTGTAGTCCAGAACAGTATCAGTCACAAGTTTCTTCCTTCTGTACCCATTGAAGCCTTTCTCCCTCAGTTTGTGATCTGCAAAATCTGCGTAAACATGAATTTAGAGGTTTTACAGATCTGTAAAGAAAATTCAAGACTTTTTGATGTATGGGTTTTTTTATGTAATACATAGTACTCTTTCCTCTGGTTCCTTACAGGTTTAACTTCTTGCCTTGTTCTGCTGTCAGTTACTGAAATACTAGACATGCCACCTTGTAAATTGTATTTAGAAAACTCCTGCAGTCATTAAGTGTCCCATGATTTTTTTTGCAAGAGCATCGATTTTGGATGAAGGTCAGCTGGAATTTTGCCTATCTCACACTTCTTTTGTACTTTAAATTATTCTTCATAATGTTCAGTCTTACAATACCATGTAGTTTACTCAGAACTTCTTGAAACTGCTATATTTCACACTAGTATCTGTAATGTAGCAGGTGAACTGATCCTTGTTGTCTTTTATATGAATACTACCTTTCCCAGCTTTTCAAAATTATAAGTTCCTTAGTTTCTAAAATAAAAGCTATGGGGTTCTTCTGCTAAGATATTATTATTCGTTTTTAAATCTATTTTGAATTATGCTCTAGATAAATTAATCTGCATTCTGATCTTGTTTATATGAGTTCATATGCTCATGCCCTTTAGAAAGAGGACATTGTGCACACTTTCAAATGTGTGACGTGTGTGAGAAGGCACAGAAGCCAAGCAACAATGAGGTAAAATGAAGAGAATAGACTTCTTAGCATTGCAAGTACCATCTGTTCTGTAGAAACGCATCCTCTGTGTTGGCATTGCCACAGTGGTATGACATGTGTTATTACTTTTAATCATACTTTGTGCTGAAGAAAAGTCTGGTTACATGACAGATTCAGAGGTTGCAGACTCCCTCGGAGTTAGTGCCTAGAAATCCAAGACTGCTTAGGGTATTCAATATTTTTGTTTCTGAAATATAATGACCTGTGTAAAATTATGCCACTGGGGACCAAGCTACTAGGGCACATATTATTACATTTGTCTATGAGATGAAGAAAGCAGGCAGTATTTACATGAAAAAGATGACATTTTCATGATATTCTGGAAAATTATATGCTGAAGAATTTGTCATCAATTTCATAGGGTAAATTGTGGAGTATTACGGCTAATACTAGACAAAAAATGATGGAAGGTTTTCTGTCTTCACTCAGACTTTTTTGCCAGATTTACTAATAATAACAAGGCTTTGTTTATCAAAACAAGGAAACAGTTCAAAGCCATTAGGTAAACCAGTCCTTACTGAGACATCTGTTGTGATGTCCCTGCATACGTAAGAAGGAAAAACTTGCAGACCTGCTTCATAAAGAACATTCTTTATGAAGCATAATAACTTTGTATAATACATAAAAACAGGTGTCTATTTCCTGTCTTATTGCTAGCCACTGTCAGCTAATGTAGATGCAAGGTGTTGTCCTTATGCATTAAATATAGAGACACCATCCATAACTAATATGGATTGTCTTTTTTACAGTTACTGAAATATTAATAACCACAAGTCCTGGTATCACACATCCTAGTTCTGTTTGCAGTGACAACCAAATGATGTCATATTTCTTTCTCGATTAGACCTCACTTTTATGTCATTAGTGACAGTGACCTTTCAAGCATAGACATGCAGGGATGTGTAACTTCTGGCTATGTGTTGTCAGGAGGATGTTACTAATATCTAGAGCCTGAGGTTTTCTGAAACAAGAGAAACAGCCTTTTGGTCTTGTATTAGATTCAGACAGCGTGGCATCTAACTCATGTTATACAGTTACGATGGCCAAAACTACAGAAGCCTGGCAATTCACGTAGGAACTCAAGTACATTTTGGATGAAATTTGAATATCAGAGAACTATTTTATTTGATAAAACATTTAAATCAGTACTGTTTTGAATATATTCCCCACATATATTTTCCACGGCTATTTTCCCACGTAGTATTTGTTTGGTAAAAGTCTGTGCAATACTTCAGTTTAAATGTTTATTTTTTTACATTCTAATTTGACTTGTCAAAAATATCAGTAGATGCCTATGATGTATTCTTTAGAATTCTTCAGTGTCCTTTAGTATTCTAGACCATACAGGGTTGATCATAACATACAATTTTAGTTTTATAATATTGATTGCAAATAATTAAAAAAATTAGATTATGTCAGTTTTTGTAATCATTTTCACTTGTTACTAGAACAAGCTAATAGAACTGTGCTCAGAATATATGCTTTCATAGTCTTCGTGTGTCACCTGGGAAAAGACATTTTCATTTAGGATTTTGTCTTGCACTTAAATCTGAAAAAAAATGGTTTTGTAATATATTTATATATTCTGCTCTAGCTCAGCCTTCAAAGGAGTGGATATTAGAAATGCCGTAGTTTGCATGCATATTAGAGCAAATGTCAATGAACTTGTACCACTAAAAAAGCTACATAAAATGTGCAAATCAAAATGTGTTCATCACAGCCACTTAATATAACTGCAGATATAGCATGTGCCAAGACCCATTAAACAAGTTTTTCTTTGAAAAAAAACCCCAATGGTCTGCATTATTTTAGTTCTGTTTTCATCATTCCCTTTGAAATCCCTGGAATTTTTACCCTGAAAAAAATAACAATATAAGTGATAACACACTATTATCCATATGATTAGTCACATCCTTCTAGTCTTTGGGAGATACAGGAGGAAAGTACTAAAATCTGCTGACATTTTCTCTGTTAGAAAATGCTAACGGAGAGGATGATATGTCACAATTTTGAGAAAAACATGGGCCAAGTCCTCCGTTGCAATACTAGCTTTAATTCTAGACTGATCACAAAAAGTAAAGTTCAACTTACGATGAGCCTTTCTAAACACAGAGATATTCAACTGGTTCAGGATCCTCTCATTGTGATTCTCTGGCTTTCATATAAGTTCTCATGACACAATAGCTACAACTGATATGTGCTGGAAAATAAGTTAAATATTGCAAGCTACAGATATACGTGAACACATCTGGACCTTTTTGACAGTAGTTGAATCACTGGACTTCAAGAAGTGATGTATCTTAGTTTTGAATAAATTGTCTTTTACCTAGTTGTAGAGATTTATGCTTTCAGGGGCTACAGAAGCAGGTTCTAGACTTCCTTCTTACTTACTTGTGATTTAAGTACTGCTTAACTCCGAAGTGTGAAGTTTGTTCTTTGGATGGCAAAACAAATTATTTGTTAATGCTTACAGAGTTCCCTCACCAGTTTATTCTGCCATAAAAATCTACTGATTAAGAGAAACACACAGTACATGAAACTGATGGACATTTACAGGAAAAAGATTCCTCGATTTTGTTTTCTACTTAAAGTGAATGGCTGCTTATCCTGGTATCGGAAGTTCCAGATACTGGCACTAGGAAATAGGACCTCTTGTTCCTCATGGTGGCTTAATATTATATCAGAAAGGAAGCACTCAGTTAAACAATCTGTACCTCTACACCTTCACTTGCTCCTGTAGTTGAGCAGTTTGCACAGAGTACAAATAATAGATGCCCAGCTTGACCTGCAACCTTCTCTGAAGTCAGACCACCACACACATACTAGCAGTAGCTTTGATACCCTCTTCATAGGCTTTCCCAAAACACGTGTTAACAATTATTCAGTCCGAGGCTGCACATCTCCCTGTGCTGTCTGTTTCCTCCAGCAGTGCTTGAAAATGTGCTATTATTGAAAGAGTTAAAAAAAATCCCCTTGGAAAAGCTAATTATTGCATGCAGATACTTCTTTGTGTGATCAAGGAGGGGACAATTTAATAGGCTCTGTAATACAACCAAGAACAAAATTGCTTTAAAGGAAGTCTCTTGTTGAGTGACAACTCTGTTGCCTGAGCCAATTAGGTCCCAATAAAGAGTGTTGAATTGGCTCCTGCTTTCTCATTAATTATGTTCTGTCACAGACATGGGGCTTGATTTAGCAATTTTGTATTACATTAAGATACTGAAAGGAATGGAACAAATGGCTCACTCTGATAATAGGCATTCTATACACGGTGTGACATTTACTATCCAGCTGTCCATAAGGCAGCCTAGCACTTCAGTTCAGGGGTTTATTTGTCATTGCTTCAAAGGGACACTCAGCTTTTCACAAAAAAGAAACAGAGAGGCTAATAGATAGGACAAAATGTACTGCTGATATGCTTTATTAGAGATAGGATGCTAGGGTTTTGCTAACAAGCTCATCCGTTGGGACTAAGCCGAGTTTGCTGTCAATCATCCTACACACAAAAGCACACTAGTTAACAAGGAGAAATGAATTACAGACACTTATTCCTGCCTGTGGGATCACAAATACACCAATCTGTGAAAGAGGCACAAACTCAGAAGACAAACTACATATTTGTCAATAACCTCCTAGAAAGAACCCTAGTAATTCTTTGAAGACCTTTGATTTAGCTTCCCTCTAAAATACATGTATAGGAAATGTTTTAGTTACCATGACATTTTTCCTTTGTTACTCGTACAATTTTTCATCACATTAAAAACACAAAACTGAGGAGGTCTGCAAATGTTGTGCTAGGTATATACACTGCTTTTTATACCAAGCCACAGGGGGCAGCTGCTGTTGTAATATTCATTAATAACAACAGAAAATTAAAATCTTACAAACTTTAGGTTCAGGCTATCTTGCATCAATGTGTAGAGCATAATCTAAATCCCAGTGTATGTTTTATATAATAATTAAAGTAGCAGGATTTTTTTTAGGTGGTGCTTATTTTTTTACCCTCCATTGTATATTTTCATAGGGAGTTTTGATCTATTGTTTGCATTGCAGTTGCAGGTTCAGATTCAATGTGTCTAAGTACATTTTTTTATATATTTAAATAAATATTATTAATATATACATATATGTGCATGCGTGAATTTAGACATAACTATTTGACCCTGATTTCGTCTTCTTGTCAAAGCACTGCTGTTTATAATGTAACATGTCCAGTGTAACTGACTTCATCTAGAAATAAGAATCCTTAAGGAACCAGGAATTTATTTTGGAAAATATTCATTTAATTTGAAAAAAAATCCAAGAACAAACTCTAGATATGAAAGAGCAAAGAGGAAAAGAAAATGAATGTGTGCTATTGTAAAAAGAAAACTAAGATTCATTTTCCAGACAGAAATGTGTGGTCAATAGAGGCTTTACTGGTGTCTGTGTAATCCTTGCCATAAAAGTCTTACCTAAACTTAAGTGATGATTCCCACAGTTTTCCATGTTTGGAGGATTTTCTGCAATATTTTTTTTTTCAGATGTATGGAATAGTATTTCTGAGACTTTACTATTAGCCAGGGACATTATGTATTTGGGAATACCTTATTTCACCCTATTTTGATATCGATATCCTGCAGATAAGTCCTTCATTACCTCTTCTGATGCACGTGGATCACCGTGGGAGAATAGAAGGGGTGGGCTGGGGTCGAGTTGTTCATTCCAGAGCATTGGGTACAGTCCCAAACACTACAGATCTGCAAGCACAGGGAAAAGCTAACACCACCTTCTCAGAACTGTCAGGGCTTGGTGCTCTTCCACCAAAATAAAAAAAGCTCCTTTAAGCTTCCTTCTTCCTTTTCACTTGCTAATGCTGCAGGCTGGGAGTGTGAAGGAGTTACCCTCTATGAAGCTGCCAGAAGTGAAACTAAGATGTGCTGTTGGTTCTTGAATAATTGAGGAAAGAGTACACACAGTTCTCCCCGTGGCCCGCTCAGGCCTGGTTAGTGTATATGAGCTGGTTCATCAGCAATGCTGGCAGAGGAACACAGGGAGGCTTTTCCACCTGAAAAACCTGGATTACAGACTTGGGACCCCTCATGTTAGTTAATTGAAAAAAAAACCCTCTTCCCAGTCCTTAAGAGAAGTATTAGTGTACTAAATGTAAGAAGGAGTGTTTGTAGATAGGTCAGCAAGACAATATGCATTTCATGAGTTAGGTAGAAGGTTCTCAGATGACTCAAACTACAAGCTAATTAAGCCACTTCTTCCAAAGTGTAACTTTCTTCCTGAATGTGCATCTCTGCATAGCACCCCCTCAACAAACATCTTCCAAGGAACTACCAATTTTTTTTACTTTTTCCTTCTCCTTTACAGCCCTTCAAAGTAATCTGAAAAGTTAATATAATAATCACCTACCACAGTGTATAAATACAGGCTGAAGAAACAAACTCCTAACCACTTAGTTGCCAAGTGCTACTTCTGACCCGTAAAGGGCAGCCTGAACCGGGTTATTGTTTTGTAGCATTGTTATCCTTCTGTCTTACTTGCCCACTCATTAATTAAGTACTCTGCTATTTCTGTGGTGATTTTACAACCTTAGAAAGGAAAGCAAACATGCTACAAAACATACTTCGGTATTACTGTTATCAGCCTCTCCATCCTTGTCTCCTGTTGTGTAGGTGGTGAGAATCATCTGTCTCCATTATCTTGTCAGGTCTCCTGCTTGCCTTAATTTCAAAATGGCTGCATCTCTTCCAGGTTATAGATATTTTTAGTCAAAATTTCCATTAATTCCTTTTATTGCTATAATTGTCTCCAATTTCCTTTTCTAAATAAAAAGGAAGCATTAGAAATGTGTAACTTGGAAAAGGAACATGATTCAATAGCTTCAAAAGCAGCTGTATTTGAAAAGCATTAGCCATGTACAGCTAGAGAGCTTCTGTGCAAAATAACTTGACACAGACAGTAATTTAGGTCATATTGAATTATTTTTTTAAACATTAACAAAGAATGAAGAGTTCTTACCTTGAAAGATCTTGAAAAAGTTTTCCCTCTTCAAATACAGATTCACTTTGATATAAAAGTCCTAATTCTCCAGTCCAGTGAACACAGGTTCTGAAAGGTTACAGGGATCACATTGAAATTAACCTTTTTCTGAATCAGACTCACAGCCCTAGATCTAGATAATACTAATCTGCCACCGATCACAAATTAGGCTTGAGATTGGTTTTCCTTGCACTCAGAGGTAATGAGCCCTTGAAAAGCAGTTATAGTAGTAGTAGTGTCCCATCTATGCCCTCTCAGTGAAATATAATTGTGAGACAAACACTCTCTTCCAAGACGTGGTTGCAGATAAGAGTAAAGCAAGCCAATTATTAGAAATCATCACTGCCCAAGATTTCTTCACAACATACTGCTAAGGGATTTACTTATCTGGAAGAGGGCAAGTGGGCTATACTATCTGATGATAAAATTACTACTTAGAGTTCCTGCTTTAGGAGAACTGTTTCCATATGTTCTGTGCATAATGAATGTAGAGTCTTTCAGAGGATAGCAATGAGCCAGCAATGTGCCCTTGTGGCCGAGAAGGCCAATGGTCTCCTGGCGTACATTAAAAAGAGCATGGCCAGCAGGTCAAGGGAGGTCATCTGCCCCCGCTACTCTGCCCTGGTGAGGCCACATCTGGAGTCCTTTGTCCAGTTCTGGGCTCCCCAATGCAAAAAAGACAAGGAACTACTGGAAAGAGTCCAGTAGAGGGCTACAAAGATGATCCAGGGAACAGAGAACCTCTCTTATGAGGGAGGACTGACAGACCTGGGTCTTTTTAGCCTGGAGAAGAGAAGGCTGGAGGGGATCTCATCAATGCTTATAAATATCTAAAGGGCAGGTGTCAAGAGGATGGGGACAGACTCTTTTCAGTGGTGCCCAGCGACAGGTCAAGGGGCAACGGGCACAAACTGGAACACAGGAAATTCTATCTCATGGAATTTCACATGAGGAAAAACTTCTTCAGTTTAAGGGTGCAGAGCACTGGAACTGGCTGCCCAGAGAGGCTGTGGGGTCTACTTCTCAAGATATTCAAAACCCACCTGGGTGTGTTCCTGTCCAGTCTGCTCTAGGTGAACCTGCTTTGGCAGAGGGGTTGGACCAGATGATCTCCAAAGGTCCCTTCCAACCCCTACCATCCTGTGATTCTGTGATAACTCAGAGGACTGTTAGGAATTCTCAGAGGGGCCATTCTCTCTCCATTGACTATGCAAGGAGATTGCTGGAGACTGGCTTCCTGATTTAGATGACTCCAGGTACAAAGTGTGGCCTTCTAGTCATCTTCCAGGGTAGATTTAATACTTTTAGTGCTTTTCCAGGATATATGACAGCATAGTTTGGGGGTTCTTTCATATAAGTTCTTACATTGTATTCAAATGGCTCTTTAAAAAGGGCTATTTGTTTCCCTTGGGGAATGTACTTTAGATTGCTGTGGTATCATGAGATTCTTCAAAACAAATGCGCTTTTACCTGAGAAACTAGTTCGTCTAGTTTGTTTCATTTGGGTTGTTGGTAATTTTATGGTAGTAGGTGCATTGATCTGTGGTCTTCATACAAATTATAGGTTTTTAATTACTATGATAATAATTACAATGCCAAAGGAAGCAATATGGGTGTGGGAATGTGGGAGGAAAAGCAACAATTCTTTGAGTTTTGATGGAAATTGCTGAGGGAATCTATGTTCCCAGTCATCTATACAAGATAGGCTCACTAATAAAATTATTTAAAATCTGTTCCTGAAAAAGAGGCTGTGAAAAAGTTACATTGTGGGGCTAGGTTGGCAGACAAAACCTAAAAGGTGTTCATTGTTGGAGATAAAGTTGCTGTGTGATGACAGGTGTAAGACTGACAGCTTGTCCAAGATGAAACTCAAGTATCCAAGAAAAACTATGGTTACATTTTAGTATGAACTACTTGTATGTAGTTTGGGGATGATCCTTGTAACTCATATATTACTAATGAGGTGATTTACATAGTGGCATTCTCAGTCTTTTTTGTCTTGGAGGAAGATGGCTTTTTGGATGACAGTAAGTTTGAGGATGGTTTTGATAGTCCTGCTACCTTGTCAGTGAGAGTTCTGTGGCTGGATACTAGAGGACTCCTTGAGGGAGCGCTCTCAGGGGAGCATGTAAAAAATATCAAGGGAGTGGACAAAAACAGGATAAGATTTTGAGATTCTTCTTGGAACTGATGAACCAGTTCCTCTAACATGAATATGCTGAAACAGCTTTGGCCAGAATAGCTCAAAGCCATGTTATTTAAATATATAACTAGAAATGACAGCAGTTTAGAATATATTCCTGATTGCTTAATCACACTTCTGATCAATTTTCTTTTTACAACTTCAGCTCTCCTGAACTGTAGCTTTAAAAAAAAAGTGACTTTACTGAGGAACTTTCTATTGGTTTTTCATATCAGGAACGAAAAATCCTGTGCAACACTCTAAGCTAATGCATGATCATGCAGACCAAATTTGAAGGCCAGGTACTGCCAAGCTTAAAATACCCGTTTCTGTCACTGACAAATGACATCTTCCTTCTTCACAATGAACCTCATTTCTTTCAGTATTGCACAAGGAAGAAATTCCTAGTGATGATGAACATTAAACACTAATCTTTGAGTTTACATTAATATTCTCTCAATACTTTCCTCTCAGTTCAGTTTACAGTTATGAGTCCTCCTCAACAGCTGTTGGAAATTTCCTTTGCCTATTTTCTGTGTTGGTTGTAAGTAATTTCATAAGATTTTTTTAATAGATGCATTTTTTATTTTAATTGGATGTAGATTCAGCATTTTTCTTCTTGTCAGTAATGTCCATTTCTACTAATACCTAAGATTGCAAAATGTCATCTTAAAACATTATCTAAAAAAATATGTATCTCCAATTTTACTTTTATTGCAATCAACCTGATGCTGTCTTTCATCCGGGAGATACTGAAAGGCACTTATAAAAAACAATTATCATGTATCTTGGGAAGGAATCTGAAGAATCAGAGGAAGATCTCAGTTAGAATTTTGTCTGTGAGGTTACCAAGACCATCTGCAGCACTGTCACTGAACACAAGGCACAAGACCAGGAAATCCAGATATTTGCAAGATGAAATACTTAGGAACTCTGATAAAAAACTAATTATTTTCCATCTTCCTAAGCCATAGTCAGAAAAGATGACATGTTGGGAACAGTTTAATATCCACAGATGCCCAGTGACAGGTAGTATTCTGATCTAAAATAGCTTTCCAATTATACTACGTTTTTTGACAAATACTGTTTTTTGCTTTACAGAAGTTCAGTCAAATGTTGTTCGATGTTCCTGATGCTTCTGTAGTCTAAAATCAGTTTGACTTTGGCTTCATCAGTAGCATATTGAGTATCACAGGCACATCAGTTAGTGTCCCCTTGAGATTTTTAAATATAATTTGTCCTTTTTCTTGGAAATAAATGTGATATTCAGCTTGATTGCAGATGGTATCACTTTTGTACAATATAATGAACTTTATTTTCAAAATCCAAAATGATTTTACATTTATAATGTAACTATCTTTTCTTTCTTTTTCCCCTATGCTGGTTTCTGTGCTGGTTCTTCTGTGACTCTTTCAGAACTCTGCTTAGATCAGGAAAGTTTAGAAGATGGCTAAAGGCCTTTCATCCTTTTTCTCCATAATCCTGGAAAACTTAATGTAACTATGATGTAGAGATAGTCTATGAATCCCTGAAATCTCTCAGGCCTTACTGCTTTACTGTTGAGCTTAGGGATTCTAGAGGAAAGGAAATATATTGCAATCTCCACTAACTTCGAGAAGGATATGGCCAAGCACTGTAAGATATGCTAATATATGAATGTAAAATTCTGAAATTAGTCAGGCCTGAGTTATGGACCATTGTCTGCTATTAATTCACATGCAATCCAGTGATGATCAACTGGTTGCAGTTAACCTAATTTGGAACAAGATTCTTATGACTAATTAAAGTATCCATAAAAAGTAAGTTGATGTTCCTGTTTAATTTTTTTTTAATTCAATACAAACATTGAGTCTGGGAAAATGAAATGGCTCTGTCTTGCTCAGTTTTACTACTTCAGATTTTAAGCTCAGACAATTTATTTAAAGTGGAAGGAGTAAGAATAAGCTAGAATAAGTTATCTTTTCTTATACATCCAAGAAATTATAAAGTTACTAAGACACGCAACTTAAATTTGGTGCAAATGTTTAAGCAAACAGTGTTGGAATGTAATACATGAAAAATGAAAGGTGTGCCCCAATTGCAGCATAGCATTTCAGATCTGAAATCCATTTGAGAGCATTCTTAGGTTGGCTTGGCTGTATTATAGAATCTCAAGGAAAATAATAATGCATAGGAAATAGTAGCTAATTACAGTTTTTGTTTATGAACTGATTCAGTGAAACACGTTAGATTGTATATCTTCTCTACATTATGCTAATTAGCTAATAACACATCTTCCAAATGATTTTTAAATAGCTCTGTTTAGATTCTGACTCATACAAGTATCAAGCTGTTACTTTTTTTTGCATGAGCTACAGTGAGTGATTAAAAATTATGTGCATGACTTAAAAAGAGAAGTTCAGGTTTTATATAATCATAAAAAATGCTTAGGCATTAGTTGAAATAGAAGACAGAAAAGGGTTGCCCCTATTACAAGATGAACAAAATTAGATTTAGATTCTTTCTGCTTAAGAATATGAAAACAGATCCTACAGTTTCAGCTTGACACATACTCAAGAAAAATTAATACATGCTATAAAATACATATTATTATTTTATAGTTAGTATAATCTATAAAAAGTCAAAAAATAAAGATAAATTTCTATAACTGTTAAGCCAGAATTATCACTTGACATTTTCTGGTTTACTCCCCACCCATGAATCGACACAAGTTACCCAAGAACTATCTGAATGTGTTCAAATTGCCAGTGTAAGACTACAAAAAAACCCTCATGAAACAGAGATGAAAGCAAAACATCCTGAAAAGAAAAAGTATGACCTGTCATAGAGCTTTAGCCACTTCAAACACTTTGTTAGAAAATAGCCCAGTTATTTAAATCACTTAAGGAGATATCAGAAGAAAACCAATGAAGAAATTTGTATATTAATTTCTTATTTAAAAGCATTCTTCTCACTATCGGTTATAAAATGAAAAATGAAAGAAATCCCTGCTGATTCAGGTTTTTCTAAACACTGCTCAGGAATGTAAGATATAGTAGGAGCAGAGATCTAGAAGAACTCAAAGTACTCAAAGAACTAGAAATAATGCCAATATCTTATGCACTATAATTGGTGCTTTAAATAATCAGTAGTGAATTCCAGTCAATACTGGTTTCCCTTTTAGTGTGGTAGTGTGCTCATAAACATACTTCTCAAAATCAACCTACACAGAAATGGGAATATTCTAACCTGTAATGAACATCACATTATATCCTCATTTTGCGATTGTTTTTTTCTGAAGTATAAGTAAAGGAATCAAAAGTGCTTACACAGTTAACAAGGAGGTTCACTTTCATTTTCTTCAGTCATCTAGAAGTGTTTTGAATCAATACTTTTTTGGCAATCCGAGATCATAATTTTCATGATTTACAGCATTTCAACTCCAATGTAATACCCACATCAGAAAAAAAATCAATATTTCTTCTTCTAAATAAACCTACATTTATAGATTTGTTGCTGAGAAATTTATGATTAAGAATTCTAATTTATCAATCCTAAGTATTTACATGAATTTATAGGTGCATATGCAGCACACTAATTATGCTACCCATGTCTTCACAGAATTTTCCTTTAGATCAGACTTGGCTAAGGAACTCTTTTTGAATCTCATAAGGCTGGGTTAAGCTCAGAAATTCTGTTGATCATTGGCTTACTTTTTCTATTTGGATTGACCAAATACAGGCAATAATCAGTTTTGATTATTGTATTATTACTTAGCAGAATGATCTCATCCTCATTCTGCGTTCTCTTCCTGTTGGTATGGAAAGGGAAAAGCAGAAAAAAGATAATGATAAATTACCCCTTCTATGAAGTGTCCTTCTAAACCTCTTGAAAATGCTTTATTTTTTTCCCTTTTTCAAAAACTGTTAAGAGTATTCTAAAACTCCAGGCAAAAATTCCATCAAAGAACTGACCATTTCATGGCTTTATATTTCTGTAGTCTATATTGAATTTTAAATTCCAAACCAGTAGGAAATGTCTGGATACCCTTTTAGCTAAAATTAAAATATATATAATTTTTTTAAACTCTGTTATTCGTTTGATGCCCAACATTGAATTTACTTTTTTCATGGTGAACGCACTAATGTTGAAACTTCAGTTCAAATATAAAAATTAATTTAAATATTCTGCTAACTCCCCTTTCCTCCATACATTTTATTTAATGGCAGGTCCATTAAAAATGCAGAGAGCTAACTGTAGCTCTCTGAATCCAAAAGTCCTTTTTCCTACACAAGCAAATTACTGGACCAGAGAACCACACTTCTATTTCCGTGATCTTCTAGATTCATTTAATTTTGTATTCTTTCCTGTATGGCACCATAGCTTTACGAAAGTTGGAAAATATTCCCTAATAAGACTGATCCAAAGCTAAGCTATCTTGGACTTCTGTTGCAGAGCTTTTAACATTGGTGTACTTTCATATTTAGGAGCCAGTGGTACACTGTCTCCACATGAGCTGTACAACTTCAGCTCATGTTCTGATATTCTGCTCTAGGTAAGACAAATCTGCTCTGAGCATCCCAGCAGAACTTGTGGAAGCATATTTCTGGGGGAGTGCCAGAGACTTTCTGGCAGCTCAAGGAAATTATGGATCGATGGAGGAACTTACCATAATTCTTTGGAAAACCTCTGAGAAGTGAACAGATACTGACAACACATGCTAGACCTTTTCTCAAGGAGGAAACTAGATAAATGCTCTGATGTGAGCTCTTGCTCCAAACTCAGTCTGAAAAGCAGCAGTAAGAACACAACTGCAGTATGTCAGCAGAGGCAATGCTGGCAATGAGCATGAGGAAGCAGAGAGGAAAGCTGTAGCTGATAGGAGCTATTGCCATAGCAGTTCCCCATCTGTGGTAGGCGCTATGCAGTACTTGACGATGATGTCACCTAAATGGAACATCTTTTTTAGACCTAAACATTGCTCACAGACTGGTGGATCACAGTCAGATTTTCATTCTAGCAGGCATCTATCCTAGATACATACATTCAAACTGAAGTTAAAAAAACTTGAATACCTTTTGGCTTAGTGACCTGTAACACTTCATGTATTGTAATCACAGCAGTAATGCTGTTGCCTGCAAGTGTGACTGTCTAGCGGTAAAAGATAGGTATTTCTGAAAATGTGAAAGCTATTGTTGATCATTCTGGCACGCTTCACATCCAGTAAGCCTAAGGGAGCTTCTGCTTTACTGAATGTGTAATAGCAGGAAGGGGTAGTGGTTGGTATTTACAGGTCTTTCTTTTGTCTGAAGTCTGGCAGACTTCTAGTCTGCATTTATTTTCTTTCCAGGCAAAGAGTGTAATGCCAGAACTTTAAAGGCCATGCACAACAGGGATTATTTTCTCAGTTTACTAATGTGCAGGTGTCCAAGGGATTGCTGCTTACAATATTTCTCTACTTTGATTGTCATTTAGGCACTGTGGTTCAGTTACTAGCCCTATGGCTTGTATAATATTGGTCTATTGTAAACTAGGTACACTGTTGAAGCATTTTGTGATCTGCCAAGATAAAAATGATTGTCAGGATCTAAGTAACAATTGCTCGTGTCTTGATAATTCTTGTTGTTCAAAGGCTTTGTTATCTCCTTTCTGATGGTGAATGTAAGCTTCATTATTATCTTCTGAAGTTTGAATTAATGCCTTTTTTTTTTGTCACTTTGCTTTTGCACATTTTACCAGTGACCATATGTGAGTAAGTTATTCCGCTGCAATGAGTCCTTTTCTGGGACTTCCATATTGTTGATTATCAATGCAAAATAGAAAAAATAGACAGGTGAATGTTCACTAATGGTGATACGCTCATCCTCCTCAGAGGCACCAAGGAATGCAATGAAAATTGCAGTTGTGATTCTCAGGTATTTTCCCAATCTCTTTCTCGTTAGAAGTGAAATGAAGGCATAAAGGTTTACAGAATGCAGAGTTTTGCCTTAGTACTTTCAAGTAACTCTACTAATAAAAAATAATAACGATTCAAGAAGGCAGAGAGCAAGAACATTCTTTTTAGGATTCTGAAAACCAGAAATCATTGTCTGAATTTAAGACACCCATCAGTGATGGATGATTCATAGACTTATTTGAGGGTATAACATATTGCAGAAATAGGATTTTACATATCAGTGTAATTACTTAACTTCAAATTTGAAACCATCACTTCATTTTCCATGTATGTTTCATAATCACTTCCTTGTTCTCTCTGGTATTATACTGAAGTTTGGCTATTTACTACTGAAATCAGAAGAATCATTTTTGCTTTCCATACACTTTTGTAACAGAAAAATTCCACCTTGGGAGGTCATCTCCAGAACTCCAGATTCCACTGAGCTGCAGCTATGCTGTATAAGAATATTTTGCAGTCCATCTGTGAGCATAAATTATTAATATTTTAAGTAAAATAAACACTTCTCCAAAATTACAAACATATAAACCAACCAATCGTGTAAACACATGCTGCAACGTCTCATTCAATAGCACTATTCTTTGAGCTGGAATTTGCAGTCAGTAATTATGAGGACCTGCAGCATGAGCACTCTCTAGCACAGTTTAAAGAGTGACAGGTTGTGACCCATCCCTTCAAAGAACATGGCTGTCACTAGCATCCCCAACTCATGCATGTCTGCGCTCCCGAAGATAAATCACTGTTGGTTATATAGGATATCTTCCTCACCATTTAGTGAGTAATTTTCTCTCCTTCATCCACCAGCTCAGAATAATCACATTATCTGCATAGCTGGTGCTTCTGCAAAAAAGGTTGCTCAGAGATACTCTAGTATGTGCCAGTGAACAAGCTGGGCTCGTACATGTTTCTTTTCTGCATCTTCACACAATTCTTCTGCTCATGATGGCAACTACAGTGGCTGCTGCCCAGCCTCTAAGAGATTTTGGTTTCTGCTAAAGATAACCAGGAAAGGTAAGCAGAGGGCGTATGCTCTAAACATTCATTGACTCACAGAGTTTTTCCTCAAATGATAAGTGATTCTGTCTCTTCTGGAAATATTATTGCTCTTCCAGAAGATAGCTGTAGACATCCCACCTTTTTAGACAGCAATGGTTCCCAAGGTTAGAAGTTTTGTTTTATTTTCAAGAATTCTGTGATGTGAAGCTTCCACATATCAGAGGTGTCAACTGAAGATATCTACTGCCAGGCAGTCTTCTAGACAGCAACGTCACAACCACCTTAGAGTTAACTCCAGAAGAGATGGCATCTGCTTGTTTCTTGCTGATACTCCTCACTGATAGCAAATGCTGATAGCCTTTCATTTTGCAGAACAAGGACTTCTTTCTTTGGGATCTCATGGAGACAACTAGAACTTCCTTCTTCTATTTATGACAAACTTTACTAAGCACTGGGGAGCTTGAAAATTTGTTCTTGGATCAATGGAGAACTAGACCTACTCAAATTTTAAGATCTAGCAAGACTGAAGTAATGCGAACTATTTGTTGCTTACAATCTAAAAAGTACTATGTAGTGAAAGTTTTTTTTACATAGTTTCTATGTAGTGAAAATCATAGTTTATTTTTTTTAATACCAAGTTCATGAAACAGCTTTTAAGAGTGAACAAAAATTTGTAGAACAAGTATGGGACAGACAGTGTTTGCGTAGGTTTCCCAATCATTAACTAGGTGACTGTGAATAATTCACTACATTTTGTGGGAGCTACTTAGGGCTGTGTTTCAAATACCAAGGTCTTTTTTTTTTATATACTCTTAATGTCATAAAATACACTATCTCAGTAAAACATGGGCAGGAGACACTGTGATCCAGAAAAGGTCAGAGCACTAAGAACCTGCCTTATTCATTTGAAAATAAAGTATGTACTTATTTCAACTGCGCTGTTTCATAGGATGACAAATCAGCACTGATAGTGTTGCCTACCATGTAACCTAAATATTAAACATGTTTTATACTGTAAAAATAACAAAAATTAGTTTGAAACCAATATTTTGAAACTTTCCAAAATAAAAATTTATATGGTGAGGATTAGCTGCTTCTTTCCTGGCCAGATGTTGGTCCTGCCTGATTTGTCAATTTTTTCCCTTCCTGTCACACAGACTTAATGTTTTTGCCCTTTCAGTTCCAGCCTGAATAGAAAATTTCTATTTTTGGTCTCTGTGTACTGATGAACTGAAAATAATTTTTTTTCTTTTTTTTTTTTCACCTGGGAATTTGGCTAGCAGATGGAATTTTATTACATTTCCCAAATAATAACTTTTACCTAATGGCAATAAGAAATTATATGCCATTACCAGCCACTGTAAAATGAGCAAATGGAATTGTTCTTCTAAACAGTTCTCCTTATCAAGAATATAAATTGCAATTACTGGTTAAATTAATTTTCCCAATTTCAGCTAACCACAGTAAACATCTTTGTTTTAAACTCACATTGATGGTTAATTTTCATGAGTATATCAGTGCTAATTGAGCCAAAAGTACATCTTTTAGCTGGATATCAAAAGATAATCACCATTGGGGTGTCTGCAAACATGGAACATTGAAGACTAAGTAATTCTGTATGTCAGGAGCTGTGATTATTGCATGAGAACCATATTGTTAGGGTGTCCTTTTTAAAAAACATGACATACCAAATTGCTGAAAACTGGTGTTTACCACTGCAGCATTTCATTCTTTCTTGTCATGTTAAATCTTGTCACTTTTTGTTATGTTGTTTCTCATCATATCGCAGTTGGATATGACACATTCGGTTACATGACATGACTCATTGCAACCTGAGAAATCATAGATTGGTTGGAAAAAAATGTCACTATAGAGGAAGAAGCTTTACAGAAGCCTTCTTGGTAGAATATATGTTAGTCACATTGATTTTTTTCTCTCATAAATGAGTAAACTTTTACATACCTTACACTTCATTTTGATCCCCTACTCTTGGCCTATTTATTGTCAGAAGTTATTTCTGGTTTGCACCTTTAAAAAATCTACATAGAGGTCATATATAGTTATACTTTACAAATGTAAAATACATTTAAAATTAACATTACCTTTTGACTTTATGGTCACAATATAATGTTATCCCAGTATTTTTCTATCATGGATCTAGGTTGACATAGTTTTTCAGAATGGGATCTTAGATTCTTAGGAGCAGAAGTTAGGTATACTTGAGTTCTTGCTAGCAAATTTCTGTTGAAGCTATTTCTGGAGTAATTTGTATGTATAGTCAGAGAACCTAACAGGCAGATTGTAGCAATTAAGCTGGCAGATCACAGACTTACAGGATCACAGAATGGTTGACGTCGGAATGGACCTCTGGAGGTCATCTGGTCTAACTGCCCTGCTCAACCAGGGCCATCTAGAGCAGGTTTCCCAGGACCATGTCCAAACAGCTTTTTAATATCTCCAGGGATGGAGACTCCACAATATCTATGGGAAACCTGTGCCAGTGCTCAGTCACCCTCACAGTAAAAAAATGCCTTTTTTGTTATGTTCAAATAGAACCTCCTGTGTTTTGGTTTGTGCCCATTGCCTTGTCACCAGACACCACTGAACAAAGTCTGGCTCCATCTTCTTTACACCCTCCCTTCAGGTATTTATATACATTGATAAGATCTCCCCAAGCCTTCTCTTCTTCCGGCTCTGTCAGCCTCTCCTCATAGGAGATAGGGTCCAGTCTCTTAACCATCTTTGTGGCCCTTCACTGGACTCTCTCCAGTACCTCCATGTCTCTGTTGTACTGGTGAGCACAGAACTGGACACAGTATTCCAAAGAAGGCCTCAACAGTGTTGAATAAACCTCCCTCAACCTGCTGATAACATTCCTCCTCATGCAGTCCAGGATACCATTAACAGTCTTTGTCTCAAGGGCACATTACTGACTCATGTTCAACTTAGTCTCCACTGGGACCCCCAACTCCTTTTCTGCAAAGCTGTTTTCCAGTGGGTTGGCACCCGGCATAATACTGGTGCATGGGGTTGTTCCTCCCCAGGTTCAGGACTTTGCACCTTCCTTTGTTGAACTGCACAAGATCAGTGATTTCTTTCAGCCCATTTCTCCAGCCTGTCAAGATCGCTCTGAATGGCAGCACAATCCTCTGGTGTATCAGCCACTCCTCCCAGTCTTGTGTCATCAGCAAACTTGCTGAGGGTACACTCTGCCCCATCATCCAGCTCATTAATGAAGATGTTGAAAAGAATCAGACCCAGAATTGACCACTAGTACACCACTAGTTACTGGCCTCCAACTAGACCTTGTGCCTCTGATTGCCTCTGCACCTATCTGTTTAGCCAGTTTTCAATCCGCTTCACTGTCTGCTAATCCAGCCCATACTTCAGTCCCTTCTCTATGAGGATCTTATGGGAGACATACTAAAGTCTATGTAGGACAATATTCATTGCTCTCACCTCATCTACCAAGCTAGTCATATGTAACTTCTTGAGTGCATGGAACTTGAAAGCTGCAAAAAAAAAAAAGTGATATGACTTAAGCCATTTCTTTCTCATCAGTAAGGGTCTACATTAGTTTATTAGAGCTTCTGCTATGAAGCAAGCTCTATGAGAACTTTTCCTCCAATCCAAGCTAGTCGTGTAGAAGGCATCACCTATTCCAAAAATTTAAGATCTGTGGTCCAAATCAGAACTCTCGAGTTTTTAATGTTACCACCATACCATTGGCAGAAGAGTCATGGCGTGGCTATATTGAGCCTGCAGAAGTATGCATGCTAGCATCTGAATCTTTCTACGAATGTCAGAAGAGCTCCCTACTTTTTTCATGAATCCCCTGATACAGCATTCGAAATATAGACTTAAAAATCTGAGCTAGAACTAAAACACTGAAAGTTTCTGCTAAAATTATTAAATACATTTTTACTTGCGTTTCATTTGCCAAGAATATTGTAGAGAAAATGTCTGGTTTCCATGGGAACACTTTTGTAAATGTATAGGGATTCAAAATGTAAAGTGGTTGGTGAAAAACTTGTGAAAATAAAGTGCGTTTGCAGTTTTTCTTCCTTGATAAATGTATGGAGAATGAAAACCTTTGACAAGAAAGGAGTGAGAGCATATGATTTTCTAGACATATGGGAAACGTGTGCAAACTCAAGAGGCATGAATTATTCCTCTTGAGCAAAAAAAGGCTTAGCAGATGTTAATGTGCAAGGACCGTGTAAACATTCTGGGGGCTTAAAGAAGGGTAATTTTAAAAATTCATCAATAGGAATAAAGACACGTGGAACTGCAAAACAAATATTTTTTATAAAAATCGCAGGTAAAAAGTATTTCACTGGTTACTTTCCTGTGTTTTGTTTGAGCACGTGCCAGTAATTGCCCATGAAAGGTACTGGTCAGCAGGAATATGGGATATACTCTAGAAAGTGTTGTCATTCTTGATCATTACAACTTACAAAGATTTTACTGTTTTAAGTACATTAATCTGAGGATCAGACCCAGCTGTTCAGGGGACAGGGCAGGCTGTCAGCTGTAATTGCATCACATGACCAGAAGCACATATGCCCCATTGAGCATTGTTGGTGGAGTGATGGAAAATTAACCCTTCCAGCACATCCCTACCTGCCATTCATGAAACCTGACTAAAGTTTGTCTCGGCAGTGAAGTAACTAGGAGGGATTTTGCTCAAAAGGAGTCATATGTACATGATAAATTAGACTGTACAAGAGGGAGTAAAGATGTTGTTAATCTAAATGGAGATAAAACCCAAATATTATTTCTGAAATTTACATTTTCAGTTATATTTGAAACGCTTCAGCTCCTCTTGAGTATTTTGAAGAAAAATGGAATTTTAGGAATGAGAAATGGATCTCTGACAGAGTAAAAATTGTTAATAAAAGTTTTATCTACAACTTCAGAGGAAATATTCTGTGGAATATTTTCGTGAACTTTTTAGTTTGTCTAATTAGCTTCCTGCTCTATTGACTGCTCCTTCAATCTGAAGCACATCTGTTTAGGTGGAAGATAAGACTCAAAATAAATAAAACAGTTCTCTTTGGGTTCACAGGCTTCATCAGCGGTTGGAACATGCTGTGGAGTGCAGTTGTTGTAGTATCATTATGACTATTCCACTTCGGCACATTCTTCACCTGTTAAATGCTTGAGTGGTTTTGTGCCTACTTTCTCTGGATATGTTATATACAAAACTTGCCTCTGAAGTAATGCCAGTACAGTATAATAACTCAAAAATATGAGGTCTGTGTCAATTTAAGCAATACGGGAACCCACTACATGCGTTCATTAATGGAGTAAGAATAAGAAAAAGTAATTAACTGTCAGTTTTCAGGCTTGCAGTAAACAACACTTCTCACAAGCAGATATTATAGACAGGCACTACATTGCCCTTAAAAGTAAGATATATGTTACGTGTATGAATAATAGCATTCTGATAAACATAATATGAAAATTCAACCTGGTATATCAGCATTAGATTGAGTGCTGTGCACAACACTGACATGACTATAAAGACTCCCTAAGGTTAAATTGGGCTCCTGCACTGAAATTCTAATTAGAAATATGAGTGCTCCAACTCTGTGTAAGTGCATGTGTGTTTAATTATTTTCCCTTTTTACCTTACATCTTTCATTATTCCATAGTCCTTTTCTTCCTCCTTTCTTGCTGTTTTCAAGCAACCCAATCTCCTCACTTAATCTAAGTGTAGGACCTTTCTTTAAGTTGGCATTAATTGACAAGCGGTGTTTAATTATTATTTTTCATCTCTGAAGAGACCTGATATTAACTCACCAAGGGCCCTAGACAGCATCTCAGCCCTTTGATTCACGTGGCACAGCTCTGCCATCTTCTGACATATCTATTCTCTTGTCAGCAAGACAATCATTTTCCTTAGTGTAATACCAACAATATTTTGTCTATACTTTGTCTTTAGGAATTTCCTGCCTATTTAATAGTACCTACAACATTTTTAATGGAGGACAGAGTGTGTTAGTTTGTACCTGAGAGGTGTGTTTAAACTCAGTAGGACAGCTGGTTTCTTTATCACACTAAGTGACACTTAAGAAACCTTAGTTTCACAAATATGAGTACAGTACCTAAGCTATCACAAGAACATTCTGTTTAATGTTATTTTCTCCTACTACATCTCATTCTTAAAAGAGTATATTCATTTCTTAAATTATACATATCTAATATTAATTAGTTTCATTTTATTAAAGAAATGTAGTTAAATAAATCTGATTTTGTGCGGAGTAATTCCAGTGTAAATTCATTGTCTATAATAAAGTATTTTCTATACTGAAAGGTGCAAATTGTGGTCTATAAATTTGATTTTAATAAATCAAAATTCCTTATAAGAACTGCTTAAAAATTACCATTTTCCTCTCATAGAATCAAATCTTACTAATTTTAAGTCAGGAATCTCCCCGATATTCTTATTGAAATTCCTGCATACACAAAAAAGTTTTCAAACAGTTCTCAGCAGGTACAGATTTATTAGTGAAAATTAAATGATCACTGTGAGTCATTTGGGCTCAGAATGAAATATTAAAAGTTGGATTTGGGTTTGGATTAGTATTGAGATTCATGTTCATCTGCATTCAAAATATATTGAAGTGACAATATATTGAAGTGGAACAGATAAAAACATGTACATGGGTCCCGGAGTAACTCATTTCCTTTCCTGGATAAAGCTAAATTCTAAGATCTAAAAACTTCATTGAATTGCTGAATTGTACTTTGTCAAACCTTTGCTTTCTTCATCATTGATGCACCCTAAGCTTATTCAAAACTTTTCTCTACCTATAGGCTATTTTTTTTAGAGCTACCTTTTCTTAAGACAGACCTCTAAACAGAACACATACACAGCCTTTCTCTATAGCTCTGTTTCTTGTCAGTCCCAATAAAAGAGAAGAAAGACAAGACAGCTCTTTCAGCCACAGGAAAGTCATAACCCCAGCTATCCTTTGGTAAAAGGTCCTTCACTGATTGTTCTTAACCTATCCCTGGTCTATTCTGTAAGGGGAACCATGACATGGGTAAATAAGAATCTGAAAATATTCTTCAAACCTGTTTTAAAAATATGTAAATACTACACTGTGCCATAATCAATGCATACTCTATTCTTAAACATTATTAGAAGGTAACATTAGGTTACCTAAAATCACACTTAATCCCTGTAAAATATTAAGCTTGCGGAGTCAAATTAATACAGCATAGGACCAAACTAAACACTGTCCTGGAAAGGTCCACAGGTATTTCATCTTAAAAGCTGCAAATGGAATAACAAACAAACACAGAATTTTCCTTAGGCCTAGATATGTGGAAGCTTGGGTAGTCCATAATGCCTGACATCCAGAAGTGTCCTTCACAAATATAACTTATGTTTAAAGTGTTGTGGTGCATCAGTTTGATTCGTACCAGTTTGTCTGAACATATGCAGCGATCTAACCCTTTTTTTTTATTATTATTTTCCAAGTATGACCATGAAGTCCATATTCAGTGGTCTTACAAGCAACTTTCTTGCTGAAATCAGGAATTTGCATAGGTTTGGGTAAGCCACATGCAAGTTCACTGTGATATACGTGATTATTTTTAAAATATAAAGCAGACTGGTAGTTGATGATAATTCTTGGAACTTGACCCTGGTTACATTACCATTTATTTTTAGAATCTGTGACCTTTTGGAATAATATTTTTATAAGTGCAATAAGATCTTCTAGTGTGTGAATTAATGTTGTACTGATGGAGCAGAGTTGATTGCACTCAGCCTTTAGCTTCATTCGCAGCAACACATTAGTTGTGAATTAGTGTGCAATAATTTATACCCTGTTGTGTCTTAGGTCTAAATATAACATTTGTTCAGGTTTAGAAGTACAACATAATGGCACTAATATTTTCAAATCAAGAAGCCCCCCTTAGTATTTTCATTTCAAATATGTTGTTCTAGCTGCCATATGTTACAATAATAACAGTTTATTAAATAGTGACATAGACTTCAGCCTAGCTTCTACACATACATACATTCCTTCTGTACAGATACTTTTTATACCCAAGATGTTGGGATCCAGTGACATGAAAGGGGATCTAAGAGCCTCTGGATTGAAACAATCGTACTGTATGGTCAGTCTACCTTTTATGCTTTATTTTTGCTTTAATTATGATTCAAGGGGCACTTCATAAAAGGAAACCAAAATTATTTGGAAAAAATATCTGCATTATTTTTTAGACAGAGAACATGATGAACAGACAGTCTAAATATTAGTCACAAGGAGTCTTTAGACATCTAAACCTAACATTTAGGTTCCTAGAATTCTCACATCATCCTCAAAGTCTTCATCATTAAAGTCCCCTAGACAAGCAAGCATGGGAAGAAGACACTCAGAGAGGATTTTCTCACAGTTCTGGCTAAAATTCAGAAGGCGGCTGAAGTTTCTCACATCACTGTGGTACTAGCTTCTCTCCTAATGAAGATTTCATCACTCACACGGAATTAATTAGAACTGGCAAAACTGAATTCTGCACAGTGGCATAATGCCTAAGGCTGGACCAAAGGCCTCTATTGAATGTAGGTCTGACAGACAGGCAGTATTTAGTACTGTAGAAAATTGAATCCTGGCGTCTCAGAGACTGACAGAAGCACTGTCCATTGGACTGTTTAGTGTGGGTTTTTCCATAGACTGCAATTCTGTTGAGATTTAAAAATTTAAGAAAGTAGGAGCAGCTGAAGAACATACAGAGACAATGAAGAAAAGTCAGAAAATCAAAGAGAAGTTCATGCAGAACATCTGGGAAACCGGCTTCAATATCAAGCCCTGCAGTAATACAAGTGAAATGAACTATCTAATTTGGTTTCCAAAGCTCTCCAGCGAGTAGGCTTAACAGACAACAGGAGCTCATATGGTGAGCAGTACAGTAACTGATGACTCAGTGGAAGCATTTCCTAAAGTTTCCTGTACTCAACATGTCAGTATGCAGTCCTTTTGGAAATGTTCTAAAATGAGACGTAATATTAGACCATTCTATTTCTAGTACCTGTTCAGTTCCAGTTCTAAGAATGTTCTTGCATCTACACTGAGCAACAGAACAGATGTAACAGACTGATCTGTCCTTACAGATAAAGCTATGTAGGTACTTAATCCAAAATCCTGTGATGCCTCTTTGCAGTGCTTGGTCGTATGAATTTTCTCTTTTGTCTGTTTCATAACTATGTGGTCTGAATGGCTGTCACAGTTCATTTTTTTCTACAGACTACTCTCCTATAAGATGAACAAAACTGACTCAATAGCAAAACACAGTTGCCCTTGTTCTAGTAGTAGAAGCAAGTATTGTGGATTGGGTTGCACTACAAGAGAGCTATAGACTTTCTACACATGAAAACACAAAAAAGCAGAAGTACTACTACCATGTAGGTGACCATAATTTGTGCTAGTTTCAGACAGTCAGCATAGGCAACAGTGAGCTAAGAGCATACTGTAGTATGCAGTGTAGATAACCAGAGAGTTGTTTTCTGGTAGCTAGATTGTGCTGATGGCTTGCCTGGTGCACCTCATGTTCACTAGTGTTGTTATCCATCTATCTATCTAGGGTCAAGTGAACGTGGTTGGGCCAGTCTGTGCTACCTTACAGTTTTGGTTTGTAACTATTCTGTCCAAAGCAAGGTTTGGTGCTTTACTAATGTGATTGTTTACGGTGTGTATCGCAAGAAATATCACTGATGTCAGTTTAATTGGTGGTATAGAAAAAAAGAACATCTGCTAGATTTCTGAACCCTGCATTTCTCTTCCCTTCTCTCTCCTCCCCTTCCTTTCTTCTCCTTTCCTTTCTCTCTTCTGCTTTATCCTTCCTTTTTCCCCTTCCACTTCCCCCTTCTCATTCCCTTTTCTCTCCCCTTCCTTACTCCATTCCCTTTTCAGTTTTTCCCTTAGAGGTACTATCCAAAGCAGAATCTAAATTATGCAGCTTGCTTTATTTCTGTGGATATCTGCTGAACTGTTTCCTGTCATAGCTCAAGGTAGAATTTATTAATACTGAGTTTAAAGGATACAAAGAGAGTTCTTGCAAATATATTACAGAGAAAGAAATATTAGGGATGTGAATCTATTACTAAATTAGGATGGGCTTGAAATTTTTCATGCTTTTAGATGCTCTACTGGATTTGATTGCAATATCAGTGTCACCAAGAAGAGTCACCAACTCATTAAGATGCTGATGAAATGCAAGAGATAGGAAAACTGGACTGTGTAGACAAATGTGGAGGTACTAAGTGGTTAAGTGAATTTAGTTACTCAATTATTTTTTACAAGTCCTGATGGCTTCATGATTTATACTCTTTCAGAGAAGTGACTAGTGTACATAAAACCAGACCTGTTTGAAAAAAAGTCTTCAGAATGCCTGAAAAAGAATAAAGCTTTTGGCCTCTGTTAATGCCCTTTGCTAATTCCTACTTTACAGTGGTTTTGTTGGAAACACAGTAGTCCTGGCACTTATTGCCAAGAAATCTAATATCATGTTAATTTATAGGAAAAATCCAATATTAAGAGAAAAATCATTCAACTGCTAATTGAACTTTAAGCAATAAAAAGACTTAATTTTCTCGAAGAAAATAATTTCAAACTTGATTGGTTTTTTTAGCCAAATAACAAAACCAATAGATTAAGATATTGCAGTTGTCTCTGTGTGTTACAACTGTCATTGAACCATTTATTGAATACTTGCAAAATTTTGCATGGAACATTATTAGGTAGATAATGACCTTTGTCAGACAGAGTTCTGCAACCAAAACACATGAAAAGAAATAGGTTTTAGGTCTCATGTTACCTAGTGATGCTCCTGAAGGAAGGATTTGCAGCATGTCATTGTACGTACAGATGACATTGTGACTCCCAAGAGCATGGAAATGTTATAATATGAAACTCAAAAAAAAGAACAATCTAGTATGTATAAAGCAATTTATTCTTTGGGAGAGATTATTTCAAAAAATACTGAACGTAAAGATCAACTGGTTTTAACAGAAAGTCTGGTGTGAATTTTCAGTCAATACTATTTTATCTGGCGCATGCAAAACCTGGGAGGCAATAGCACTAATTAAGGAGCTAAATTCAGTAATGACACAAGGCAGATTATAGAGTACATTCTGTGCAGGTATCAATTCTATATTTAGAGCAGAGGTAGTTGGGTGATGGGCACACTCTAAATGCTAATAAGAAAGGAAAGATTAGATAAGAGGAACAGAGCTGTTTAATTGGTTGCCATTATGGCAGATAACAGAACGGTGTTTATCTCAATGGTTCTTCCCATCTATTATTATGGAAATGCTTTCCATATGTGAAATGAGAAACTGATTATTGTTTTCCTCATTGATCAGTGTGCTAAGGGCACAAACTTCCATGCCTTATGCAACTGGAATAGACCCGCTCCAACTGTCTTCAGGCCAGTTACACTCTTCAAAAGTAGTGCATGGCTTTTCTCTGTTTCACAGTGTCTGATGTGAGGGGTTCAAGATTCCAAGAGAAGCTGTAGCAGAGCAGTGAGAGATGGGGTAAGGAAAGGCTGGAATAAGATTATCTGTTTTCAGACTAATTTGGTGACTCCTATGCGTGTAAATAATAACTACATTCAGGCTTTGAAGAATGAAGTAGGATTGGCTGTTACATGGCCTGGGAAGGAAAACAGAAGGATGGAGTTTACAGGAGCAAGTTAATTCTGTAGGAATACTCATGCTTTATTACCCTTGAATTTCAACTTTTCAAGTAACTTCAACTATTCTAGTAACTTCAGGTTCAGGGTATTTGACTTTGTCTTGACTTTGTCTTGACTTTGACTTAGAAGTCTACACCTTCTAAGGAAGTTGGCAGGCTAATGTATCTTAATGAGTTTCCTTTACTACTGTTCAAAAACTTCTTTAAAATAGTTTTTGCTTCACTCTGAGATAATCTGCTGCTGCTGTTTGTTGCTTTGCAAGCAGTAGGCCCAGAGAGAGCTATACTCAGGATCAGCATTATTCAAAAAATGTGTGCACCTCCCTGTAGAGTAGTAGTCAGTGTTGTCCTCTGTTGTGGGGAAACAAAGAGGGAAGTTGTGATCTCCCTGAGATAATTGAAGGAGTCTGTGATTAGAACGGAGATGCAAATCCTCTCTCCAAGGCCTGTACCCAGACCATGAGACCATTTCTTTTACATCTTTCTCTTTAACCTGTCAAACTGAGATACTTCTCATGGTAGTTGTTTTGATACTAAACTGACACATTCAGATATCACTTTCTATGTGTGAATTCTTACTCAGTGTTTTGTGGTAATAGTGACAACACCAATATTTGAAAATAAACAACATGTTTAGTTTTATGTTTGTTAAATAAAAGCTTGTCCTAAAAAAAGCAACTCTTAAAATTCATTAAATTCCATGAATGAATGTCTCATTAAGTACAAAATGTCATTTAAATTGGAAAATGATTACCTCCCACATTGTTACAGCTACTGCTACAAACCAAACAATTTCAACAAATCTTTTCTGAGTGCTCGCATCCTGCAACAATATCTGTTTTTCTCTCACTGCATTGCTCATCACTGACAATTTCTTGCCCCATTCTAGCATGCATTGTGGGAGCCGAGGAATATTTAAGGTTGGAATATAGCCTGGAGAGTAATGTTGAAATGAGCTTTTTTATGTAAGACGTTTAAGAACAACAACAACAACAACAAAGCTAAATTTTAACTCTCAGCTGTACTGAGTCTGGTTGGGATAGAGTTAACTTTATTCATAGCAGCCATTTTGGTGCTGTGTTTTGGATTTGTGGCTAAAACAATGTTCATAACACACAAATGTTCTGGCTGTTGCTGAACAGTACAGCACTCTGCTTCCCTCAGTGAGTAGGATGGCAATGGGCAAGAAGCTGGGAGGAAACACAGCTGGGATAGCTGACCCAAATGGGCCATGTGGATATATTCCATACCATAGAACTTCATGCTCAGCAGTAAAAACTGGAGGAAGAAGGAGAGGCACTTTGTTGTCCAAGGAGGTCATTGCTCGGACACCAGCTGGACATTTGTCTGATTACGGGAGGTGGTGCGTAATTGCCTTTGCATCAATTGATTTTTCTCTTTCTTTCACTTATTAAACTGTCTTTATGTCAACCCACGAGTTTTCTCACTTTTGCTCTTCCTATTCTCTCCCCGGTCCTGCTGGGGGCTGGAGTGAGTGAGTGGCTGTGTGAGTGCTTGGCTGCTGACTGGGGTCAACCCACCACACCTGCTGACGTTTCCTTGGGTTCATGCAGCATGGGCTGTTTCAACCCCTCAGGATGTCTGGGATGAGAGCACGTAAAACAGCCTTAAATCTCCGTCATCAGAGACAAACAAATTGCAGTTAAGTATAACAGAGTTCTTAGACTTCCCAGTGTATGGTAACTGATGACAAACTTGAAGGTACATAATGAAGATTTAGTGGATTTATAAAAATAAAAACTTTCTTTTCTCTGATGTATAGTTTTGCTTTTCCTCCAAAGACTAAGGAGGATGTTCTTTAAACATGAAATGTGATTAGTATACTTAAGATCTTCTTCTTCATATGCAGTAAACTCCAGTTCACAAGGCTATGTCTAGCTCAAAAATAATAGCACTGTATGAAGAAAAGAAGGCAGTATTAGTCAAGAGCACTCTTAACCCCCTAATTTCAGCAAAAATAATAAAGTAGCTTTGGAATTCAGATTGCAAATATAGGGAAAAAAATGGGTAAGTTGCTCAAACAAAGCTAGTTGTGCCTACAGCCATGGTAATTACATGCCTAATTTGAGACTTCTGTATCTGGAAGCCCTCAGGAATATTTCAAGATAGAGGGCCTATCAGAGATGTCAGATGGGCACAGCTGCCAACCCCAAATTCAGTTTAGTGACAACAGCATAAAGTGAAAATAATGAATATGGGAAATAGCAAAGAAAATTAAACACTGTTAAGCACTAAGAAGACTTTAGTAGCCTTAAAGAGCACATACAAACATTTCAAATGCAATAAAAATAATCCACACCATTTATTATGCCAATTTATGAATATATAGTCTAGAAAATGCTTATTTTTTAATATTTTCTTAGATAATATTCTGCTTTTTTTAGCTCTTATTTCACGGAATCATGGAATCACGTGATCTAGACTATTTTTTTTTTTGATGATAGTGCTGATGATAGGATATACTAGGCACATATTACTAGATGAATGTAGTGCTATATCTCTACACAGCAGATTCCAAGTACAAGGTGTTACTGTACACGAATTATCAATATATTCCTTGAATTGCATCTCCTCTGTCTTTTATGGTGCTACTTTTATTGCTCTTTATCCTTAATTTTGAATGAAAAATACCAATTTTAGCTTTTATTAATGGTGATTTCATGTATGCCACAGTATTTAGCTATTATTTTTCCTAAAGTACTGGCTACTATGCTGGTATGAGATTCTTGCTCCAATAAAATACTCTCTATTTTTTACTTCAGAAATTATGTTGTTTTCCCTGAGTTTTTCCAACCATCACTTTTTTCTTCTTTTTTCTTTCTTTTTTCTTTTCCTGAAGGTCATTACTTTAAACTGGCTCCTCATTTCTCCTATATTGTGTTGATTTCTAGTGGGTGGGTATCAGTGAGACCTGAAAGGCTCACATTCATACCCATTACTATTCACTTACTTAAGATCCAAGAATTGATACCAGAGCATAAGACTACTGAGATTTCTCTTTTGTTTCTCTGAGGACTGGGGATAAGAGTATAGTATGGCAAAAAATAACCTGAAGAAAGAAATTCCTTGTCTGTTGAAAGTAATACTTAGCTCAGTGAACATGGGCAAGCAAAAGTGTCTCTCGAGGCTCAGTGTGCACCAATGAACAGTTCAGTCATTTCTACTGAAGTGCAGAGTCCTGCATCTGAGTCAGGGCAACCTCCAGTATCAGTACAGGCTGGGGAATGAAGGGGTTGAGAGCAGCCCTGCAGAGAAGACTTGGGGGTACTGGTGGATGAAAAGCTGAACATGAGCCAACAACCTGTGCATACAGCCCAGAAAGCCAGCCGTATCCTGAGCTGCATCAAAAGAAGTGTTGCCAGCAGGTCGAGGGAGGTGATTCTCCCCCTCTACTCTGCTCTGCTGAGACCCCACCTGAAGTACTGCATCCAGCTCTGGAGCCCTCAGCACAGGAAAGACATGGACTTGGTGGAGCAGGTCCACAGGAGGGCCATAAAAATGATCAGAGGGCTGAAACACCTCTCCTATGAAGACAGGCTGAGAGAGTTGGGGTCGTTCAGCCTGGAGAACATTCTGGGGAGACCTTATTGCAGCCTTTCAGTACTCAAAGGGGGCTTATAAGAAAGATGGGGACAGACTTTTTAGCAGGGTCTGTTGTGACAGGACATGAGGTAATGGTTTTAAACTAAAAGAGGCCAGATTTAGATTGGACATAAGGAAGAAGTCTGTTACAATGAGGGTGGTGAAACACTGGAACAGGTTGCCTGGAGAGGTGGTAGATGACCCCATCCCTGGAAACATTCAAGGTCAGGTTGGAGTGGGCTCTGAGCAACCTGATCTAGTGGAAGATGTCCCTAGTCATTGCAGGAGGGGTTGGACTAGATGACCTTTAAAGATCCCTTCCAACCCAAACTATTCTATGATTTTGTGTTGTATTGTTTTTTACACGAGTAACCACAGTCCAAAGCAATTTCCGTATGACTTAGGATCTGAGGTCACAGTTTTTTGCAGCGTTGCCAGCTTTATTCAATGAGTGGGATGATTTCTGGCAGTTAAATTTAAACTCAAATGTCAACTAAAGGACACCAAAGGAAGTCTGCGCGTGAACTAGATCCATAAGACAAGTAGGCCCACTTATATTGTGACTATCCGGTCTCATACAATACAGCAAGTGCACTATTTATCAATAGAAATTTGACTTTACTTGGTAGGAAGTGTCAATATACAAAATATGTTATTTTTTTCAGGATATATTCAAGTTCACTTTTTCGTCATTATAATCAATGATCGGAAAGGGTGTGATGAAATTACGAGTTATCAAAAATCCTGTCAACTCTACATAGGGAATTAACTGCTTAAAAAATAAAATAAATAGACTATTCAGAGCGATCCATCCAAAATGCTGTGCAAAACACATATGTCACCGTTGTCATGGAATATAAATCTACCTACTGTATTTCTTTTCATTGTGACAAGCCTACCATTTTCATCCTTCAAAAAGCAAACAAACGGGGAAATAAAAACCCTCTTGAGTGCTTCTGAAATTTGAGTGAGCTTGTAATGGACCTGTTGGGAAAAGTCCAGAGGAGGGCCATGAAGATGATCAGAGGGCTGGACACCTCTCCTGTGACAACAGGCTGAGAGAGTTGGGGTTGTTCAGCCTGGAGAAGAGAAGGCTCCGGGAAGACCTTATAGCAGCCTTCTAATACCTAAAAGGGGCCTACAGGAGAGATAGGGAGGGACTCTTTATCAGGAATTGTAGCGATAGAACAAGGAGTAACAGTTTAAAACTGAAAGAGGGTAGATTTAGATTAGGTATTAGGATGAATATAACACCTGTAAGATGAGGTAATCATCTTCATTCTATCGTACACAGAGTATATCTTTGTATGCAAAAACCTTCACTGTCTTATCAAAAACTTTGTAGCCAGATTTTTATTCCTTTCATCCTGAAACTAAAGGCAGCAGAAAATAAGCAGATGGGAAATCTTTATACCATTATCTTAAAGATCCAGTGAAGAGAAAATAGGAATTTCTTTCCCTGCTTGGGATCACAAAGGCAGAATCATTAAGACGTGGATTTTTTTCTTGTTTATGTGATGGAGAAAGAAGGATTATAAAATGAGGCACATCAAATACCACTATTAGCCAGGGGAGAGTAGTGGGAAATTCCTTAGAACTCTCAGCTCAAACACCAGCCTGGCAATCAAGAGCCAAACAGTGAGTAGTATGACTACTGATGGAAACTTTAGGCTATGTTTTGATCAGCCAGTAGTACTAATAGAACGTTCAGAGAACTGTTTCTTCGGTTCCCTTATCTAAGACAAGGAATCCCATCAGTTGAGACAGATCATCATTTATTATCTCTTCTCATTTTACATTTTTACCATTTATTGTATTCATTATAAATATATAAGTATTTTTCCAGGTTTTATTGTGTTAAATATGAGTACAGAATAAAAACATACAGGATTTTTGTGAACTGTTGCTGGATGGTTAAAACTGATTTTACCATGGAAAAATTACTTAATCTTGAAAGTTGAGGTCTTACTTTGTATTAATGCTGCACTGATGCAACAAGAATGTCTTACAGTAAATGCCATGGGCTACAATTTATACTGTGAAAATAGCAAATCTCAGGCAAATGAATTTAATCATAACTTGTGTTTCTAGGGAAACATACCATTTCAAGATTTCTGTCTGTAAATATTAACTTAATTCCAATAATCAGTTGTGTTAGACACATTGAAGAATATAGTTACATCCATGGAAGAAGGGCAAAAGATGTGTTATCAGGTTTATAATACCTTAGCTGAACCCATTAAAAATTCCAGGATGAGTGCCACAAGTAAGAAATAGGTGCTTACAGACCAGTATCTGCAAGACTTCTATAAATTATTCTTTTTCTTAATATCATTTTGAAATTCAAGTTCATAGAATAAATTTTTTTAGTTAGAAGGTATGGAGAACCTGGCATTTAAGCTGATGTTAACAGTGTTCATCAGTAGAATCTTGCTAATGAGAAGTTTCACCATGGTTTTCATATAAAGTTTAAGGTTCCCTTTACTAAAATTTACAGGTATAAAAGCACTACTTTTACTTTTCAGAGGTATTGGACATAGACTTCATACCCTCCATATTTGGGTCACTAAAACCCTTGTTTCACCAAAACTTCTGCAGCAACATGGAATTCTATCTCAATGATGAGGCCTTTTGCTGTCAAGTCTCACTGGGATCAAGTCTTTCACCTGTTCTGCCAACACGGTGATGTAGGCAGTAGGTACAAGATTGACATGAAAATAATATACAGCTCTACTTGTCCACCTCCTCATCATGCACACTCCTTGACCCCACTGTGGTCCAATGTTCAGACAGAACATGTAGCTGAGCACAAGCAAGTCAAGGCTAATGCTATGGGCAGAGAGTAAAGTCTTTAGAATTTGTAACTATATTTTTGCCTGCTTCAAGATTTAAGCCTGCAGTTCCAGACTTTTTTATTAATATGTTTACATATGTTTTGCATGCAGACCAAGGTTTGCTCTACTATGAGCTTGGATGGCTTAGCATAGCACAGTGCTGCAGAAAATACACCTTGCTTTCAATCTGAGTTTATTGGGTTAAAAATAAGCTGGAGCCAATGTGGGTATATGGCTTTTTCTAGCAACAGGCTCACATCTGGCTAGAGCAGTGTGGATGGATGAAGGTATGCCTGCAAAAGTTGCCCCCATATGGAAATAAACAGATATTGTTGACAGATTAGGCTTTTTTCTGTGTCCAGTTGTCAAGCAGATTCTGTCCATTCCAGGCAAATGCTGATCAGGCTTCAGTTATATTTAGCATTGGTCTCCTTTCTCCAGTTTCCATTAACACATTTGTTGCATGAAATTATCAGTAGCCAGGAAAGTCCGTATCGGGGACCAGCAAGAGCAGGCAACCCTGCAAGGGCAGGAGAGCCAGAAGCTGAGCATGACAACAAGGCAGGCAGGTGTCTCACTGGCAAGGGTTCTACGGCACCCAAGCAAGGTGAGCGGAGCAGGTCTGTTGAGAGCAATCAGTTGCAGCCAAGAGTCCAAACAACTAGTCAAGTTCTTGGTGATAAGGCAGGTCCAAGGCCAAGCTGGGACGCTGAATCAGAAAGTCAGGGATGTGATGAGGTCCAAAGACAGTGACCTGGGTCAGACACAAGGTCATTGTCTCCAGCCAAGGCCACAGAACTCAAGAGGTCAAGCCAGGAAGTCAGACCACAGCTCAGGGTTAGGGTTTGGATTAATGGTGTACCTGGCCAGGTATAGGCATAGGCATGGCTGCAGCCCTGCTGCAGTGTAGTTTAAGCAGGAACCAACAGTGAGAGCCTCAGTGGAAAAGCAGAGGGCCCTGATGAGGCTTCTTAGAAGTCTTTTGTGGAGAGCCTCAGCAGAGGCTCCTTCTAGCTGTTTCTTCATAAGGTCTTTCATCAGCAAGCTGGCCTTGAGCACAGAAAGATGAACTCCTCAAAGGGGAGCCATGCACTTAGGACCCTAACGGTCCAATTTGTATGAGAGACAGCAATTCATCTTCAGAGGAATATGCACTTTTCTACATTTTTTGTATAAATCCCATGTTTTAAGAGAACAGTCTTGCAATGAGCTCAATAACTTCAGCCTCAAATGAGTAAGACCTCACTTTAAGATCTACATGGAGACCATAGCTAACATGAGTAAAGCTCACTTCTGCAGAAGTTTTCTCAGAAACTTTACAAGACTGTGAAAACAAAAGTTACATTTTAATCTGACTTGATATTTCTTTAGAAAAGGCATTTTTAAGGAATTATTTTTTTGGTCTTCCTTTTGTAATAGAGGTATAATTAATCTGCCAACCAGCAGAGTGAGAAAAAAAGCTGCTCTCTACATTTTTTGTTCATTTATAAATTTCTTTTTACAAGTTTTTGTTTCTCATTTTCTGGTTGTCTTTAGAATTGTCCCTCTGCCTTCTTTCTCTTCTTGATGAGTATATACTTATGTACTTAACTTTGATTTAATTATTATTTTGCTGTATGCATTTGGGCCTTCTGAGCAAATTTGTGCTGGTTACTTACTTTAAGTGTTGGTATTGCATCAGATACCAATTCCCTCAAAACAGACTGGAGGTCCATCTGGTTCAGTATCCTGTTTCCTGTAATGGCTGGTAACAGATGCTTGACAGGAGATTGCAAGAAATCCCATACAGCCCAATTTTGATACATTTATTCATTAGGGTACTATTTGCTGAGTTAAAGGTGGACTTTGTAGAGTTAATGTGCTTTTGTTTTTAAAAAGTTATCTTACCACGTAATAGTGATTGTTCTTTATTCAAATATGTCTTCAATCCTTTCAAACGTGTGATGAGTCCTTTTATGAATCATACTAAATGATCACAGTCATCACATAACTCACAAAACATAACTGTTTTGTCCAGTCAAAATTAAAAGTGTAAACATTCAGTCTTCTGGATTTCAAATTATTTATCCAGGCATATTTTTTAGAAGCAGTAATTGTACACAAATATCTGTTTACGGCATATTTTTTAGAAAGAATAATTGTACAAACTGTCAGAGAATACATTGAAGATTAAACAAGCATATTTGTGCAAATTAAACAATAGCTAACATCTGGAGCACCTGGAATTTATTGAAATCAAAGATCTGTTATTCAGGAATTATTTGAAATATCTTTCCTCTATATACAACCAGTAATAGCACTAATATCTTGGGAATATGTAGATGAGTCATTTTCTCCATTATAATTTTTAAGTACTGCTAAATTATCACATTCTAGTCCTTGTGTTAACAATACAAGTAAGCAGCTAGTATTGCATATAATATTCCAGGTGCTTTATAATTACTTCTAGGTAGAGATTTTTCTTTCTTTTCACATCCCTGCGCTACACACAAACCTCCAGGTCAGTGCATCTGCAGTAGTCTACACATTATAAATGCCAAGTAATGTGAATGCTGAACAGATGGTTTTGTGCAGACCATTGCTATTTCTTGCCCCTGTCTGCAGCTCTGTTTCAAAGCAAGAAGAGCTGAGACTAATCTCTTTTATTGGCATTTCTTTTGTTTTTGTGATAATATTAGAGTTAGAGCTTTTAATTATTTTGTGGGACTTGAAGGATTCCGTGTCATGGAAAGTTCCCAAAAGTAGGTCAGGTATCACATGTGTTGACAGCTTAAAAAAGGGCCCAAAGATGAGTTGCAATAGATGTTCAGGAAATTAAGCTGGAAGCAGCCATAGAGTGTGTGGTTTTCTTAGCACTCTCAAACTCTCTAAAACACAGAGACTTTAGAAAAAAAGACCTTTTAGTACTGATGCTTGCCAATCTTGCTTAATGTAACTGTATACAAACAACAGAATAAGTTTACAATTAAACAAAACATGTATTTAAGTTTAAATAGAACCCTGCTATTTAAGGCAAATTTCCATCATATATAGTCTTGTAAATGAATATTCCTTTATGTTAAACTATTATAAATATTTTAAAATATATGAAGAGTCAAACTCAGGCATTCAACACTTTCAATATAGCTGATTTAAAGGTGCCTGCAGAAACTTAATTCTTCAACATCATTTCTCTCACATGCCATTGTAATACTTTGCTTAATTAAAGCATCACAAACACTGGTTTTCACAGGACCCTTGTCACATTCCCTGCAGAGGATGGACAATACTTCCTAATGAGCATTTTTTCAGAGTTTTGTTTTCTGCTCATTGTTCAATGTGTGGTCCTATGCCTTTTTTACTCTGCATTGTTCAAACTTTACTTAGAAGACGGAATTCTTTAATGTCCTTTCTGTGGCATTCATTACAGTGATGTTTGGCTATTTCATGCAACAGTTAATTTATATTCATTTGGTCCTTATGACAATAAGGATGAACTCATTTTACACGTGGAAAGTTGAAACAGTCAGACAGTAAAGGGAAATGCATCTTTTAAACTATATAACTATCATTAATTCACTTTAAATTGTAGAAAATATTACATGTATCTCTAGGAAAATTTTCTCAGCAATTTTATAATTATGTGTTGATTTAGTCTTTGCAGACTTGTGGAAAGGCCTTGTACTTCTCTTGTCAGTAAATGCAGGCTATACTGAACCATCAGAACATTTCTGGAAAAGATGTGATTATGGAATCACAAAGCTAACCTAGAATCCCAAAACTCTGAGCTAATATCTTTGTTCCAGTATGGATTCATTCTGTGATCTTGGAGAGACAAGGTTTTTTTGAAGATGAATAGACTTGTTGTAAAGTGAAATTAGGAAATTATGACGCAATGGAACCTCTTCTTTTATCAGTCAATCCAACTCTGCATACCTTGTTACTGTTCCATGTGGGGTATGATTGGATTGAAAAGATTCATGATTACAAGGGTAATGATGAAAGTGATAATACCAATTTTAATAGCCTGTCAGGCTTCGGAATAAATTTTGAAGAAAATAATAACTGAAGTAATGAAAGGAAATAATAAATGAAAACCTGTAACTGTATTTTCCCATTGGGAGATTGCAACAGAGTAATCTGAAACCTTTTTTTGACAAGATAATTGAAATTTTTTATAAGGGAAATGTAGCTTGACTTTTCTGTAGGACTTCAGTGAAGTCTTTGGTATTGTGCCTCCAGGAAAGTTACAAGTGAAAGTGAACATAGAGATTAGTACAAGAATTGAATGGTAGATGGCAGACGGACCTCACAGCACCAGTTCCCTCAGATACTTGGATGGCTTCCTTCTGGTACTATGAACTTGTCTGATTCGCTTAAATGTCCTCAACTCCTTCCTTCTCTGCTCTGGACGATGTTTTGCTCCTGCAGACTCTCAATAGGCTTAGTGGCCTTTGAGGGCTGAGAGCAGACTTCAAAAATAAATTAGAATAGTCTACTGTAATAATTTCTTATTATTTCTGTTTGAAGAAACAAATTTTTAAGATGGAATTTGAACTATTTTATGGAGAAACCACAGATAATGTATTAAATTGAATCAAAAAATCACCTACAACTTTCTGTTTATGCACTGTAGATCAGCAGGTACACTGTTGGTTCTTTTTTATCTGCTGTTACAGCATAAAAGAATAGGTATAAACAGTAATTTCTTCTCTCTGTACTATATTTATATGCATTTATATGCACTTATTCATTATAATTGTCAAGGATTTAAAAAGATTAAATAATCTTTGCATGCCTACATGATAAAATACTGCTATCTTCATATTTCTGTCAGAATTTGCTTTGTCTTACTACCTACAACCTCTATTTAAAACATGGATTCTAACAGGAGATTACACAAGCAAAGTAAATTTTCTTTCTAACTGCATCTTGCAAACATGAAAAATGAAAGATGCTCTTCTGACACTGTAGTTTCATTCCTCTTTTAGATTTGATACTAGTTTTATAGAGTGAAAATGAAATTCATCATTTGAAAAGTAATTACAGTCTGTCACCTGCTGACCCAACTACAGAAACGTTGGTAGACAGATATTGAGGTCATGTCACTAGTCATTCTGAGCAATATTTCCAAGAAAGCCATTTTTCTGGCTGCTAAAATCTACAGCCTAACAGGTGGGTGGCATGCAGTCAGCGTGACAGCGTTGAGTGTCATTTTATTTTCCATCATTACCTTACTTGGAATAAAAATGTTATAACAGTTTATCTACCAGAAAATATTTTGGAGGCTGCTTCTAAGCTCAGTGTTAAAATAAATTTGTATGTTCCCATTTACACAGTTCTGAAAATAATCACTTAATTCCTCCAACTTGCATGTAACTTTATTGTCAAATTGTGCTGTCATTACTGCTCACTAGTCTATAGTTCCAAATAGAGATTTTGAAGATATTGTCAGCATATTTAAAGTTTGTCAATGTCTCTTTATGTGGAAGGCAAGCTTTTTTTTCCTGTTGAGTTGAGAATTTCTTTTTTAATTCTTGTGTTAGATTCTTCTGTATGGTGACTGACGAGCATAGTAAGATACCTTGTTGTTTGCCTACATTGTTACTCAAGAAGGAAAGGAATCCTTTGGTCATGTTAGGTTGACCATCAAAGTTCTACCCAGTACAAATTCATTTTAAGGAGGAGCTGAAAAGTTAATAGATTTGTGGAGATTCGATGTATGTTCAATGAATATAATAAATAAAACAGCAACAAAAATATTTCTACTAAAAACAGGAACAAAAACTATGATCAACATGTGAAAGACAGCTATGAAATGGAGGAACATGAAAAGCAGAAATAGGCACTAGGCACATTTTTGTTAGTACAGAACATTCTCAGAAAATTTAACGTCAACTATTCCCTTATTGTAAAAAAATTTAAGCACATTGAACATAAAATGTCCAAATTTACTCGGGCAGAAAATGAGAGAGGAGAGTGAAACATTTGGCATGCATAAAACAGATTTATTGTTGTCAGAAGATAAAGACATGAAAAGCAGCATGAAGATCTCATTTGGCTGGCTAAATAAGGGTCAGTCACGAATACCAATATAGAGAAAATATCTTGTGAAAATATGTCAACAAAGTTAAAAAAACTAAAAAAAACAGGATAAAAAATACATACTTATGAATTAAGAAACATTTTTCCAACAGAAAACATTTAAAAATAGAAAAAATAGTAAAAGGTATGTATAAAAGTTAAAAGGTATGTATAAAAGTATGAATACTGCTCTGCAAATGCAATAATTTTGGTTTTTTAAGAATATGCATACCGTGTAAACTTCCTGTGGGAAATTCCTACTAGGAAAATCCAAATTACATATATCAGACACTTAAGATACATAATTTTATTTGGTTAACTTTTAGCAAATGATCAAACTGTTTCTGCTACAGCCATCATGTCACCTGGGAGTTGTAGTTCACCACCCGCTTCCTTTCTTGCTGACACGCTTGACGGAAAACAAAGTATTCTGAAGTTCCATGTAGCTTCCTGCAAAGCTAATTCGTTTGATGAATCCTAGGAGTAACATCACCTTGTGTGTGCATCATGAGACATGCCATCAGATCTGTAACACCACTGAACTGTTGTTCAGTTATACTGAATTAACTTGAAATGAAGCTCTCCAGGTCAGTTTCAAAAAGCTGATTCTGTATATTGCATACCAAACCTGTTTGGATTTTACATAAAATGCTCCAACAGAAACTTTTGATATTTCCAACTAAATAATTCTCACAATTTGTGGTCCTTGACATATCATGAAATCTGGTTCTTCAAGCTTATACGTGTGTGTGACATAATCTATATTATAGTCCACTGGTTAGAAAATCTAATTCAAAACAATATGAGGCAAAATATAATTTTGGAAATATAAAGGATGGATAATTGATTAATTTGCTTAGTAATGAAACTGAGTCTGCTTATTCCAATAGTAATTAATTACTTCGTAGCATGGAGGCTGCTGTGTTAAAATAATAAAATTAGTGCTGGGTTTTAGTGGTCAGTCTTCTTAGACTTCTGTAGTAAATTACCATTTCTTTGGCAGATATATCTTATCTACAAGATGTTCAGTGACAGTGTCCATTCTTCTGTAATACCTAACATACAAGAAGCGTCTGTAAAAGGTTGCAGAAACATGGACTATAATGGATCAAAACGTGACATCCCCCTTGTTCCCTAGTGAACTAGAATACACAGAAGTTGTTCTTCAAATAGCCAAGAACATTTCATCATGCATATCATGAACATATTCTAAATGAAAATGCTACAAGCACCTCTCAAAAAAGAATGTCTGTAATGCGCTAAAGTATGCTAAAGTCCCTAGGCAGATTTTTTTTCTGTTTCTGAAGATTACAAGCTACTATTGTATCAGAATATCGTTGGCATTAGATCAAACTTGCATCTGTTTGTAGGTAGGATTAAATACAGGGGCTGTTTCCTACAGATACAGATGGTTTAATGCTTGCTACTATGCATTGCTGTATGTGCTTTTTGAATCTAGAGCCAGTCTTTGGTATTATAAGAGAAGCTTGTTTGGACTAGATAAACACAATTCTTTGTCCTTAACCATATACATATTCTTAAAAATATCACTTGTACTGCTAAAATACATGCTTACTTATATATCGTTATCAGAGGAAATAAGTTCATTTTGTGCTACACTGAAATAATTGGTGTCCAATTAATCTTTTTAATTTTCCAAAGGAACTTTGTAAGCCAAAGGTGTGTAATGGTTGCAAAGTAGGACAGAATTTGCTGCTTCACATAAAACACCTTTATCATCCTTCATGGCAACAAATACCTTCTTACATCAAGGTACCAAATCATCACGGTACCAAATACTTTCTTATATCAAGGAAAGTCAGAGAAACATGAGGCATCACCTTGGTCTTAAAGTATCTCAAAATCTTTCATTTAAAGACAAGCAGATCCTTAAATATGGTCACTCCTATAACTTTTTAACTCTGGTAAGTCACTTAAACATCATGTGTTTGTATCGGTGTTCAAATTTATTTCTTGCATTCCATTCATAACACCTGCTAATAATTATATGCACACCTGTATAAATAATCAGCATCTGCACATGTGAAAGAGATCTCATCACATATTGCTAACAGAAATAACTCTGTCCTTTTTAGTTGTAGAACTGTCTTTCCTAATGCCCATGTTCTAACTTAGTGCTTTATTGATCTGGTCTCAAACCCAATATAACAGCTAAGTTTATTTTTCAATTAATTATCTAAAGTGGCAGTAATCATTAGTATTTCTAATTATTTTCTGTATTTACTATATTTTAAATGTTGAGGGGGGAGCCGTTTACCATATATTATTCCAGAAACTGCAGGTGAAATCTCAGTTGAACTCAGGGCCTTGCTGGCCTAGCTACAGAACTGAAATTTAATGAGCCCTGATACCAAAGAGTTTTCAGCCTAAACAAGCAAGGTAGGTCGCACATGGGAGAATTCACAAGAGATACAAGGTGACTTGGGATCACACTGAGCAGATCAGTGGCAGAGACAGAAGAAAATCCAGGCTTCCTGAGACTCGTTTTGTCTGTTGGGTAACACTGCTGGGTAACAGTTCCTCAGGATTTAGCAGTATTTGGTATTGATTTAGTTCAGGACTGTTCGTTTCAAGTCAAACTCTGGTGCTCAGTATTGCTTTCAGACAAATTGTGTTCTAGAGATCAGATGTACTCAGTATGTCAGTTTAATCTGCTGTTACACAACAGAATGGAGTCTTCTGTATCTCAGCTTCTGTACTCCAAAATAGCCCATTTAAAGATACTTTTTTCTGCTAATGCAATTACAACTTTAATCTGTAACTACCAAGATTTTCAGCAGCATTGATTTTGGGGTCATGGAGTATGACAAGCCTTTAAGGAGAAATCCCACTTCCAGTAGTTAAAGGTAATTAATTTCCCCAGTCAAAAATTAAGCAAAAGCAAGGATTGCTTTGCCGCAGGGGGAAAGAGGCCCCAGATAGAATAGTTTCTGCTGTTGCCTTTCTCCACTATGCAAGCCTGAAGAAGCTGCAAGCCCACACAGTGCAGTATTTAGGCTTGAGTCTTTCCGCAGGTAAACTGCTCGAGCATTTTCTCAAGGCAGTCTGTGAGATCAACTATGCTATATACAAAAATATAGATGCAATAAGAACTTTCTGTTTTAACAACAAGGAAGTGGCTAAATACCGAGCACAGTAACCTCAAAAGCACTGTCAAGTTTCTAGGAAAACTGTAAAGACCTTGAAATACTAATGAAGGAAACTACTTTCGAGGAAGTGCTTTGGCTATGAAACCAAAGGAAAAAAGTTATGAAACTGCCATCCTGTTTAATGGTAGCGTGATCAGAGAAATGTGGTCTGAAGTTCAGTAAGAAGCTTTACATGATGTATCCCTGTAGCCCATAGATAACATGGGATTGTATTCCTTAAAACATTTATTTTATCAGCATTTTTATTACACCAGAATGAGTGAAGTTTGATTGCCCCTGAAAAGTGTAACAAACTATTTCAAACAAAATCAAAATATCGCAGACAGAAAGTAACACTCCTAACCAAGGGGACTTGACACAAAAGCCCAAGCTGACTGCAGGTGAAGATATTGGTATGAGATTTTGGTCCAATTAGGGATTGATGAGAACAATGAGAATCTCATACAGACAGCTCTAAAAGCATCTAAAACCAAGGGAGTTTGTACACATAACAACAAATGCAGAAGTATCAGTACAGGCCTCAGCATACCCCTGGGTGACCCAAATCTCAGGATTTTGAGGGGATTACATCTTTCTCCATACCAGTTTACTTTATAGCACCTAATGAAACATTTAAGAAAAACTGGATTTTTTAAGAAAGCATAATGCCTAATCGGTATTCTGTGTGACTATAATTTTCTAACAAACGGCATGGAAACCATCTTCACTAGACAGATGTAAAACAGTAATTCTCTCTGTTATCTGCTGACATAGGCTGAATTTCAACCTGATAGTGCAGTTGCTAATCCTGGAAGGAGCAATTCATACCTAGGTTTCCTGGATTTTGCTAAAAAGTGGTTAGCCATCTTCTGCTTTTGGGATAACTATGGGAGGGGAGGCTTTTCTGTTTTTTGTTTTTTTTTCTGAAAGTAAGTGAAAAGAAAAAAATTGACTACTTACTATACATGGAGGAAATTTTGGTCTTTATAGTTTAGACTTAACATTTCTAGAATGCTTCAAGTTTTTTACTTAAAAGAACTTTGTCTTTTTACTGTTGCTAAAGCATTAATATTTTGGGAGGAAGTCTACAGCCTTCGAGCAAATTCAACAGTGCTTGCTTCAGCAAGTGTTCTTGGTGGTGCTACCCATGTGGGTGAATGATATGCACTGTTACAATACACACACAATGATATGCATTGTGAAAGGACTTCTTAGACTTCACTTCATACTTTTTGAAGTAAACCTGTAATTAAAGAGGAAGCACAGGGAGGAAACTGGATTAAAGGATGTTTTTGAGATCTGAAGCTGTGAACACATTTTAAACATAGAATGAGTCATCTACATATATGTTTGGTTTATTTACTTTCTTAATTGAATACCAGGCTGAAATAGGCAACACTTTATGGCATAGGTTAATTTAACGTATTTGACTATGATTATACTAATACTGTTGACTGTTAGTCTAAATTTTGGTTTATAGAAGTACAGTTACCATAGAGATGTTATTTAGAATGAGATTCACTGTGAGAGATTCACAAATAGTTTTAATTTTCCAGCATATTTGAGGTCACATTAATATTTCATCAATGAACAGTCTGCACAGTAGAGAATCATGACTTAACTGGTCATGAGTGATGAAGTGATAAGATTTTCTCCACAATCTGAAAAAGTACTGTTTAAAAGATAGCATCAAATGTTAAAGACAGGGACTATTTCAGTCAAAAAGAGAAATGTTTTCTTATTTGTATTTTCTTCATCCCTTGCAGGAAGAAGAAAGCTTTTGTATCAGTAGAAGTGGATAATTGTTATTAAAGAGTATAATTATAAATATGGGCTTCCTACACACAGCTCAGCCAAAGAATTTCAGTTCAAATTCAGATTATTTAATTAACACTCAGTGATAGTGGGGTGCAGTTGTGATGCCCTATGTATAGCCTTGCTATCTTACATATTTTTGAATAATGAATTCATAAGGATGATATGCAAATTTTGACTTTTTAATAACTATTATAATGTGTTAGCTAATTTGGACCACTTCTGTGTACCAATATCTAGTAATGAAAAACTGCACTTTGGTTCCATCTGCGGTCTTATCAGAATATAAAGTAAAAGGCTGGTAGTACAATAGTACACTGCAGTTCATAGACCTTATAGCTGAGATTCTTACGCATGACTGCCTGGAAATGAACCATAAATAACCATGGCTTGGTGAGCTAAAAACAGCACTATGCAATATCAAGCAAAATCCTATATCTGAATCCCTTGTCTCATCTCTCATTAATAGTATAGACAAAGAACTGGACATTCAAAGGGCAGAGAGATAATTTTTCTGCACGCTAAGTAATTTTATATTTGGTAATTTATTGCTGGTCAAGATATGATTTTGAGATATTAACTCAAAACTTGCTTGGAAGATGAGGGACAAAGCCCAGCAGACTTAAATATTACAGAAGGAATAATGAAAGATAATATTAAGTGTGTTTAACATTTTGTCCTAAACTGTTTTATGGATTTGCTGTCCTAGGATTGTAGCTAATCCTAACAAAAATAGTTTGAGAGGCTGAAATAAATTATTTGTGTACAATTCAATTAAGCATTTGTGATTATATGAATTTTTAATGCTGTGTAATGTTTTGAGTATTTATTGAGTATCTATTTTATGTTGAGCGTATTGTTATAACCTATAGGACATTTTGCAGAAGAAATTTCATTTGAAGTGTAATTTCCTGAAGGAACAAGCAGAAGTATAGTTCTTCTCTATTACCTCAGTGTGGAATCTCTGCAACATAGTCAAAGATGTTTTCTAGCTAACCTTTTGTTCAACTAAAATCAAATTGATATGAGGCATGAATGTAGTAACTCAAGCTAGTGATGGTCTTACTACTTACTTGCTTCATGCTTAAAATGTTTCCTTTGACTCACAGTCACTACTGTACAGCCTTAAAATTGCAGGTAGGGAATATTATTGTATATTGATCAAATCTGAATCTGGACCCAAAAGAATAGACTTCTAGATCACATTCGCCTCAAAGAGATTGTAAAACAGTGCTTTTTATGTTCTTTTAGTTTACCATATACAAATCATTCTTCACTTTGGGGAAATATTTAACCTTCAACCTCTTGAGCAAACTGCAGTCTATTAACTGTCCATTAATGAATCTTCATCAAATCTACCAGAATATCCTAAAGGACTAATCTGTCATGGAAAGATGGCACAGAAAAAAATAGAAGGTGTAGAAATCTTCCATCCAAATAGAAGATAGAAGTTATCTTTCTTTTACACTACCTTCTGTAACCTAACTGCACAGAAGCATGGTAATTTGTAAAAGAAAGCAAATATATCTGACAAAAAGGTCCATCCAAAAATATCCCAGCAAAACAACACCAAAAAGTATCCAATCAGCCTTACAAAAATAAGGCACAAACTGTATATGCCTCCTCTTTTGGGGGAATGAAAATGCAAATAATGTGTAACGGATGTTATTCACATTGTTTAATGCACTGCTGTGAGCTATTCAGATGTGATTATGATAAGTAGAGTGTGCAAATGTATACAGAACAGAATAAAAAATTTATGAAATGATCTATAGTACCCAGTAAGATGAACAGTAGTGACACCTCAAGAACATCAAAATTCTGTTAAAACATTTTATATTGTTTTTGTACATGAAAATAATTGGTTTTGTCATTTCTAGAATAACTTGCAAAACATCACACAGAGTACTCAAAAGTTAGTCCCTAATACAATAGGAATGCTTTTTCTTTTGGGGGGATATAGGAGTAGTTACATTAAGCACCACAAAGGAAATCTTTCTCAAAAACTGAAATTATGCAACTTGTTTGAATCTTGAATTGGTTTGAATAAATACCTGCCTTCCCTTCTGTTCTCAAAAAATTCCTTCATTTTCTTGAGTTTCCTTTTGGTGTAACAAGCACCTTTCAAGTTCTCTGTCATCCTCAAATCTCTCATCATGGGGCAGGGCCAGACATACTCAGTGCCTTCTGAGGTATCAGATTGCCTTGGCCTGAATCTCGTATGCCTCTGAGTAAAGCAAGCTGAAAAGCATTGGCTTCTGGCAGTTAACCATCAGCAATTTTGCTTTTTTATTCTAGAAGGGTAAAGTAATGGATCAAGTAATTTTTTAACCCAGCTTTTGGCTCTCTCCTAACTCCATGATTGTCATGCTGCCAAGCACATGAGTGATTCAAAAAGGCGGTCATAAATGCCATTACTAATTGTTGGTCACTGAGGCCCAGCAGTATGTTTAGAGGAGGTAGGAAGCATTTTTTTATTTCCCTGATGAAGACACTAGCCTTAGGGTAAAGATTGGTTTGGTCTTTGTAACAGCACAAAGGTTCCATCTTATTTGCTAACAGAGGTTTTATTTGTCCTAATAAAATTGGTTCTGCATCACAGGCATTTTAAGAGAGGATGATAGAATTGACTTTTCTGGCATTTTCTTTGCTATGAATTTTTTTTTTTGGTACTAATATCATTTCCACACCGCCTCCCCTAAATTATCTCCTAAATGTTGACATCAGCTCTAGGAACTAGAGAAACTTATATTCATTTGCATGACTGAAAATGTGTCTGTCCTTCTGTAAGGAGATGTGAAGTGGCTTCTTCCTTTAATTATCAGTACTTTGGTCTATCACTTTCACATCAGCACTCCTTCAGCCTTTTTTCCTCTGTTACCCTTGAGTATTTGCAACAAAGCTATTCAGAGTCATGTTCCTGGGAAAGTTATGGAGCATATCGTCTTGAGTGCCATTACATGGCACATGCAGGACAACCAGGTGATCAGGCCCAGCCAGAATGGGTTCATGAAAGGCAGGTCCTGCTTTGCTAATCTGACCTCCTTCTATGATAAGATGACCCACTTAGAGGACAAGGGAAAGGCTGTGGATGTTGTTTACCTGGACTTTAGTAAAGCCTTTGACAACATATCCCACAGCATCCTCCTGGGGAAACTGGCTGCTCATGACTTGGATGAGCGTATTCTTCACTGGGTAAAAAACTGGCTGGATGGCCAGGCCCAAAGAGTTGTGGTGGTGAATGGAGTTAAATCCAGTTGGAGGCCAGTCACAAGTGGTGTTCCCCAGTGCTCAGTAGCGGGGCCAGTTCTGTTTAATGTCTTTATCACCAAGAAGAAGGGATCAAGTGCACCCTCAGTAAGTTTGCAGATTACGCCAAGTTGGGCAGAAGTGTTGATCTACTTAAGGGTATGATGGCTCTACAGAGGAAGCTAGACAGGCTGGATTGATGGGCCAAGGACAACGATATAAGACTCTACAAGAGCCAGTGCTGGGTCCTGCACTTGTGTCACAACAACCCCATGCAGCACTACAGCCTTGGGGAAGAGTGGCTGGAGAGCTACCTGGCAGAAAAGGACCTGGGAATATTGGTTGACAGATAGCTGAATATGAGCCAGCAGTGTGCCCAGCTGGCCAAGAAGGCCAACAGCATCTTGGCCTATATCAGAAATAGTGTGGCCAGCAGGACTAGGGAAGTGGTCGTCCCCCTGTAGTCAGCACTGGTGAGGACCCACCTCGAGTACTGTGTCCGATTTTGGGCCACTCACTACAAGACAGACATTGAAGTGCTGGGATGTGTCTAGAGAAGGGCAACAAGGTGAGAGGTCTGGAGCACAGGTCTGGTGAGGAGCGGCTGAGGGAACCGGGGTTGTTTATCCTGGAGAAAAGTAGGCTGAGGGGAGACCTTACCACTCTACAACTACCTGAAAGAAGGGTGTACAGAGGTGGGAGTTGGTCTCTTCTCCCAAGTAACAGGCGATAGGACAAGAGGGAATGGCCTCAAGTTGCACCAGGAGATGTTTAGGATGGATATTAGGAAAAATTTCTTCACCTAAAGGGTTGTCAAGCATTGGAAGAGGCTGCCCAGGGAAGTGGTTGAGTCACCATCCCTGGAGGTATTTAAAAGATGTGTAGATGCGGTGCTGAGGGACATGGTTTAGTGGTGGACTTGGCAGTGTTAAGTTAATGGTTGGACTCAGTGATCTTAGACGTCCCTTCCAACCTAGATGATTCTATAATTCTGTGATTCCATAATTTTTAGGTGCATAGCTCTTGCTAACTTCAGGATTGAATACTGTTGAAATTATCTGTCTTCCTAAGCCGCGGAGTAGAAACTTCTTTCTTGAAAACACATTAATTAAATAAAAACAGTTGTTATTGTGCCTTCTTTTTCATGTTTCATTCTAACAAACATACTGCTCTTCTCTTTCTTTCCTAAACCATACCAGTTGTCTCATCAGAAATACTAAACAGTGGAGAATGTTTGGCAACAATATTATGTGATACAGCAAGCTAAGAAACCATTGTGTGTCATTTTCTAACAAGTACAAATACATTAGAGGTTTCCTCTGAAAAGTCAAATGATTGTAGGTTTTAAATTATAATTTTAGCAAATTTCACTATGCAAAAAAGTTAAGTTTTCTACTCTTTTAATACCTGAGTAGAATACCTGATTTGCATATCAGATGTTTCAAGTGAAAAATGTGTGTTCTTATGGTTGGTAGAAGGACCACCAAGAGTCGTTAGAGCTACAAATTGACTACACAGAGGCCAGAAAACGGCAATGCAAATCACACAGTCCAATTCTCCAGTAAGGAGTTGTCTTCTCACCATCTTGACTTACACAACCTTATATCAAGGGTACGTGCTATGTTTATTCATCAATAGGAAGAGGCTTGGGGAGGGTAAGGAGAGGAGAAGGGATATTATCCAGATTTGAACTCATCCTGGTCTTCCTTTTACCTTTGCTCAAAGCCAGTGTTACCTTTTGAAGTATCAATCCTTACTCTCATTTTACATATGGAGGATGAAATCTGGAATTCAGTAGGCAAGTAGCTCCACCACTGTTCAAGCCCTTCTTCTCTTGACTCAATCACTCATACAATTCGTATTCACACCCATGGTACAAACACCGTGATGGCTGACTGTCTGGATGACTGTAGAATACACACAGGTGTACATCACAGAAAGCAGGAATGATACTATCAGGTTAGATTTGTGCAGTCAAATTCTAGCCCAGTGGTTCTTTAGTTCAGTGATACATTGTTGGAGTTTTTTTATTATCTTATCACTCTCAGGTATAATTTACTGCAAGAGGAAGCTAATACTGTGGCTTGCATAGATAGCATTTTATCCCTTTAACCTTAAAAGGTTATATGAATGTGGGACTGAGTGGGACTTTCCTAATATTTTTTCTTGTTTGTAAGAGTTTGCGTGCTGTTTTTATAATGTTTTCATTGATGTCAAGACCTTGGTATAAAAACAAGACTAACACTGTACTAATTTACCCCATGGTCTCCTGTGTCTTCCTTTGCCTCTCTCCTTGAGCAACTGGCATAGCTGCAGGACTGTTTACTCCACGGCTTATTTCCCCTTTATCTTTGATGTCCCAGGATGTCAAAGGCTGTGAATTTAATATTGATTTTATAAAGTACTTTTACTGTAACATGTCAGTTAGGATTAGTCTCAACCTCGAGGAAGCTCAGGCACTGAGCTGGATTTGCACGCAATGTGGCTCTCCGGCTCTCAGACTCTTTTCCCGAGCAAATGCTTTATTTATAAGAGTGACAGTGTGCTGTGAAAGCAGGGACAGCACACAGCCCCCAGCTATCTCTGTGTCTTGTATACACAACGTCAGTGCCCTGTGTATACATTAGGCTTGAAAATGTAAGTGGATCAGAGAGACGTATCATTTGCTGGTATGTAAACAGACAGATGAGTTTATAGATCGCATTAAACCCCAGTGGCTGTAACTAGTGGAAGAGTCTTCCTGGAGCCCCATCCCCCATCTCACTCCTCCTTGTTCCTCCTTATACCATCAACACCAACACCACGAGCTGGACTCACCTCCTTTAGGGAGCAAATAAAGGCATCTTTCCAAAGGAGGAATCATAGCTGAAGAATATTCTTGCCTTGATCTCATTCCCTTAACCTTTTATTGCTCCTTTGAAACGGCAGGTGCTGCTGACGGAATGTATTAATCCACAGATTAATCTGCAAAGTCTTTTCATAACTCAGTATTGATCCTTCACTCAATCCCAACAAAGGTGAAAAGTTTGCCTTGATCTCCCCCTTTTTCTCTCTTTTTTCTCCTTCTTTTACTTTATACTTTTAGGAAAGAAAAAAAAAACTGTTGTTGCGATATTTTGTGTCTAAAACAGTGAGGTAAGGTCTTCAAAGACTGATAATGCTGAAGCTTGGAATTACACTCTCAGGGGGGCAGTCACCAGTTTTCTTGTGTGTTGAGAAAATCATGCCAACTGATTACACACTGTTAATGAAAGATTAACTATTTAATGCATTAGCTTTTTGTGAGCACATAGAACAGCTGTGCACTTGGGCTATGTCTGCCCCATTCATAGCATGTTTGATTTCTCGTAGCTCCCCAGTTGCTCTGAGCTTGCTTTCCTCCTCAGCTGGGACTTGAGTTACCTTAGGTCTTCTGAGCATGTTGAAAATATTTCTCATTCGGTTCATTAATTATTCCATAAGCCTTGACTTTGAAGCCTACGTACACTTATGGCAATGCGTAAATAATAAAGAAGTTATTATTCTTTATAGACAGCATATATTGCTGATTATAAAACATCATTCATGTAGCTGCAGTATCATTCTTTCTAATGAAGAATGTTGCTCTGCCTAGGTATATATGACTCTTTGAGTTTTGTTTTACACCATTTTCATAAAATACAAGCCGTTCCAGTGCAAAACCTGCAGGACTTCATAAAGAATTTTGCTGAGCTTTAGTAACTGAAGAAGGAAGAAGGAATGGTAAAATTTATCTTATTTTCCTGTTTCGTATAATGTGACAAATAAAGAAACTACAGAGCAACATTTGTGATTTCAGTTGTTGCAGGGAACAAATTGGAAACATAACACTGAATGCAACTTTCATGTGCGTACAGAGAGGTACAAGTGTACCCTTTGTGCTTCCTATTTATACTGGAAATGAGACAGCATTTTTGGTGAAATCTGGCAGGTATGACTTTAGGTGATAAAGACAAGGTCACAAAAAATATCACATATATCTGCATTAACTGATAACAGACTCAAAATCTGCAAATCAAACTCCAAAACTGGTATTTCAAAACTTAAAAGATTTTCTTTCAGTGCCTGCTCTCCCACTTCTTACCCATGAGAGAGAGAGACTGAGCCCCAGACAATCTTTTCTATATTTTTCTCCAGGATAAAAAGATGAGTATTCCATATGTCAACTAAATAATCAAATGAAGTCTCTAAACCATTTTGAGTGCAGCCTGTCACTACTGCTGATGTTACAGTAAGACCATAAATATTTGATATACCTGAGAACACCACCTCTTCTGTTTCCTTTGCATTAGGTACACAATGTGTAATCTCTGGGTTTTGTAGAACTCAAACATTACTTTATGTCTGTCTACATAATATGATGGGCTAATTTAGTAAGAAAATTATCTTCAGAGATTTCTGACTATATTTGATAGAGTATGTACTGAATAAACAAGGATAACGTGTCAATCTGTAGGAAAAATATCAGTTGGCTAAATTTTCATTCAGTTTTTATGGAATTCATGCATACAAGCTATGTTGAAATGTCAGCGAGAATTTGCTTTAAAATTCAATAAAAAGCAATAAAATTCCAAACTTTGTAATTAATTTTTGTATTACTAAAAGTAAATCAAATGTTTAGTACATGGTAATATAGTATGTTTTAATTGAGAGTTTTGTGACCAAATAAACATCCAAATGATAAAACTGTTCAAAATATACACATATTTTTCTGACTTTGCACACCCTCCATCATGTTAAAGTTCTGTGGCATCCATGTTTTCCCTGAGCACTGTGTTAACTGCAATATATCAGTAAAGCTGCACTCAGGAGAATGCCTCACTCCACAGAAAATAATCCATGCATATGCGCAAAACCATTCAGAGGATATTTTTAATTAGTATTACTCAGGTATATATATTATTTCATGGAAGCATATACTCAAGGGATTTTTAACAGACTTGTTTTTATGGGTGGTTGTGGATGTCTTCTTTTCTCGTGCATGCAAAAAAGACACACAGAAACCAAAAAATCTTGCATGTTGGGGACTCCTGTCACAGACCAACCAAAGACTGACAAAACTGATAGCGGACTTCTAAGGCTTTATGCACAAAGTTCAAGAAAAAAATGTTAAATTCATTTCACAGCACATTTATAAAGTATGGAAATGTTGCTGCTGCTTCTTCATCCAGCAGCAGGAGGCACAGAAAGTTTAATACTTCCTAATATCACCCAAAGACTCTGTGGTGCAGTCAAGAATTGAATGAAGGTCTCCTGAATCCCTGTTCGCAGCAAACTGGTTTGCTTTCATCCAGTAATCCCTGACTGCCAGAGGCTATTGCAGGGTGGCCTAAATTAAAGGAACCCTGAGGTAGTGTTAATTTGTGCCATAAGGTCAAAGCAGTCTCTATTAACCCGAGGGCTTTGTTGGTACAATGGTGGCATAGTCACTTCTGCTGTTTTTTTCTTGTTGCTCAACTGAGCACAGCCCAGCCAGTCCTACACACTGGACATTGAAGTGTTCAAATTTGCTATTGAAAACAACGATTTATGCTAACGAAGTTCAGGCTGAGGTTGTTAATGAATTGTTTATATGTTGTTGTGTGTGAATGGTTATAGCTTGTTTCTACCCTACTGTTGAATATATACATTTATACATGAAAAAAAATTAAAAGTTACCTAAACTACAGACTGTTCACCGTTTTTCCTTTGGGCTTTTTTTTTTTTCTCTGAAGAATAGTACTTCCACAATGCTGGTAGGAATGTAAATGCTTGTAAACAGTAAATAATGAGATGTATACGGATAGTTAATTTGAATACCAGTTCAAAATTTGAATAAATGGTTATGAACAGTCTGTAGAAATATTTGACCAGCTTCTCCTATATATACTGCAATAATACAGATGTGGGTGCATCTCAGTAGGTACAAGATCGCGTTTTGTATATTTACACATTTTCTCATTAAAGCATGAAGTGGTTTTGTACCATCTGCTGTGCTGCTGACTTTACTCTTTAGCAAAGACTTCAGAAGATTACCTCAAAAGTACAGTAGCTGTACAGTTCAGCTGCAGTGCTGTCTTCATCCTTTAGGGCCAAATCTTGTGTGTTCACTGACTTCAGCATTCTTACTGCTTACAAAGGCACTGGTGGATTGATGAGAAGGAAGGCTGGGGTCTGGCAGGAAAAACCTCTCTCTGTTCTTCGCAAAGAGAAACCAGACATTTTTCTGAATGTTTCAGTGAATTATGTTTGGAAATGTGGCCATAAAAGCATTGTCATGTTTTGTAAATCTACTGTACTAACAACAAGCTACAAAACCCAGCATCTTATATGTATGAACTACATGTTTGCATGTTAGCCATCTCTCAATTTCAAGAATGACTCCTAAGGTTACATCCCAGTTTCATCCCAAGTCCATTGGGAAATTGTTAGCCGTTTATGGAGGTTCTGGTTTGTGTGTTGGTAGTTGGTGTTCTTGCACTCAGAGCATCTACGGGTTCTTGCTGCTCAGAGCCACCCACACAAATTAGCAGTTTTCTTTCTTCACCATATTTCTGTGTCTGTGGATTTTCAATTCCTTATTTATTCTTTTATTTTTATGGTGTTATAATTATTAGTGTATTTTCTGTTTGTAATTGCATGCTTCAATTTTGCAATTTAATGTGTACACTTGTTCTCAGTGTGAATTTGCCTTGCTTGCTAGGAAGATGATACAATATTTCAATGTATTTTAATTGCAGCTCCATTCAAGTTTTTGCATGAAACGTCGTGCTAGAACTGACGCTTTAGTCAGGACAGGACACGCAGGGCAAGCACTCATCTCAGGCCACAGTGCAGTAAACAGCTGTATATTTCATATAAGGATTGTTGGTGGAAGGAAATCTGGGACAGATACATCAAAAGCGGGGCCACCTATTTTGACATAGTAAGGAATGTTTTGGTAAAAGAAAAACAACTTTTGAGTTCAACCGTACAAGCTGGGCATCCTTTGTCTGTGGAGAGACAGCTGTACTGAACTGCAACCACGATCAGCAGATTGCACCTGGCCAGCAACTTTCCAGCGCAAAGCCAGATATCAACATACTGGTTATATCTGCCCCTTATTGCCTAAGATTCTGCATTAATTTATAACAGGAATTGTTTAATACTGTTTTTATAAAAGCAGAGGACAGAGGATGCTTTTGCTTCTTTTCAGTGATCCTTCCCCCATTTCTTTATCCTTCCAGCCATTGCTACTGTCACATCTTCTTCTTTTATCCCATAAACATTCCTTTTTCCTAAGTATAGTAGCAGCGAGAGGCTTTAAATGTTTGTCCCCACTGGGGCCCACTTCAGAGGGATTCTTTGGATGTCCTGCCTTCCCAAGGACAGGAAAGAAACATTTTTTCATGGAAGACTAAAATTCAGACTAAAATTTGAATAAGAATTAAGATAGGAATGATATCAAAATACCCCTGAAAATGTAGATAGGGTATTATCTTCAAATCCCATTGATTCCCTAAAGTGTTTTCTAGCCAAGTCTTCTTTGGTCACTCCAGTCTTCTTGGCTTTGTATACTGTGCTAAAATTAGCTACGTCCTTGAAAGCCTTATTAAATATCATTGGATATATTCAAGCATTTACATGTTTTGGTGTTTTGCCTTGTTTTGAGCAGTATAACTTAATCAGCAGTCATGTAGCAACATCCAAGACAAGTACAATAATAGCCTTGTGTTCTATTTTTCATTGAGATGGAGCTTGCACTGCCTTCCATTGCACTTGTATTCGTTCCTCTTTTTTTCTATAAACAAGCACAGAAATACATTTTTAATTAGCAATGAAAAAGTGTATATAATAATATGAAACTGCTTTCATCAAACTCCACATGATGATGATAAACGTTGATATTATACTCAATTTGGAGTCTCTCCTATTTATGTCATGCTACATTTTTCAGGGCTTGGAAGGCTAACCCCATGATCTAGCTTAAACAGACGCAAATTGGGATTATTGCCAAAATAAATTCTGAACCAGGAAATATATTACTGCGTGTTGTGATAATGGCTTCTTTAATACCTTTAAAAATAAATACAATATGCTACTTTCATTTTCAGAAATCAGTTGCAAAGTGTTGTATACATACCAGAATTTTCAGTGCTGATGCTTTTAGTTTTTTCCAAGAAATCTCATCATTTGCTGTTCAGAAATCCATTCAGTTATACCACAGTCTCTGTCCAGGCTTAAGTTGAAAGAGTATTTCAACAGTAACCCTTGAAATTACCAAGAGAGAAATACTATTCAGCTTATATTGTCCGTAACTTCTCAAAGTCCAGCCATCGGTCTCTTTTGCTGTAAAATAAGGCTCATTTTGACTTGGGAGATGTGTGGTATGTTTTAGTTACAGCTGCAGTTTTTTAAAGATTTCTGAGGGTCACTCTGCAATTTTTTACTGTTTATTCCAATTTCTACTGTACAGGGTATTCCTTCTTCGTAGGTATGTTTCTCAAGAACAGGAAACTGCACTCCTTTTTTATAATCATTGTACATCATAGGCTCTCAGGAGCAAATCATTAGGCAATTGTGACTGGGATTGTTACCAGTGAGAGCCCAATAAGTCTTTATGTCAAACAGGATTGGCAAGAATACTGTAAAAATAACCTTTACAATGGCTCTCTGCCATTTAACAATATTGGGTGTAGCAGTGTGGCAAGCTACATCAGCCTTTGGAAGCTCCAGAAGAGTTGTGTTTTATTTGTGTCTTTTTTCATGGAGAGGCAAGCCCTGTAGTTTGGGGAAACTGTACTTGGGGAAATGATCGCTGCTAGAGACAATGCCAAAATTCTCAGTGATTTCATTAGCAGCCAGGCCTAACAACAAAGTGCTGACAGATGAATCTACAGCATAGTTTATTCGAGTACATACAGTTCAGTGCTTAAACATGCTTATGTGAAACTTTTTGCATTACTTTTTAAATACCAGATAACTATGTTATTTATAAAACATTTTACCTAAGAATTCATGCTCTAAAGAAAATGCATATAGCTGCTGAAAAACTGACTTTGTCTTTGCAAACTATCTGCGTTTGTTTCTCAGGCTGGCATTTCTTCTAATGCTCATTAACAAGGAATCTCAGTTTCAGTCACTGACATGTTTAAAACCTTTTTAATGAAGAAAAAAAGTGTAATCCTATATAACAATACTGTAAGTGTTTTCTTTCTCTTCAGAGGTAAAACAGCATAACATTTTAATGCAAGCCTCTGCCTGGCTGTATTAAAAGTGTTTGGCCAGCTTTAAATCTGCTTAGTGTAACTGTTACAGATAACAGTGAAATCATATTTGGTCATAGATATTCATAGCAACTCAATATTAATATTCACAGTCCACACTGTAGTAACATAGCTGTGATACTGAAATGGACAGACACAACAATTCAATGTAACAAAAAGTTTAATCTTTTTATTAGAATAATAATAATAGGCTTATAAATTCTCTGCTGTTAATTATACTGCATGTTAATAAGATTATATACAAATAACCTTTCAAGTAATGCATTATAAATATACCAAGCTACAGTTCCATTTAGAGATTCACAATATGCCAAAAGTATCTGGCATCAGTATTTCCAGAAATGGACACAGAAAAAAAAAAAAAAAAATCCTGTGAAGAACACAGCTGTTGTCAAAGAGAGAAAATCTCTATATGGTAGCATTTAGAAATAAATGGAAGAAGCTTGTTTTGTTTTTTTATATAATAGTAGTTCTCAGAGTGCTGAAGTATTTTGTTTAATGATGATAAGGAGGATAATAATACTGATGTACCAAGAAGTAGCTGGGCTGACAGAAGTTGTGCAGGCCTTTGTCAAAGTATCAGTTCATTATTCCTCTTCTTCCTGACACAAGTCCCTTTTGATATTCAGCAGAGCAAATAAAAATTCTGTATTGTGCCAATTCACTCCAAATCTCTGCTGTTAATCACACTTTATGCACAAATGGCAAGATATTTTTATGTATCACAATAATTTAGAGAGGGGGAAAATATGTATTTTTTTTCCAAAAACACTAGTAAAAGACTTACAGTTGAAATGTGAAGAGCTGACGCGAAGCTCGTTCCGGTCTCCCTGTTTCAGGAAAGCTGACTAGTCTGTTTACTGGCTAAAGGACTGGACTTACCATGAGCAGAAAATACCCAGGAAAAAACTGATTCATGTAGGGAATTAAAGCAAATGTGTAATGTAGTTCTCAATACCAGAGTCAGAGAAGGATTTATACTAATTTCATGCACGTTTTAACTTTCGAGTAATTTCTTCTCTCAACATTTACTTATATATTTTGTGTAAAATTTGCACACTAACCAAAGCCTGAGGACTGAAGTTTATCTTAATTTCTCTAAGGATCAAAGCTTTACATTTGAAAGAAAAGACACTTAATTTATTGTAAAGAAAAAAAGTGTCATAATATAAGTGAAAACAAAGCAGAAGCACAAAGATGAGCTTAAGCAGCTGGTATTTTGTACTGTAACTGCAAGAGGTGAAATTGTCTTTGTAATATTCTTACAATTAACAGTTTTCAATATTATCTTAAGTTCAGGTATACTTATGAGAAAGTCTCAAACCTATTCAGTTAAATACTTTCATTAAAGTGTGATTAAAGCGGTTCATATGCTGTAAAATACTATAATTATGCAAATAAACAACATGGGTGATATATGTGTTTGGAAAATGCAAGTGCATACAAGATCTGCAAGTTGTAGATGTAAATAAAACATTTTTTACAACACTGATAATTAGTGCAATTCTGTGAGCAGAAATGATAGAGCTGGAATAGAAATGGAATGGAATATAAAATGATATTATATTTCTTGTCTTGTTTAGTATCATAACTGTAGGAGAAAACCAGAACCACGCTTTGCGTCTGTGGAGAACACAGGCAGAAGGAGGGCTAGCACTGAGCCCCCAGAGCACAGGATCGTATGGAGAAGGGAGTGGGGGCAGAAAGACTGGCTAGAACTAAAACTCAAGTCTAAGTTAGATTTGTGAAAATTTCAGATTCAGGGTTCCAACTCAGCTGATCTCTGCCTTTGCAGTGAATCTGAAATACGGGATCACAGAGTTGGAACTCAGATAAATTTCAATTAAGTATGAATATGAGTGATCCACATGTTTGTGTTTACCAGGTGGGTAACGAGTTACTGCCTAACACGGAGTTTTCAGAAGAGCATGGGCTACTCACTTTTGGCAGCGATCTCTGACCCTCAAAATGGAGGGATGGCTGAGATAGTCTTTCTTTTTATCCTATGATAATTTGTAAACGACTGGTGAGGATAGGGTTAACTTGTCTCCCATGAGTTAAACAGATACAGTGGCTTCCTGCCCTCCTGAAAGGACTGCCAGGGAGGCCAGCCATGCAAGAAAGAAAGAAATACAGTTTGGCTCAGCTGGCAAGTTACTTTCTCTGAAAGGGATTGTAACAGGAGTGATCTCTAAGCATCCTTTCAGACTGGCATACAGTCAGGCTTAGTTAATAACTAAGAGAAATCTTAATCGCAAGACGCACTTCTGCTGTTTTGCATGTGTTTCTTAACGCATATGTTTCTTGATACACAGAACCCCTTTCACCTGAAACCCCTTGAAAACATCTGTTGAAAACCATGTCTACAGACAAGCTTTTCTGTTAACTTAGTACAGCTACAGACAGGAGTTATTTTTCATGAAGAATCCTGGCATCTTAAATCCCTTCACGTAATGACTACCTATATATTTTATTGTAGCCAAAATCCCATTCTTTTGACACTGGTATTTGGTCAGGGACCAGTCACAAATGCATTTAAAATGGCATAGACAGATTATGTTTCATTTACCATGCATTATCACATGATATCTCATTTTGTTATTTCCACGAATCATACACTACGTGTACTGTTGCAAACATTTTGAGAAGACAAAAAAAAATGTAGTCACATTCAGTGTGTTCTTGGAAAGTTAAAAATGTCAATGTGCATGGACTTAAGCCTAGACAGTGATGGCATGGAGTTATTTGGAAGTAGGGGAATGGTATTCTGAAGCCATTCTTTTCAAATATCACTTTTTGTTCTTTGCAATGAATTCATAGAAGTCTCTATTTTGCATTCCTTAATTACCATCTCAGGGAGGTTGTGCGTATGTGAGGAAAAAGCATGCCCTCTTTAGGAAGGGAAATCAATTGGCTGATCTGAGTGTGAATTGAGGACATGAAAATTACTTGATTAATAGGAAAATGTATAAAATATAAGTTCCTAAAAATAACATTGTATTAAACCACTTAGTGAGGAAAGAGTTGTGAAAAAGTATTTCTTCCCTGTTTTTCACGTGATATTATCTTTTAAAAGTATGAAGCCATATTAATTCTTGCAATGATCATTATACTCTCTGCTTCATGTACACAAAATAAACAGTCTTTCCTCCCTTAAAAATATGAACTGAACCCTGGCTGTTAGGGTCAGGAAAAGATTTGTTTTGTTTTATTTTTCAGAAAGTCACATACCCAGTGTTGCACATCCAAAACAAAATAATTTTGTGTATACCAGTTGCTCAAGGTCAAAACTTTTATAACACATCTTTCCTCTTGAAACTTTTTGAGTACCTTATCAATGACAGACATGAAGACATGAATGCCTTTCACTATTTTCAAAAGATTTTTAGTATCAGCAGAAGGCTATTATTAAGAATTCCTTTTTTAAACCTAATTCTTCTAGTGCTCTTTTTCATACATCAATAAGAAGACTTAAAGTGTAAATTTCTTTTTTTCTGCATTTTCCGTTAAAAAGTCAACACATGAGATTCATAGACTCTAAAGTTTAAGACTGTAGGCATTATATTGAGGTGAGTACAGTTTCTACAGTATATAAGCTGACTATTTTTAAGGATTTACTAAATTCACAGTCTTTAAACTTGGGGAAGAATTCTGCCCTTGGATGAATGTGTGCAATTCTCTTTGAATTCAATGGGAATCCTGCGTGAATGACTCAGGGCAGGAAATGGCCTTTAAAAGGGACTGGTTTGCATTTTAACAATTCTTTCACTACAAACAGGGGCTTTAATCAGTCTCCAGTATAATGTGCTCTTCAGGCAAAATAGCTAACATCTGACATTAAGTTGGGAGAGAAGATGATTATCTTCAATATAAACTGGAAGAAACACTGGAAGAGAAAAACTGAAGCTCTTCCCTGTGCCACGTCCTCTGCTGGAGACATTCCTCCTGCAGTGGGTTCAGGTGGTGGGACCGTGCCCCATGTTCAGCAGCACGATGGAAGCAGCCTGGGCACAACCTGTTAAAAGTAAAAGTTACTTCTGTCCAGACTGTTCTGGTGTCTTCATGGGCATCATTCATTCTTAAGCCAAGAAGTAAAGGGAGACCTAAATTCCAACCATGTCCTCAGCAGCTTCAAATGAAGCAGATATTGGAGGTACTCAGAACTAGCACAGTGGAAAACCAAAGGAGATTTATAACTTACATGAGTTTTTGTTTATTAACAACAGAGAAGAATTTAGTCCTTCTTCAGAATCTTTGGTTACGTTATGCACAAAATATTGTGAAAAAGCACTGTAAAAAACAACTTTTACTGTCCTTCCAAGATGTAGATTATTTTGAACACTGGTTTTGGACTTACAGCTCCCAACAAAACTCCAATTCTTTTACTTGAAAAGTCCTATCAAAGTATCACAATTAAAATATTTGTAATATAGCTTGGAAGCTTTAAATTTCATTAGGAGATGAAGAAGGGCAGCAGCCCAGTCATGAAATTTCCTTGGTGGCATTTACCAAATATTTACAAATGAAGTGGGGTTTATTGATATTTTTGCATATCTTTGGGGCTGTACATCATTCTTTTGCTTCTGAGGGAAGATGCAGGGCTGCCTCAAAGAGGAACAACTCCAGGGAGGAATTTTGTATCAGGCGCACTTCTTTCAGGATTACTGGAAGATTTTTCCAAAGGACTATGCTCTGAAAATCTATCATCAAACAGGGTGTACTGCAATTAGGCCAGATTTCTTTGGGATAGATAGCATGGTGTGGTGCTGAAAAGATCTTAAACCATCAAAAAGCACCAGCTAACATGATACATGGTCTTCTACAAACTGTGATGTGGTTGTGAACATACAGGGCTCCATCCCTTTCTGCTAACTCTCCTAGATAACGTCTGAGATTAAAGAGGCCAGAAACATGGCATTACCTTGTCCCTACCCTTTGTGCTCATTCATTCAAGAGGGAAACCAATGAACCTTTGTGCTAGCTTGTTTTCTTAAATATGTAGACAAATCGCAAAACCTTACTCTGGCAAGATGACTATCAGACAAAAGCTAATGAATCATGAACACAGCAGCTGCAGACAATTAGGAATAAACTTCATTAAAATTTGTTTTAATGGCGAAGAAAGAATTTTTGTATGGAAAAACTTTGTAATTGAACTTTTACTTCATACCATGTGTTTGCTTCTTACTTTATCTGAACTTAACAATTCATGTAAGATCTTTATGGTAAGAACAGTATTTCTATGTATGTTTTTAAAGTACGTGACAGTAGGATACCAGGTGTATCAGCTGAATAAATACCTAATGATGATAGCACTAAAAATTGTAATGGAAGTACAGCCATTAAAAATTTAGCTTAGCTGGAATAAGTTTTGAATGGCATATAATGCTTTCCTCTGTCCTATTGTAGTTCATATAAAGACCAATTCAATCAACTGACTAAAACAAGTTTTAGATGGATTGACTTGTAAAAGCATGCTTTTTAGATATTTTTTTAACTTTTGTTCCAAGAGAACATTTCCTCCCTCACTCATGTCACTTCTGATAGCTTAGTCAGCAAAAGTTTCCTTCTTGATTTTATCCCAGTGTAGCCTGTTACTCCTCTGTGCAACACACCAAACACTTCTCAAATTATAATCATTTTTTGTAAAACAAACTTCCCCCTATTAATCACCTCCTAGCTTTTTAACATCTGTTGTAGGCCAAGTTCTACAAGGTTCCAATGCTTTAATTCCTCGCATCCTTCCAGTTTCTCATCACTGTCATGGTGGTGAGTCTGCACAACAAAAAGGTTTCAAGGTTCTCTTCGCAAAAAGACTGGAAAAATACAGGAAATTCATCTTTTATTATTATGCAATAATAACAATGGACTCTCATCCATTTCTTGATGTCGGTACACAACGGTGAACACTCGGTGCAAGAATGAAGGTTTTGTTACATTTGGCATAAAAAGGGCTATCTGTGTTCTAAAAATAGAAGTGCACACAGTAGCTTTAAGATAAAATCCTTATGTGTTGATTTACACAGCATGACACTGCTAATTGTAAGTCACATAAACCTTTGCTTCTGACGATCATTTCTGAAGTGGTTTTATGGTCTTGTGCTTTAAGCTCCTGAAAAGCTCTCTGAAAAAGTGAAAGAAAATTTCAGTCGAATGGAGGTATTACAAATTATACACCAAGTGAAAAGGCAACAGTAAATTAATATTTTGCTTTTGCATCTATTTTATAGAAAATCTCCATCACAAGAATATAGCAAAACCAGGCTTTTACTCCCTTATTGGAAGTTGCTTTTGGAGTAAGATGTGTCTACTGAATGGGTTAACCAGAAAAAAGGACTGCCTTATAATACCTGCCATCTATGATTATTATAATCTTGCAGACAAATATAATTACAGTGTATGATGTCTGTTTATGTCTGTGAAAGCTTTGATTGTGTAGTCTTGTCTGTATTACACTGCAAAACAGCATAAACAATTATGTTGTATAGTAACTCTAATCCAGTGCTAATGCCCTGAGCTACGGGTGTCACTTTGAATTGGAAGGATTTCTGTGATACTTAGATCTGCCTTTTTCAGGTGAATTTGACCACAATGCATTTAGTGACTTGTAGTATCTGGAAGCTGATTAATAGACTGCAGAGAGGAGTCAAATTACTTAAATAAGAGCACATATAATAAAGTCATAATTACTCCAGCGCTTCATCATCTGACACAGCAATGAAAAGAGAGGCTGTAGTAACTTTGTAATGATAAAATATTAAGATAGGACCTCTTGAGTTTTAGAGACAGAGTTGATTCTACAGAGTAGGCTATATTCAAATTCATAACATGTTATCAGTGTACGTCCCCTTCAAAATAAAAGCTTTTAGGTTGCACAGACCACACCTCTACCTGATTCTTAAAAAATTCTAAGAACTTGAAGGCAACAACCAGAAACAAATAAGTGGGCATTGTATTTTCTTTATATTTAGAAAAGTTTTTTTAAAAAGAATTAATATGAGCATTAGGAAAGAAATGGACTGACAGAACTGAACACAGCTTTTGTATGGAGCTAATGACATCTCTCACCTTGAGGTGAAGTTGAACCTCTGATCCAGAGGTAACTGGTTCAATAGCCAAAGGTTTCCAGAGAGATAATAAGGAGACTTTAAAGTATGTTCTCTCACTACGTGGTGCACATGTACAGCCCATATAAAGTGTCACATCCTATTTAATACATGTGTGGGGTCACTAAGGGAAATAATGACACAGCATGAATGCTCACTCTAGTGGGGGTGAGAAGTGACTCTTAGCAGTGCCCAAATTGTAAGACATCTTTGGTTTCCCATTCCTAGCTGCAATCAGGGTATGAAAAAGAATGAACTGGAGGAAGCTGGTGTCAGAGCCTCCTCTTGGAGTTTCGGCTGCCTGGGCTCAGGGCCAGCACCAGTGGTGCAGCTGTGCAGCCTTGAATAAGAGAGCTGTTTGAGAAAGAGCAGTAAGAAGCCTTAGCAGAGACTGTCCCCTTTCACTCAGGAGTAGCATTAAAGCTGGGCAGTTGCCCTTGGTCCTTGCCTGGGGCAGCCATGTGGGTGCCTGGCCATGTACTGCACCGATCCAGACCTGACCTGCTGACCAGGACTTCCTGGCTTGACCTTGGACCTGCCTTACTGCTTATGGACTTGACTGCTGGCTGACGTGTTGGCTAGCTGTCCCCAGACCTGCTCTGCCCTCCTTGTTTAGGTGCTGTGGGACTGTGGCACTTGTCAGTCAGGTCATTGCCCCCACTGCCTTGCTGCCGCCCTTGGCTCCTGCTCACCACCCTGGCAGAACAGCCTACTCTTGCTGCTTCTCTTCTGTTGGAGCCTAATCTGATCCCAGTTTGACCACTGCTAGAAGGAAGAAAGCATCTGAAGAGGCTAACATTTATGGTTTAGTTCACCTTGTTTAGGCTTAGCTTTCAGTTTCTCTGGGATATAGGGATTTCTTTTTTATGTGCATTTCTTTTGTGTCATTAAAATTTTGCAGGCCCATGAATGGAGAGGTCGATAATTGGTACTTTTAATGATACTGTAGTAGCAGTGAAGATGCATTCTTTCCATCAACATAAATGTAAATCAGAGCAGGTGACATTGACATAGCATGCAGTGTTTTGATTCTTTCTATATAAAGTTAGCATACAGTCACAGAACTACAGTAAAGCCAAATTAACATCTTCATTCATACTCTTTATTCTCCAGCTTGTTCCATGTATATAGAAATAAATTGAGACATTTAAATTAAAGTGAGCTTTGGCACAAGGACTCAAGCACACTCTACTAAGTGTATGATTTTTTCATTTCTTATGATTTAGAATCCAATAGTTAAGAATGTTTTAAGAGAGGAAATTGCTTACATAAAAGTGACACTATCATTTTGCCAAGACTGGTGCTTAATTTATTTGTTTGCAGTTTGTTAATTTCCTCTTTGTCTAAAATTCAACTGAGCTTTAATGAATTACCTTTCCATTTTTTGTGGTCCTATCACAATAAAAAGCTGAAAACAAAACCTAGATACAGATAGTACAGCTAGTCTCATGAAACATGATTTTTAAAGTTGTAATTTTCTGTAGTTTTTATTTTCTAAAAGGAGAACTATTTCCTCTTTAACTGTGTGTTACAGGACTGACTGTGGTTCCCCAGGAACCTGCAAATCTCTTACAAATACAGTAAATATTACTTATGCCAGTATTGGTTTGTATCATTTGTGGGCTTTGTAAATCAGTTGTATTCATCAGTTAGATACTATATAAACTTTCTAAGTGAAATGCTGAAACATCAAAGACTCGTTGAGAACTGTGTCATACTGGAAAAGCCCAGTTTGCATTTTACATGCAAAAATTCAGTCAGTCACTAAATTAAAGTGAAAAAAAATTCTGTTGAAAGTGAGGAGTACCAAATTCATGAATATAAATTTTTCTGACGCAGTTTTCTAGAATGTTCTTCCTAACTGAAACCAGGAATAACAGACATAGGCAACATAAATAAAAGAAGTATATATGCATCTATTAATTAATTAAATAATTACTTTGAAAATAGCTTCATTTAACAGCTGAAGACTGCTAAATGAAATCAGATTTTATCTAAGCACAGGGCAGTTCTTTTCTTGCTTTCTGAAGCCTCTGAATCTGTTCTAGAAGACAGAAAGATAACAAAATGCTTTTATGGCATTCCAAAATAATGCAAGTTCTACACTTTCTGGGTGGCAGCAGTGGATTGTTTGCACGTACTTACTATGCATACACCTGAGTTCCTTCATGGTGAGCACGCTGGTGTTGCAGCGTAGGAAAAATAATCAAAGCTACCAAAATGCCATTCAACCAAGATCAACAAGATTCCACTGTTTGGCTCTGTGCACGTATATATGTGCCTGTGGGGATGTGCTCCTGAGACTGACTCACAAGAGAGCCTGAATAGCTCAATACCTAGAGGATTGCAACTGTTTGTTTTTTAATACTGGTTTAGCTTGTGCCATAAGGGTGTAGTTTTTTATAGAACCTAGAAACACATTCTAGTGTGCGAGTCCTCACTCTATCTATATTGCTTGTTAATAAGTTTTGCTGCGACTTTTCTGCCAAACATAAGTAGGTCAGATTTGAGTAAGATCTAATTAGTAATGGGTCTCAGTGTAAACTCCATTTAAACATTTACCAGCAATATTTCATTTTTGAATGACGTGCACCCCAAACCAGGACACTAGTGTGAACCTTTGACCATGAAAGAACACACAAGATACAATTTGACTGCAAAGATCTGTTTGCAACGTATGTTTGTAAACATGTGTTTGCCTGTCTCCACAACTGGAATTACCAACTCTTTTCTACTATTACCTTATGATACTTATACAAAGGTATGTATTGATATTAAAGTTGCAGCTGCTTTACTGTTAAATCATACTAGAAAAGCTCATCTTTTCACAAATCTTAAAAGAAGCTGCTTTAGTCCGAACGTCTAAGACGAAACATTTTCTTTTAATTAAAAGGAAAGCAGGCTGATTTTCCTTCATTATTATGTTAAAGTCACTAGCAGAACAAGAAATAAATGAGGATAGATCAACAAGCAGTACAAAAAAATAAAACTTCATTCATAATAAAGAAAAAAAACCCCACATTTCAAATAAATGTTCTTTTTAATATGAAGCTGACTTAGCATTTTTTATTCCTGAGTCATACACAGAAATGTTGCTGTGCAGTGGACCATAACAGCATGAAAGTCCGACCATTTTGCAGATTTATGGAATCCCAGTAGGATTTTCTTTCTAAATATAAACTAAATGCTATACTCACAGGCAGAGTCTTCAAACAATGTTAATGCTCTGATATCAGCATTGCTGTTGCTGGGCAAATCTGTCCTTTCAAAACTTGAATGAAATCTGAGCCTCTCAACACAAATGTTTATCAAACAACTTTGCAAATGACCCACAAAAACATTGTAAATGAAAAAATGTTTTTTTAAGTTATTGGAACGTTATCTGAAGATATCTGACTTTTTAACAAGCCTTTTAAATCATTGTAAGAATGACTGAATATGCAGAGTGCATAAAGGGAAAGCTATTTGTTTGCAGACAGCCTTGAATGTAAAGGTGACACTGTAATTGGATACAGGTTTAGCTTTTCCATCATCACCCTCACACATGAAGGTCCTCAGTGTCTGTTAAAGCAACAGCCACTCTCCTGGCAGTTCACTGGATCTTCAGTCTACTGTAACTTAACAGAAACTGTTGTAAAGAAAAATTGCATTATCTGAATTACAAGCCAACTGTAGATTATATATAGGATATCATAGAATCGTTAGAGTTGGAAGGGACCTTAGTTGTCTGTAAATTGCTTTTGTTTATTATATGTTAAGTTTCAGCAGAATTGCACCTGCTTTCCATTTGTGAGGTAGCATCATGCTTGTGCATGTATCCTATAATATTTTTTTCTACATTAACCTGGAATTTGAATTTATACTAATGCAGAACACTTTATTTTGTCAGCTATTTGTAGTGGAGAGACATAAAGTGACTTAAGTGAAATTTTCATTGTCTGTGATTGGTGGGGGAAGTGAGACTCACAGAGACACCAGCAGCTGTCACCTCTAGAGACTCACAGACCCCACTATCTTTCTCTAGAGATGGTTGGGACTCCTCCAGACCCTCCAACAGTCAGCTCCTCCCATCGTCTCACCCTTGGACACAGACACACACACGGCTCGCTGACCACTAGTCCGGTGTGACCTCTGATGGTGCTCACAGGCTTGCTCATGTCTGCACGCGCTCTGGTTGCTGGCACCTCAGACCTATGGACCCTCCACCCCATGTCTGACCCCAGTTGGTGCACTCAGAGCCCCATACACACACTGTACGCACACAGGCACACAGAACAGACAGTCCCACACCCAAGAAAGCGTTGGGAAGGAACTTAGTGAGAAGACAAGGCAGACTGCAGTGGTCAGATGCAAGGCATGGCCACACAAGTGTACCCACCAGCAAACTATTTATGCGGCAGGCTCTTTTTGTCCCCTTATTCCTTTTATTTTTCACATAGTTGTTCCTCCCAAATCACCTAAATTCCTCCCTTTTCCTGCCTTTAATTCCTCCCCTAAACATCCCATTTTAGGCAGAAGTCCCCATCAGTCCAAAAGGTGCTCCAGCATTGACTCATCTTGATGGGTTTCACACCTGGACAATGGGGCTCAGGCTCTCCTGGAAAAGGTCTGATTGGACTTCCCTTCCTTTCAGTCCTTAATTTGTATTCCTCACCTGCTTTTGTGCCCCTGTCCTCCTCTGGTCATGTGCAGATGGGCTAATGGCTCCTGTGATGGGCCTGGGAGGAACCTCCCCCACCTGCAATTGTGTCTCTGTGGGCTCCTTTGTGGTTGTGCAGATGGGCCTTTGCCACATAACACATTCTACTGGTGGGCTATATTAGTAAGGATTCAGTAGGCAAAACATCCTTAAAACTCACCCTGCTCAAAACAGCATAGACAAGAAGTTGCTGGACCACTGCCATGGGTTTGTGTAGTAACAGCAATTTACCTTGTAGCAGATGTAAGGACAACTCCCCTCATATTGCGTAATGCTTGTGATTAGAACAGCATTGGCTGCAGTAAATAATTCCTAACACTGTTACCTACTATCAGAAATTGAAGCAGAAGTTTTCTTATATTTACCTGGGTAAACAGATATAAAGTCTTAGTCCATGTTTAGACGGAGGAAGCAGGAGAGAACGCTACAGTCCCAGGCAATTTGATTGCAAAGTGAAAGTCTTATTATGCAGTTATGTAGTATAACTGAAACAGAAGGTGTGTTGATTCCAGTGGAGTTTCAGCTGGCGGGTTATAGGCGTTACAGACCTAGTGGAGATTTAGGACAGAGGTGTCCAAACTATGACTTGCCATCGCTGATAATTCTATGACAATTCTATCAAATCTATGGATTGTGTTCACGTGGTGTCCTTGTTTCTGTACTCTTGCAATTTCAATCTGCTCCTGTTTATTTTTGTACCCGTTTGGAACTTTAACCAATCTTAATAGGCAGGACTCTCATTTGTCATCTTCGGTAGCAGAATGATAGCAAATCAACTTTTCAGATTAAATTCTGAGCAATTTTGTGAACGGTAAAACCACATGTTAAAAAAAGAATGCAAGAGAGTATTGTGGGAGAGAGCCCTCAGCCAAGGACAAAGCTATTCCTGAAGGGTACCTTTCACATCTAACCCATACCAGGTATTAGAAAAGACTGAGGATTCCCTATTTCAATTACTTTTATGAAATGTTAGAAAACAATTTTGTATTTAGTTTAAGAGAAGACAAAGAGCCCGTCTGAATGGATATAACATTTAACAGAGTGAGCTAAAGGGTATCACAACTACCTACTAGTCTCTCAAATAAGTTCACATCTGCTGTTGCTGAGATGAAGTAAAATCTACAGGATTCTAGATTTCCACAGATATTAAACATTCAATAACTAGTGCAGGGATCTATTTGAATGTCATCCCATTAATTCAATAGACAACACAGATATTACATTAAAAAGTTGTTAGATGTCCGCCAGCATGAGTGAAACAAGTATTTGGCACAGGGCGTTCAAATGAGATGACCTTGAAATGAGAAGCATTTAGAAATCCTGGATCAAACTAATGTCTGTAATACCTCCATTCAAATGAAACTACATGTTTGGGGGGGTTCGCTGTATGTAAGTCACTATGAAAATAAACAGTTTGTTGTAAATAAAGGATAAGAAAGAAATAATACTGAAAGTATATAAATTAGCAGTATGCTCTCCCATTAAATTGATTTCAGCCCTGATACTACTAATGCCTAATGAATTTCAGATTTGGAAGTCATATAAACTTTCATACTAATGAACAGAAATCAGCATATAGAAAATAAAGAAAAAGTACTTTTCCTCTAGGTAGACTATTCCAAGTATGCTTGCTGTGGAGCCCTTTGTGACTTCTCCTGAAGTGTCTGCCAATTTATAGAGAGAGGAACTGGGCTTAAAGTGTAGGAAATTTCTCGTTCACAATGTATGTGTGACTGTAATTTACTAAATAAAGATCAGAATATTCTCCCAAAGTATGGCTAAGCACAAGCTGGATTTTTACACCAATATATTGCATCCTTTCTGTTTCTGATTCCTCTGCCTTTGGAACCATGAGAGCAAGAAATTTGCTGGGTGTTCGTGCTTGTTTGTTGTTTTTTTTTTCCTGTTTATATGTTCCTTTTGTGTGTTCATTCTAATACACAGAATAATACTAATATTTTGTTATTGCAAAATAGGAGGAAATGCACTGCAAAATACTTTAATGTTTCTCTGAAGGTGCTTCATATTAGGCTTCCCCCACTCTCAACTGAAACCATGTTTTAAAGAAGAGAAATGTAATTTATTGTCACAAACTTTATTCTTAGTAAGGCACCATGAATGATTGCTGTCACCATTCAGACATTTATCTCATATTCTGAGAACTAGCTTTAATAAAAACCTCCTTTGTTCTCAAGAAAACACCCATAAGATCAAAGTATTAGCAAGGCTACCATAGCTGATCTCAGCTATAACATACTCTGTCTAAAATGATTATGATATTTTATCTATGTAAACACCCTTTTAAAACTTCCAGATGAGTGTTAACCAGTTATTAAAGCATTTCACAAGATCTTCTTGGCAGAGAAACCTCTCCCTGCTGCTAGATAAAGTAAGATTTTTTTAATATATATTATTCCTCAGCAATAGTGGTGGGTTCCAAAGGAGCAGTTATCCCAAATATCACTGACAAATCACAGTCTTGGGGTAAGTTGTATGGTACTGTTGGGATATTTGTAATTCATCACACTCCCTTTTATGTTTACTAACTTTGATGTTAATCCATGAGTAGGATGTCCTTCAATGAATGAAATCTATTTTTACAGCTGTTTTAAAATTGATTGGATTGCAGGCACGCCTACTGAAATCACTCAACCAATTGAAGAAACAGAATGGGATTTGGATTATAGGGTTTCAGATAATACCAAGTCCCTTGTGAAAGGTATGTTATTTCTTTTCTTTGTTCTGCTTTTGGAAAAGTATAGCTGTGGGTTGGTGGGTTTTTTTCAACTATATAGGTCATAGGAATTACAAAGATTTCCAAAGCAAAATCACAGTCTGTGTTCTGAATAAAGCTAATCCAGGGCAGAGTGTTTCGCAAAGGTATTTAGGATGTTATATATGATCATCATTAGTGATCTTTCAAGGACATAGGAAGATGTCCTTTAGCTCTCTGTTCAAAACAATTCAAATATCTCAGTTTTGATTATTATTTAACCATTCCATTGGTTAGCAAAGCTCTTACAATGAATCATACTACACAATATATCACACAATCATTAAGGGTAGAAACCATTTTTGTCACTGACAACCAAAGCTGGTTCCTTACAACAGGGATTGAAGGGCTGCTGCCCTGATAACCATTTCCTTGAAGTCAGTCAGTCCCAGGAAGAGAAAGTGATTCAAAGGATTTCAGCACACGCATCTTCCTAAACCCAAGGTGTAAAAAATAGTGATGTCGTAGAGAAAACCACCTGACTACAGCTGAGGAGTCTACTGGAAAACTTGGCATTTTTCTTTTAGAAACCTTGAGGCCTAGTCCTTTGATTATCTGTGTACTGTTAAGGCACTGAAGCTGATTTCAATGCAGATTTTCATATACTCATTTTCTTAGATAAGCCTTTTGTGTGCAGGAAGAACTGCATGAGGAAGCCCTAGAAGAGTACATTTCTAGTATCAGCAAATATATATTACTTTAACTGTATTTTTCAACTAAAATAATGCTCATATAGTTGCATTCATTTACATTCTGTGACTTTTGTGTCTTAAAATATATTGACTAAATATATCCACACTAATGCTGAAAAAATATATATACTTGTTTGTATGTATGTATAATAAGAGACGTAATTTATATTGGCCTCGTAAAGCTTTTAGCACTGTCCACCATAACATCGTCCAAACCAAATTAAGGTACAGTGACAGAGTTACTACCACGTGAACTGAAAACCCTTCCACATTATCTAACTAGAATGATACATCAGTACAAGTTCCACAAGGATCTGTCCTGTGTTTGGTTCAGTATTTTTGTTATTGATTTGCATCATGAACTAGAAAACAGACATCACATTTGAAGATGACACAACTTAGGAGAAGTTGCAAGTATCATGGAAACCATACTTTCATTCAAAAAGTTCTTCATAAACTGAAAAGGTGATGCTGAAAAGAGGCTGCTGCTCAATAGGAAGAAATGTCAAAGTTTCAGATGTAGGCAGCAATGATCAGTTATACAGACACAGCATGGGCAGTAACAGGTGAGGGAGGAGTTCGGAGCATGATCTGAAACAGCAAGTCTCATACCTTGTTGTTCAAGGTATGTTGGATTATCCTTTTGGTCTGCTTGATATCAGCTGAAGAACTCCATCCAGTCTTGGAGAATGAAAGTTATGCACCTCTGGACGGAGTCCAGAAAGGAGGAGCTAAAATGGACAGAGATGTGGAAAACATGGTATACGATTACAGGTTGGAAGAAAGTAGCTAAAAAAGGCTGAGAGAAGGCAGCAAGGAAGGGAATATGTTATTAACCTGGTCTATGCTGGATATGATGAGGAAAAATAGCGTAAAATTGCAGGAAAGAAAATTTAACTAGACATTGCGAGCTACCATGTAAACAAGTAAGTATAGTAACATATGTGTGTAAATAGATTCAGCAGATTGTAGAATCACCAGTAGCTATATGAACCTTAAAGACGGGTTTGGTGGCTTAGCTCACCCTAAGCACAATACCACCCCAAAGTCAGTTTTTATTACCCAGTCTTAATCAAAAACCAATAAAGTGACACAATCTTAATCAAAAGCAAGCATTAATCCCATTTGCAGAAATTTGATTGTCAATTTACACATTTACATGAAATGTAAAGTACAGTTTATCTTCATAAATATGAAGGTACCAATGACTAAATACTGCTTTAGGAGGTAGGAAAGAGCATTTTCCTTTCTGGTTTGTTAATGATTCACCTCTGAGCAACGCTGAGTATTTTAGCAGATTGTAATGACATCTAAGCGTGCCCAGAAGACCTTGGCATTTTCAAAGCTGGGAAGGGAAGGCAATGGAGTGATGAAAGGAAACTTTTCACCACTGAGTTAATATTAAGAAAACCAGAAAGAGTGGGAGGGAGGGGTATTTTGAATATGAATAGCTCTCAAAGTCAATCTGCTATAAAAATAAGTATGACTCCCCACTGACAGATTCCTTTCCATTAATACAACTTGAAGATGCAGGGTTGTACATCAGCCAGAAACCATGAAGTATGTTTTAGCTTGACAGATAGATACAAATAGGGTGAGAAAAACTTTTGGAATTTACTAAGTACTAGGTAGAGGTATAATCAGCTTTTCATTTCTGTACCTATTGTCTTAATACCTGTATTATCTTTTTTGTTTGTTTTTATTTTGCAAATGAATACATTTATCTCACCACTGTCTCAAGCCAGGTGAATTTAGTAATTCAATGACAAAAGATTTCCATTTCAAAGTATGTGCTGAACCTGCAGACAGGGACAATCAAGCACTCTAACATTTCCCAGCACATTATTAGAAGCTGTCTCTAGCTGGAGAGCTGATAATGTAGGCATCTACAGTTTAAAATTTTTAAGATGTCACGCAAACAAATTGTTTGGAATGTGTCAGACCATCTTTAAATCCATTGCTGAAGCCTTTTAGGACCAGATTTCATAAAATACATCAGGAGTAATTCAGATACAGTTCATTCTGTTTTGCAAGAGAAGGGTAGATGAGATGATTTCTTACGGTCCATTCCTATTTTCCAAAAGCCTATGAGTATGCCTACTATGCAATCAAAGAAGATATTGAAGCACAGAGAGGTGACAGGGATTATCTTTAATCCGGTTAACATAGACAGTAAGAGCAATGAAGACCTCGCAGATTCTTTAGAACTGTACAGGAATTCTGGCATCCAGGATGCACAATCACAGGATGCATTATTCTAAGTTGCCATTTCCTAATATTTTTATCTTTACCACGTTCTCTTTCTCTGAAGTCAACAACATTTATTATATGAACTTCACTGGAGGCCTATTTCTTTTTTCCCACATTATATTGGAAGGTCCTTACTATGTGCCTAAGTTCAAATGGGACAAATCTTGTCCAAAGTGGGTGTCACTTTATATATAATAAGTATATTGCCCAGATTCAACTGAATTATTGCAGATTAGTAAATTTGCATGATTAGCTGAACTGTGATGGCTCTCTCTATGGATGTCCCTAGTCTGTAGAAAGTGAAAAAAAATAAGACGTAGTTTAAAATGAAATGAGAAACTGACTGACTCTGACTAATTGGCTATAATATCAAGATTTACCTAGTGACCTATAAAAGAGAACAGTTCTTTAGGGATCGCCTCCTATGTCCCCAACTAAAAAGTAACAAAACATTTATTTCCAGAAAAAAAGATTGCTGAGAAAATCACGGGTATTGCACTTTATAATCACTCTTTGTATGTTTTGGTTTGTGTTTTCATTTTCTGACCTATTTCATAAAGATAATTGATAAACTAATTGATACCTTTGTAAAAGATTTAGAAGTCTGTCTGTGTAAGAAAATATGGGCATTGAAAGGAATATAAGCAAAGTCTTTTTATTAATAGCATACTCAGTTACCGTAGCTCAGCTGACATACATTTACTTCCACTGTGGTCTCTTTATTTTTAGTCCAAGGCTTTAGTTTCTTAAGCCAGACCTTGCAGCACTGAACGAAACAACTCAATAAAACCAATTTGGATACAATACTCAGAACTGGTACTTACTGCAATATCCAGTGTTGGTGACAGGCTGTCTGGAGCCCTGCCAATGCTGATTTAGCAGTATATGCCAGCTCAGTGAGTCAGAAACAGTTTTCACATGTGCCAGCTCAATTGTGCAAGGTTGCTTAGAAATCCCTTTCAATTTCCAGGCAGAATAATTGCTGTATTTCCAATCTACTTTCCCTAGGAGAAAGGAACAAAGGAAAGGAGAAGCATCACTAGAATGGCTGTTACTATCAAATTTGTAGCTTGCTCTGGAAGGTCACTGCTTTGAAAATATTTCACTGTAAGTGAATATTTAGGTCATGTGATAGTGGCTGCAGCTTTCTGTCATTCAAGTGTGCAAGAGAGAAAAATAGTAATGGAAAGGAATAAGTGCTATGAAACAGTAGGAATAAAGGTTATAAAAGTCACTTGCTTAGGAAAAATTAGTTTAGCCAAAACTCAGGAACACACATGTGTAGTTCTATCTAAATTTAGCCCACATATCATATCTAAGAGCAAAAGAGAAAGACATAACACAGGTATGACCTTTGTAAATATGTCTTTAATGAAATAATCTGGTAACAGTATAGTTGTTGGGATAATAGTTTCCCTTGAGTATAGAATGAGTTTGTAGAAAATGCCAGCTTAAGTCCAATTCCTGTAGAGTTCCTCTGTTCAGCTCACTATGGAATATGAAAGCAGCATTTTTAAGAACCAAGCCAAAATAGCTATTCATCATTTGCCTAGGACAGCGTCATTACTGACTGGTTGCATAAAAAGCAAATTGTAATTTAGTCTTTATGGAAACCAGAACCCAACTGGAATAGGTTTATATTGCTTTATTAAAAAAAAAATAGTAATAAAACTGGATAAGAGGATAAAATGTACGTTATAATAGTCACTGAAATCAGTAACCATCACTTACTGAGTACCTGTGACAAGACTGGTACAGTGTAAAACAAAGAGAGGTTGCCATCTACTCACACTTCCATGTAAGGAAATTAGAGGCTCAGGATGAGAAACAGCATTGCTTGAACTCCCAAACCCATGTTCCCTACCCCAAAATCTAGCTGCATTAGCTGGAATAGGTCATCGGAAAGAAAAAGTCTCCATTCTTTGGCTTTGAATGAATAACCAGCATGCTCAGTAACTCTTTTTTTTTCCCAAGGGGTGAAGCACCTCCTTGTGCTCCCACCTGTCTTTCTCATGTGACAAATGACCCCTAGTTCCATTGGGTTGAAGAGTCAGATAACTGCCTGCTATTTTTAACCTCTGAAAAACCCCTCTCGGCATTTTTGGACCAGTCTCTCTTTCTTTTCTGCTTCCACCACTGACTAAGAAACCTGGCTGACCTTCCCACCAGAATTCCTTCTTGATGAGTTTTCTACGCCTGCTTTCTTTTATTTCATGTCTCACCTTTAAACAATATCAGACAGGTCTCTCCGGCTAAGGCCTAGCTTATGCCATTCTAATCACTTGAAACACTGAAGAACAGTTTCCTTTATTTGCTTGTAGACATTATTTACCTTCTACGCTTCTCCAAAAGGAAATACTCCAGAGTTCTTAACAGCTGATGAGGTGCTTAGAATATCCACTTAGATGATAAAATTCAAAGGAAAAAAAATAAAGAGGTTTTTTTTAAATACTGACGCCACTTCCTCCTTAAACATGGCTCACAACAAAAACTGAAATAAAAAGATGCAAGGGGATTTTTTTGTTTGTTTAAAATTATTTAATCATTATTCATGGAAATGAGCCATTTTAACAAAAACATCAAGGACTAAATAGGTTAATTTAAATTTCAGTATATTTTAAATCTAAAGCAATATCAGTGTAAGTAGGCACTGTTAAACCAAGATTAGATGGGGTTTTGAGCACTTCAGCTTCTCCTTTAAGAAGAACTTGCATTGAAAGACACATGCAAAAAATGTTAAGTCCAAAAAATGTTAAAAACTGTAAAATCAAACCTATCTTCAAGGAGAAAAACTGGATACAAAAGCTAAATTTGCAAGTGTCCATGTAATCGATTCTCTACAGTGTTGGTTGTTCATAAACCACATTCGCACATATTCATAATAGCCCTTAAGCTTCTCTGAGAGAAGTATAGCCATCTGAGAAATACAGAAGGTGTCATTGCAAAATATTACATCATATATTGATATTACAAGTGTCATAGTGCCATATTATGCCAGATTTGTGGTCTGGCGGTCTGTACAGCTCATCTACTGAGATGTGCACAAGTTCCTCTTGGCAAGGCAAAAACTTTGGAATGAAAGAGATGAACAGTTTAGACTTAATTTCTGATTTATATTTATCTTCACCCAGGGATATATGCATGGTCAAAATCTATAGGGACCAGCAAACTTCAGCTTAATCGGGCATAACCTGCAATCCAATATTAAAATAACTTGTATGGTCTTGTTTGTTAATCAGAGTCTGTCATTTTTTTCTACTACTGAACTAAGTCTTATTAGTGATGAAAAGTCACAACACATTCCTGCACATCTGCTGAGGAAAGTGAATGCATTGGTCAAATGACTTTCAATATAAAATATCTAGTTTTCTGCAATAGCAGCTATGAAATGACTGACACAGTAGGAAAAGTTTGAACAGCACTAGTTAATCTGATGGTTGGCAAATGCAATACTGGGCACAGTGTGTAAATTATGTTGCCTACATGGGTGGCAGTTCCTTACAATATTTGTCTACGTGTGTGCAATTTGAAAAAGAAAAAAAAAAAAGGGAAGAAGAAGAAAAGTGAGAACATGGGATTTTTATAATGATGGATCGCTGAATTCCCAAGAAAGATTATAGCTGGTATTCTCAAGAAGAAGAGCACTGAACTTGTGTGAGACCAACTTCTTGTTGTGGCCCTTTGGGGCAACTCTCAGTATATATTTTGGGGTATATAAATTCAGGTGCACCTTTTTGGTTTTTTCCCCCTCCTGTTTTTTTCATCATTATGCATTATACTTACATGACACTAATGTCTAACAACCACTCTTTAAAGTTACTAGAAAAGATAAAATATGTGTAAATTGTCTTATGTAGAATTGTTAGGGTTTGGGTATAGAAATACTCTCAGAAATCTTTCACTTCAGTCTTGATTCTGCCTCTGATTTGCTATAAAATGTCAAACACGATGTTCTTCTCAGATTTTCCAGTAATGGCACTTTGGTTCTGTCCTTTCTAATAAGCCTGTTTTAAGATGTTGCATCATGTCCTCTGCCTTTTCTTCTACTACTCAGAAAGCAAGATCCTGTTCCTACTGATTACACTAATATAGTATATTTCTACAGACCAGAAGGGAAAGAAATCTGCTTGAGAGCTTTTGCAGTAACAAAGGATCATGAGGCTTTCAGCTGTTTGTAGGCTTGCCTTGTCAGTTTGAGCAATAATGAAAGTTCAGCACTGAATATCATCATTCAGTACTGATAGCCTTAAATTGGGCAGATTATTTAGCATTTATAAATGTACAACATCCCTCAGAAGTTTCTCAAATTTTCTATAGAGTAGCTTCGTGCTTTCAGTTCAGCAGTCCATCCTTACTACAGCTTTACAAAGCTTCATGAAAACCATTCCTCCCATTATTTTGCGTGTAGCCCAGCTACCTCAGTAGTACCTCCTAACTCAGTCTGCAGTGAATCCAGAAGAATAACACAGATTCTCATTTACAAATTGACAAATTACAGGATTATATGACAGAAGAAAAAAACTGTAGCCTAATGTTTCCAGGTTGCTCAGATGTTGTGAGAGTAATGCACCAGGGCATCCATGTTGCTAATTACAGTCAGGTGAATTTGATATTTCTGAAATTTGATATATCTAAAAGTTCTTGACTGGAAAAATATGCAATAGATTGAGTGTATGTTACAGTGGCAAGATTGTACCTTTGGACTGGTTTATGACAGTGGCAAATGAGCACTTACTTATTTACCCATAGTGAAATCTTACCTACATATAAGAAGCAATAGAGTAATGCTCCTGACAAATCTAAAATTCAAGGTTTGATTTTACAGATTAAATTTAAAGCTATTGAAATGAATATGTTTGAAGGAATTATTAGCATGGAGAGAATGAACACCGAATACAAGGAGCCCTTAAGTAGGATGCCATCTTTATTATTTAAATGAAGAATATATAGGGTTACGTCACAATCAAGGCTTTATCTGTTCAGCTGAAATGTGTGAACCTACATGGGCAAAAATGTACACATTTTTGCGTTAAACTGATGAAAACTTTCCAAATTTGCCTTCTATATTTTTTCTTTTATGGATACATATCTGTCAAGCTCATGATTACTAAATGCAGTTCTGTCACATTAAAAAAATGTATCTGTGACAAAGACGAGATGACTGTGAACAAGGCCAGTGACACTGAGCTACAGCAGGACAGAATAAAGCAGAAGGTTTGATAATGAGAGATTACACTTTCCAGCTATTCTTGAGGACCAGAGGGAGGGAATTATTTGGTTTATGCTGGCAGCAATTTCCCTAAGCCATGTGAGATGGCATACCTCAAGCTGTTGCAAATGTAGGCAGAACAACCACTGGCCATGGCTCTTGGTTGGATCTAGATTCCCTGGGGTATAAAATATATTGAAAAGGCTCCTAAATAGGGGCTGATCACTTAATTTGACTGTTTGAATGGAAGTCCCACATATTCTTCAATCACTAACACTTGTTCACAGCTCCCTTGAAGCTTAATAATCACTTCTGATTTTTTTTTAAATTAGATTAGCTGCTCATGGTTACAGTTTTACAACTGTAACATATCAAACGTGTTAAGCAGTACTTATGCACTGTCCCCTTTTCTAGGTTCTGTAAAGCTGCAATGAAGAAAGGTTATTAAGTTCCTGCTGTGTTTAAGTTTCCTACAGGTCAGTTTTAATAAACTGTTTGTTTCTTCAGAAATGTCCAGTGGCCACATTAATCCCCAGTCCTTGAAAACTTAAAACTTGTACCAAGCTTTCCCAAAGAAGTTTTGAAAAGAGAAATATATTAGTATTCATTTGTGGATACTTAAATAGACCATGATTTATCATTTTTCTTTTAGGAAATTGTGGTTAATTGCAATGCTTAAAGATTGTGTTGTACATTTTTCTGAAGCGACAATACTTATAGCCTTTTGTCCTTTATAATATCACTGCAAGAAAAAATCATTCAAGGTTTTCAGTTTTAGTGAACAAGAAACACCTTTAGTGAAATACAAAATACATCTATTCTTATGCAAATTCTATGTCAGACAGATAAATGACCCTTTTTGTCATTCCTCTACAGGAGTTGATTGATTCATGCTACTAGTCTAAAATGTATATACAAATCACAGCATTAAGAAAAATTTCTTTTCATAATGTCAGATACTGTAAACTTTATTATAAAATACTTCACAATTACATATATTGTATTACAATTTAAATCTAGCCAGGTGTTCTGTAAGGATAATGTGCATTAGACTGAAGTAAGGCACTTACACTGTAGTACTAACAGTACTGACTGTACTGACTTTATCCACCTAATTATGTTTAGATAGGTAAAAATGTAAATGTGTGTATGTGTGTCTGCTTGTGTGTGTATCGTACAGACCATTTGTAAATTGCCATAAAGATTAGTCACCTAATTAGTTGCTACTGTATATTATTTTTCAAAAGATCCAGACAGAGGATACATTGGCAAATGTTCAGACCATCTTTATGTTATTACATCTAATTGTAAACATCAACACATTTAATTATCATGCAAGCATGAACAATTATGTCATTACTTTGTAAACATACATGAAAGGTTATGCATTACTGCCATATATTATAAAATATTAGTAATATCATGAAAGACAACCATACCAAACTTCTTCCCCTGTCTTTGGTTTACTCATCATTTGAGAAAGTCACAATGATGAGGTTACTAACAGAGAATATTATATCTATTCCATCTGAAACATTGAGAGGTATCTACATTATCTTTCCTTTAATGTCTTGTTGAAGTTACTTATACAAGTTTATACATCCTTGACAATAGTGACATACATTCCACTGCAGAAAACAGAAGCAAACATCCATTTGCCTTCTGAAGAGCTCTTATGAAAACTAACTTACACATCTTTAAAGATATAGAGAAGAAAATAATCTAGGATCGTAGAAGCTGCATCGTGCTTTTTACTTTGGTTGGAAGCAGACAAGCAGTAGGCTAACAAAAAAGTAGTAACTTTATATTATCATTTTTACACTGCTTCTACACATAAAAGATACTAATTTTAGAAAATGTCTCAACTTAAGGTTGTCTAACACTTTACCATTTTAATATTCAATTTTGACTTGCATTTAAATTTCCTATATTTTCAAACTCTGGCCTGAAATTGTCATGCCAGGTGTTGGATGCTGAATAATTTTCAATTATTTGTTAATACTATAAAAACCTTTCAGAAAGATTTCTTAGCCCATGCATGCTTTGGAGCAGAAACCTCAATTCTGTCAAGCCAAATACAGCCAAGTTATGAACCATTAGATATTACAGTTCATTTTGTACTAGGGAATATCACATAGTAGATTTTAGTAAGAAGCTTTTAGAATTGAGCAATACAGTTTCCTGAATACTAGACATACTTAACTCAATAGCGCTTGACACTGTGCACTAGGCATCCTTCAACTCTACCCAGCAGCCAACGGGCCCATACACTCCGATGTACACTGATTTAAAGAGACTAGGTCAAGTCCAAAAGTGGTTTAGGCACATAAGCATCAAACTGCATCTATTCTAACAAACCTGCTAAGACCACAGGCTCATTAGCTACAGGGCAGCAATCTGCCAAGATACCTATATTATTTCCTGCTTAATTGCCCCAGAATTTTTCTGCTGTGAGAAAATACCTCTGAAGCATGTTGGGAAAATGATGTAACATTAGCTTAAAGACAATAGCCTACTACTTACCAGCTGTTTTCCCAGATATACTACTGAAGTTCTGTGCTGGTGATTATATGGTGATGCAACATGGTTACTATGCAGTTAGTTTTTGCTATTTGTTTTCTGGAAAAAAAATCGGAAATTGTATGTATTGCAGTGCAAGAATGTTAAATTTCTAAGTTAGAAACTCAAAACTTGGAAAACCCAAGAATTTGGGTTGATTCAGCAATGTTAATTCAGCCCTCACATGGATGTTTTATGCTGTAGTCTTTATTTGTCTGTTCTCGCAAGAATTTTTTCACATTTTTCCTAACTGAATAGACTACACTGTGTTCTGGAAGTGTATCAGGGATAAACTGTGAGGGAGAGTAATGACCAAAAGAAAACTGCTTCATCCATCATGTAACTAGGAAAGTCTGTAGGAGCAGAGTATGTCTGGAAATCGTAGGTGAAGGATAAGGGATTATGAATTGTGACAGTGAGAACTGAATTTACCACAAAGTTCTGATGTGATGGTTATCGAGACACTTAAACCAAAATTTTCACATATGGCTGCTAATGGCTGCTAAAAATGGCCACATTTTCTGGGTACCTATTTGAGTCATCCTTGGCACTTACATAGAAGTGCCAAGTGATCACAGCTGTGACTGAAATGAGTTGGATCTATGCTTGTTATTTAAAATGCTCTGAAAAATCAGGCCCAACTCTTTCAAATCAGCTAAATATTAGTGAAAACTTGACCATTTTAATTTGTTTCTGTATTGGGTCTGGCTGAGATGGAGTTAATTTTCCCCACAGCAGCCCTCAGAGTGCTGTGCTTTGTATTGGTAGCTACAAAGGTGTTTTGGCTACTGCTGAGCAGTGCTCACACAGCATCAAGGCTGTCTCTCCAACATTCCCCCCTCACCAGTAGGCTGCGGTTGGGCAACATCTTGGGAGGGGGTACTTGGTACAATATAGGTCATTTGAGTCTGGGTCTTTAAGTCTACCTAAGGGTAGATTTAGATTAGATATTGGGAAGAAATTCTTTACTGTGAGGGTGGTGAGACACTGGAACAGGTTGCTCAGAGAAGCTATGGATGCCCCATCCCTGGAAGTGTTCAAGGCCAGGTTGGATGAGGCTTTGAGCAACCTGCTCTAGTGGGAGGTGTCCCTGCCCGTGGCAGGGGGGTTTGGACTCGATAATCATTTAAGGTCCTTTCTGGCCCAAACCATTCTGTGATTCTATGATCTTTGCCTAGTGTCAAATTCAGAAATGAAATTAATGCTTGCAATACTGCTTTCACTTGTGATTATCCAATTTAGCCTCTGAGTGAATTTAGCACTGTATTGTTAGACTGACTGTAAACTGTAGCCAGTTAAATGAAGTTTCAGATGGGCATAGAGATGCTATTTCCATTGCATTATCCAGGAAGTTCACTTCCTTGCTTGTTTTCGCTGTTCCTACACCCACTGGAAATGTGGAGTGTCTTCATCATTTTCAGTAACTTATAGACAGCATCACGCAAGGACATATGTTGAAGACTGAGATAATCAAGCATACATCAAAGATTTCAGTTTCTGACCTCTGGGCTACTTCCAATCTAGCTCTCATCTGAGATGTGTTTTTATTTTTTAAATTAATTAAATTAACTGACAGTTTATTTCCTGGTGATAACAAGATCATATTTATAAACAGGATATATCCTGTACATCCTACTTTGCAACAACAGAGTTTTAGTAGGAAAGCTTGGCTATTTCTAGCTAGTGGAAGAAATTATCCTGGGAGGATCACAGAATCACAAAATGGTTGAGGTTGGAAGGGATCTCTGGAGGTCATTAGTCCCACCCCTTGCTCAGGCAGGGCGAGCTAGAGCAGGTTGCTCAGGACTGGGTCCAAGTCCTCTTCAATATATTCATCAATGACCTGGATGAAGGGATGGAATGTACCCTCAGCAAGTTTGCTGATGATACAAAACTGGGAGGGGTGGCTGACACACCAGAAGGCTGTGCCGCCATACAGCAAGACCTGGACAAGCTGGAGAGTTGGGCAGAGAGGAACCTGATGAAATTCAACAAGGGCAAGTGTAGGATGCTGCACCTGGGGAGGAATAACCCCATGTACCAGTACAGGATGGGGGCTGACCTGCTGGAGAGCAGCTCTGAGGAAAAAGACCTGGGAGTCCTGGTGGACAACAGGATGACCATGAGGAAGCAATGTGCCCTTGTGGCCAAGAAAGCCGATGTCATCCTGGGGTGCATCAAGAAGAGTGTGGCCAGCAGGTCGAGGGAGGTTATCCTCCCCCTCTACTCTGCCCTGTGAGGCCCAGTCTGGAGTACTGTGTGCAGTTCTGGGCTCCCCAGTTCAAGAAGGACAGGCAACTGCTGGAGAGGGTACAGCAGAGGACTACAAAGATGATTAGGGGCCTGGAACATCTCTCTTATGAGGAAAGGCTGAGGGACTTGGGTCTTTTTAGTCTGGAGAAGAGGAGACTGAGGGGGGGATCTGATCAACGCCTATAAATACTTAAAGGGTGGGTGTCAGGACGATGGGGCCAGTCTTTTTTCAGTGGTGCCCAGTGACAGGACAAGAGGAAATGGGCACAAACTTGAACATAAGAAGTTCCATCTAAACATGAGGAGGAACTTCTTCACTTTGAGGGTGGCAGAGCACTGGAACAGGCTGCCCAGAGAGGTGGTGGAGTCTCCGTCTCTGGAGACATGCAAAACCCACCTGGACATGTTCCTGTGCAACCTGCTCTAGGTGGACCTGCTTTGGCAGGGGGGTTGGACTAGATGATCTCCAGAGGTCCCTTCCAACCCTGTATCATTCTGTGATTCTGTGGACCATGTCCAGTCAGGTGTTGATTACCTCCACAGACAGAGACCTCTCCACAGCCTCACCATACTAACACACCTGCATTCAAGTCAGATTATATTTATTTCTACATTTTATTTCCTTCTTGAAATGCCTAAAAAGTCCTCCCTGGTAAATGGTTATACCATGATAAGATAGCAGGGATGAATATTCATCAGTTTTCATCAACTTCTAAACTCTTCTAGGACAACAGCTTTATTAAATTGAATGCAAATTAAACACAGTACCTTCCAAATCTGATAATCCTATCAAATAATAGAAGAAGCAAATCAAAAACCTATAGAATGAAAGTCACAATGATTTTGACTGAATTCAGTGCCTGTTTGTGCAGCTTTTCATCCACTGTGCAGATTTAAAGTGTGTACTCTGCATTTTCTACTCAGGTGCTAAGCCTGTAAAGCTGTAATGCATGCTTAAATTTAATGGGATTTATCTCCATTGAATTCCAAAGCATTGAAGTTTTCCATGTTGTAAAGTTTCCATGTTTCACATGGTTGTTCTGCCATTGTAGAAGACCTGGTGTTTGTGGTCTGAGAATCAATGTTTTCTGCCATTTTGTTGAATATCATTTCTTCTTCCTGAAAATCAAACTTTTGAGCAGTTATAGTGTATGACCAATTATAAATTGATAGTATTTTTGTAACAGTGATGGGTTGCCAGTTACTTTCTTTTTAAAGTCCAATATGTTTTCCAAGTTATCATTGGGGAAACTGTCTGGCATTCCTTTTCTATTATTGCCTTAGGCGAGTTTCCTGGAGGATAATTCTTTTGTTACTGCTTGCCATCTTTTCCTCAAGAAGATATTGAAATTTGGTAATAAAGTGTATGTTCTTCTTCCTATAAATCTGAGAATTACTGATTCTGACGAAATATTGTGAAAGATATTGCAATAGTTCAGCAGAGAGTTGGGGAGAATAAAGAGGTAGAAAAGTCTGTAACAAACACAGGTAACCTTCCTGCATACAAAATTCATCATTACCTTTATAGCTATAGCTCAGACTTTTCAGTCAGTAAGAGGTAGTGCAGGACAGGGGCTGCACATATGTGAGGTGTAGGGGTATGGTGAGGTGTGGACTTTGTAGCAAAGGAATGTGAGTTTTCAATCAAAGGAAAAACTTTGATCTTGGAAGGGAACGTAGGAAAGGAAAGAGAGAAGAGCAGTACCCTCAGCCTCAAAGCGTCAGGTGATGGAAGTTTCAGTGCTGAAGCGTTGCTCCTGAGTGCAAAATGATCAAACAGGAGGAAGAGGAAATTGTAACCTGAAATATGGGAATATTTTTGAAGAGAGAGCTTAAGTTCTCTTAGAGATCTTAAGTTAATGACTGGAAAATTATGGGAGATTCTGAGCTAAGAATGTTTGAGTTATGTTGTCGAAACAGTGCAGAAAAAGTAAAATAAACCATGTATAGAATTGGTGATGTGAATGTTGACATAAGAGGGCAAGACTTGAGCTAGATTTGAGTGAATGAAATTGAGAGAAGAGACAGGGAAGAGGTGATATAGTGGTAAAAATTTATCCCAACCTGTCCTTACTACAAAGCATCCCAGTTTTCTATTTTAGCACTGAAAGTGAGATGGAGTGCCCCCTTTTCCTTTTTTTTTTTTTTTTTTCTGAATTCCTGGCCAGCTTCCCTTTCCCTGTGCCAGAATGTTTCCCTGAGAACCCCTGAACACAACACCCCAGTTTTTCACTTTAAAAATATGATCAGTCTGCAGGGAGATAGAAAGAATCTGCAGATTGCTACTGACTTACCAGTTATTCTGGCATCATTTTCCACATGACCTATCTTGGGAGATATTTTAACTCACATTGTGAGTGATGCTTCCAAATGGAAACCTCGATCTTTAATGGTTGATTTTGCAGCACCAGCCAGTCTCATAATTTTGATCTGAGTAACATCTTGGTCCAATGCTTTTCATATTTGCTATCTTTGCTTTCAGCTACACCAATGTAAATATACTAGGATTCAGTTTAGTATCTCAGTCTATGAAGTACAATTTATTCTGAATTTTGGTCTATCATATCATGAGGGACAATAGAGGTTCAAAACACACACTGACTCTCTAGAATGTGATTAGTGTTTTGGTAACTATCCGCCTTCGTTAGCTGAATGAATATTTAGTATAACTATCTGACAAATAATTACTGATTTTCAGGCAAAGTGATTGCAGATACCTGTCATCACAGCTAGAAATCTAGAATGTCACTGGGAGTCTCTGGATGGAAATGTAGATTTGATGTTTTAAGGATAGAGGAGGTTGGTCAGAAGGGGAAGTAAAACCATTGAACTTTGACAGAAAAGATAAAATAGATTCTGACTTCCTCATCCCTACTTGTCTGGGAATGACTTGGGAATTCCCTTTCAGAATAAGTCCAACGGGGAGGAAACAACACAATCTGCATTCTATTGGGTCCTCAAACATTTGCATCTTACTGGGATGATGGTGCTTCTCCCTTTTTTTGGCAGCAGAGGAAAAGGAAAAGAACTTTCCTTATCCATTTGTGTCAGAGAATATATTTCACCAGCATTTAAAATGCAGTTTTCCCCCTTAATGAGTAAGCCGTAGTATTTAGCTTCCTAAAACAGCCTCTGGATGGAAGTGCAATGTGTTCCAATACAGTTTGCTTTCACATGTGCAATTTGTTTGTGACTCATGAATCCCCATCAATATGCCTTCTGTAGAAGACGTTATAAATGCCATCAATCCTTTATTTGTATTTGAATCACATGTATAAGGCACTGAGATTTCATAAGATACCGAGCAGATTTTGAGAGGTCAGCAGTTTTCATCTCCAGAACAAAAAAAAAATAAATCATTTATGTGCAAGATTTTAGTGAAAAGTCAATGTGAAAGAGCAACAGAAATTCCTGACAAAGCCTCCCCCCCTTCAATCCCTCCCACTGCCTCTCTGTTGTCATCCTTCTTAAGTATCACCTCTCCTTTCCATCAGGACTGGCACTCAAGGATACCAGATGGCAGCCTCAAGATTGTAGCACCCTTTAATGTCTGCCCTTTACTGTCTGGCAAAAGTGTTGACATTTCTGCCTTGAATGAGAACTGAAAACATTTAAAAATATATTCAACATGAACAGTCAGTGTCTAAGATGTTTACACACTGCTAATGGGCTTTGACTTTAATAGAATGATCCTTAGGTCTGCAGAACTCACAGTCAGGTGTGAACTGGATATTTTCTTCTGTTATTTCCATTTCATTAGAGAAATAACCAGCCTTGCTGCCCATGGACTTAAGAGTTGCGCATAATATTTCCATCAGCAAATACGAAAGCATCATTGCGGGTTTTTTTCAAGCATCAAACAAGCCATGAGAGTACAATCTCCTAGAACAGCCCACAGGAAGCTCTGCCTCCTCCTCTGAGAGGAGCTGTTACATGGCTAGGATCAGGAAGACATCAGGCTCTTAATTTTAAGGGGCAGAAATAAGAAGTTTATGTGCTAATAAACACTTGTGTCTTTAGCAGCTACTGGATTTGAATACTCACCGTCACAGGTTTTTGTCTTTAGTTCTGCTATGATGTTCAGGAGGTAAATTGTACAAATGCCTCTTCATCGCTGAAAATAAAATTAATTTATTTGATTGGCTTAACTGAGCACAGAAATAACGGAGTGAATTGTTCATTTCTAAGAGTAAGCTTCAGGGAAATCTCTGGAATTCTTTTCTTGAAGGATTCAAAATAGGAACCTGAATCCATAAGAAGACAGGTATTTTCTGTGAAATGCTAAACAGTCTCAAGGTACAGTAGAGCAGAGTTAGAAGAAGCCCTTAGGATGTCACGGTACTGCGTGCTGGCGGAATGCACCCCTGACATTAGTGAAGAGAGCACTGGTAGCGGTGCTGTCTCTCTCCAGCAACTCATTCATAGCACTGTATTATTTCAGATGGACATTAAAAAACCCTGTTTGTCTCCTCTTCATCATAAACTATTAGATAGCTCTTACTATAAAGTTTTGAGACCGTATTTCATGTTTTATGTGTTTGCAGAGTTTTATTTTTTGTTGTTGTTAATTTGTCTTTAAATATTCCCAGTTGTTAACAGGCAGAAATTTCCCACTAACAATATATGTGTCCCTTTAATCCTCAAATACGTGGAACAGTTTAAGACATATGGGTGACAAAATATAGAACATCATTTACCAACAAATCCCAGAGATTAATGTGTACTGCTTAAAGATTTAGCACAGAAGGACTACACATGTCTGGGAAATGAATACTACTTTCTGCTTGCAAACCCTGTATTTTGACAGGCCATATTGTCTTGAGATAGAACATCAGAAAAAGAATGAATAATTTAATCAGAAATAGATGAGACAAATAGTATAAGGGACAGTACATGGATTTCCTTCAAAAAGCTGAACTCTACCCATGCTTCACATGACCAGCCAACCATTCCACACTAAATGGTGAGTTGATCGGAAGCAGGTTTTTTCTTGTGCGTTTCTAAACTAAATAGAGAAAACATGCGGATTGCTAACAGATGCAGTGAGTTGTTCTGTGGATTTAAGGAGGCACATTGCTTTCAGTGCCTTTATTAAAAGTCTGTGGGGTCATCTTAAGATTCAGACTACTACTTGCTTGATCTGAATTTTTAATCAATTTGTTATTCAACAAAGCAATAAAAGCAGTAGGGTTCATTTCCATTAAAATATTATATAGATCTACATTTTGCATCCAAGCTCTTATCTGGAATAATATTTTGTATGATTTCTTTATTTTAAAAAAATTGAATAACATTGTACCTCATTAGACATCTCCCTTCTCTTCCTCAGCAGCATGAAGGACTGTAGGACGGAGTTATTTTTAGATGGCATGAGCCAAATGAGAAAATCTGTGTCTTATTTAGGAAAAAATACATATATCAAGAACTAAATATGAATGGTTTCTTTTGATCAAAAGAAGTGGAATAGGCATGTGGGACACAAATAGCTTATGTCAAGGCGCGCTGTTCCTGCATTTCCTAACTGTTCTTTCATATTTTAAATGTTGTTTTATTTAATCTTCACATTAGAACATGCTGAGTGATAGGGTTAGAGAGATCTAGTGTTTTTAAATTTGCACGTCTAAGCCCTGTTTATTGGTATTTTGATGACATCTAGTGGTGAGAAAGCTGTTAACCAATTTTATGTTCTATGCTGATGTAGCGGGATCATCGCGTTATGAAGAACGCTTGTAACTGTGGGTGCAAGGCTGGCGTTTTGTAAGCTGCACACCAAAAGGCTCAACAACAGTTCTCTTCTCTTCCTTCACTGCCTAATCATAGAGAACAGTGAATTTCTGGTACTTCCAAATACAATGAAACTGTAGATTTTTTTGTAGAA